>NW_025920150.1:917432-1619137 GCF_902686445.1 Sciurus carolinensis
GAAGTAAAATATTAAATATTATTGGCCACTGAGAATCTACTGTGCTTTCACTTTTGTCAACCTAATAACATTTTCAAAAAAGTAAAAATATGTTCAGGAATATAACATAACACAACACTGAGTATCTGCTATGAACACCTGAAAGTATGTATCTTCAAGTTACTTTTTACTACTCAATCAAGCTTTGCACTCAAATTTTTCTCCACATGGTTCTTATTTGGCTCTCCCAAGACAGCACAGTATAAAATTCTTTCATGGGGACAAACATTTTGGCAATCAGCAATATTAGAAATAAAATAAAAAAAAACAAAATTAATCTCAGAACTCAGGGTCTATTCAAAGACAATGTTAGCAGGAAAAGAAACTAACACAATTACTAATTTCCGTGTAGCAACATTATTTTCCCTAAGTGAATATTGTGTCACATTGATCCAAAGGAAGACAATCCAAAATGTTTCCCAGCAATACAAAAGGTGTAGATGCAGTACAAATACCTTCAAGAGGAGCACAAACCAATTAAAAAGTTTTAAAAACTTGAGTAAAATAACCTATGAAAAATAATTCTGAAGTATATCTTAGAAGGTAAACTTTGCCACTCACATCAAAGTTTTACAGGGACAAGAAACAGAAGCAACCTAAAGTCCAAATAGATATACTTAAGTAATTTTTGATATGTGCACTCGATAATAAAGGTGAAACAGCAATTTTTTAAATAACATGTACAGAATTTACTATATGTCAGGCACACTAAGAGCTGTAAATATACTTCTTATAACCCTATGAGATAAATCATATTATCTTCATTTAATACAATGGAAAAACCAAGACACAAACAAGTCAAATAACTTGTTCAGGATCACAGAGTCAATAAATGGCAGAGCTGGGATACAAGCCCAGGGAGTCTGACTGCAGTCTATTCTCTTCATCACTAAGCTTTGTGAGAAAATATAATACAATTATAAACAATGGTTATGATGACTACAATAACTTGGAAAAATGCTTATGATATAAAGTTAAGTAGAAAAGGCAGGATTCAAAACTATATGTGTATCTCAACAATATATTTCTTTAAAAGACGAGAAAATCTATACCCACATACCAAAATGAATGGTAGTTTTTTAAAAGTAGAAGAATTAGGACTAGGATTTTCCCTTTTTCTAATTTCTGAATGTTTTGTGCTATTGCTAAATTATCTTTGATTTAAAAAGATTATCTTCAAAAACACATGAAAAGGTTTGATTTGGTTTCAACTATGATTTAACATTTGAAATAATGATACTGTTTCCGGGAAAAGCATGACTAAAAATGTTAGGTTTTCTCTAAAGACAATGTTACTAAAGAATAGCAGTATATTAGAGATTTTTCTTAAAAGACTATTCAGATTAGCTAAAATACATTTATATTTCTATTTTTTCTATTTTAAGGTAAAGGTACTAACACTGTGTTTTAAAAATGTACACTTACACATGATATAGGGGGAAAAAATCTAGGGGCGCTGTAAGCCCCAAACACTGAATCCATAGAATATATCCAGAAAACCTAAGTACTATTTCCAGCTCTACTATGGACTGGTAAGGCATCAAGAATGCAATGTGAGAATACTGCCTAGAACCAGTGGGTGGCTTAAGGCAGCATATTTCAACTCATCACAAGGATTGAAATAATAAGAACTATCTAACAGGACACCATCCATGGGCATTATCTAGAAGAGGCTAGACAACCACCCATCAGGGAAGTTGTAACAGGGAGGCAGATTGGACCAGAGATAAGAGATTAGATTAGATGACATTATAGTCCTTAATGAAACTCAGATTCTGTGATACTCTATGTCCTGTATATCCAAGAGGCATATTCTCTTCCCTTGTTACACTGTAGTCTGTAACTAACTAATTATTGCATGTAACACATGGAATAATTAAAAAACTCAGAAAAATTATCTGTATTCTACTATCAAAAAATATGAGTCAACAGAACTAAGCAAGTACCTGGGAATTTCATTTAAAAACACAGAATGGCTCATGGTGATTCTCATGAGCTGGCAGGAACCATTTGGTTATATGATTTCTGACAACTTTCATAGACTGTACCCCAGCTTCCACACTAATCTCTTTGATTATCTTAACCCTGGCCACAGATACCGCTCTCTAGTTTCTAAACGTTCACATTTCCATAGTTTGGTCTGGAAACTAGCAAGGTTTCCCTCTGAATCCGAGTGGGAAAAATTGGAGCTGCCCTTGGGGGACAGTTCTGAAATCCAGGAGGACTCCTGTTGTCCCTAGTGCTTTATATGTAAATATATAGGCTAAAGGTCTTAGGACAGAATGAGGAGGACCCAGGAATAGGATGGTGAAGGAGGTGAACAACCCCAGAACAGGGGGTCCCCTCTGTGCATGTCAGTCCTGAAATGACCTGATGGGACTATTGATGGACAGGTTGGGAGCTGAGGGAGGGAGAGGGTGGTGGGGTCACAGCAAGTGGCAGAAGGAAAGAGGAAAGGAGAGTGGCCCCAGGATGGTCCAGTTGCAGAAAAGTCAGGCACTGGGCTACACTGTCATGTTCTTCAGTCTGCAGTTTACTCCATGAGAACTGTAGATATTGGAGGTGCAATGTGAATGTGAAAAAACACAAGCCTGAGATTTATACATTAATTTTAAAGCTCTTGCTACATACATAAAAGTGGCCCTAAATTGTTGATCCATTACTACTACTGTTGCTCCTGGCAATAACGTATAGTAAGCATTATAAAATCAGTTATTCAACAGTGAGAGAACTGGACATCCCTTCAGCGGTTACTGCATAAGTTTTTATTACAAAACAAAAATGGTATGCCTTTACTCCATGTACAAACAGAGAAACAACATGTATCCCATTTGCTTTACAATAAAAATTTTAAAAAAAGAGCTATCAGAAAAAAACTTTATGTGATTTTCCAATGTGATACTGCCATAACACTTACATCCATCATTTCGCATTTAGTATATTTTCATTTTTGCAGAAGTGAAATGTAAAAGACAAGATCTGCCACTGTGTTTTGCCAAATGAAGCTATAATGGTGACAATGAAAACAGTGGCTTCTGCATTAATAATCCTTAACCTTGCTTATTTGATAGATGCATTTGCTCTCCCCTGAGGCTACTTATGTTAGAACTGTAGAATTTTTATGAATAATTTTTGGTTTCAGCTGCAAAGAAAAATGAAATTGACATGGCCAGCTCACTTGGGATGTGATCTGCTCATTTTTCTCAAATCCTAAGAATACCCCAAGAAAATTACCATTTAAAAGAAACAATCAAATCAACTAATGAATGAGAAGTAAACACACTAAGAATTGTTCCATAATGGTGAAAACTTGGGAATATTTTATTTAGCCTAGATTCAAAAATAGAACTGGTAGCCTGTTAAAAGAGCATTTTCTAAGAATAGCTTCCAGGTGAAGGATTTTGGCAGAATTACAGGGTTGGGAAAGTTCCACAGTCCACTGGAATTTTAGTTGATGACAGTAAAAGAAGAGAAAACTGAGGCTTGCTTCCAATCATATCAGAGTCATCTGAATCAACACGACAGACATCGTGTATGCTCTGTAGTGTTTCCTACATGCTTTACCCAAGTCTCTGTTATTGCCACTGTGGTGAGGACCACAATTCTGGTCAGCATGGCATATTTCAGGTTTCCTCAGAGCTGAACAGTTGTTGGTGAGGGTGATCAGTTTATTTCACTTTTCCCAGTCTGGCCATCTTCAGAGGTACAACAAAAGATATCTTTTTAGAAGGGGTGGCCAAAGTGATGACTTAAATGATGACATTAAGTTGCATTTCTGTTAATAAATTTGAATGGCTCCTATATGATGACAAATCCCTTCTTTGGCTGGCATAGGTTTTCCTGCTGCACAAATCAGTGTCCTTTACCTGGCTCATTCTGGTTCGCAGGTACTTGCCATATATCTTCTAGATTGACTTTACCCCTTCATAGTTTTTATAACTCTTTTTATACTAAAATTAGGCATAGTCTTCTGCTGTCCCCATGAGCACCCTTTCCTCTAGACCAAATGATGATGTTTACATTTCATTTACACCCTTCTGCAAAATACTCCTTTTAGACTAAAATAAAAAGGATACCAACATTTACTGTGCATATTTTCCTGTTTCTCTCTACATAATTGGTTTTGTAGTTTGTTTCTAGGTGTATTACTAAAACATATGAAACTCTTTTGGACACTGTTATGGTTTGGATATGAGGTGTCCCCCAAAAGGTCATGTGTGAAAAAATGCAAGAGGGTTCAAAGGACAAATGATTGAGTTGTAAGAGTCTTAATCCAGTACAACTTCTTCAAGCCTAAAATCAACACCAGTCTCATAAGAGTAATACAGTAAGTTAATGAATAAAGTAAGCACACACTACGAGCTATTTGACAAAAAATAGGCAAGGAATACTGCACTGTGGAGCTTGTTTAAGTATGCCTTACCCACGGTGGACTTGCAGGACTCCAGAAGGTGTCCTCAGTGAAAGGACTCCTCAGGCTGGTCTTCCCACCCCGCGGGAGCCCATGAAGATGACCTGCAGCTTGAAGTCCGTCGGCCTGGGGGGCTGCTTCCTCCAACGCGCCTGCCCATCTACACCGCCAGGGACCCGCGACTAAGCGCTACCGCTGCCACCGCTAGGGATCCAAGCAAGCAAATGGCTGGTGCTTGGCCGACTGCCCACCCGCGCTGATCCCGGCCGCGCGCAGAGCTTCCTTGGCCTCCGCCGCGCGCGAGGCTTCGCCCAAAATGGGCGTCCGCCCATGAGGGCGGCCCGGCTTCCTGCGGCCTCCGCGATGCTGCAGCGCGGCCGGCTGATCCCCGCGTCCAGCTCCCTCCGCCTCCTAGAGAGCAGAAAGAAGCCGCGCCACGCTCAACGCCCCAGCCTCCCCAAGCTCACCGCCCCAGCCGCCCCAGCCGGGGGCCACCGCCAGTAGAGGACGAAGGGAAGCGGCTCAAGGGCAGTAACAGCAACAGCATCTCTGAAGAGGAGGGGCAGGAAGCGCATGCGCGGAGGAGAGGAGCCCGTGGGGAGCACGCGCGCGCCCCCTGCCGGCCAGAGGACTGTAGTCCTACCGCCGCGGACCGCTCTGAAGACTTCTGGCCTTTTACACACCCTTTCTGCTCTTTACCTGCTTCCTCTTGGTCGCCAGATTTCGCTTCCCTATTCTTTCTGTCGGCTGTTTAGGCTTTTATGTTTCTTCCATCCGCTCTCTTTTCACTCCTTTCAGTACTTCACTCTGCAGACCCCAAACACTCCTCTCTCTCTCTCTCTCTCTCTCTCTCTCTCTCTCTCTCTCTCTCTCTCTCTCCTCTCTCTCTCTCTCTCTCTCTCTCCCTCTCTCCTCTCTCTCTCTCTCTCTCTCTCCTCTTTCCCTCCAGGGTTCCACAAAGGTCCTGAAGCCAGGCCTCCTGCATCACACGGTGCCAACTCTGGGTTCTTGTCTAGACCCACTTTGCTGCATAAACACCGCTTAGGGGAGGAAGCCCCTGCAGACTACTTGGTCTTTCCATGTCTCCTCTGTATTGCACTTTCCACGGAATCACAGGAAATGAGTGATTGCTGACTCTATTGCTGACTCTAAAAGCTCCGAAATTTTTAATCCGTTTAATTTTTAAAATTTTATGTAATAAATGGCATGCGCCTTTCGGGAAGCAAATGAGTCAACACTCAAACTGGTGAAGAGATTGAAATTCTGAAAGTGTAGGAATTAAGGAATCAGTTCCAGGTTTTGCCATTTGTATGTGAAAGGATTTGTGCATATAAATCATTGTGTTGATGCCTTTCCTGGAATTTGTTTAGCAAATTCCTTACTGTGAACTTGAACACTTCTAAAGGAGGGTTCTAAATATGATAGGAGCTGACACACATGGAGAGAATGATCACACTCCCCGTCAAATTTCAGCTGTGTTTAGAACTACATTTGGTAAGGCATAGTGCGTGTCTGTTTTACCACAAACCTGATCTGTAAAAATCGGTCATTGCCCCCAAGGTGACTTGGAAGAAGTTTACAGTTATAAGAGAAAGATTTGCTTTGCATAAGCAATCACAGCATCACAAATTGAAAAATATTTGAACAGATTTCTTGGGGGTAGGGGAGTGCTGCTGGGGATGGAACCCAGAAGCAAATACTCTACCACTCCCAGCACCACAAGACATGGAACTGTTTCATTTGTGTTCTATAGGAATGAGACTAGTAACCTGCTCTTCATCTAGTTGTCAGGCAAAACCAATCAGTAACCCTTGCGGTCTGTTATGAATCCTAATACATGAAATGAAAGTAAAGAATTAATTTGATACATGCATGATTTTTCAGGAAAACTGCAATTTCCAAAGGTCATTTTAAGATTTTTAATTTGGTCCATTCTGACTTATAGCATTGCCTGTCCTAATAGGCAGATGAGTGTGGCATGACTTGCAGGGCTGAAGACCCTCTTGCCCCAAATGACATATCATTCCTCCACTAGAATAATTAATAATTAAATGGTAGAGGTTGGGGTAGGGTTCCCTAGGGTACAGTTTCAAGCAAGTTCCCTGCTTTAAACCAATGATGGTCAGTCACTCCAGAATGCACTAGCACCTAGAACTCTGCCTGACACACAGAAGTCAGTGAGTATTGCTAGAAACAATGAGAAAGTGAAATTTTCATGGTTATACATATTAATATTTGGCTCCCTAGAAAAGTTCATGACTTATGCCAAATCTGCAGCTGCATAGATCCAAATGTCACACTTTTAAATTACTCTAAAACAAAATGACCTTTTTTCCTCATGACACAATGAAGAGAAATATTTCAAATATGAATGCATAAAATATATTTACATTAAAGTAAGAGCACCTGATTTGTACTTGTGAGTTTGGTAATAATTCATGGAAAGAAAAAGTTTGAATCTTCTTGAGGGAATAACTGAGAGAGCAAAATCCCAACCTCCTGTCATTGGAGAAGGCTGTGTTCTCAGCTTTGAACAGATGGAGGATCACTCCTCCCACAGAGAAAGAGAATGCTGGGTGATCATCTGTAAGGAGGGAGTAAAACCAGTGTGTCAAGGATGCTCAAAGTCCCTCAAGAATTGTCATGTTATTTTGTCTGTGAAGTTCCAGGGTGAATCAAGACCTTGAAAAAATATCTGTCAATTTTCCATGACTGTGACAAAATACTTGAGATAATCAGCTTAAAACAAGGAAGGATTGCTTTGGCTCATGGTTTTACTCCATAGTTAATTGGCCCATTGCTTGTGATGAAAAGCATGTCATGGCAGGGAGCAGGTAGTAAAGCAAAACCCTCATGTCATGGCTGCTTAGAAGTAAAAGGGAGGGATGGAAAGGGCAGAGGGCCCTGGTGTGCCTTCAAGGCCATGCCCCCTGGTCCACAAGGCCCAACTCTTAAAGGTTCCACCACCTTCCATTAGTGTCATTGACTGGCAACCAAACCTCTAACACATGGACCTTTGAGGGACAATTCTAAGTCATAACAAGCCCAAAGCACTAAATAGTGTGTTCTTCACTACTGCCTCCCCTGCCATGTGTAATTCAAAAGAAAAAGCAGATGAAATTCAACAAAAATTCAGGAAGGATGTTACAGTTGAATTTATGTACCCCAGAACGGTATATTGAAGTCCCAACCAGAGAGAGCACTTCTGAATATGGCCTCATTTGAAAGTAGGATCATTGCAGATATAATTAAATTAAGATGACGTCATACTGAAGAAAGGTGGGCCCTCAATGCCATGTCACTAGTGACCCTATGAGAAGAATAGAAGGAACATAGAAACACAAAAGGAGAGAGAACCATGTGACCACAGAGACAGAGACTGAAATGCTATGTCTAGAAGACAAGGAACACCAGGAACTGCCAGCAAAACGTCAGGATCTCGAAGAGGCAAGGAAGATTCCCCCAACAGGTTTCACAGCAAACATTGCTCAGCTGGCACCTGAATTGCAGATTTCTGGCTTCTAGACCTGAGAATAAATTTCAGTTGCTCTCAGCCAACCAGTTTGGTACTTTGGTGCAGCAGCCCTAGGAAACTTGTAAAGGGCCAAGGAACTCTAATTGTTGTCATGATAATCATCTCATGCCTTTTTTGATTGTTTGGATCATTTGGGAAATGGAAAATTCATTCTTAAAACCCTTCCCCTAGTCCCTCTTTCCTGGTGCCTCTGGTCTCCTGGTGCTCAGGGTACAGTCTTGATCAGGTCACTGTGTATCTACCCCTGTAAAGTTTTTAGTGAGGGGCTATCTTCATAAAGCCCCATACAATGTTCTACTGCAGGACCCAGATAAAGCCAGAGAGTTACCATCTTGAATCCCAGAAACCAATCTGGCTAAATCTCCCTCTACTCCTAGGTATTAGCAGTGTTCACAAAAACAGGAACGCTTCTGTTGACAGACACTGTAAGTCCAGGAAAGGAAGCCACACAGTGAACCAGAAGAGCTATAGGAGCAGCCAAGGTGACTTGTGAGGGTCAACATGTTGGCTCCCTGCCTCCTGCCTTTATAATCTCCATCAATAACTCATGATCTCCATGCTATCTTTTAGAAAATAGTTTTGATTTTGGATAGAGCAGTTTTAGGTTCACTGAAGAACTGACCACAAGATACACAGGCTCCTAAATGCACTGTGCATAGCATCCCTCATTATTAGTGTCACGTACCTGAGAGGTACATCTGTCACAGTGGCATAACATTACAACATTGGGACTCACCCTTGGTGTTGTGGACAAATGTGGGTTTGGACAAATGTATAGTGACATGAACCTCCATTTAGTATCATTTAGAGTAATCTTACTGCCCTAAATATCTTTGCTCATACACATTTTAAAGCTGTTAAAAGCTACCTAACAGTGAATCAATTCACTTTCTCTTCCATTGTGTGTATGAAAGTTTCTGTGCACCTGGATTCTTGTATTACTAAAAATTATATTTAAAAATCTTTGACAATTTAGTAGCTGAAGGATGATATCTTATTTTTATTTCATAATGAGTTTTAGTGGTCATTTGCTAATAATCCATATATAATTATTCATTATTTGAATTCTCTAAGATGCTACAGAACATAAAATTTTTATGATGTCCAGCTTATCAATTCTTTCTTTCATGAACCATGCCTTTGATGTCGTAGCTATAAAAACAAAACCAAGGTCATTTGATGTTCCTTCTATGATATCTTCTAGAAGTTTCATAATTTTGCAGTTTATATTTGGGCCTGTGATCCATGTTGTATTGATTTCTTTTCTCATACTGGGAATTGAATGCAAGTGTGCTTTACCACTGAGCAAAGTTCCCAGACTTTTTATTTTTAGTTTTTGTTTTGAGACAGGTTCTTGCTAAGTTGCCAGGCTGATCTTGAACTTGTGCTCCTCCAATCTCAGCCACCCAAGTCACTGGAATGACAAGCATGCACCACCATGTCAGCTTTGTGTTAATTTTCATGAAGGATGTGAAATCTGTGCCTATATTCATTTTTTTTGCATGTAGTCTTGCTCTAGAGACATGGAGTCTAGTTGATCCAATACCACTTACTTAAAAGAACATCTTTTACTTTTGTGTGGATGTTGCTCCTTTGTCAAAGATCACCTATTATATTTACATGGGCCTACTTTGATCTGTTTGTCAATTCTTTTATCAATACGATATGTCTTGATCAATGTAGCTTTCCATACATCTTCAGGTCAGATTGTCAGTCCTCCAACTTTGTTCTTCTCCCTCAATAATCATGTTGGGTCTTCTGGGTCTTTTACCTCTCCAGGTCAACTTTGGAATCCACTTTGTCAATATCCACAAAGTGACTTGTTGGAATTTTGATTGAGATTGCATTGAATCTATAGAAGAAATTGGAAAGAACTGACATCTTGACAATATTGAGTCTTCCTGTATTATTCCAGTTTCCATTACCATAATGAAATACCCAGGCTGGGTAAGACATACAGAGCAGTTTATTTAACTCATGGTTCAGTACATTCCAGCTCATGGCACTGGCAAAGCTCACCATTGATGTTAACCCTATGTTAGATAGCATCACAATCACAGGAGTGTGTGCTAGAGGAAGAGATCACATGACAGGAAAACAGAGCCAGTAACAACCTCCCAGTAGGCCCCACTTCTTAAAGGTTCCAGCACTCTTAACATCTCCACTCTGGGGATCAACACACAAACCCCTGGAGGAAAAAGCACATCTAAACCACAGCACTTTGTTTCCATGATCATGAAACATCTCTTCTTTATTTAGTTCTTTGATTTCTTGCAGCCCCTTAGTAGTTTTCCTCATATAGATCTCATTCATATTTTGTTAGATTTTCATTTGGGTAGGGGGAATGTGTGCTAATGTAAAATGGTATTGTTTTAAATTTCAAATTCTACTTGTTCATTGCTGGTAAATAGGAAGGTGATCCAGTTTTGTATATTAACTTCATGTTCTGCACAATCTTGCTCTCATTGCTTATTAGTTATGAGATTGTGTGTGTGTGTGTGTGTGTGTGTGTGTGTGTATTCTTTCAGATAGTCCACATAGATGATCACATATCATTTGTGAGCAGGTTTTATATCTTCTTCTCCAATTGGTATACCTTTTATTTACATCTTTTTTTCCAAATAGGACTTACTTCCAGCGCAATGTTGAAAAGCAGAGGTGACTTACAAGATCCTTACCTCTTTTCTGATCCTGATGGAACATTTTGAGCTTATCACCAACATTAAATATAAAGTTAGATATAGGGTTATTTTTGCAAACATACTTTATCAAGTCAAGGAAAGTTCTATTCCTACTTTACTGAGAATTATTTACTTATTTGCTTATATTGATAAAAATTATGTATTTATAGTGTACTACATGTTTTGAAACATGTATACATGTGTAATTGCTAAATGAAGATAATGAACACATGCATCACCTCTCATACATTTGTTTTGTTTTATAGTGAAAACCCTTAAAATCTACTCTATGCAATTTTCAAGAATACTTTGTTCAGGGTGAGAGACAGGGATCTTGTTCCATTCCTTCTACATATGGATATTCTCTTTTCCAAGCAACATTTGTTAAAAAGGCTATCTCTTCTCCAATGTATGTTTTTTCCACCTTTATCAAGTATCAGATGACTACCTATGTGGTTTTGTTTCTATATCTTCTATTTTATTCCACTGGTCTTCATAATCACCAGTGTATACAGTTCACTGAGAGTTTATCATGAATGAATGTTGAATTTTGTCAAATGTTTTTTCTGTGTCTCTCAATGTTATCACATAATTTTCTTCTTTAGCTTGTTGATGTGATGGATTGTATTAATTAATTTTATAAATTAATTTTTTACATAAAAGTAGAATACATTTATGCATTTTGATAAATCATACATAAATGGAATATAATTTCTCATTTTTCTGATTGTACATGTTGTAGGATCACATCAGTCATGTGGCATTAATTGATTTTTGAATGTTGAAAGAGCCAAACATTCTTGGAATAAATTCCACTTAGTTGTGTTATATAGTTCCTTCTTAACATTGTTGGATTTAATTTACTAATATTTTGTTGATGATTTTTACATCTATGTAAGATATGGCGCAGAATTTTCCTTTCTTGTTATGAATTTTTCTGGTTTTGATCCTAGTATAATGCTGATCTCATAGAATGAGCTAGAAAGGATACCCTTGTTTTTTTTTTTAGATGAAAGTTGATTTTATTTTAACTACTCAAGTTTGTGATCAAAGATTTTGCTTATATGGGAACATGAACAAATCTTATGTCAGGCAGATTTATAATGTCTTTAAGTATTAGAAAATTCAAAGCACACTGTCTAATAACTGTGAATTCAAACCATATTTTCAATGAAAAAATTAATGTGAAGCCAAGAAGTGAACAATAAGAATAAAAACTGGAAGCTTAGTCTGATTATAATTGTGAAAAGTATTGGAACTTAAGACAAATTGAGAAGCATTATGCAGTATGGGAAGGAGGGCACAAGTTATTTTGTTTTGTTATTCATTATGTGTTTTTTTTAATTTATTTTTTTAAATTTATTTTTATTGTAAACAAATGGGATACATATTGTTTCTGTTTGTACATGGAGTAACCGCATACCATTTGCATAATCATACATTTACATAGGGTAATGATGCTTGATTCATTCTGTTATTTTTTCCTTCCCCCCACCCCTCCCACCCCTCTTTTCCCTCTATAGAGTCCCTCGTTCCTCCATTCTTGCCCCCCTCTCACTCCCCATTTTGTGTCATCATCCACTTATCAGTGAGATCATTCGCCCTTTGGTTTTTTGAGATTGGCTTATCTCACTTAGCATGATATTCTCCAATTTCATCCATTTGCCTGCAAATGCCATAATTTTATTATTGTTTATAGCTGAGTAATAGTCCATTGTATATATATATACCACAATTTCTTTATCCACTCATCAATTGAAGGACATCTAGGTTGGTTCCACAGTCTAACTATTGTGAATTGAGCAGCTATGAACATTGATGTGGCTGTATCTCTGTAGTATGCTGATTTTAAGTCCTTTGGATACCCTCGGTTTTTATCTTCTGAAAAAGAGTGTACAGAATTCATATATGTCCTTCAATGTTGGTAGAATCCATTGGTCAACACATCTGGGTCTGGCGCTTTCTGTTTTGGAAGATTATTAATTATTGATTCAATTATTTAATATTATGAGCCTATTTAGGTTACTTCTTTTGTGAATTTTGGTAGATTGTATCTATAAATGAATTGGTCCATTTCATCAGGTTATCAAATTTATAGGTCTAAAGTTTTCATAGCATCATTGATTATCCTACTAATGTCTACGGAATTGGTAGTGATTTCACCTCTTTCATTTCTAAAAGTAGTAATTTGTATCCTCTTTTTTTCTTAGCCTGCTTATCAATTTTAGTGGTATTTTTTAAAAAACAGCTCTTGGTTTCATTCATTTTCTCCCTTGATTTTCTGCTTCAATTTCTTGATTTCTAATCCAATTTTATTACTTATTTCCTTCTGCTTACTTTGAATTTACTTTGCTCCTTGTTTTCTAATTTCCAAAGATGGAAGCTTACATGATTGATTATAGATCTTTTTTCTATAATCTGTTTATTCAATGTTTAAAATTTCTAAGCACTGCTTTGACCGCATCCCACAAATTTTGATAAGTCATTTTTTATCTTCTTTTAGCACAGAATATTTTAAATTTTTTCTTGAAATTTCTTCTTTGATTCCTCTGCTATTTAAAAGTGTACTGTTTAAGCTTCAAGTATTTGCAGATTTTCTAAATATTTTTCTGCTATTGTTTTCTAGATTAATCCCACTGAGATCTGAGAGCAGATATCTCTGATATATGTAACCTGATATTCTATGCTTTATGTTATTTCAAATTTGCAAAGGTATGTTTCATGGTTCAGATGTGGCCTGTGTTGGTAACTCTCCCACGTAAGCTTGAGAAGAATGTGTATTCTATTGTTGGATACAGTTGTCTATTATATCCAGTAGAATGATGGAATGTTGAGTTCAACCATGTACTTAACTGATTTTCTGCCTACTAGGATGGTGCATTTCTTCAATCCAAATATTATACTCTATTTTTCATAAGAAAGTCAAGTATCTATCTAGGAGTGCATCTAACACTGCAAAATTCAGAAAGTGGGAGCCATAGGGTGATTCCCAAATGCCCATGAGGATGGGTCTTGTGATGGCAGGAAGCCTAGTGATAGCATTTTGAATTTGGATATGGAGGCCTGAATATGGATTTCAACTGGAGATAATGAAGCTTTGAGAAGGTTGAGCTTAGTTCAGATGAAAACTTAGATTACTGGAAATTATTCGCATTTCAAATTCATGTATTAAGGTAATTTTAACATTTCTGATCTTCATTCTAGAGAAATCAGAGAGAAGCTTTTGCTAGAAGTAAAATTCATTAGAAATTGGAAGAAACAGAAATGTACTAAAGATATCACAAGTCAAAAGCCAGAAGTTGTTATCTCTTACCTCAAGGTTGGCAGTTACAACCAGGCCCTATCAGGAGCTGCAATCAGAAAATGGAAAGCCAGAAATGGAGTGTTATGGGTTAAGCTATGTCTCCCTTCTCCCAAATTCATATGCTAAATCCTAATCCCTGATATCACAGAACATGGTTGTATAGGGAGGGATTAAGGTTATAGGTCCACCTCTGAGGAGCCCAGGAACCTTTTATCTGCATTTTATTTGCCTCACTTATCTCTATCTACAGACTGACTTTCTCTGATGGTGGTACACATATGACAAAAATGACCTCTCAGACTTGATTCTAGGTGACATTTCCCAGCTTCTCCCAGTGCCTCAGACCAACTATGCAGAGTCTCTCAGCAGAAAGAATCTGACTAACTTTGTTGGGTGTAAAGTACATCCTGGTATAACAACAGCTGTGGCTTTTGGGAGGAGACAGTAGCAAGACAGAGACCTGGAGACATGGAAACTTGGAATCCTTTCTTTCACCATAAACTTGAGTAGGTAATGACCAACTCAGATAAGGAGGCTGAGGCTAGGGCAGCACCCACTGGGAGATTGACTACAGTTATTCTTAGCAAAACCTTAAAAATAAAAGTATGAATATCAGCCAAAAGCATCACAATGTTTCATTGGGGCTGGATCAAATTTTTAAAAGAAATCTCCCTCCTTTTAGCTGGTAAGTGGACAGCAAGATGGATTGTAAGGACAAAATGCCTCCACCAACTTATTCCAGAAAGTCTAGAGACCATTCAACATGTAAGAAGTCAGTGGTGACTTTAATCCCCAACCACAGACAGAGTAGGACCAAGTGTCTTACTCACTCATATAAACATATGCATAAAAACATACTCCTCAGTTTTTTATGATTTTTCTTCATTCCTTAATTACCATTATTTTGTTTTAAGCAAATAGAAAATATACATACTGGGGAGTTGAATGAAAAGAATAAATGTACTGTTTGTTTGTTTTGGTCTGTGTCCCCTGAAAGTGTGTCATAATCTATTTTCAGTTGCTAAAACAGAATGTCTTAGACTAAGTGTTTTAGAAAGAAAAAAGTTTTATTTTGGCTCATGTTTTCGGAATCTGGGAAGTCCAAGATTGACCAACTACATCTGGCAAGGGCCACAATCTATGTCATACAATGTTGGAAAAAAGTGGAAGGGGAAGAAGGCGTGAGTGAAAGTGAGAAAACTCTAGGATACCTAGTCCATTCCCAAAGGAAAGGCATTAATCCATTCATGAGGGCTCTATCGCCATGACCCAAACACCTCCCACTTGGCCCTACCTCCCATCCTTGCTGCATTGGGGATTAAGTTTCAACATGTGAACTTATGGAATAAACACTGAAATCACAGCAGAGTTAACACAGTTACACATGTAAATAAAGGTAGTCCCATGTCTCTAGAAAGTTTTAGCCAAGCAAATAAATATGCTCTTTTTTAAAAAAGATATTTGGAAATTATAATGGTATTAACTAGTATATTTGCAAATTTCATAGAAATTTAATAGTAATGAGTTTTAGCAAAAGGGGTCATTAGTTCTTAGGATATGAGCATATTGTACAGTCACAGAGAGAAATGTAAGTGAAGCTAGAGACTCAAACGCATTGGGTTTTTCTTATCTTCACCTATGCCTCTCATGCTTTTATTTCCTGTGTTCTCTCTGTTTCCCAGTTTCAAGAAGAGGTAATGGTCATTATTGACAGCTCTCAGGAAAAAAGAACATAAATGCACATCTCTTTGTTCCATTTGCAAATTCACAGGGCAACCATCTGATTGACCTGGCTTGTTGGTCCTTCTTTAGAACAATGAACAGTGGCAAAGAAGCAGCTACCTTGTAAGAACATGGCAGCTCTTATGTGGGCCAAATTAGTGGAAGTCACTTCCAGAAAAGTGAGGAGGAGTAGATGAGAGGCATAGGTAGTGAGCTGGGGTGACAAAATTAGAGGTGCTTGTTTCCACATACATTGGTCCCTTTATACAGGAAGTTTGTAAATCCCTCATATAAAATGACAAACCTCCTATATTCAATGACAGTATTTACATCAGAACTATGAAAATTCACCCGTATACTTCAAATCATCTCTAGATTATTTTAACTACTTAACACAATTCAAGTGCAATGTAAATAGTTATTATACTGTAGTGTTTGGGGTATAATACAAGAAAAGTTTTTACCTATTCAGTACAAATGTGATATTTTCCTGAATATTTTCTATCTACAATTGGTTGAATCTGATGTATCAGAGCCTCAGATGCAGAGGGTTGATTGTGTAGGCAAAACAGAGAGGAAAAAGCCATAATTACACCATTAAAGATAATACTTGGGATCATTTGAATACACACCTCCATGGAGGAGAGACACTTTGATTTACAATTTAAGGAAGGAATCATGATAGAATGATGTATTTTGAAGTTTTCTTTTCATATATTTATGCATTTCCTAAATTCTCTAAAATGGGTCCTTCTCTCCAAAGTCTCTATAACCTCTTCAATTTGGTTCCTGGCACCTGCAGCCTTGGCAGTTGCATGGTGGGTCATGGGAAAAAAGAGAGGGACCGACCATTAGGTTTCACCTGATACTGTCATGAGTTGCCTTCTTGCATCCTGTTCTGGCATATGTTCAAGGCAGATCTTTCCTCCCAGGAAACTTTTTGTGGGTTCCTTGGAGACCTTCTCCAGCCACCCATGCAAGTGGGCATCTTCTCTGCAAGTTCCTCATTGGAAATGATGATTTCTTCTGGCTCCTTGTCTGTGATTTGCCCACAGTCCTGGGAATCCAGCAAAACTGCACCTTGATATCCCTCCAGAAGGCCCTGTTGGACAAGATATAAAGGGACCCACAATGGCTTTCTCATAGGTGTGAACCCGAACTGGTCTACAGGAAACATTCATGTCCCTTTGCCCTGGTGTTCTAGGGGTGCAGGCCTCATCTGCTCAAACATGACCTTATCCAACCTTCGTATTGCTCAACTGAGAATCAGATACCAGTTTCCTGGGCCCCTGCTGCAAGGAACTTATACCAGCTTCCCAGAAGCTTGACTTGAGGACAAGAACACTTCTGCTTTCCCTTGGGCAAAGTGGGCACCTGGAATGCTTCAATGGCTCTCAGAAGCCCTGTGTACAAACATTGCAGTCACCCACACTCTGGCCCTTGATGCAGATGAAGATGGAAGTTTTTCACCACTGATTCATCCAGCATGCTTACTTGGGACTTCAATTGGCACTCACTTGATCTTTCTCATCTTAGGGTCTCAGCCCAAATTTCCATTTTTTATATCTCCTTATATACTAAATAATGTTATATTTTAATTTTTGTTTTAATTTTTTTAAAAGAGTATTGCTTCACCCTTGAGAGCTGTGTTTTCTTGAAAAAATTTAAAAAATTAACTATACTTTGCTCTTGGTACATCTTTTGTTTTTAATAGACATGGAACAGGTTTCAACACATTTTAGAGTTAAAACTAAAAACAATAATACTTTTCATTTACATATCACTTTAGACTCTAAAATGGACTGCTTTCACATTGCTTATATCTATACTCAATTTTTTAAAATAGGTGACACAAAAGAAAATAATGTTAGAAAAATGATGAAGCTATAAGTAAGGTATTTCTTTGTGTCTACCTCGAATATATAGGCAAGTAAGAAAGTACATAAAGAATTATAAAACTTTGGAAGAAGTTTTAACCTCCATCACAAAATTATAGTTTTATTATTTATTTCAAATATTCTTCTAGATTTCCTCACTGACAGTCATGCTGTTAAAAAAAATTAAAGATTTTTCTTGTCTTATCCTGAAAAGAGGTATTCAAGGTTGATGATTAAACACAACAAAGCTGTATTTTCATGCTTCACAAGTTCCCTGGTGTTAATTGTGCACAATGGCTGCTCTCCAGGGGATGCAATCACTCAGAGAGAGAGAGAGTCAGGCAGGTAATTCGGGTGAGGACACTCTAAGCAGTCTTTAGAGCAGTGTTGCAGACCAAGCCATCCATTACCTGGACAAAATGTGTTTACTACCCTCCACTGGCCTGGTCCTTTTATTTGGAATAAAGACTTATTAATGATGGAACCTTGGTTTTTCTGCTACACACACACACAAAGTCTATTTAGGAAAAATCTGCACTGCGTCCTCTTTTTCCTCTTCCTTTCTTCTCTCTTTCTATTTTATTCTCTGCATAAAAGACCCACTCAGACTTTAGAGTAGCCCAGCACACATCTTACCATTTGCCTGATGACTGAACCTCTATGCTTCCCCTTCCGAAAAGGAGGGGACTAAAAGAATGGACACAGGTGAAGGTTGTCCATTTTACCAACTGCCCTTCCTCTTCATGCCTCTGAGAGACATTCAGGGTTCCCTGCAGGCTGCCCAGCACTCCAGCCTCAGTGGTTTCTGCCCGCAGGGAGTCACCAGCCTTTCTGAAGAAGTGGGCTAGTCTTAGTCTCTAGCTTCTGGTGACTTCTTCAATTTCTTAGCTCTGAATATAATTTAAGAAATCTGACAGGAGAAAAAGCATTTCTCAGTGAGTGATAGGGCCTATCAAATCCCACTCTGCATGGACTGCCTCCCTTGCCATGCTGTGCAGCTTCCTAAAGTCAGGGTCAGGCTGGACATCACCGTCCATCATCTTCTCCAACCCACATCCAGGGATGCTTGGGCTCTCATGATTTAACAGGGGCACTTTTCTTCCCCTACATGTGGTAAGGCATTTTAAAATCCATGCTTGACACACCTTTTGGTGTGACCTGGATCATTCAATACAATGTTGATTAACCTTTTAATTACTTTTCAAGTTTATGCCTCTAACTAATGTTTACTGATGCTTCTGTAGCACAGAGAGTGCAGTTGGTTTCTTTGTCTCATGTATTTTAAGAATAAAATCCAAGGACATATGGTGGTAGCAAAGTCACAGGATTTACTAGAGTAATAGAAAGAAAGCAGAGCTCCTAAAGATGGAGGGGTCCCAAGACAGGAATACAGAGTGGCTATTGTCTGGGGGTTTACATAGATCTATAGGCTTTAGGAAGTTAACCCCCTGCCTACTCCTGGGTAAGGCCTTCAGTATGCATGAGGTATTCATGCAGCCTTTAGTCCAATCAAAATATCAATCAGGCATTTTTCTTCTTTGGAGCATTATGGACTCCATCACGTAGGTCCTGATTTAGAAATAGCCTTTTAATAAGTTTTTTAAGCAAATGTCTGCAGGTGCTGTTTGTGCTCTACTGCCCAGGAAGTTACCCTATCTGCCCAGCCTTATCTCTCCCTCCTGACATCACTTCTACATGACAACTCCTGTGCCCTTTGATCAAGGAGGTCCATGGAAGGATTTCTATCTTTAAAGAACTGACATTTCAGTAGAAATGTGCAACCCCTCATGCTAAGAATTTGAGGTATTCAGTGCCTCTGGGCTGCTTCAAATCCTCCCAGTCCCAACTACAACTGCAACCACCCAAATTGTGCAGGCTCTGAATGACTTTGGGAAGTGAAGCCTTGTTGTGCCTTACATCTCCACAGGCCCATGTTAAGAACCTCTCACTTCCTATCCCACGGCTTCTCAGATGCTGTGGCCTGGGTCTCCCCAGGGTGTCTGCTTAGAATGTAGGTATAGTTAACCTGAATGTTCAGGAGTAACTTCTGTGGGATACCTTGTCCAGAAGGTGATAAGATCTTCCCATTTTCATTGCTTGACTAAGAGAGCAAATCAGAAGCAATTCCACATTCTGGAAGATCTTGCAATAATTAGTACTAGCATCAAGTCAAAGGATATAGGGAGCATGGACCCATCATAATCCACTCAATTCCTGGTATAGCTCTTACATGGTCCAGATAGATCATGGTAGATGCCAAATGGATTATGAAAATGTAAAGAAAAGATAAGAAGTTGCAATGGTTCTTCTGGGTCTGAATTTTTTTGGCATAGATTATGCTCCCCTTTTGGTACTTGGTATGTAGCTATGGATCTGGCAATGCCTTTTTTCCAGTGGTTTTCAATGAAAAGAATTTTTTAAAATCTTGCTTTTATAGGTAAGTACACCCAGGCTTTCTTGAGCTGGGCTATGTTAACTGTCTGATTCTCTGTCATAATAGAATCTATAGGAATATTGCTTATCTGGACATTCCACAGCCATGTTGGTCCATTTCACTGATAATATCATCTAAGTGGAGTTGCTGAGTATAAACTGGCAAGAATTCCAGGTGCCCTAGCAAACTACAAGGGTGGACGAGGGTGAGAGACATATGTAATTAAACTCCAAGGATCTGCCACTTTGCAAGGATTTGGGGATTTAATGATCTGGGGAAAGATGGACCCTCTATAATAGGCAAGGAGGAATAGATGTACTTTGCAGTCTTACCAGTTAAAATAAAAACAATGTGTTTGGCAGGCCTCCTCAGATTTTGGAGACATTACGCTATTACAGTTTCTCCTTCCAAGACTGGTTTAGGAATGGTTCTTCCCATAGCTTTCTGCAGAGGAGGATCTTGGTTCTCTTAAGGTCCTTGATGCTGAAATATATGTTAAGGAGCTCTGGTTCATTCTTATGGCCTCAGTGATGCTTCCCCAAATCATCACCACCTCTTCTTGCTGTCTGGTCCCCACCTTGGCTCCCACTTGTTGGAAAAATCTGGGTAAACTCTAAATGGGCTATCAGGTCTGCATAGTCTGTGCTGTAACTGGACTAATTCATATAGTATTCAAGCAGCTTCCCCAGCTAGAGCCATGCTAATTCACATGGTGCCCCTAGGAAGAGCTATCCCTTCCATAAGTAACTCTTTCATTTTTACTGGTAAGACTGCTACTTGCCAGTATTTGTTAGTATTACATGTATTTCTTCTAAATAAAATAAACAAGCAATTATTTAAAAGTTATTGTAGATCTTTGGCTTGACATTACTGCAGCCATCTTGAGTCATAACTACCATGACTGCCCTGCATAGCCCCAATCTGCTTTCCCTGCATACCATACATAAAGCCCTTAGAGTAGTGTGTGAAGCTGGACAACTGGACCCTGGTGCTCTCAGCACCAGGAATGTGTCTCATGTCCTTAATATTAGCTTACCATAAACCAGGTACATTTTCCACTTGAAAGAAGTTGCTTTTGTCCTGATCACTTTATAAGCCCCTCTTTTCTGACCCAAATCACAGTGATCCACCTGGCACTGCTGCTCAGAGGACCGTGCTTCTACCTGCAAGTCCTCAGTGAATTGCATACTGTGCTGTCCTGGATTTTTTCTGCCTCTTCCTTTGGTCTCATGGCACATTGGGGAAGGTTATTATACATTGGAACTTGGTTGTTGTGGAACAGTTATACCAAAATTGGTACAGTCATTATGAAAAACCATGTGGAGGGTTCTCAAAAAGTTAAAAATAGATCTATGAGTCCATCCAACAATTCCAGTTCTGAATATATATCCAAAGGAAATGAAATCAGTATATTGAAGAAACATCTGCCTTCCCTCCCATGTTCATTGCAGCATCATTCACAGTAGCCAAGATATGGAATCAACTTAAATATCCACCCACTGATGAAAGGATAAAGAAATTGTGGCAAATATACACAATGGAATATGGTCTAACCTTAAAATAGTAAATTTTGCCATTTGTAATAAGATGTGTGAACCTGGAGGACATCACACTAAGTGAAATAAACCAGACACAGAAAGACATAGACTGTGTGTTATCACTTGCATGTGGAAACTGAAAAAGCAGAATTCATAGAAATAGAGTAGAATGGTGACCACTTGTCAGGGGATGGGGTGGTGTTGTTCAAAGTTTCAGTAACATAGGATGAATAAGTTCTACATATCTAATGCACAGTATGCTGACTATAGTCAATAATACTGCATTGTATATTTGAAATTTAATAAAAGTAGTTTTTTTCTTTCTACATTTTTCATTAGTGCATTATAGTTGTACATGGTGGGATTTGTTGTTACATATTTGTATATGCACATGATATAATAATATATTTTGGTATGTATAATTTGCCAAAATACATTTTACTGTCATGTATAACTAAAAAGATTTTAAAAACTAATATTTTGGCCTATAACACACCACAGAACCTCCCACCTCTCTTTCCTCCTCCTGCCTCCCTCCCCCAGACCTTTTCTTCTACTGATCTTCCTTTATTTTTCATGAGATTCCCACAAGCCCCTCCTTTTTTTTTCTTCTCTGGCTTCCATACATGAGGGAAAACATTTGTTCGTTGACCTTCTGAGTTTGGCTTATTTTACTTAACATAATGGTCTCAAGTTCCATCCATTTTCCTTCAAATTACCTAATTTCATTTTTCTTTATGAGTCAATAAAATTCCATTTTATATAGATATACCACATTTTTTTATCCATCTATCTGTTGGTGGACACCTAGGCAGGTTCCATAGTTTATTGTGAATTGTGCTGTTATAAATATAGGTATGCATGTATCACTACAGTATGATGACTTTAATTCTTTAGGATAAATACTGAGGAGTGGCATAGCTGGGTCTATGGTGGAGCCATTCCTTGTTTTTTGAGGAACTTCCATACTAATTTCCATAATTGTTGTATGAATTTGAAATCCTACCAACAGCATAAAAGTGTTTTTTTCTCCACATTCTTTACAGTTTTTATTGCTTGTGTTCTTGATCACTGCCATTCTGATTGGTGCAAGATAAAATCTCAATGTAGTTTTGATTTGCATTTCCCTAATTGCTAATGATGTTGAACATTTTTTCTTATATTTGTTGGTCATTTGTATTTCTTCGAAGAAAGCTCTGTTCAATTCATTTGCCCATTTATTAATTGGGTTATTTGGTGTTTTTTTAATTCTTTACATATTCTAGATATTAATCATCTGTCAGAAGAGAAGCTAGCAAAGATTTTCTTCCATTCTGTAGGTTCTCTATTCACTTTCCTAATTGTTTCCTTTGCTGTGAAGAAGATTTTTAATTTGATGCCATCCCATTTATCAATTCCTAAAGCCCTGAGTTTTAGGAATCCTATTGAGAAACACATGTGCCTACATGATCTCATGCCTAGGAATCTTGACCCTTTATTTTCTTCTAGGAGTTGCATAGTTTTTGTTCTAATTCCTAGGTCTTTGATCCATTTTGAGTTGAGTTTTGTGCAAGGTAAAAGATAAGGGTCTTGTTTCAGTCTTCTACATGTGGATAACCAGTTATCCCAGCATCATTTGTTAGGAAGGCTGTGTTTTCTCCAGTGTATGTTTTTGGTAACTTTGTCAAGGATCAGATGGCTGTAGATGTGAGTGTGTTTGTCTTTTATTCTGTACCATTGGTCTTTATATCTGTTTTTATGTCATGCAGTTTATGTTACTATAGCCCTGTAATATAATTTGAAGTCAGGTATTGTGATGCCTCCAACTTTACCTTTTTGGCTTAGGAGTGTTTTACTATTCTGGGTCTTTTATTCTTCCAAATTAATTTTAGGACTATATTTTCTAGTTTTGCCAGTGATATCATTGTTATTTTGATGGGGATTGTATTAAATCTGTATATTGTTTTTGATAGTATGACCATTTTAACAATATACATTTTGTGTATCCATGAACATGGGGGGGGGTCTTTCCATCTTTTGAGGTCTTCTTCAATTTCTTTCTTCAATGTTCTATACTTTTCATTGTAGAGGTCTTTCCCTTCCTTTTTAGATTTCTTCCTAGGTATTTTCTTAAAGCATTGTGAATGCAATTGTTTTCCTGATTATCAGCAGATTCATTTTTAGTATATAGGAAAGCTATTGATTTTTTAACGTTGATTTTGAAACCTGCTACTTCATCAGATTTGTTTATTAGTTTTAGCAGCTTTTTAGTGGAGTTCTTTGGATCTTCTAAGGGTCATATCATCTGCAAACAGTGATAATTTGACATTTTCCTTTTCTAGATTTATCCCTTCTATTTCATTCCCTTGACTAATTGCTCTGGCTAGAATTTCCAACACTATATTAATTAAGAGTGATGAGAGTAGGCATGTTTGTCTTGTTCCAGATTTTAAAGAAAATGCTTTCAGCTTTTCCCCATTTACTATGAGGCTGGTTTTAGGTTTTTCATATACAGCCTTTATGATGTTGAGGTAGGTTCTTTATTCTGTATGATAGGCATTTTAATTATAATGTGTCATGGAGAGATTTTGGTTCTGAATGCATCCCCTATCTGGATATCCATCTCATTCTCAAGATTTGGAAAGTTTACTGTTATTATTTCCCTGAATAGGTTATTCATTTCATTAGCCTGCATCTTATAACTCTCCTTAATTCCAATGATTCTTAAATTTGATCTCTTGATATTGTCTCAGATTTCTTATATATTCTGATCATGATCACTTATTTTCTTTTCTTTAATACTGCTGAATGTTCAGGACTGGGCACTTTGTCCTCCAGTTCTGAGATTCTGTTTTCAATATGGTCTACTCTATTAGAAAGTAGACTGACCAAACATTTGGTTTATTGTGTCTTTCATTTCTAAGACTTTGATTTGGTTCTTTTATAATATCTCTACCTCCTTATTGAATTTCTCATTTATGCTCTGCATTGACTTCCTTAATCCATTCAGTTGTTTTTCTGTGTTCTCTTGGAATTCATTTATCATTTTCATAATCATTCTTTTGAATTATTTGTCTGATAATCCATCCACTTTAATATTTAGGGGGTCAGTTGCTGGTGAGTTATGACCCTTAGGTGGTAATGTGTTACCTTGTTTTTTCATATTTCTTGTATTCCTATGTTGGGAAGTGTAATGCATCTGTTAGGATGTATTTCTCTTCCACTCTTGTATGTGGGCCATTTTAGGCACAGCCTTCACTTGCCAAAGTGTCCTAGAGTGATCATAGGTGTGGTATCCACAGACTTTGTGTCAATTCTCTCTCTCTTTTTTTCTGTAGTGAAGCAGCAATTCCTTGCTGAGATGTTTCCTTTTATCTCTGTTAATAGCTGCAACCTGCTAGTTTCTGCTTCTGTAATTATGCTTGCTCAGCAACTGTGGTAGGAACCAGAGCTGCCTGGACAAAGGGATAGAAAGCAAGGCTACTTGCATGAGAAAGTCTTGAAACCCTGAACTCCATACTGTATAAAAGATACTGGGAACAAAGAGCTGTGCTCAACTGTCAGAGAAGACCACTGAGCCTGCATGGGTACTGAATAAACCTGGATTTTCTGCATCTCCAAGCACAACTTGTCTCTTTCCATTGCCATAATGTTCTGTATTTTTCCATATTTTCGGTAACAGTAGCACTGGATATTTATGAGAGGGACTGGAAAGCCCACCATAAATTAGGATTATTTATTCCTAATCATTATTCCTGATCATTAGTTTTAGTTTTGGTCTCTTCTATTCTTTGTATTAAAGTACAACTGAAGACTGAGTGTTGTTAATTTGTATGGGGACCAGGTGTGCCGTACTTTAGCTGAGTTTAGTTCAGTAGCAATCTCTAACCTGTGAACTTTTAGTGTCCCTATAGGTTTCCAGCACCTCACAGAATAGAGAGAAGCAAACAATAGCAACAACTAACAAAAACAATACACAGCATTAAAAATAAATACTTGGTTCCTATTATGACATCTACAACATTAACTACCACACTTACACAAACAAACCATCCCAGGAATGGTGTGTCAGCAATTGATGACAGCAAAAACAATAAGTAACCATGAACTTGATCTGGCATTAAAGAAAACAAGAGGTGTCAACTATGTAATCTACAGCAGTAAAAATTGCAACAGTATGGGTTATAGTAACCACTTAGTTCTAAAAGATGGTAAAAATAACAGTTCATTAAGAGAAAAGAATATGTGATGGGAAGGTGGAAGAGAGCTTACAACTTTAAAAAGTGAACAGACCGAATGCAAGAGAGATATAGAGGGTGATGGTTATAAGGAAGGAGGAAATAAATAGGAGAAACAAAGTAAAGGGGGAGCGGGAGAGAGAGAGAGTGAGAGAGAGAGAATATATTTGGCTGTTAGCAGGAGAAGAGAAAAAAATAAAAGAGGCAAACAAAAACAAAACAAAACATACAAACAAACAAACCCCCCAAAACTCTAATCCTCAAGAGACAAGGCTAGGTAGAATAACTACACTTAAAAAAATGGTAAAATTGAGGAAAAAAGAAAGCATATATGCATGTATTCATGCCCGTGAACCAATCAGCAGAGCAATAACACACACACACACACACACACACACACACACACACACACACACACACACACACAAATAAAAAGAAAAAGAAGAAGAAAAGATTCTTAAAAATGAAGGAAACATCTCCATCACTGGGGTCAAAATAGTCAATGAGAATGGATGGTCACTGCCTATGCCCAACTGTCCATGCCCAGCTGTCTCACTTCCTTTTTCTTTTTGGATATGTATTGAGATAAACAGATTGAGTGAGTGAGCAAGGCTGGGGATTATTAAACCCTTCCTCTATTTGTGTTGCTCACCAAGCTGCAGCTGGAGTGACCTAAGACAGAAGCTGATTGAAATAGCTCTCAGCTTCCCTTCTCATCAGCATGAGATAGGATGGAATGAGAAGTACAGCCAGTTGGAGTTTGGTCTCCATAAAAGAGATGGATGCACTCCCAGGGTGGGGCCATAGCAGAGTCCTATGAGGAGAGTTCCTGTGACTGGGGCTTACATCTAATCAGGGTTTAGGGCTGTTGTTGGGTGGTATCTGCTCTGGAGAGATTAGATCAACACACCCCTAGGACCCAAGAGTTGCCAATTTCTGTCAGCAGTCTGGATCTCAGGAGTCTCCCAATAATTCTACTCATGGGGCAGGGGAGCCAACTCTCCACACACTGTGCTGTCCAGGAGCTCAGCCTCCCTGAGATTATTCCCTGAGTGTGTTCACACCCACCTGTTCAAATTCCTGTCCCACTCCAGCTGGTCTCATAAGCCTCCAGACTCAAAGGAAAAGCAAGTTGGACTCCTCTTCACCTTTCTGACTTGAATTCCCCTGGGTACAATCTTCTCTGGCCTGTTCCACTCATGTTCTGCTAGGTACATTCTAGGCCACAATTTAGGCACTTGCCAGGACAGTATGGCAATGTCTGCTGTGATCTTCTGGCTTCACTGCAGCAGCTGCAGTGTAGCCTCAAGATGGCTCCCCCTTCAACTCTCCACTGCCAGTTGAGAAACACAAAGCACTTTTCAGACACCAGTTCACAGTGCAGTCTCTGGACCCCTAAGTTCAGGTTGCTTTTCTTTTTAAAATATTGATTTGTTCTTTTAGTGATACATGACAGCAGAATGTATTTCAACATATTACATACATGGAGTGTAACTTCCCATTGTTTGGTTATACATGATGTGGAGTTACACTTTTTGTGTACTCATATATGAACATAGGAAAATTATGTCCAAATCATTCTACTGTCTTTCCTATTCCCATACTCCCTCCCTTCCCTTTTTTCCCCTTTGTCTAATGCACTGAAATTCTATTCTTCCCTTCCCCACTTATTGTGAGTTAGCATCCACATAGCAGAGATAACTATTCAGCCTTTGTTTTTTTGGACTGGCTTATTTCACTTAGCAAGATAGTGTCCAGTTATATGTATTTACCAGCAAATGTCATATTTTCATTCTTCTTTATGGCTGAGTAATAATCCATTGTGTATATATACCACATTTTCTTTATCCATTATTCTGTTGAAGGGACAACTAGGTTGGTTCCATTCCTTAGCTATTGTGAATTGAGCTGCTATAAACATTGATGTGGCCATGTCACCATAGTATGCTGATTTTAAGTATAGACCGAGGAGTGGAATAACTGGGTCAAATGGTGGTTTCATACCAAGTTTTCTGAGGAATCTCCATACTGCTTTTCATAGTGTCACACCAATTTTCAATCCCACCAGCAATGTATGTGTGTACCTTTTTCCCCACATCCTTGCCAACACTTATGGATCCACATATTCTTGATAATTGTTCAGGCTACTTTTTTGATCTCAGTTTTTCTGTACCAAGCCTGTCCATTGTACTTCTCCCTGTGATCTCCCTCTCTCTGTGGTGAACCAGTACTTCTGCTGTCACAACCAGCGTGGTTACAATGTACTCTTTGTTCTTTGTTCAATACACCCAAGTTTCTGAGTCTCTAAGACACTCTGACTGTCCAATATTGAATTTTAATAAAATCCCTCTTTCACCCACCTCACTGAGAAGCAGTACACCTGCTTCCTGAATCCTGAGCCACAGAACAACTAGGAATGCAGCCTTCCTCTAACCCATCATCATGAATCTCCTAAAAGTAGATCCTAATGTCTCACCACATCCACACAGGAAAGGTAACTCTGAGAAGAGATTGATGCTTTGATAAGCTAGAATGAGTTATGAGTACACTATATGTGATATACACCAAAACATCACATTGCATACTTAAATATATATAATTTTTAATGAAAATATAAAATAAAGTTACACAAATCAAATAAATGAACATAAAATAGCATGTAATTTAAATTATCAGCATCAATAATTAGGAAAACCAAGGTGTTAGTGTTGTTTGAAAGTTTCTGCAGCAGCCCCAATGCAAAATTACTCCAGAACACCATTTTCTATAAAAATGGAGACTAGACTATGCAGTGACATTGTAGATCTTGAATAAATCTTTTAAAAATTTAATTTTAAGAAGCTATAGGTAGCTCTAAATGGCATAGTTAAATATAGTTTGAAGGTGAGAAAAAATATTTAGAAATGCACCTGGGAAATTGTTGCAAATATGTTGCAATTCTTCTATAGGTGTTATAACAGTTTTTAAAAGTCACCCAATTTTATTACTTCTTCATGTTGCTATCCCATTAATTTCATGAAACGTGCCATGTTTATCAGCCAATTTCAACTATAAATTTAACTTAGTAGCAGGAATGAGTGCTTACTATAATCTTTAAATTATGGATGCTTTATAAATAATAAAAGGTTATGGTTATTTTCAATATTTAAAGTTTTGAAAAAGGATATTATATCTAAAAAGGGAAAAAGAAAAATTAATTTTGAAATTTTATATTTGGCCATATATTCTGAGAAGTGTAATCAAAATAAGTCTTCTTCCTTATTTTTCTAGTATTTCTACATTTGAGAAATTGGTTTCAGTGTCAGGAAACTGCAGTTTGTTTCACCATAAATACTATAATAAGAATATCAGGACACCCAAGCCAAGGTCAGATGCCATCGGGCAGAGCTAGCCAGCCACCAACCCCCAAGCTGAGGTTGGACGCCATCAGTGAACCTGCCTACCTGCTCTGCTACTGCTGAGGGACACTGCACTGGCCTCTGTGCTGACGCAGTGCACCCTTGCTGGGGCTCTCCAGCTTCTTTGGATGCTGGTGCAGGCATTTTGAATTATTTCTGAGGGCATAGCTATCATCATCACAAGGGCGACTACCTTCCTGAGACATCTACAGGAGACTGGAGACCCGTTAACAGGACTCAGGATTCAAGAAGAGGAGGTATTGAGAGACTTGGGACCAACTCAGGACAGCTGGGTGAGTCTCTCCCAGAGACTCTCTGGATGGGTCAGTAGTCTCAGAATGCAGGGAACTTCATGGAATAGATTTTCCCAGTGAGACACCCCTGCTGGAGGTGTGAACCCAGATAACTGGGAGCATTGTAGAGGAGGACCATCCAGCAAGATTCTTCAGTGCAGAGTGAGGATCCCAGGCCTGGGTAGTAGGTTCCATTCCCAGGGAACATCATAGAGGAGGGCTGCTATGAGAGAGAGAGTCCCTCGCAGGGCCAGGTCCCCCAGACCAGATGATAGTCCAGGCCCAGGGAATGTCACAGAGGAGGACTTCCCAGCAAGAGTCTCAATTGCAGGGCGAAGCTCTCTGGCCCAGAGGTAGGTCCAGATATCTGGGAAAATCACAGAGGAGGGATACCCAGCCCAGGTGGTAATTGTGGACCAAAGGGAACTTCTTGGAGGAGAGCTTCCCAGTGAGATGTCCCCACTGGGTGAGTCTTCTGTGCCAGGCGAGGCTTTCCCACCAGGGTGGTAGAACCAGGGACACAGGCACAGACCAGTCATGCCACAGTCCATAAATTAGTCCGTCTTTACACTGACCATCTGTCAACAAGTGGAGGTGCCTCTTCCCACCAGTAGGAAATATACTCCACCAGAAGGGCACCACTCATAGAGAGGAAGCTTCCTTCTGTATCACTGCATTATCAAGTTCCTCCAAGACTTCAGGCTACTGAAGGCTAGGAAGTGAGTTATTGGAAATCTATAGGGACACTATAAGCCAATAGAGTTTCACTACTAGATTGGTAGATACCTGGCCAATAAGAGAAAACAAGGGAAGAAAATGTCCCAAACAAACCTAGATGCTATATCAGTAAAGTCCCATGACAGCATGACAGAAGAAATGTCAGAAAGGTAGTTCAGAATGTACATAATTAAAATGATCAGAGAAGCAAATGATGAGAAGAAAGAGCAAATGCAGGTTTTGAATGATCACACCACTCAACACTTAAAAGAGCAAATGTGGGAAGCAAAAGATCATTTCAATAAAGAGTTAGAGACACTGAAAAAAAAAACCAAACAGAAATCCTTGAAATGAAGTAAACAATAACACAAATTAAGGACTCCATAGACAGCATAACCAATAGGATAGAACACCAGGAAACCAGAACCTCAGACACTGAGGACAAAATATTTAACCTTGAAAACAAAGTTTACCAAACAGAGGAGATGGTAAGAAATCATGAACAGAATCTACAAGAATTATAGGATATCATGAAAAGGCCAAATTTAAGAATTATTGGAATTGAGGCAGACACAGAGAAACAAACCAAAGGAATGAGCAATCTATTCGATGATATATCAGAAAATTTCCCAATTCTGAAGAATGAAATGGAAAATCAAGTACAAGAGACTTATAGGACTCCAAATACACAAAATTAAAACAGACCCACACCAAGTCACATTATAATGAAAATACCAAACATACAAAATAATGACAGAATTTTAAAGGCTGCAAGAGAAAAGAATCAAATTACATTTGGAGGGAAACCAATACAGATATCAGCAGATTTTTCAGTCCAGACCGTAAAAACTGGAATGGCCTGGAAAAACATTTCTCAAGCTCTGAAAGAAAACAGATGCCAATGAAGAATCTTATACCCAGCAAAATTTACCTTCAGATTTGACAATGAAATAAAATCCTTTCATGATAAACAGAAGCTAAAACAATTTACAAAAAGAGAGACAGCACTACAGAACTTCCTCAGCAAAATATTCCATGAGGAAGAGATGAAAAACAATGATATAAATCAGCAAAGGGAGGAACTACCCTAAAGGAACAAGCAAATAAAGGAGAAACCAAGTGGTGTGAAAAAAAAATGAGCCAAATGATCGGGAATACAAATCATATCTCAAAATAACCCTGAAAGTTAATGACCTGAACTCACCATTCAAAGGACATAGACTGGCAGATTGGATTAAAAAGAAAGATCCAACAATTCTATGAGACTCATCTCATAGAAAGAGATACCCAAAGACTAAAGGTGAAAGAATGGAAAAAAACATACCATGCACATGGACTCAGCAAAAAAGCCAGAGTATCCATCCTCATATCAGATAATGTGGACTTCAAGCCAAAGTTAGTCAGAAGGGATAAAGAAGGACATTTCATACTGCTTAAGGGAAACATAAATCAGCAAGACATAACAATCATAAATATCTATGCCCCAAACAGTGGCTCATTCATGTACGTCAAACAAATCCTTCTCAATTCCATAAATCAAATAGACTACAACAAAATAATACTGGGTGATTTTAACACACCTCTCTCACCACTGGACAGAGCCTCCAAACAAAAATTGAACAAAGAAACCATAGATCTCAATAAAACAATCAAAATTTAGTCTTAACATTTATAGAATATACCATCAAACAAAGAGCGAACACACTTTCTTCTCAGCAGCACATGGATCCTTCTCTAAAATAGACCATATTTTATGCCACAAAGCTACTGTTAGCAAATACAAGAAGATAGAGATGCTACCTTGTATTCTATCAGATCATGATGGACTGAAATTAGAAATAAATGACAGAGTAAAAAACAGAATCTACTCCAACACCTGGAGATTAAATAATACACTACTATATGATGAATGGATAAGGAAGGAAATTTAAAAATTCTTAGAGGTAAATGATAACAAAGAAACATCATATCAAAATCTCTGGGACACTAGGAAAGCAGTGCATAGAGGAAATTTTATTTCATTGAGTGCATTCAATAAAAGAAGAAAAAAATCAACAAATAAACAACCTAACACTACAACTCAAAGCCCTAGAAAAAGAAGAACAGAGCAAAACCAAAAGTAGTAGAAGACAAGAAATAGTTAAAATCAGAGCTGAAATCAACGAAATTGAAACAAAAGAAACAATACAAAAAATTGACAAAATAAATAGTTGGTTCTTTGAAAAATAAACAAAATTGATAAACCCTTAGCCACAATAACAAAGAGAAGGAGAGAGAAAACTCAAATTACTAAAATTTGGAATGAACAATAAAATATCACAACAGACACGAGTGAAATACAAAACATAATTAACGGCTATTTTGAAAATCTATACTCCAACAAAATAGAAAATCTCAAAGACATCAACAGGTTTCTAGAGACATATGAATTACCTAACCTAAACCAGGAGGACATACACAATTTAAATAGATCAATTTCAAGTAATGAAATAGAAGAAGTCCTCAAAAGCCTACAAACAAAGGAAAGTCTGGGACCAGATGTGTTCTCAGTCAAGTTCTACAAAACCTTTAAAGAAGAACGCTCATTCCAGTACTGCTCAAACTGGAAATCCACATGTAGGAGAATGAAATTAAACTCCTATCTCTCATCCTGCACAAAACTCAACTAAAAATGGATCAAGAACCTTGGAATCAGACCAGTGACCCTGCATCATATAGAAGAAAAAGTAGGTCCAAATCTTCCACATGTCAGCTTAGGGTCAGACTTCCTTAAAAGGGCTCCCATAGCACAAGAAATAAATGCAAGAATTAATAACTGGGATAGATTCAAACTAAAACACTTTCCCTCAGCAAAGTAAACTATCAGTAATGTGAAGAGATAAACTACAGAGTGGGAGAAAATCTTTGTCACTCATACTTCAGATAGAGCACTAATCTCCTGAATCTATAAAGAACTCAAAAAACTCTACACCAAGAATGCAAATAACCCAGTCGGCAAATGGGCTAAGGAAATGAATAGACACTTCACAGAAGAAGATCTACAAGCAATCAACAAACATATGGAAAAATGTTCAACATCTCTAGTAATAAGAGAAATGCAAATCAAAACCACCCTAAGATTCCATCTCACCCCAATTAGAATGGCGATTATCAAGAATACAAGCAACAACATGTGTTGGTGAGGATGTGGGGAGAAAGGTACGCTCATACATTGCTGGTGGGTCTGAAAATTAGTGCAGCTACTCTGGAAAGCAGTGTGGAGATTCCTTAGAAAACTAGGAATGGACCCACCATTTGACCCAGCTATCCCACCCCTTGGCCTATACACAAAGGACTTCAAATCAGCGTACTACAAAGATGCAGCCACATCAATGTTCATAACTGCTCAATTCACAATAGCCAGATTGTGGAAGCAACCTAGATGCCCTTCAATTGATGAATGGATAAAGAAACTGATATATTTACACACACACACACACACACACACACACACACACACAATGGACTATTACTCAGCCATAAAGTATAATAAAATTATGGCATTTGCAGGCAAATGGATGAAATTGGAGAATATCATGCTAAGTGAGATAAACCAATCTCAAAAAACCAAAGAACAAATGATCTTGCTGATAAGCAGATGATGACATATAATGGGGGGTTGGAATGGGGCAAGAATCAAGGAAGGAGAGAGTGTATGGAGGAAAATGAGCAGTGGGAGGGTTTGGGGGAAAGGAAAAAAAATAACAGAATGAATCAAATCTATTACCCTATGTAAATGTATGATTACACAAATGGTATGCCCCTACTTCATGTACAGAGAAACAAGATGTATCCCATTTGTTTAAAATAAAAATAAATTTTAAAAAAGAATAGCATTGCTTCATTTTTTTCAAATAATTTCTTAATCCCTTTGGTGCTTTCATGTGCACTTTAGCACATTCAATTTTTGTTACTGATTATAGGTGCACTCCTGAAATCCCAGTAGCTGGTTTGACTGAGGCAGAAGAATTGCAAGTTTAAAGTCACCATGTGCAATTTAGTGCTGCCCTCAGCAGCTGAGCAAGAACCTGTCTCAAAATAAATAATAAAAGGGCTGGGGATGTTGCTTAGAGGGTACCAAAAAAAAAGGAAGAAAAATTGTTAGTTATTTATTTTCTACTTAAAACCTGATTCCAAATTATTACTGAGCACATACAGTTCAAAGTAGATATCCAAAAATGATATCTTTGGCCTGCATTCTAGAATGTGTCTTAATTTATATTTTCCAAATATGTTAATTTGAGGCCTGATGGCACTAGTCTTACCTTCCAATGAGAATCAACCACAATTTTAATTGAATGCTTGGCAGAATATATTCTTAATACACTTTAATATTTATTGAAGCAGCAACGTAACTGTATCATTCTAGGATATGAAGAGAAAGTTCAGTGTCATCAAAAGTGTTTTCTCTTCAGTGTTCACTAGCATAGTTGAAAATATGAAACAAGGAAGATAGGATGCCCTAGACTTTTTTTTTTTTTTTTTGCTCTGCTCTTGTAGACTATTCTATTTCCTAGGCATATATAATGACTTGTCAGATATTTTCTGTCTAAATTCTGTTTTGGTATTATTGTGTTAAAAACGTGCATAGATTCTCTTTATTCACATTGTCTTCAGTGTGAAGACACTAAATACTCATATATAAAGTATTTGAATCTTGAAAATCTAGAAACCCAACAATAATTATCTACTTTATGTGACTCCATTTGGGATTTTATCTAAAACTGTGACAGGTTAACATATTAGACTCCACAGAACTGTTTAGGTCAGACTAAATGGGCAATGACTAAACGGACTCCATTTTACCTTGAGACTCCATGTTATGTAGGAAATGCTTCTCCCATGGGAACGCCCCACCTCTGTACCCATCAACAGTTGCTTAGCATGACTTGTTTGGCAACAAAATGACAAAATGGCAATTCTTGTATAATGAAAAATTGTTCTCTTTTTGATTCCTAGTTTCCTACATGATGTACCATGTTAATGGTGAGGTCAACAGTGATCATTTTAGATATTAGTAACCATTCTTTAGTTTGTACCTAAGTAAGGTCATTTTGACCCACTTCCCCCTCTGCTAATGATTTCAGATCCCATGATGTTAGTTTGTAATTTTAAATCATAGCAACAGACACTTATGATTGATGTACTGATTTATAGTATAAAAACCCCTGCAACCCTATGGTTAGGGTTGTTCTTCCAATAGCCATTTTTGGAGCATTGTGTGAGACAGTCACTGGCCGGCTTAATAAAGACTCAAATTTTGACTTCTCAGTGTTGATCAGTCTGTTCTTAAGTTGTACCCCATAACAAAACAAGCACAGAGTATTCTGCATCTCTTACTTTATTCAAAGCTATTTCAGTCATTATTTTTATTACATCTTCATATGGTTTTGTGTTTTACTCCTTACATATTATGAACATTTCACATTGATTCTTGTCTTCTGTGAAAGTGTTCCATTATGATGTTATTACATTTTACTATTATTTCTGCCAAATGGAGAAAATACTTTCATTTTCATAGTATTTCAGCTATCGCTCTGTACACTAGACATTGCCCATGGAACATACTATGAACTTAGTGTGCCAGGATATTTTCATGCAGTGTCTGCCCTATTGCCTCTCACATCCTTTTCACATTTTTACTTTTAAATATTTACTATTGCTGAAAACATGCACTTCACTAACTTCATGCTTACCAAGCATGTGTAACAATTGCTGACAATCTTTGTGTACACTCTCATTCTTCAGTGGGTTTATATTTATCCCTAGAGTACACATAATGTGAATAGATACGTTTTTGAGGTCAAATAAATTAATGAGCACATGTTGATTTTTTTCTCTCCACTTGGGAAGAAATTGTGTGTAGCAAGTTTCTAAATCTTTTTACCTGTGGTACTTTCAGAATGGTTCCAACCAGGGTTTTCAATGAGAGAACCTGGCTTTTAATGTTCAGGTCATATGACCATGTGCTTGGTTGTACAGAAAATGTATTTGGTTTAATACATTCTTGAAAAATACTTCCAGTGTTCCCAGAAATTCATTAGTTACAGTTGACATAGAATCAAAGCATTTGAACACATGCTGCTTGTCTGATACAGCTGCATCTTCTCTGGTATGGCGTTATTTTACTCTCATGTCTTATTTTCTTCAAAGATGAACTTAATGATAAAAATAATTTTAATTATCTGTGGTTTTGTTTCTGATCCTGATGATTAAAATTTTTTTTTCTGCTGTCTAAGGAGAAACCATCTACAGATGGTCCCTGACTTACAATGGTATGACTTTGAATTTTTGGTTGTACAAAAGTGATATGTATTCAGAAGCTATACTTCAAATTTTGAATTTTGATCTTTTCCTGGACTAGTAATAAGTGATCTGATCCTCTCTTGAGGCTCTGAGCCATGGGTCCCAGGCAGACCTGTGATCCCTCACCAGGGTAAACCGACATTATTCAGAGTGCTGTGTTGCTAAGCTAGAATGTTCAGTGGGTTAGGTTTATTACATTTTCAGTTTAGGATATTTTCAATTTATGATGGGTTTATGGGAACATAACCCCATGATAAGTCAGAGAATAGCTGCCATGTTTAGTGTTTTTCTTAGAAGTTTTAACATTAAAATATAAAAAGTATTTAACAAACCTCTTGATTTTAACAGCACATTTTACTGACAAATTTTTTATAACAGCAAATTAAACAATTGCAGTACAATAAGACAGATTATTTGTGGATTACTAATTGAAAGTGAAAATTTTTTCTTAGAGATTCGACTTTTATCTTTTAAAATATTTTTATTTGTTCTACTAAGCTATACATGACAAATGTATTAGAAATGTATTATATTCCATTTATGTATGATATATCAAAGTACATAAATGTATTCTACTATCATGTATATCTTATATCTTAATAGAACTATTATAGATTTTAATTGGAAGCTCAGTTACCCAATTCTGATATAATAAATAATCAGGATGACAGAAATTTCAATATAAACTATAAACTTTAGTCAGTGCTTGATTAGTATCAATGGTAGATTTAATTTTTTTCTAAGATGCTTACTGATTAGTATATCACAGAAAAATAGGTTCTTTACTAAAATCAGAATTATTTAGATAAGTAAGATCAAGGATCTGTGATTATTGACTGATTCCTTTTTCATAAGTTAATGAAGAATCATATTCTACACTATTGGGATAAATCACTTTTCTATCTGTTGAAAATTGTTAGTGTATACTGATTTTGCTAAGGAAAGATACATTACTGCCATCTCCTGGAAAATTGTCATAATAATTATATAATTGCCTGTCTTTGAAGTGGATGAAGATATAATAAAGACCCCAAAATCCACAATAATTAATGTGTCTCTCATGTGAATAATTTCCCTCTTACATGTGTTGTACTTGTATAGTGCACAGCCTGAACAAGTATATATCCTGCTCTTAGTTACCTTTTGGGTCCAATCGTAGAGATTTTTCTGGACATTGTTCTTTTCTTACTGACACATTTTTTTTATAACAGGGAGACTCTGTTACAGGGAAACTCTGGGAAGAAACTTGAGTTTCCCTTTGTCTAATAATAATAGAAGGAATGGGGGGACTAGGGAAGAATAGAGTAGAGGAGAGGGAAGGGAGGAAAGAGGGTGTGGGGATAGGAAGAAGAATGAATCAGACATCATTACCATATCTGCCTATGTAACTGTATGACCACTGGGACTCTATCATGTGCAACCAGAAGAATGAGAAATTATACTCCTTCTATGTATTATATATCAAAGTGGATTCTATGGTCATGTATAACTAATTAGAACAACTAAATTTTGTGATTTCAGAGACAATCTTGGGCTTCTCTTTAATAATATTCAAGAGAAATAAAACATTTAAAAAATAAAAAGAAGGAATGGTCAGTTTGCTGCCTGGAGAGCCATTTTGTTACAGTAATAGAAAACTGCTAAATATATGGGCCACTCTGATTTATTCACCAGAAAACCATGGGAAGTTTTGAACCACATGGTGCTTATCAAATCTGAAAACATGGATAACATTGTTTTATTATATAGCATAGGATAATAATAAACCATTTTTTATATATTTGACTCTTGTATTAGTTTTCTACTGCTACTATAAAAAAATTACCATGAACTTAGTAACTTGAGACAACACAAATTCATTATCACACTGTCATGAACGTGAGAACTCCAAAATGGATTTAGGGGGCTAAAAGTGCTGGCAGAGTTGTGTTCCCTCTGGAGTCTCCAGGGGAGAATTCATTTCCCTATTTTCCACCTTTTAGAGGCTGCCTTCTTTCTTGGCCTCCTTCCCTGGCCTGTGGCTCCTGCCTCCACCCTCACACCATGTCACTCTCACCTCTGTGTCTATCATTACACCTCCCCTCTCTAATGTTGAGCTTTTTGCCTCTACATAAGAATTCCTGTGATAAGGACATCCACCCAGTTCTTCCAGGGATAATTTCCCCAACTCAGGATCCTTTACGCAACTACATCTTCCAAGTCCTCCTTGTTATGAAGGATCACAGAGTCCCTGTATATTTCCAAGGATTATGACATGGACAATTGGAAGACTGTGATTTTATCACACTGTTGCTTTCACATTCAATGGTCCCCTCACTTTTAAATAAAATTGGTGCATTAGGGAAACCTAGGCTCCTCTGCAGAAGCTGAATTGGTAAAAAAATGGTGGCAGAGCTTTTCAGGTTCTGTTGGCTTGTGCTCCTTGATGTTCAATGACTGCAGGGACCCAAAGGACCCTGAGGGAGGAAAGTCCAAGAATAGAAACCAGTAACCCACTCCAAGCAGCTGGGCTCCTGCTCCATGTGTCTGTTGTCCACAGTCAATCTGCATATGGGTACTTCCTCAAGAATCAGGAGGTACCTGGTGATTCCTGCCGCCCTGGACATGAAGCCAGCACTCCCTGTAAACCCCAACTGCCCAACTGTCTCTTTTTTGAATTTATTTATATATGGCATCTACTTTTACTTCCCTTCCTTTTCCTTCCCCTAACTTCCCTTCCCTTCCCTTCTCTCAGACACTAGAGATTGAACCCAGGGATTATTCTTGCTAAACACGTATGGTATTACCAGGCTACAACCTCAATCCTACAACCCACCTCTAGAATATTTGGCTCCTAAAATCCAGCAATTGGCCCTACTTCAACAGGCTGCCTTGGGTCAGACCCCAGAGAACCTGGGAATTTACACACTCCCTAGACAACCTTTGATTCCTGGCCAAGAGAAAGATGGATATGAAACCCAGCTCTCTCGCCTGAGCAGAACCTGAGTCTCTGGATATGGGCTCATGCAGGATTTGCATCTGTTCCCACCTGCAAGTCTGTCCCTGGTACCTCACTTGCACATGAAGCATTCTCTCAGAGTCTGCCGAGTGAAACCTTAAAGACAACACAACAGGTCAGAACAGATACAGACACATGTGTCTCAGAGAGACAGAGTGGTGCTCAGGCCAGCAAACTTGACTATTGTCTAATGAATGGTACCTAATCATGTAACCAGAGCAAGGCTGTCCAGGAGAGCAGAAGGCAAGTCTCATGTGTCATTTCCACTTCCCTAATAAAAGCTTTAAGAAATGTAAAAAGAAGCAGATGAAACTTATTTTAGCAATATATTTCCTCTAATATCATATATTCAAAATAGCATTGGTTCAAGATGAATATTTCATGTTTGATTTTTCTCCTACAAAGTCTTTGAAATTCAGTGTGTTTTTGTACTCACAGCACATCTCACTTCAAACTAACCACATGTCAAGTGTTCAGCAGCCACACAGGACTCCTGACTACTATATGCAACAGTGCAGCTCAAAAGACTGATTGTGCTAATTAGAAGAGAGTGCATAAAATTTAGGGAGGCAAGAAGAGTTTCCAGGTGCCTCCCTGAGTGTTGCCTAAAGGAGAGTGTGCCTTGGACACTGGCCTCCCAGGCTCTTCACATCCCATTGGGATGTACAGAGCTCCTAGGGTCCCTGCTCCTAGGAACCTTCCCATTAATGTTGGGTTTCCTGTTCAGCTGTGCCCCAGGAGAGACTAAGAGGCTGGCCTGATCACGATAGATTCAGGTATAGGTCCCTGCCACTATTTTCATGAAAATGAATAAACAGCATTTTGGTTTTATATATCAGTTTTATTTTTTAAGTTAAAAAGTTATTAAACTGATAAATAATTATTATATATATATATATGTTTATGGGTTATCATGTGATGTTTTGATAAATGATTATAAAATAGAATGATTAAATCAGGCTAATTAACAAATTCTTCATATCTCATAGATGTTTCTGTGGTAAAAATGTTCAAAATCTCTTAGCAATTTTAAAATATGTTCATTGTTCATTTTAGTAACCTTGCCATGCAAGAGATCACTTAGACTTATTTCTCTGACTGACTTTGTACCCTTTTATCAGTATCACCCCTTTCTCTGTCCTCCCCCAGTCTCTGGTAAGCAACAAGGATTTGGTTTTATCCATGGTTCATCTGAGCCTTCTCTTAAGAATTCATGCACAAAGTCAGGCTTCTGATGCTACACAGAATCAGAATCAGCACAGACATAAGCTAATCCAAATAATTAAGTATCTTTTTCCTATATAGAAATAAAATAAAAGCACCATCAGCTTTTCCTCTCTGTAGGCTCTGCAGCCAGCACCTGTCCTAGGAGGGAAGGTGTGTACAGAGTTGTTGTCCCTGCCCCTGGGCTAACATGACTGCTCAACCAGACTTGGATCCTGGTTTGCTCTGCATGCACATTGGCTTATCTCATCTCTGCTGTGGCTTTGCAGGCTAATGTCCTGCCTGTCCTTGAACCTTCAGGATCTGGTCTCTGTTTGGTTCTTCAGCCTTTTCTTTCTTCTTCCCATTCTTACCTCTGAGCCTTTTCACGTGCTAATTCCTTTGCCTGGAAAACTCTTCTCCCTTTCTCCTGCCCCATGACTCCAAGCCTTTTACTTTCTAAGCATGGATATAAAGTTATCTAAATTCTTAAGTGGTTTTCCCACTATTAGAAATAAAATAGTCAGCTCTTCATACCAGCAGGTTGTGCAGCCATGGATTCAACCAACCAGGGATCCAACTTAAATAGTCAGAAAATATCTTCTCTGTCTTGAACATGGAATGTTTTCTTCTCCTATTCACTAAACAATGCCAAATAACTATTTACATAGCATTTACATTGTACTAGGGATCATAATGAGATCAAGGCAAAATGCAAATACAGCCTTGAGCTTCACTTGCTTTGTTATTTACTTTCAGTTGACTTTTAAAAATCACTAGTTCTGGATGTCATGAAACTGAGCTATACACTATAGGTCTCCCACTAACTTTTCTGCAGGTGACATGTGAGTTGTGACCATATCAGTTGTCTAGGTTATTTTTCAAGGACTTGAAGGCCATGTTTGTTGAAACTATCACCTCTTCACTTGGGTCTCTGCAGGTGTTCTATTCTTACTGACTTGGTAGGTTTTAATCTCTATCAGAAGAATAAAATAAAGGTGCAACTGTGAGAGAAATAAGACTTTTTACTGGGATGTCCTGCTTGGGCAAAAGGAAGATAAAGCATTGACCAGGACAGTGTCAGGCTGGCTCAAAAAGAGGACAAAGGTGTACAGCTTTTAAGGCATCTTTGGGGTAGGCAGGGACCTAGTCTCTTGATGTCATCAACTGTGGAGGGGTTTTAGTTGTGCCTGAGCACTTCATCATGCTGCTTCCTGTGTCCCATGGCTCATTACCATCTTAAGTCCCCACCTAGGGCTGTGCATTTCACTATGCTGAGAAGGTCAAGGCAAGTGTGGGTCACTTCAGTGATTGTCCTACCCATGCCTTTGCTCCTCACCATCTGAAATTTGCTTCTTACCATTGGGGAAAGTTCCTAATTGGACTTTGGAACCAGACAAATCATTGTCCTGCCTCAGTAGGTGTGACTTAATTACCTTGCTTTCCTTGACTCTGGCCTCTTGATAACTCTGCTATTGATCTTTGAAGGTCACACTGACTATCCAACCTCCCATTTCCTGACATATAATGTTAGTTTGGAGTTTCAAACACAGGTGCACATTTTAGCTCTTAATATGGGGTATGTTTTTCATGGGGTCCCTAACTGTGTCACCATGGGTGACCTTTACATGCCAGAGCACCAAAATATCCTCTCTCAGATCATGTCAACACTGATATTATCTGAACAGGTGTTACATGAAGAGCCATGAAGATTGATTGTGCATGCACAGAACATGGATTTATTACCTCTGATTACATTTCCCCATGCCACAGACTACTCTTCTTCATTACTCAACTTTCTCCTCAGTGAGGTGATTTTGAGACTTGGATCTCTTTCTCTGCTTGGCCACCTTTCCAATAAACTCTTTTGCAGAACTCATTTCAGTGATTGGCATATCACATGGAGGGAACAACAGGCCTGGTTTGGTAACAGTAAGCAATCTAGAGATGGTTTAAAGTATACAGAAAGATGTGAACTGGTTATAAACAAATACTGCACAATTTTATATTATTCAAGATCTGAACATGCATGGATTTTGGTATCTTCAGTTTCCTGTGAATACTGACAGAAAACTGCATATTTATCATCTTACAGCTTGTGAACAAAGGCCTCTAGCTTCCAACAATTTCTGTATTTCTGTAGTGAGGGTGTTCTTGGTATCCCAAAACAGGTTTTGGAAACTTAATTAAGAGAACTTGTGGAAGTATCCTAGTTAATTCTGAAACATAGAAAAATCTGTAAGTTGTATCAAGTAGTTTGAAAACCAAAACATGAAACAGCAGACTATAGCACACATTTAAACACTGACATTAGAGGCCTTTGGATGGCCAAACTAATTAGCAGAGGGCAATGGGTTGGAGATCCAGAAGAAATTAGGCCAGGGGAAGCCCTGCTCTGTGAAAGCAAAAACAATGATGAAGAACTAATTACACCTTCTGCCTGAGCCATAATTAAGGGGCTAGTACCGCCTTTGTAGCCAGCTTCCCCATCACCTGAGCAGGGATCTGCACAGTGCAGGGGAAACTTTTTAAACAAACTTACAGTGTGACCTGAAGGTTTTCTTTTTTAAAAAAACATATTTAAAAGCCAGGGCAGAGAATCCCCTAGCTCTCCTTGGTGATCCATTTCACTCAGAGAGTTTGGGTTAGTGACATGTTCTTTCTTACATTTAGCCAAAGGCAGCAGCTTTGCAAGTGAGAATGATATTTTATTTTTAGAGAAATATTGGGTCCAGGGGAGATGAGAGGTGAAGGAGAGAGACCAATAGTCCTTTATACTCCTCTCTCTTCTTCCTCTGTACTTCTCCCTGAAGACATCTGCTAGGTTCTAAAATGTTACAGCCCATTCCTGCCGGATGACCCAGTTACCTGGTTGGGGTGATTCATCTAGCACCTATCCAAGGGTGTAAAATGTGGGAATCTGGGCTGTTAGGGATTGCAGAGGGCTTAGGAAGAAAGGACAAAGTCACAGCACAGGACAAGGAAGGGAACAGGCATTGTACTGGGTGTACAAGATAGGATGTATGTGGTAGGTATATGGGATAGTGTGGTATACGATGTTGGGTGCAGAGGAGGGATGTCATTCTCAGTGAAACTGTTATGACATGGTTTTCTATGTTCAAGTGATAATTTACACAAGTTTTGTGGTAACAAGGAGTTGACCACGTAGAGTCAATTGCTGTTCTTGAAATCAAATTGAGAGGTTTATCATTCATTCATTCATTCATCAAATACTTTCCAAATACTCAGTCTGGGGATACAGTAACTAAAATATAAAGAGTATGTGAATTCATGGAGCTTCTCTTCAGAGGGGAAAATGCTAAGTGAACAATTTGTTATATAACATAATTTTGGATGCATCAAGATGGTGAGAGATGTCCTGAGATAAAGTGGTCAGCAAAGGCCTTGCTGAAGAGGTGATGTTTGAACAGAATTGTGAATTCATGAGGGAAGGAGGCTGCGAATTCTGGAGGAAACCACTCCAGGCAGAGTGCACAGGAAGTGCACATGCCCTGGGGTCACAATACTGGGTGGAGGATGCAGTCAGGATGTGATGAGGTCCGTTGAGGGCTGGAGCTGGGGAGGAGGTTGGAAACCTGCATATTGTATCTGAGTCTCAGTGTTCTTGTCCATACATTGGTGACAGCAACCATATATACATACATAAAAACATACATAATTCATCACATCATGGACTAACTTAACAACTACGTTTTGAGGAACTGTTCTGTGCCACTCTGTGAGGTACTGAACTGTATCAAGGACTAAGCAGTCTGAGGGGATCCAGGTGCCTCTAACCCACAGTGAAGTTTGAGAATTGGTGACCATGCTATAGCTTTATTATTAGTCAGTTGGTGTTTTGGCCTGATGGACCTTATTTCAAGGGCTACAAACAAACCTTCTCCCAAGTAAGGAATCCATCTAGAAAGTCCCTATTACCCCTGGAGACTGAAGCTAAGTACTATAGAAACCCAGGAAAATTCCAAGCCTGCTTTATCCTCTTCTGACTACCTGCCATTTAGCTTTTTTCATTGTAGGATTTCTTAAGTGTCTTGCCTTTATTTGCTTTGCTTTGACATATCTTATCCTGGGTTCCATTAATCTTTGTGTGTTGATTTAGACTTTGGTTTTGGTATATTAATGATTCCATTGAGTCAAAATCTGCTTCAAATGTGCAGAAATATAAAACTTAGAGTTGTTCTGCCTTAGTTTCCTCAACTCAAGGGCTACAATGGGAGCATTGGGAGTCACATTATTGTTTGGTTCTGTTATTCAAAATGACCTCTGGTAAAACCATGTTAAGGAAACCTAACTTAAAAGGAAAGCAACTTTATTTTAATTTTTAATGTGGTCAAATAAACAAAACATAAAATTTACCATTTTAAACATTTTTATTTATATAATTTGGTGGCATTAAGAACTTTGACATGGTACAACCATGTTCTATTCAATTCTAGAACATTTTCATGATCCCAAACTCAAACAAATGTGTCCATTAGACAATCACTCACCCTTCTCCACTTTCTGCCTCCATGAATTTGACTATTCTAGATACCTCATCTCATAGGAGGAGAACCATCTAGTATATATCCATTTGAATCTGGCTTCTTTTACTTACCACAATGTCTTCAAGGCCTTTCCATATTGCTGCATATCAGAATTTCCTTCCTTTTGAAGATCGAATATTACACTGTATACATGTGCCACATTTTGCCTATCCAATCATCTATTGATGGACATTTGTGTTGCTTCCACATTTTGCCTATTGCAAATAATGCTGTTATGAGCATAGGGGTTCAAATATATCTTTGGGACCATACTTTCAATTATTTTGGGTATTTATCCTGAGGTAGAATTTCTGAATCATGTAATAATTGTAATTTAATTTTTTGAGGAACTACCATACTGTTTCCATAGGGACTGTGCCATTTTACATTCCCATTCACAGTTCCTAAGACTCCCCATTTCTCCATAACTTCACCAGCACTGGTTATGTTCTGCATTTTTTTTTTTTTAGTGTCATCCTAATTTATTTGAGGTAGAATCTCACTATGGTTTTGATGTGCATTTCTTTATGATTAGAGATGTTGACCATCTCTTTATGTGTTTGTTGGTGGTTCATGTATATTCTTTGGAGAAATGCTTACTCAAGTCCTTTGCCTAATCGGGTTAGTTTTTGTTGTTGTTGCAGAAGGTCTTCAAATATTTTGGATATTAATCCCTTATCATATCTGTAATTTACAAATATTTCCTCTTTTTATGTGGGCTGATTTTTCATTCTGCTTATTGTGTCCTTTGATGCACAGAAGTTTTAATTTTTATATAACACAGTTCACCTGTTTTTTTCTGTGATGCCTGTGTTTTCAGTGTCATGTTAAAAAATAGTTGTTAAGGACCCCTCCTGACCCAAGCACCAAGGACGGGGACCATCACTTGTCGGTTTTAGTCACGGAGTGAGCTGGCAGGTGAGTCAAGCTACCTGCATCTTGGAGGTAGCCAGCAGGCACCCAAACTGACTGCCTTGTGGAGATAGGCAGCAGACAGCCAACCCGCCCAACCACCAGGCTGAAGACAGACATCATCACTGAGCCACCACACCTGACCATCACACTGAGGTCTGTCACCATCACGGAGCAAGCTGGCAAATGAGTCAGCCTGCCTGCACCGCAGAGTAAGACAGAGGCTTCTTTGTAGGCCGGTGCAGGCATTTTGAATTATTCCTAAGGGCGTGGCCATCATCATTGGAAGGGCAGCTCCCTTCCTGAGACACCTACAGGAGGCTAGAGGACCTTTGACAAGACCCAGGAGTCAAGAAGAGGAGGTATCGAGAGACTCAGGACCAACTCAGAGCCACTGAGTGAGTCTTTCCCACTGGTCAGGCTCCCCAAATGGGGCAGTAGTCCCAAACCACAGGGAATTTTGTGGAGTAGAGTGGCCCAGTGAGACTCCCCTGCTGGAGTCAAGAATCCAGTCAATCAGAAGCATTGCAGAGGAGGGCCACAAAGTAAGAAGTTTCAGTGCAGAGTGAGGGTCTGAGGCCCAGGTGGTAGCTCTGGTCCCCAGGGAACATAGCAGAGGAGGGCCACTCAGTGAGGGAGTCCCTCGCAGGGCCAGTCTCCCCAGCCAGGCAGTAGGTCATGATCCCTGGGAACATCACAAGTACAGCTTCCCATACAGATGATATTTCTGGACTGAAGGGAACTTCTCAGAGAGCTTCCCAGCGAAACTTCACTGGGTGAGTCTTCCCTGCTGGGTGAGGCTTTTGGACAAGGGCAGTAGAACCAGAGACACAGGCCCAGATTAGATGTGCCCCAGCCTGCAGTCTAGTCCCCCTTTGGCTGACCATCAGTCAACAAGTGGAGGCGCCTCTGCCAACTAACAGGGTATATAACCCGCCTGAAGGCCACCACCCCTAGATGGTGAGTTTCCTAGTGGATCACCACTTTATCAAGTTTGTCCAAGATTTCAGGCTACTGAAGGCTAAGAGGTGAGTTATTGGAAATCTATAGAAAAAATATTAGTCAATAGAGGAAATCTTCAATATTCCAGAGTTTCACTACTAGCGGAGTCAATACCTGAACAATATGAGAAAATAAGGAAAGAAAATGTCCCAAACATTTATTGCTAGATGGTATAGCAATAAAATCCAATGACAGTATGGCAGAAAAAAAGTCAGAAAGGGAGTTCAGAATGTATATAATCAAAACAATCGGGGAAGCAAACAAGGAGAGGAAAGAGCAAATGCAGGCATTGAAGGATGCGATGAAAGGGCAAATGCAGGCATTGAATGATCATACCAATCGACAGTTAAAAGAGTAAATACAGGAAGCAAAAGATCATTTCAATAAACAGTTAGAGATATTGAATAAAAAACCAAACAGAAATCTTTGAAATGAAGAAAACAATAAACCAAATTAAAAACTCCATAGAAAGCATAGCCAATAGGATAGAACACCTGGAAGACAAAACCTCAGATATCAAAGACAAAATATTTAATGTTGAAAACAAAGTTGACCAAACAGAGAAGACGGTAAGAAATCATGAACAGAATCTACAAGAACTATGGGATATCATGAAAAGGCCAAATTTAAGAATTATCGGGATTGAGGAAGGTTTACAGAAAAAAAAACAAAGGAATGAGCAATCTATTCAATAAAATATCAGAAAATTTCCCAAATCTGAAGAATGAAATGGAAAATCAAGTACAAGAGGCTGATAGGACTTCAAATACACAAAATTAAAACAGACCCACACCAAGTCACATCATAATGAAAATACCTAACATACAAAATAAAGACAGAATTTTAAAGGCTGTGAGAGAAAAGAATCAAATTACATTCAGGGGGAAACCAATACAAATATCAGCAGATTTTTCAATCCAGACCCTAAAAGCGAGAAGGGCCTGAAACAACATTTTTCAAGCTCTAAAAGAAAATGGATGCCAACCAAGAATCTTATACCCAGCAAAACTTACCTTAGGATTTCACGATGAAATAAAGTCCTTCCATGATAAAAAGAAAGCCAAAAGAATTTACAAAAAGAAATCTGGCATTACAGAACATTCTCAGCAAATTATTCCATGAGGAAGATATGAAAAACAATCAGCAAAGGGAGGAACTACCCTAAAGGAACAACCAAATAATGGAGAAATCAAGTTGTATCAAAAAAAAACCAAAATGAACCAAATGACCAGGAATACAAATCATATCTCAAATTAACCCTGAATATTGATGGCCTGAACTCTTCAATCAAAAGATATAGAATGGCAGATTGGATTAAAAACAAAGATCCAACAATATGCAACCTGCAAGAGACTCATCTTATAGAAAGAGATACCCACAGACTAAAGGTGAAAGGATGGGGAAAATACACCTTGCACATGGACATAGCTAAAAAGCAAGAGTATCCATCCTCATATCAGATAATGTGGACTTCAAGCCAAAATTAGTCAGATGGGATGAAGAAGGACATTTCATACTGCTTAAAGGGAAACATAAATCAGCAAGACATAACAATCATAAATATCTATGCCCCATACAGTGGCTCATCCATGTACATCAAACAAAACTTTTCAATTCCATAAATCAAATAGACCACAAGACAATAATACTAGGTAATTTTAACACACCTCTCTCACCACTGCAAAGATTCTCCAAACAAAAATTGAACAAAGAAACCATAGATCTCAATAACACAATCAATAATTAGACTTAATGGACATTTATAGAATTTACCATCAAACAAACAGCGAATACACTTTCTTCTCAGCAGCACATGGAACCTTCTCTAAAATAGACCATATTTTATGCCACAAAGCTACTGTTAGCAAATAAAAGAAGATAGAGATACTACTTTGTATTCTATCAGATCATAATAAATTGAAATTAGAAATAAATGACAGAGTAAAAAACAGAAACTACTCCAACACCTGGAGATTAAACAATATGCTATTGTATGATGAATGGATAACAGAAGATATCAGGAAGGAAATTAAAAATTTCTTAGAGGTAAATGAGAACAAAGAAACAACATATCAAAATCTCTGGTACACTAGGAAAGCAGTGCATAGAGGAAAATTTATTTCATGGAGTGCATTCAATAAAAGAAGAAAAAATCAACAAATAAATGAATTAACACTACAGATCAAAGCCCTAGAGGAAGAAGAACAGAGCAACACCAAAAGTAGTAGAAGACAGGATATAGTTAAAATCAGAACTGAAATCAATGAAATTGAAACAAAAGAAACAATAAAAAAATTGGCAAAATAAACAGTTGGTTCTTTGAAAAAATAAACAAAATTGATAAACCCTTAGCCACACTAACAAAGAGAAGAGAGAAAACTCAAATTACTAAAATTTGGAATGAACAAGGAAATATCACAACAGACAAAAGTGAAATACAAAACATAATTAGAAGCTATTTTGAAAATCTATACTCCAACAAAATAGAAAATCTCAAAGACATCAACAGGTTTCTAGAGACATATGAATTACCTAAACTGAACCAGGAGGACATACAAAATTTAAATAGATCAATTTCAAGAAATGAAATAGAAGAAGTCATCAAAAACCTACCAACAAAGAAAAGTCTGGGACCAGATGAGTTCTCAGTCGAGTTCTACAAAACCTTTAAAGAAGAGCTCATTCCAATACTTCTCAAAGTATTTCATGAAATAGAAGAGGAGGGAACCCTCCCAAACTCATTCTATGATGCCAATATCACCCTGATACCTAAACCAGACAGAAACACATGGAGGAAAGAAAATTTCAGACCAATATCTTTAATGAACTTTGATGCAAAAATTATCAACAAAATCTTAGCAAATTGCATACAAAAATATCAAGTGGGTTTTATCCCAGCATGCCAGGTGTTAGGTATAAAGCCACATTTTTTCTCTCCTGCTACAGGCATCACCTGTCAATCTGTGTTAAGCCCGCCTCTCCTGTTACAGGAATTTCTGGCTTACGTCGCCATAACCTTCCTGCGCCCCCCCACATTACGTTCCAATATGTCATTGGCCCATCAGTCAGTCTGTAATAATTCTCCTCTGCGGTTGGTTTCTCCCAGCCCATGAAATTCCAATACAAGGAACCCTGCGCCATCTTCTTCCTCTTTTTTCCCTTTCCCCTTTCCCCCGAGCGGACACGTTTTGTCCGTTAGAATAAAAGTTCCTTGTGTGAGATCTGTATCTGCAGAGCGTCTTTTCTGGGAGTTATCGACGAACCAAAACTGCCCCCTTTACATCTAACTAACATCTGGTGCTGAAAGACCCGGGATGGGTTTTTTTTTTTCCGCTGAAGCAAGCGGAACCCCATCCGATTGCTCCTGCGCCTGCAGATTCAGGCTCACCTTCCATTTACCTGGAAGCCCAATTTTCTGCATACAACACCAGACTCCAAAATTGGTGAATTCCCCTTAGGCAGGCCCCTGACCATTTAAACACATCTCGGCTACCCGCAATTCCACCTGCAGTCCGCTGCAGTCCCCCTCCTTATTATAAAGCGGCCACCCCCAGCTCCCTCTGCCGGCTTGCAGCCTTTCGCTGTTCGCCCTGTGGCTTCATCTCTCACCGCCCTGCAGCTTCACCCCTCGTGGCTCCTGCCACTCAACCGCCGAGGTGTGGGGGTACCTCCTTGGTCCTCATAATTGGTCTTAGCTGTTGGGTGGATGTCTGAATTTTATGGTGCTGTGATTCTTTCTCAGGGTTTGAAGTTCACTCACTTCTGCTGCTGCTAGTCCCTCTCGCTGCCCTGCGGCTTCCCCCCCCCCACCCGCCTCGCAGCTCTCTCTCGAAATCCTGGCCAGGTCTTCAAACCCTCTCTCGGCTTTTTTGCCCGGTTAAACAGTGATTTCGGGTGACGACCTAATCATTGTTTCTAACCTCTCTTTGCCTGGCACCGTGGATTCTGGGATGCCAAATCCACTACCCAGGTGGGTCTCAGATTACCATGAAATTCAAAACATCCAACCCAGCAAACTCGTCCCTGAGATTAAATCATCTCAAACCCCTTCACCTATTCCCTGAATCAGAGCTAAATTGTCCTTTAGATAGTAAGTCAGAATGGTCTATTTATGACACCCTAAATTCTAGCTTTATACTAAGTAAAATTGTATGCCTAATTATGCTAGTTATAATTAAGTACATATATGGGCAACCTGGTGAATGGAAAGGAACTTTTCCCCTTCTTGTTTTTCCTTTCTTTCTTGCTAAACCTCTCTTGGCTTCTCCCCCACCTTTTAACCCTTCTTTCCTTTCCGAGTTCACCTCATTCTGTTTCTCCTTCCGCTCCTCCATTCAGTCCACCAAGTTCCCCAACCATGTGGTCTCGGACACACATTCTAGCTCCTTTACTGGAGGTGGCTGACATGGAGGGAGTAAAACCTGAACACATTCTCTTGGCTAATTCCTTATTTTCAAATCTTTTCTTTCTCATCTTAGCTCTGCCTGCAGTCTCAAGAAATTATCTCAGTCAAGGGTTACATTGAAATGTAAATGAAGAAAGGTTCAGTAGGAGACCAGTTTGAAACCCAAGGGAAAAAAAAAGTGTCCATTTTAAATTTCTCCTGAGCTACAACTCAGAATACTTTTCTCCCTTTCAACTTTTCTTTCCTTCTTATTTTCTCACGCTTTAATTAATAACCATTATCATTCTTCTTCCAGGACTTTATTTTTCTTAAATGCTGTATTTTTGAGCTCACAATTTTGATCCTACAGACCTAGGTTAATGATTTTTGATCAGTTCTTTTTATCCAACTCGAGTTATTTTTGAACATCTGTTACATTGCAATGGAGATAAATATTACAAGGCCTTTGCTTTTGTGTTAAATATAAGCGTGCATAAAAATTAAATTTTTAAAAATGGATCCAAATATTTTTAATTCACGTGATTTAATGAGGTTCAATTTAAATTGGGTGTACTAATAAATGTAAAATGTCCTTAAAATTAACTCACAAATCTCCAAGTGGTCAAACTAATAAAATATCAATGTTTATAAAATGTCTAACATCAATTTTTCTTGGAATTTTCTTTAACAGAAAAGAGACAGCAAATATTATTGGTACACTTGTCTAATATCTTTATTTTTCTACAATAAGATGAGTGAATTGGAGTCAACATGTATGGGATTACTCAAATGTGTTTGTTAAAGATGTCTGATTAATTTATAAGGTTATTCCATGGAGTAACATACTTAAAAAAGTTATTCTTTGTATATTAAATGTGTTCATATTTTCCAGGTATACAAGCCTTTAAAGTAGAAAATTTATCAAGCTGCTGTTCTCCACATTAAACTTGTCTGTAATGGTAACCGTATCATTTAATATTCTGTTATAAGACCTGTCATCAATAGGGTATATGTAAAATGACATTTAAGAAAGAGTGTAATATGCAGTAGCAAAAATGGAACTCAGCCGAAATTCAAGATAGCTATTGCACAAACTGAATGTTTTACTGTTGGTAATTCCATTTTGTATTTTCCTTGTAAACTCTAATTGTTGCCTGATCAATATTTTGCAGAAGTACTGCTTCAAGTGCGAACACTGTAAATTAACTTGGAATAGTAAGCCATCACCTATAGAACAGATAATGTAAACCCCAATTAGATAAAAGGGGGTAAATAAGGGGGTAAAGCTATAGACATTAAAGCTAAAGCCCAGTACTCTTACTTTATGACTGGTGAGACTGACTTGCTTGATGGTTAAGATCAAACTTAGAGATAGAAATTAAATACAGAGGCCAAGAAAAACTCCATATTTGGGTCTTGCCCTCAAAGTCAGCCTGAACCCAGGTAATAAGAGGACTTCTCCAAAGAGCTTTGCAACTCTGGGTCACACAACCTCCTGAGCAAGGAGATTGATGAGACTGCTAGAGAAAAAGCGACTCAGTGCATCTGCTGCAAAAGAGGGTCACAGAAAAAGGGAGACATCCCTGGCGCTTTCAAGGAAAGTCACGTCATCGAAAAGACCCTGCCTAACCAATGGCACTAATGGAGCTATGAAGCTGCTCTTAAGTTCTCTATGAGTTACCCCTGTGGAAACTTAGCTGACTCTTTAACAGACAGGAACAGGTCACTTTGACCAGCTTGATCTTAAACACCTAGCAAATCAGTTAAAACCAAAGTATAGCCATTCTTGGGCATTTAAAAATAATAGTAACTATCAAGAGAAACTGCTAGAGTCAGAATTTCTGTTTTTAGTCAGTTTAAGGCCTACAGACACAAATAGGCTTAATCTATGTTTGCTAGTACTAAATGTTGTGTTCACATTCCTGATGACCTAGACAATGTTGAAACTCCCAAATGAAGGCCTGCCCTCTCCAGCCTTTGCTAGGCCTTGTTATGGGAACAACTTCTCAGTTCTTCCACCCCCTCTTCCATGTCAATTAATCAACTTGTATTGCAGAAATATCAGGATCTCACAAAAATTGGAGCCTAGCTGAGGATGTGCCTCCAGAGAAACTATCAAGTCTCCAGTTCTTCCTGTCACAATGATACCAGCTCTACGTCCACACCCCAGCAGGAAGTAATTACAGAAGACTGGCCTTCATCCATGTACCCAAAAAAATTTTTTTTATAAAAAAGGAAATGTGGGAATGTTAGGTATAAAGCCACCTTTTTCTCTCCCGCTACAGGCATCACCTGTCAATCTGTGTTAAGCCCGCCTCTCCCGTTACAGGAATTTCCGGCTTACATCGCCGTAACCTTCCTGCCCCCCCCCCACATTACGTTCCAATATGTCATTGGCCCATCAGTCAGTCTGTAATAATTCTCCTCCGCGGTTGGTTTCTCCCAGCCCATGAAATTCCAATACAAGGAACCCTGCGCCATCTTCTTCCTCTTTTTTCCCTTTCCCCTTTCCCCTGAGCGGACACGTTTTGTCCATTAGAATAAAAGTTCCTTGTGTGAGACCTGTATCTGCGGAGCATCTTTTCTGGGAGTTATCGGCGAACCAAAACTGCCCCCTTTACATCTAACTAACACCAGGTTAGTTCAATATTCAGAAATCAATAAATGTAATTCACCATATCAACAGACTTAAAATCAAGAATCACATGATTATTGCGATAGATGCAGAAAAAGCATCTGATAAAATACAGCATCGCTTCATGCTCAAAACACTAGAAAAAATAGGCTAGTGGGAACCCTCCTTAACATTGTAAAGACCTTCTATGCTAAACCCATGGCCAATATCATTCTAAATGGTAAAAAACTGAAAGCATTCCCCCTAAACACTGGAACAAGGCAGAGATGCCCTCTTTCACCTCTTTTATTCAATACTGTCCTCAAAACTCTAGCCACAGCAATTAGACAGACCAAGAAAATTAAAGGGATATGAATAGGAAAAGAAGAACTCAAACTATACCTATTTGCTGATGACATGATTATATATTTAAAGGAACCAGCAAATTCCACCAGAAAACTTTTAGAACTCATAAGTGAATTCAGCAAAGTAGCTGGATATAAGATTAATGCTCATAAATCCAATACATTTTTATACATAAGTGATGAATCTTCAGAAAGAGAAGTTAGGAAAACTACCCCATTCACAATAGCTTTGAAAAAAATAAAGCACTTGGGAATCAATCTAACAAAAGAGGTGAAAGACCTCTACAATGAGAACTACAGAACACTAAGGAAAGAAATTAAAGAAAACCTTAGAAGATGGAAAGATCTCCCATGTTCTTGGATAGGAAGAATTAATATTGTCAAAATGGTCATACTACCAAAAGTTCTATACAGATTCAATGCAATTCCAATTAATATCCCAATGACCTACTTTACAGAAATAGAGCAAGGAATCATGAAATTTATCTAGAAGAATAAAAAACCCAGAATAGCTAAAGCGATCCTTAGCAGAAAGAATGAAGCAGGGGGTATCACAGTACCGGACCTTCAACTATACTACAAAGCAATAGTAACAAAAACAGCATGCTATTGGCACCAAAATAGGTATGTCAGTGGTACAGATTAGAGGACACAGACACAAACCCAAATATATATAAATTTTTTTATACTAGACATAGGTTCCAAAAATATGCAATGGAAAAATGATAGCCCCTTCAAGAAATGGTGCTGGGAAAACTGGAAATCCATATGCTACAGAATGAAACTAAACCTCTATCTCTCACCCTGCACAAAAATCAACTCACAATGGATCAAGACCTTGAAATCAGACCAGAGACCTTGCAACTTTTAGAAGAAAAAGTAGGTCCAAATCTTCAACTTGTTGGCTTAGGATCAGACTTCCTTAACAGGACTCCCATAGCCCATGAACGAAAAGCAAGAATCAATAACTGGGATAGACTCAAACTAAAAAGTTTTCTCTCAGTGAAGGAAACTATCAGCAACGTGAAGAGAGAACCTAAAGAGTGGGAGAAAATCTTTGCCACTCATACTTCAGATAGAGCACTAATTTCCAGAATATATAAAGAACTCAAAAAACTCTACACAAAAATACAAATAACCCAGTCAACAAATGGGCTAAGGAAATGAACAGACACTTCACAGAAGAAGAGTACAAGCAATCAACAGATATATGAAAAAATGTTCAACATCTCTAGTAATAAGGGAAATGCAAATCAAAACTACCCTAAGATTCCATTTCACCCCAATTAGAATGATGATTATCAAGAATACAAGCAACAATATATGTTGGAGAGGATGTGGGATAAAAAGTACACTCATACATTGCTGTTGGGTCTGAAAATTAGTGCAGCCACTCTGGAAAGCAATGTGGTGATTCCTTAGAAAACTTGGAATGGAACCACCATTTGACCCAGCTATCCCACTCCTTGGCCTATACCCAAAGGACTTAAAATCAGCATACTAAAGTGATACAGCCACAGCAATATTCATAGCTGCTCAATTCACAATACTCAGATTTTGGAACCAAAGTAGATACCCTTTAATTGATGAATGGATAAAGAAACTGTGGTATATATTTACAATGGAATATTACTCAGCCAATAAAGAATAATAAAATTATGGCAATTGCCAGCAAATGGATGAAATTGGAGAATATCATGCTAAGTGAGATAAACCAATCTCAAAAAAATCAATGAATGCATGATCTCTTTGAAAAGTGGATGATGACTCGTAATGGGTGTGGGAGGGGGCAAGAATGGAGGTAGGAGGGACTGTATAGAAGGAAAAGAGGGGTGGGGGGGTGGGGGGGAGAAAAAAATAACAGAATGAATTAAAAATTATTACCCTAGGTAAATGTATGATTGCACAAATGGTATGCCCCTACTTCATGTACAAAGAGAGAAACAAGGTGTATCCCATTTGTTTACAATAATAACAAATTTAAAAAAATGAAATTTTTCCTATACAGAATTCAGAATAGGCAGGAGAAAGTACGGTGAAATCAGGCAATTATGAGAATGGTGATGATTAATTTATTTTCTATTACTAAAGGTATAATTTCAGCAGATAATGCAGTTGGGACCCTATTGTCCTTAGGCTCATGGGTCCTACTCGGATTTAGGGAACACTCTCTATGATTCCAGGAGTGTGAGTCCTTTAGAGCATAGCAAGCAAGATTAGCCTTGAAATCATAATTTCCTGGTGCTTTAATCACTTCCATACTGCTTGACAAATTATGCAAGATATGAACAAACAAAATTAACAGTATAGTTATAACTAGTAACCCAGTTACATGTGTAGAAAAGTATTTAGAAGGGTTCAGAGAAGAAATTCCTTCAAAACTGTCCCAAACTTCTGTATTATTAAGAGTAGGTACTTTTGCATGGGCCATGGTCAGGAACTGAGATTGTAATTTCAGCACATCTAAGGAGGCATTATGAAAAGGATCTAGTCCCATTATGTGATTGCATACATTTTGCCACTGAACCTTAGTATCATTGTATGGAACGCTAGTAACACAAAATTGGGTAATGTTATAATGACATTGGGGTCTCTAAGCCCATTGTAAATCTTGTACTTGTTCACCTAGCCATATAACAGAATCTTTGATTGTTAAATTTCCTGATCAATATGTACTTGAATTTGCCAGGTCTCAGTAAAATTCTTTAGAAATGTTGAAGGAAATGAGCTGTTCGTGCCTGCTGCTGCAATGCCACCACTGCAGAGGCGATTTTCCCAGCCAAGATAACAATGCCAGCTGTCAGTCACCAGATGAAACATTTAGTACAGGCTTTTAAGTGTCGTAGCAACACTTGCATAGATGCTACTGAAGGTGTTTCTTACCATGGTTCTTTTAATTTTACAGGAAGCCAAGAGGCTACTGGTCTTTTGAGTATCATAACAGTTTGTCCTGAACATTGCCATGTAATCTGATCAATACATTGTTGTAACATGCAGTTTTCACTTTTAACATGATATATATTTTATGAAGCATCATGTCATATTTTAATGGGTCTGGACAATTAAACAGATTTAATACACATGCTGTGAGATAGGATTCCATAAGAAAACAAATATTGAAATGGGTAACATTTTCAGGGTTACAATATAAAAAATTACCATTCCAAATTCCCTAATTAGACCAATTTTCCAGATAGTATCTTAAATTGTCCCAAAGTCCATTCTTAAGGCCGTAGGTGATAATTCTCCCTTGGACCAATAAATAGTGGAGTTGGAACATAAAACAGTTCTACAGACATGATCTAAGTTGCCCCCATGAGATAATCTCCATCCCAAAACTCTAGTTTTGGCATCAATCAGTTCTCTGTGAATACCCCAGTCTATAACCTGCTTTCCAGCAACAGAAAGATTTTGGAGATGGGATATAACACATACAGACCACTGTAACAATTCATGGGAAGCATCCCAATGTTCTTGGTAAGAATAGAGGGGTCTATTTAATGAATAAGTAACCTTAGCTTTCTGCCATGCAGGAAAGCCTCTGCCAGTTAGAAAAATAAGCCCAGCCTTTTGATCCTGTTTCTCAGGGACATAAGCTGTAAGTCATGTTTGAGTCCCTAGTGTGGTAACAATATGAGTTATTGAGGGAGATGCAAAGTGGTTGTTGAGCGTATAACCCTGAATAATTAAACAAAAACTGTTGGGAAGACCCAGGAGTTAACAAAGGACCAGGCGGGAAAGAAGTGGAATTGATGTAAACTGAAGGGGGAACATCAATCGAGTTACTGGGTGAGCAATGACTGGCTGTGGAATGTGGGACCAGTAAGTTTCTATGCCATTTGTTATGCTCACAGTTGTACATATTATGAAGATCAGCATGAGGAATCTATTAGTATGAATGATGAGTTGACCCATTTTTCTCAATTTTTCTTTGATTATTTCTGTTGCTATCTTAACCTGTCCCCATGGCATGGGGTGTGTCTTCCAGGTTCAAGAGGCATTAGCTTTTTCAACTACAGGGACAGGGTTCTCATTCAGCCATTTTTGTCTTCACTGTTTTGGGTCCAGAGTGGCTGCTTGTGAAGTAAAGACAATATGCAGAAAACACAGATGAAAGAAATTTGAGTAGGGGTTAAAGTCAATAAATGTCCCTTGAAACCAAAGATCCTAAATGAGGTCTAATGCTTGAGGAGAAAGATGAAGCGGGAGTGAATATAATAAATTTAATTCATCTCTGAGTGCTGTTAGGAAAATGTGAAAGGGGGCTAGAGAAAAGGACATTAGGAATTTGGGTGTGTGGACTCAGCAGCTTCCTCAGGAGTGGCAAGGACGGTAGGTAATGTGGAGTTGGGTGGGGACCTGTAGAAACAGAGTGCTAAGAGGCAGTGTCAAGAACAAGCTTCAAGTTGCTTAGATGGATTCAGGAGGGGTGGTCTTCTAACTTGGCTGCAGTGGGAGTGGATTGAAAATTACCTTGAAGGGGCCTGTCCATTTTTCTTTTAAGGTGGCTACTAGGTTGGGAAGGGAAGAGGTAAACTAAATCTCCTATGGGAATAGGAGAGGCCCCTGAAGATTGGGACTGGGGAAGATGAATGTGGGACATACTTCCAGAGGGCAGCCCTGAGGTGAGCTAGGAGGGTTTCAGAACATTAGGAGGAAACCTAGGTAATTGAGTTGAATGGTGGGTGGGGGAGGGGGTCACCCATAAAGAAGTTCAAAGGGGCTGAGCATAAGGGTTTTTTGGGGTAGTGCTTGGATCCAGAGGAGGGTCAAAAGGAGGAGCTTAATTCAATCTAAGTGAGTATCTATAGATAATTTTGTAAAACTTGCCTTCAGAGTTCTATTTGTCCTCTCAACTTTTCCTGAAGATTGTGGATGGTAGGAAATGTGGAAGTTCCACTTTATATTTAAAATTTTAGCCAATTCCTGGGTAACAGATGAAGTAAACTTGGGACCATTATCAGACTGGAGGGAGGCAGGCAAGCCAAAGTATGGAATTATTTCCTGGGAAGGTAAGGCTGCAACTGTAGAGGCCCTTATTGTTAGTTGGAAATATTTCAATCCATCCAGTGAAGGTGTCTACCAAGACTAGAAGATATTTTGTCCTTCAGACAGAAGGCATGTGGGTGAAGTTATGTCACCAGTTCATGGTTGGAAGAACTCCTCTAGCCTGATGTGTAGGAAATGGTGATGGTCTCACATTAAAGTTGGAGTTAGCCTTGAGACCAGATGTGAATGATCAGAAAAATTGTTGGTTTGTCCCAACAGGTGGGGGTGGACTGAGGTGCTGTGTATGGTTCAGCAGGTATAGGAAATGGCAATGGAAGTCAGGAAGTAAACAGGAATTCTAATGCAGGGGTCAAGGACAGGGTGGAGGTGGACCAAAGTCAGGGGCAAATCCCGGGGAAGATACAGGCACTGGGGTTCCTGGAGGAACTTCAACTCCCCCTTCTCCCAGCATTTGATTTCCCACCAGGTCATTCTGGCTTTGTACTTGAGGGGTTGAAGTGACTTAGGTTGTCCCATGAAATGTCCCTGCCTCCTTTTGCTGTTAGTCAGGGGGAGCCTCTGGGCTGTTGCTGAGAGCTGCTGGTCCTCAGTGAGGCATTATGAAATGAATATCACCATCCCACTTTCAGCGAGGAGCCTGTTGTTCATTGGGTGCCCTCTGCAGCACAGCAGCATGGTGAGGGCAGGACTGGGCCTGCAGCAGCTCAGGCCAAGCTCCTGCCAGGTGCTGGGTAGTTGGCTGAAAGATGTGCAAGATGTGCTCTTCTGACATGATGCTCCTGGAGGGATCTTGGGGACAGTGGCATGCTGGCCTGGCCTTTGAGCATCCATGTGGGGCATTGCTTGGCCTTTCTCAGCTTACAGCACACAAACCTGCACTGAGGGTGTGGTGCACAACAAACCTGGCCTATAGCCTCAGGGAGAGTTCAGATCGAAACAGCTTTGTTTAAACACATACTTCCTCTGAACATCATTTATTTCATGTGTTCTCTTTGGAATTAGAATCCAAAAATTGAAGTTTTTAGGTTTTTTAGAAAGATTTTTTTTTCTGCTGAGTCTTAAGGACCCAACCAGAACAATTGTAGAGGAAGAAAAGTTTATTTGAGGGCTCACAGTTTCAGAGGTCTTAATCCATAAAAGGTTGACTCTGTTCCTTGGGGCTTAAGGTGAGGCAGAGCATCACAGAAGTAGTGTGGCAGAAGGAAGCAGCTCACATGATGATCAGAGAGCAGAAAGAGATCTCCACTTGCCAGATACAAACATATACCCCAAAGTCATGCCCCAATTCCCACATCCTTCTGTCACAGCCTACCACTTCAGTTACCACTCAGTTAATCCCTATCAGGAGAATAATTCAGTGCTTGGGTTAAGACTCTCACAACCCCATCATTTTTCCTCTGAACCTTCTTGCATTGTCTCACACCTGAGCTTTTGGGGACAACTCACATCCAAACCATAACACTGGCTTTCCATTTTTTAGTTTGATATTTTGATTGAAGATGAATAATTGAATTATCTTTGAATCTGTTAAATCAGGAATTTGTGCTATTACACTCTCAAAGAGAGTTCCCAGGAGGGGAGTATCAGTTTGTTCAGCATTACATCCCTGTGCCTCACATACCCTTGATACACAGCAGGTCTTTATTGAGTATTCATCAGTGGTAGGAAGGTGTTGCTGGAGCCTCAGAGTTTTAGAGTCAGGAAAGTTTCAGTGGGGAACAGCCTCTACCTTTGCAGGGTAGAGAGTCTCATTTTCTTCCCCCTTCCTACTTGGTTAACATCTGATCCAGGACAGAATGGGGATAGTCAGCATGACACAGGAACTAAATGACTGGAACTGCAAGCTGAGTGAGAGACCCTCAGAAGTGTCAGGTGTTGTGCAGGGTTAGGCTAGCCCAGAGCTTGCAGATGAACTCCAGGGGGCTGGAAACTGAGGCTGTAGGTAAAACAGTGGAAGTAGAAGCAGGTGAGGAATGCCAGCCTCTCATCCTCCAGGGACCCATTACACTTTGCTGTTTTATACACACATGACAGACTTCACAACCCAAGATCAGTGGTTATCCCTATTTGGAAAGGAAGATTTAGAATAGGGGTGGGGATGGATGGTAAGAAAGTTGCCTGAGATGGGGAGCCTGTGCTTACAGCAGGGGACACTCTCCAAGTGTACAGAGGGTACCATTGTGAGAGGTAGTGGAGCTACAGGGCACATTCTGGGGAGAAGAGACTCAGTCCTGTGTCTTCTTGGCCTGTCTGGGACATGGGTAGAATTGGGGATAAACTAAGTCAGGCCTGAACTTCACCATAAGTTTTGAAGGCTGCAGATAGGGGACAAAGAGGTCCCACTGGTCTGTGCTTAGTTTATGAACAAGTCATGTGACAGAAGGGAATGAAGTTTCTCAACTGCCTGTCATGGAGTCACTATGTGAGGATATACTGAGAGTTGATTCTTTTGAACTATTTGTGGGAAAAGTAGGTGTGACTCACTGGATAAAACACTTGAAAAATGAAGATCACAAGGCATTTTGTTGTTTGTGCCTCTGAACTCTCAGGAAATCCTCAGTCCCCTCCTCTTCATGTGGAATAGAAATTCCAGCTCCCAGCACATTTGGGCTCTGGGCAGATGTTCTGAAGTTCCCTTGTGTGCTGAGATGAAGAATGGCGAAGAATAAAGGCAAAATTCTCAACCTCAAAACCTATTATTTTAGAATGTTTTATTGTGTGACAGTAGAGTCCACTCAAAGTGACCAGGGTGGGATGGACTGCAGGGGAAGACTCCACAGAGGAGAGGCATTGTATGGAGCTCAGTCTTCTCAGCTCCAGATAAGTATGTTACTTACCTGGCCATAAGTCCCAGGAGGGGAGTATCAGTTTGTTCAGCATTACATCCCTGTGCCTCACATACCCTTGGTACACAGCAGGTGTTTATTGAGTATTCATCAGTGGTAGGAAGGTGTTGCTGGAGCCTCAGAGTTTTAGAGTTAGGAAAGTTTCAGTGGGGAACAAGCCAGCTGGCGGTGCTGACAGAGGCATCTCAGTTTCAGATCCTGGAACTGTGAAGGACCTTTGAAGATTCATTTAAGCCTCTCTCCTTCCCTCTCTGCATGGAAAAGTTGAGGAAATAGCCAGCAAGATGTAGAATCTTGTCAAGTGATGGCCAAGAGATTGCTGATGGGGAAGAGTCCTGGCCTGCAGTGCAATCCATGCACAGTGTATGTGAATTTACATGCTCTGTTTCAGTCCCCACCTTACATCTGAAGGGACAGAAATGTGCAGACAGGAGACTTGTATGAGGTCCCACATATTTGTTTCAGGGCCGTTTCTGTGCATCTGCCCTTGTGAGAGTCAGTGGTGGCAGCCGCATGGGGATGGTATGCGCCATGGATTTGAATGAGATATCAGAATCTCATTTAGCCCATTTCATTGCATCTACAGGACTGTAATTAAGGTATCTCAAAAGGGTCATCTTTCATCCTTGTATTCGAAGCTGATAGAGAAGGTGACAGAGCTTCTTGGAGTCCTTTATCAACTTTCGATAAAAAACACTCTATTGAGACCGTGGGCTTGCCAGGAAGGACACTGCGAGAAACTGTTCCTTCTGCTAGCTGGCGTGGCATGGCTGGCTCACTCTGAACCTTTCTCAGGAGGGCATAAAAGGGCAGGTGTGAGTTTTTGCCTCAGACTGAAGGGAAAAGTGTTTGGCCATTTCAAGGGCAAAATCAAGGGCATCATGGCAAGTGGTTCCAGTAGTGAACACATCTGGGGTTCCTGGGATGAACCTGGTCAGTATACAGCAGAAAGAGAAATGGAGCCTGGGCACTGTGTTTTAGCTCTACATCCTCTTTGATCTTGGCCTGAGGGGGCCACCCCAGGTAGGCTCTGTCTCTTTCTGACTGAAGAGTCATTGGTTACTGTACATTTTCAAACCTGTTTCCTTTTCTGTAAAATAAAGACACTCATGTTACTCACTGGCTGGGATTGTTACAATATGATATGGGGTGACAGGTGGGAGGAGCTGGACCTCCACATGCTGTCCCAAGGTTAAATGGGAGGCCCTATTAACTACCAAAGGAGTCATGGCTATTGCTTTTAAACAGTTTGATACTCTCTGACTCACAGGATCTAGCTGTTTGGAGAAATGGGTTACTGGACTTGGATGGGTCCCCACTTTTGGGGTTTAGACCCCTAAAGTTAAACCCAGTCTTTTGCATATGACTTTTCTTGTACCCATAAGATGACACAATTGTCTTTGGGTATACTTTCCTCTTGGACATTCCAGACTAAGTAGATAGTGCATTCCTACTGTTAAGGTCAGTCAAGGCTCCTCAGGTGTTACTTTTTAGAATCTTGAATTATATGTGAATTGGTTTTAATTCTTAGTAATTTGAATGAACACCCAGGAAGAAGGTCAACATTTTTACTTTTTCACATATAAATTTTTTGCTGTTTTTTACATACAATTTATAAAAACACATTTAAGAGACCCAAATATATTGTCTTTTATAGATCTTAAGCCAAGAATATTTGAATTTATGATTAGCAATGGATGTTTCAATATTTTAACTTACAAAATGGGCTGTGGACTGTGGGGCCAGGGTTGCAGCAAGTGGTGGGGCTGCCAGGCATGAAGGGGCCATGCCACTGGGCCTCAGGCTCTGACTTTGCTCTGCTCCCCAGTGTAACCCCAATCACCACAAGAATGGGGAACCTGGCTGCCATGGTGTGATGCTGTCTCCTGCAGAAGAGGTCGGTGCTGACCCTGGTCTTCAGGCTCTGACTAGTTTAAGTCCTCAGCAGCTCTTGAAGCAGGAAAAAAGGGCAGTGAGAGGTCAGAATCTCCTCCAGCCTCAAGACCAAGATCAATCCATTCCATGGAAAGTGCAATTTAACTTGGGCAATAGCAGCCAGCCAAGAATTCAGTGCCAGCACTCCTTTCAAGGGAAGCACCTCATCATGGATGACTGAGGGTATGTCTGTGAAAGGAAGAATCTACTGACCAATGACTGCTGTGATGTCAAGCATCCCCAGCACAAAGCAGTACTGCTGCAATAGCTGCCTGGTCAATGGCTGCTGCAGCACCTGCAGTACTGCATGTCCTGGGTCAGCAATCCAACAAGCAACTCCTCTTGGAGTCCTTCCTCAACAGGGCAGCTGTGGAACTCCAGAGCCTCTTTATGGCTGTGGAAGATCACTTCCAATTGTGCTTGGCTAAGTGCAGGACCTCTTCCCAGAATGTGCAGCATGAGAACCCCTACCAGGACCCTATAACCAAGTTCTGCTAGGGAGAGACCCCTCTCAATCACTTCCCCATGTGATGGCCCTCTGTAATCCAAGCACTGAGACACTGCCAGAGAATGCACTGCACAGAGTCAGACTTAAGTGTCCAGGCCAATCCAGTGCAAGGAGACAAGGTGGTGTGGTGATACTCTGACTGTGACCACTCCCTGTGCTGTCCACTGGCTTTACCACCTGGGCTACATCTGGTATAGCTCTTCTATAAAGCAGACTGGAACCTCTGGCTGGGCCAGAGGAAAGAACTGCAAGCTGAGCTGGGAGTGGTGTTGGTCTTCCTGGGAGACTCAGCATTAGCACCCACACAGCGATCTGGAACTTGTGTTTATCAGACACCAGGTGTTCACTTCTATATTGATCTGAGTTCTTCCCTGTAAAATTATTTCTTAGATTCCTTTGGAATAGTAGGAAACACATGATGTTGTATGTAGAAAAATGCCTTACCATTATAGTTGAATATATTCAAGAAAATTTTAAAAACATATTTTAACATACAAATGATTCAGCTGTTTTACCTCTCTCATATAGTTTTCATATTTTAAATTATATGATTAGTTTTACAAATATTTATCTTAATTACATTTAATGTATAGTTGGTTGTATATTACCCATGAAAATCAAGGTGTCAGTCATTTTCACTTGCTTCTTTGAGAAAAAGAAAACACTAAGAAAGAAAACACTAAGAGTCATCATGCCTAAAATACAGAAAACAATAGACATTGCATTCCTCAAACATCCAACAAAGATAAATACAGCTTTGGCTGGACAGTCACCCAGGCAAAAATCTGTGCTAACAATTCTGAAAACACCTTTATTTTTAGTACAAGCAGAGATTGAGAAGAAAGGAAGTCACTAAAATCTGTAGGTGATCCCTATCATTGCAAGTGGAGGACTATTTTAAAATTGTTTATAAGAAATGTTTTAAAGTAGGCAAGTCAATCACCTGCTATGCCAAACAAGACTCACAGCTCCTTTGATGTGATAACAATCTGGATTTCTGGACCCCTATGGGCATTTGCACCCTGTCACTTCATGGAAGACATATTTTTCAGTAAGAACAAGAGGGACCAGGTCTTCCCAAGTGGGGACAATCAGGCTATTCACCTTACCAGTGTGGCCATAGAAGTCTTACTTGCATATTTTTGTAATCTTTCTGTATCTTGACTGAGGGCCATAAAAACCTGCACATAAGGGACTTCTGTCTGTTTTCTTTGTCTTTTGCAGTAGAGATCTAGTTGTTAATGGTGTTAAAACTAGGAGCTCATCCTTCTTGATTATCAAGCACATATGGAGGCCAAGCAGTGTTGCAGAAGTATATTTTTCTATACCTAGTTTGAATTTTTTCCAATTATACAATAGATAACCTAGAAGGAACCCTTTTGGACTACTGTCAGTGTTTCCTATATCTAAGACTTCTGTAAATTTGATGTCCCACAGTGAGTGGTCCTAGGGAGGGGTCAATCCCTGGAACAAATGTCCACATAAATAGAGTGGTAACATTCATTCTATGGGCTCTGATAATGGACATGTCACAGGAGGGCAAGAGCAGCCTGCGATACCAGAGGTTGGACTCCAGAGGGAGATATTTCATCATCCCTCTCCAAGTCCCTCCTCCCTGCAAAACATAAGCTGACCTAGTAACCTAGGCAGCCATCTGGCTCTGCCACAGTTAGGTCTCCAGAGGTCCCTGCAGGCAGATGACAGGGCTGCAGAGGCTGCCAGGCCTGAGTCTGGAACATACAAGGCCTCTCTTCACCTGTCCTGGCCTTCCCTGGGCAACATCAGGTTTCCTGTGCAATAGTGGCCTTTGCAATAGCTTCCAGTTTTTTTCTGTTACTAAGAGTGGGGTAAGTCTGGAGAGGACATGCTCACAACCAATGTTGATAGAGATGATGAAGGCTGAGAAAGGCCCTGTGAACAACTACCTCACCCAAATTCATGAGAAAACTGTACTCTTCATCACTGCTGGTTTGCCTACCTCCAGGAACTCATTCTCTGAGATTGGACCAGAAGGCCCAATCTTTGTGGCTCCAGTTTTCCTAGGACAAAGCAGAAAAGAAACAATGAGATAAATTTGGGCCCATCCTATGAAACCAGATTATACATTTTAGGCCTCTTCAAATCCTTTTTAGAAAGGGCTAGGAAAAGAAGGAAAAAATGAACAAAGGAACTAAATAAGTAGCTTAACTCTTTCTGAGAAAAGTTACCTAACACCAACTGTCAGTGAGCCAACACTGGAACGTCTGCCACCCTCATGAGAAGGTTGTGAGACGTCCTTGTGAAGCAGGACACAGGTGGAACTGTTGGACCAAGTGACGTGCACTTGGGAGCCGCATTCCTTAGAGAGGTGTTAAGAAGACATTAATGCTCAGTATTTTTCATCTCCATGAGGACTGATATTGTGCATAGAAAACCCAATCTTGACTTGGAATTAGGAATTGCATATGAAACCACAGTGTAGTCCCTACTCTGAAAACACAGTGTCCTGCTCAGAGAGGAGAATCCAGGCAGCGTTGTGAGAGCCATACCTATTTTTCTAGGCTTCCTTTGGACCTCCACAGGCCCCAGTCCACTCTATAATCTCTTCACCTCCTGTGCTTGTCCTGAGAGTGAGTGCCTACTTTGTGCAAGGCTCAGTGCTAAGCTCAGAGGAGCAACATGAGCATGGTCCTGGAAACTCTGCCTCTGCACTCTAGCAATGCCTCAGCTTCGTTGCTGGGTCAGGGGATGCTGAATCTGCCCTGTTGGAAACACACTTCTGCCTTCTGGTGGCAGACTTGCTACCACTTCAGAGGTGATTCTCAAACTTGCCTGCTCCAGGCTGTACACACCCTATCTCTGCTGTTACCTCTTTTAACAGGGCCATTTTTGCAGTCTTTCACCACTCATTGCTTTTTTAGACCCTGTTCTTGAGATTCCTAATGCCTCTTTGACCCCATCTAGAAAAACTTTGCACCCCATCCTTATTGTCTAAGATCCAATCACATGACTCATTGTCTTGCTGGATATATCATGGGCTCCATGTGGGTATATTTGTCTTGAACCACCTTTGAGTGTCCACTTTGTGTGTGCCAGGGACAGTGTTGTATAGCCAGTGCACAGCAACTGTCAGTTGAGTGAGCAGGTGAGTGGTCACAGTCAGCCTCTGGAGGAAGTGCTTCTTTCAGTGGTCAGTTACGCTGTTCTGTGTCCCACAGAAGAGGCTCCTTACTCAAATGGCTGTTACCTCAGGATGGTTTTGCATCCATGTCTGTTTCTCCCACTGCATAGTGAGCTCTGCAAATACCAGCACAGGACCTGGCAGGAAACAGGCTTAGTGTGTCTGTGGAATCTGTCATGCTATCTGTTCCTCTGTACTTCAGCACCTGTCAGGTCATTTGGCACACAGCAGGCAGGCAGCAGACACTAAAGTGAGTTGATTAGATACTTTCCATGCCTGTAGTCACTACACAAACACACACACACACGACCATCAATTGAGCATCTCACAGTGACAGGCTTTAGAAATATCACTCATGTTTTCTCTCATACTGCCCTCAAAAGGACAGAAGCCAGATCTTTCTTGATGATCTTTGGCCAACCTTTGCTTAGGTGACTCTGCCTTACAAAGTATATAAAAATTTGTATATTTTTTTGAAAAGATGACAGAGAGTTCTCATTACAGAATTCCAACAGTAGTTGTTCTAATTTTAGTTAATTATAAATATTAATTTCCATGACAAGAACTGTGTATTTTAAAGTACTTTTATGCTCAGATTATCAGCTGAAGAATGTTTGATCAGTGTCATATTGAAGGGATGAGTGATAATTTTGAACTGGCAATAAGTTTTGTAGGTTGTTTACTTGATCAACAAATCCTACTGAGTAGGTATTTGAGCTAAGCATGATTTTTCAGACTCTGGGAAGAAACCAAAATATCCAGATCTACTAAACAAACACTTATTGAACACTTACAAAGGCAGGCACTGTGCTAGTAGAAAAATAAAGCCTGGTGACAGGGAAAGACCCCAGTGCCATAGGTGCTCTCAGAGACCTTGGTGGGCAGAGGACACATTTTTGGTTATGAACTGTGTGTCTGAGTGTTCTCAAAGTGACCTGGACAGAGTGGAGAGGGCACAGGGAGGGAGGGGCAGAGCCTTTTACAGATGAACAACAGCACTCTGTATTAGTTACCTATTGCTATGTGTCAACTTACCTCCCAACCCAGCTGCTTAGAACAAGGTTTCAGTCAACTGGCTCCGAAGCAGAAAAATCATCACAGTAAAGCATGTTAGAGGACAGCTGCTGAGTTCATGGCTGCCAGGAAGCAGAAAGAGACAGGAAGGAGCAGAGGACAAGAAATACCTTCTAGGACTCACCCCCAGCGAGTCCCACCAACTACCAATAATTTTTTCAGCTGAGGATGGATTAATCCATTGATGAGAGGGGAGCCTTCATGATTCAATCTCTTTCCAAAAGTCTCACCTCTGAACATTGCTGCACTGGGGACAAGCCTTCAACACAAAAGACTTTGGGGACATTCCAGATACAAACCACAACATGTTCTCTCACACGGGTTCTGAGGGTCAGCAATAGGGGTGGAGTAGCTGGCTGATTCTGCCACAATGTTTCTCATGAGGCTGCAGTCAACTGAGCCCTCCCTTGAGTGTTGTGGGCAGGTCTCCACTGCCCACTGGCCTCTCCAAAGGGCTGACTGAATGCCCTGAAGACATTGTAACTGGTTAAACACAGAGCTAATGACCCAATCGCAGAACGAAGAGTGGGTCACAGTGTCCTTCATAACCTGATCTGGAAAGTGACATTGTCACTTCTACCATACACTTTATATTGTATTGGTCACACTGACCACCTTGTTAAAGTGAAGGTGGAGATTACACAAAGGTGACATAGATACCAGGAGATGGGAATCATTGAATCATGTGGCCTTCTGGCTATCACACCCTCTGACTGAGGAGAGAAGAAAATGAAGAAAGGTCCAGCATGTGGGATATAGTCACTGCTCCTGTGACAGTAAGAACTGGGCATATCCCTGGGCAGTGCTTATATACATGACTGTAAGATCCTCACCAAGTGGATAACTAATAATTAAGATGAATTACTGACATTTAATGCCTATTTACTTATTTATTTTGCTTGAAGAAAAATTTATAACTTTTGTTATCCTTCCAACTTCAAAAAAGTTTTAACAAAACTTTTTAAAACATTTTGAAAAAGTTTTATTCCAAGGGAAAAAAGAGAAACAATCAAGAATACTATTCTTACCCATTATCTCATTCCTGTTTGGTAATGGAATGAATTGGGGTGGAAAGGAACATTGATATAAGTGAATTTTGAAATGCATAAAAAAGCAAAAGGTTACATTGTTTTTGCCCAGTTTGGCTAAAAAGTAAATGCATATGACATTAAATAGATTCTGCACAACCCACGTGGTTATGGAATATTTTCCCTTAACATTTGATTACATATGATTTATGGGACTAAAAGATATTTTGTTCTCAGTGTAAGGATTTTTACCCCTAGGTCAGTCTAGCTTTTCACTGTATAGATCTGCAAAATTATTTGTGAGAACTAAATAAACTTCTCTATGTTATTGTACTGTTTAATAGTCTGATACAATTGTGTGACACTCACAGGGTGTTTCCCCCTTTATTCGGTTAACATTATAGGCCATAAACATTGTAAAGGCATCATCTCACTATGTAATCCAATATTGACTGCTTGCACTCCTCCTTGTGCTTCTTGGTGTTGTGCTGAATTTCTTGAAATACTATAACCTACTCTTAATTACTTGTGCTGATAAGGGGGTAATGTTAACACAGGTAAGTTACATCTTGGATAAATGAACACCACAGAGTAAAGATGTGTCTTGCAGTGGCCCACTGGAAGCCTTCCCAGCTCTATCCACAGCTAGTAAAATATTTAAAGCAGAAATGTCTGGAATAGAAAATATGAGCTAACTGCCTGTTGCAGTCCTTTATCTGCCCATACTCCTTGAACATTGAAGGCTCACCCATATATCCTAAGGTCTCTTCCCTAACGTGTTAGAAAACCAATCCTGGGAGAGATGCAGGTATATTCACTGAGTCTGTGACTCACATTTGAGAATTGGCTTCTGTTGAAGAAGTGGCCAAAATATGGATAAAAATGTCTAATATTAGAGGCCTGAAAAATTTGAATTCATAATCCTCATATTTCATTTTTGTCACATACACTTAATAGGCATTGTATCTAAATACATTAGCTTTTTCTATATAAATCTTCTATTAAGTTAGTAATAGAAGTTCTTAGCGAAATATTTAGTCCTGGTTTTGTTATGGGCCAGGCTATATGGACAATGACCAAACAGATTCTATTTTACCCTAAGACTCCATGTCATGTAGGAAATGCTTCTCCCATGAGAAAATTTCACCTCTGTACCCCAACAGTTGCCTAGCATAGCATGTTTGGCAACACAAAATGGCAATTCTTTTTTTGGGGGGGGTATCGGTACTGGGGATTGAACCCAGGGCCTTGTGCTTCCAAGGCAAACACTCTACCAACTGAGCTATATCCCCAGGCCACAAAATGGCAATTCTTATACAATGTAATAATGTTCTCCCTCTGGGGTTCCATTTTTCTTGGGCAGTGTACCCTAACATTAGTTTAAATGCTGGTAACCATTTTCTGATTTTCATAGCAGCAATTACTTATGATTAAAGTTCTGACATGCTTTAGTTATGGTATTAGAGGTGTACTCTAACCCTTGGAGGGGGTCAAAATGTGCAGACTCGCAGCCTGCCCCTCTGCCCCACCAGCTGGTGTTTTTGCTTTTAAACTTCTCTGCACTCCTGAAAAGTGAGTGTACTGTACATAAAGCATTCTTGTTAACCTAACTAGTGACTTATATTATTATATTTAATTCTTAAACCTTCAACATGTGACCTTTAAATTGAGCATATTTTCAAATCATTACTTACCTTGTAAATAGTCACTTGAATTATGGCTATAATCCTTTTATAATAATCTGCATAAAAAAGATGAAGCTTACATTTTTATTACTTTGGACTCTTAAAAAATCTGCAAATACTATTAAGAGTTTATTTTGAGGGTTGGGGAAGTAACTCAGTGTTAGAATGCTTGCCAAGCATGTACAAGGCCTTGGGTTTAATCCTCAGCACCATCAAAAGAAAAAAAACTGTATTGTGTTTTAGAGTCATTTAATGTTCTTAAAATAATGATCATTTTGACTTTGATTTTCATGTAGAAAAGGTTAACACTGGAACTGTTTATAGTAAAAGATTTTATCATGTATCTATCTAAGCAGTGCCCCCATGGTCAGTGAAACATATTTTACAACTTGCAGAGACTTTATTTTTGTTTTGTTTTGTTTTTCTTTTTTTTAATTTATTTTTTATTGTAAACAAATGGGATACATGTTGTTTCTCTGTTTGTACATGGCGTAAAGGCATACCATTTGTGTAATCATAAATTTACATAGGGTAATGTTGTTTGATTCATTCTGTTATTTTTTCCCTTCACCCCTCACCCCTCCCACCCCTCTTTTCCCTCTATACAGTCCTTCCTTCCTCCATTCTTGCCCCCCTCCCTAACCCTAAATCTAACCCTAACACTAACCCCTCCCACCCCCCATTATGTGTCATCATCCATTTATTAGCGAGATCATTCCTCCTTTGGTTTTTTGAGATTGACTTATCTCACTTAGCATGATATTCTCCAATTTCATCCATTTGCCTGCAAATGCCATAATTTTATCATTCTTTATGACTGAGTAATATTGAGACTTTCTATATTATAACCATGGAGTAAATATACTCCATGATTACTGTTAATACCTCTGTGTTATGTGATATGGTACTGTATATGGAATTACCAACATTTTAAAATTTCAAAGAAACATTGAAAATCTATTGCTCTGAATGAAAGTCTGTCACTCCAAATGGAAATGTGCTCAAATTTGACCAGTTCAGTTTAAGACATGGAACAGCAACTTGAAGAAGGAAAAATGAAGATAGTTTACAATTAATGGGTTAAACTTTGTTATTGTAATCTTATGGTTAGTCTTATTTCTAAATGAAAAATTATATGTATTTGATACCATGTCTGATTATTACTTTGTTAAAAGCAAAAGTAGTCATGTGATGTGCTAAATATAAATTGTTTTTAAATGTTTAAATCATGCCAAAATATTATGTATGTGTCATCCAGGGTTTATTGTTAATCTTTTACTGAGTACATGGACTGGGATAAAGGGCTTGTACTGTGCACTTTTTATTAATGAATAAATAGTAAATGTTAGTCATGCACACACACACATACACACACACACACACACACAAACACACATGGCATAGAACATTTCCATTGGAGAGAAAATTTAGCTGCAAAGGGACCTTACCCACTTTGTAAAATGGCCCCACTATATCTGGCTGCAGCAGCAAACAGGTATTCTCTATAAGCAGCTGAAAGTGCTTCACAATTAACTAGTTCATCCAGGCCTTTTACCCAAATAGTCACCCAGTTGCTTAAGCTTGCCAACAAATACAGACCAGAGATGAGCAGAAGAAGCAGGGGCTGTTGGCTTGGGCTGAGAAGAAGGCTGCTGGCAAAGGGGATGTCCCCATGAAGAGACTGTCCTTCGAGCAGAGGTCAATACTGTCACCACTTTGGTGGAGAACAAGAAGTCTCAGCTGGTGGTGACTGAACATGACATGGATCCAATCAAGCTGGTTGTCTTCCTTCCTGCCTTCTGTCACAAGATGGGAGTCCCTTTACTGCATCATCAAGGGGAAGACCAGGCTGGGATGTATGGTTCACTGGAAGACATACATCACTGTTGCCTTCACACAGGGTAACTCCGAATACAAAGGAGCTCTGGCTAAGCTGGTGGAAGCTATCATAACCAACTCCAATGACAGATGTGATGAGAGCCTTCACCACTGGAAAGGCAACATCCTGGGTCCAAAATCCATGGTTCACATTGCCAAGTTGGAAAAGGCAAAGGCTAAAAAACTCACATGTATGCTGTTGGGTTTCTGTATATAAAATGAACAAATTGTCCTTCATCCAGTGGGTAGAAGAAGCTGAGATATTTCCTAATAACTGAAGTTTAAATTATGAAAGTTATGCATCATTTGAGTTAGTCATGTGTTGTATCCTATTGGATGACACACTTGGTGAATATAAATTAACAAATAACTGAATTTAACATTTTTCTTTCAAGTGTGCTTTGATTGTGGTGGGGAATAATAACCTATGGGGTGTTTCTTTCCATTAAGTGCTCAGACTCATGCTGGTCACTTGGTATTTGCTTGGTTTCATCTGTAAATGAATCTTCTTTCACTGGGTAAGGGAGAATCCACTATTACACAGGGTCCTTCTCCTTTGTGTTGGCTTTGCATCACATCAAATGATCAGATAATTGCAAATTGTGGAGACTGAAATATTAGTCTTCTAAGTAAATAGGGAAGATGAGTTATTTCTTGTCAGATACTATCTACAGTAAGAGAGCTCATCAGAGATGAGAGGCAGTGACGTTGAAGACAGAGTCAGAGTGGAGGTTGTAAGGTGGTGTTTCCTTCCCTTCAGCATCTTCTTATCAGCACAAAGTACACAGTCACAGGAGAAAGTGATTCAGGTATTATGGGTCCCTCCTTCACCCCATGCAAGGTGGAGAATTCATGTAAATGGTAGGGAAAATATGTTCATTAGCTGTTCATTGTGGTGACCAAAATACCTCACAAGAACACCTTAGAGGAGGAAAAGTTTATTTTGGCTCAAGGTTTCAGAGATTTTAGTCCCTGGTCAGTTGACTCCATGGCTCTGGGCCCAAGGTGAGGTGGCACATTATGGGAGAAGGGTGTAGCAGAGAAAAGTACCTTAACTCATGGCAGCCAGAAAGCAGAGTGACACAAAATACTAACTCTAAAAGCATCCACCAGTGACCTAATTTCTCCAGCCACACCCTACCCTGTCTACAGTTACCACCCAGTAAAGAAATCTTTTTGAACTATTTATCTATCAAAAGGATTAATCCACAGGTGATGTTATACCTCTTATAATCTAATCATTTCCCCTCTGAACACTTCTGCCTTGCATCACATGAGTTTTTTGGGGACACCTCATATCCAAATCCTAACAGAAGCCTTTCTTGTATCAGAGTGTCACTTCCCACATAATCATCCAGCTCTGGTTCCCAAGGACAGTACTATCGCAAAGCCCCAGTAAAAGATATGTTTGATCTTTAGTGGCAATTGCAAATGTTTATAAAGTAAAGGTCTGTTTACCTGGGACTTGGTCTCTGCTAGTGCCTCTGGCCAGTAAGCCATCTTCCACTTCTCACACCATGGCAGTAGCCTCTTAGGGCCTTTGTCTGCACCAAAGAAAGATTCCCCTTCTGACCAGACAGCCCATGGTGGGAGGTGGAAAGGGCCTTTCTAGGAAGTAAAATTCAAATAATAAATAATTAAAGGATCCCCAGGCAGGCTCAGGACTTGGAAGCAAGCAAGGTCTACATGTCACCTGCCACAGCCCTCACCAGGTCCCCTCTGCAGGGTCCACTGTGTACCCATGGCTCAAACCTCTAGTGTTGCTGCCTCCTCAACCCAGCTCACCTATTTCACTGCCACTTGTTTTTCCAGGGAAGGAAAACTATTTGATATTTAGGAGTTCTATATATTTTCTGGATATTAATCCCTTGATCACATATATGATTTGCAAATATTTTCTCTGTTCTTTGTGTTGCCTTTTGACTTTGTTGACACATTTTGTTTTGTTTTGGTGCCAGGGATTCAACCCAGGGACACTTGATTAACTATGGTTTTAACCAGCAAACTAGGGGAAGGCAGGTTAGGAGAGTACAGAAAGGGTCAGCTGCTTTGGGAGTTGATCACGTCCAAAGTGGACCTAATTGGACTGGCCCCTGGCCCACCAGCTTCAAGGTCTAGAACTTCACCTGCATTGCTGGGAGGCCCATGAGAGAGTCAGCTGAAGAAGTGACATGACCAGCCTAACTCACAGCAAAGTGAAACCCACTGGCCAGTACATGACACACATCTGCATGCACAGAGCTCCCGAAAACCTCTTTTAGAGACTCACCCTTAACAAAGGTAGCCAAGGACCCCCAGACACTTGAGGAAGTCTGCCTTAACCTGAAAGACAGAAACCAGACAAATAAATTTAGGGACTCAGAAAAGACAGAGACTAAAATACAAATTTTTAAAAATCATATCTTTGGTGTTTCATGAGACAAGAACACTCTACATTTATCTTTCACTAATAGATATTAAAACTGAGAACAAAAATTAAAAAGTTGAATGGAAGAGTCAGACAATAAAGTGATGATATCCCAAAATGTACAACAATGATAAAAGATGTAGAAGAAAAATAATAAGAAAATTCAATGATTATTCCAGAGTGTCCAATAAGAAAATAATACACATTTAAGAAATTTAGAGTAGAGAAAATATAGGGGAGAAAATGATCAGAAAATTCAAGATTTAACAAGACTAAAAGTTTCCAATTGGAAAGGACTCATTCAGTGTTCAATCCAATAACTGAAAAAAGGCTCTGGGAAGGCACATGAGCATGAACTTTCAGAAAACAAAGAAAGAACCAGCATTGGTTTTGTTTTTGAGTGCTGGGAATAAATCCAGGGACTGCATATCAGTAAATATGCCACCACTGAGCTGCACCACAAATGCAAGAATAGATTTTTAAATCCCCCAAATAAATAATAGGTAACAAAAAGGATTTTAAAAAATTAGAATAGCAACAACAGATGTTACAAAAACAATGGCACAATCCTTTAAAATTGAGATGCAAAATAATCTCCAAAGTAAATGCTATCATTTTTTCTAAGCAATATATTCCCTCCAACTTCTAATGTTTCCTTCATCCCCAAGGTGATAATGTTAGGAGGTGAGGACTTTGGAAGATGGTTAGGTCATGAGGGTGCAACTTTCTTATAACCCTGGTTCTTTGCACAAGATGCATGATTCACTACTGTTTGTCATAATCCTTAACAACATCCAGCTTTTAAAATATTTACAAATGTAGGAATGCCAGGCTAGCTGAGGCACAGGTAAGGTCTGTGGAGTCAAGACCCCCACACTCCGGGAGTTGGGTAGAAGCAGGTTTGTAGTGAGCAGCCTGCAAACTCGTTTATTGAAGGAACAGGTATACATTTTATAAGTTTCTTGCCCAATCACAATGTGCCACGGGGGATTAGACCACCAGGCTTCTACTCAGGTTCCCTTGGTAACCCTAGGTCAACTTGGGGCAGTTGTTTACATTCCTAGGTGGTCTGAGCGGAATGCTCCTCTCTGCAGGTTTACACACTTGAGACATTAACTGCTGTGAGCAAAGAACTAGGATTTCTCCCAACACTAATCTAATCTGGTCTTTGTTGGTTGTGATTCATCCTCCAGTTCCAGCTTCTTCCTCAACCTTATTTCTCAGCATTCTACAAAATATTCTCCACTCCAGGCATGAAGATTATTTCCCCTACATACACCAAGCTTTCTAGACTACTTACCTCCAAGAAGAAAGGAAGGAAGGAAGACAAGCAAATGCCCCTTTTATCAATTTTTTGAAATTTTATCAACTTGCTGAATTTTTTTTGTTTTATTTTCAAAGGTAGTTTTTTCCCAGCTTTTATTCTTTTAACATTTAACAAAAGAAGATTTCCCAAAGTTTAAAAAATCTTTGAAAACCATAGTTTCCTCTTATTTACACAATATATGAGTACAGGTTCCAATATCTTACAAATATTGTGTTAGAAATATAGTTGCAAGTCATGATGTAACTCACTGCTTTTAGATGAAAGGGCTAATGGACTACTTCTCATATTTCAACAGTTTTTGTTACTTGTTATCCTGATATATTAACTATTAGGCACCTGAGAGGCTGGAAGACTACTGAACATGAGCTTCAACACCTCCTATTTTGTTTGATCTGATTTATTTTCAAAACTTACCATATTTATATTTCTTTACAACTTTGCTTCATTCACAGCTAAGATAACTTTATTCTCACTATCCTAAATGATCAAATATTAACCACATGAACTGTTAATATCTATACAGATTTAAAAATCAAACATAAAACAAATAGCCAAGTTGTATAAATTATACATTTAATCCTAGGGAGCTCACTATGGCTTTGTAAGCAATCTAGGTTTTAGAGACAGGTGACAACACTTCAGTTTCCATGCTCTGAACTATATTTTTAAAAAAAAACATAAAAAAGGACTGACAATACTTGGAGTAATACTTCACTTATAATCAAGAAACCTAAGATTAAAAATTCTAAATTCTAGTTTTATTTTTATTTAAAAATACATGCATATGCCCATGATCAAGCTTATTTTCAATGCACATTACTTCAATTTTGATGACCTGGTTTGTTCTGACAAGTCCTTTTACAAGCTGAACACCAAAATAGGAAAACTCCTGTAGATTTTCACTGGCATTATCGCCAATTATGTATATTGCTTCCTTTCTAATGGTGATGGGTGACTCTCATCAGCCTTTTATCACCTGAACAGTTTTCCCCAAGGATAATGATAATAACTAAACTGATGCAGTTGTGTTGAAAGCTGTAAAATACCAAAGCATCTGAAGATAAATGCTATCAACATAATTGAAAATCGGAGTTGCCAAAGAAGCTGCCACCAAGATTAACTGAACTGCCATGTTTACCTTGCTGATGAACGTTGGTTTTCACCTAGCAGAAGCATAACAAGGATTGAAATACTTAGCTAGTGTTCGCATTGTTGGAAGGGTTTGGTGTCTGACATAAAAAACAGCAGGAATCAACATTACATTTCTTGAAATTATCATATAAGTAAGTGGAACAAATCGGTTAGCCCAGCTAAAGCAAAAACTCCTAGTACAACATTAAAATCTTCAATAATCAAATATCCCAAAACTGGGTCCAAGACAATTCTTGTCATTGACAACATATTTGGGATTGTCAAGGATTTTCATACGTACTGGCGGCGCTCGCCCGGACCCACCCACCTCCTCGGACCCCCGCAGCGGCGTCTCCTCCTGCCCCAGACCCTGGGGGCCGCCTTGCCCGCCCAGGCGCAATGGGTCCCTGGACCAGCTCTGGGCAGCGGCAGGGCAAGGGCGACCAGGCGCAGCGACCAGTGCTTGGCCTGGCAGGTCAGGCAGCAGGGCACCAGCGGTAGCAACCCCTACCTGGCCGTACCCCAGCACCCAGACAGCCACTCGCAGGGTCCCCCCACGGGCCATGTGCCAAGCGCGAGGCAAGGCCACCATGGCCCTGCGGCAGTGCCTCGGGACAGAAGCGGACGGAGATCAGCATCCCGGATCACCGGCCAACTGCTTCTCCATCCAGACCCCGCAATCCCTGGGAAGCATGGCCCCTGCTGCCTCCAACCTAGTGTCAAATCCCAGCACGCTCCACTAGCTGAAAATTTTCATCAAGACTGAATGATAATTCAATGAAATTTTGGCATTTAGTCAATAATACCATTATGGATTTGTGTGTGTGTGTGTGTGTGTGTGTGTAAGAGGAAATCAGACAGGCCCTAATTTATATATCAACTATTGAACTAGTTAAGATTTGTTCCTGCAGAAATCAATTTATGTTTTCAACAAAGCCATTCCTTACTTCACACTAAGATATCAAGTCATTCGTATTTTAACAGTTTATTAACCACAAAATTCATCCACAAAGGATGTTCAGTTCCATGGTTTGTAATATATCCAAATAGTTGTGTAAAATCACACAATTTAATTTTAGGCTTGACTTCCTTGTATAAACATTTTATATGTATATAATTTAATATTTTACTTAATGTAATATTCCTTAATATAATAATTTAAATACAGTTCAGTGTATCTTTATTTTTTCTGTTTCATTTTGTCTTTCTGAATGAAGATCTCTGGTTACATAGATATACATTTAAAATGCATGTTTGGGCAACTCAAGAAATTAAACTGGTTTAAATAAGTTACACATCAACCAAATATCTGTAATTGTTATAAAAATTGAAACATTATTTTGGTCTATATAATTAAATATTGCACCATCAGCTAAGGTACAGCCCTCTGGTCTACCACCAAGTACACACACACACACACACACACACACACATACACAGACATAACTGCACATATTTTTATACTTATAATAAGACCAAGAACTGTACTTTAGAATATATCCTCTATGCAGTGTGTAAAGCAACTACCAAACAAGAACAAATAATGCAGACAATGTTCCATAACACAATAATGCACAATGTCTGTGGACACTCTGGGTTCTGTCAGATATTTTGAATAGAAAAGCTGCCTGCTTATCTGCAGATACTCCCAGAGAGAACACTCACTGCTTCAGTGAGTGTTCAGGAGGATCCCAATTCTCACAGAAATCCCTATAGGAAACGGGCATGAAAAGCCAAATTTTTCTGAAAGTTGTTGACAGATGCAGTGCACATATTATTCATCTTGACTCAGAGATTTTTAAAAAACAAAACAGGGGTCACATGATGGGAAGTCCATGAGACAAATGAGGACAGGAGCCCTTGGGGTGTGCCGAGGATGGTGGGGAAGGACAGCAGTGCCATCGGGCAAGTGGAATGGACATTTGCTGACAGAGGGAAGGAGGTCTGTGTGACATCGGGGAGAGTCCCAAGGTGGGCCCTAGGAGGCAGCTATTGAGGGACCGCCAGAAGACATAGGACTTCACTTCTTGCCACCAAGAGTCTCAGGAGAGATAGGCATAAAGACCTCTGATGAGGAAGCAGAGAGCAAGGTGGGTGCTCAATGCTGGGTACCCAGGGTCATTTCAGCAGTGCTCCGGTAGGCTGCACAGCTGCTCCATCAATATTGAGACAGAGTATTTACAGAGTTAATTCTTCACCACCAAAACAGCAGCCTGGTCGCCCCTCTTCAGTTAATCAGCAGTAACTGATCACGAGGGCTTGACCAGAGGAGCGAGGCTGTTCTTGGCAGAGCTGGCCTGGAATGCCCTGCATTCTGAGAGTTGGACAGCCAGGGAGGCAGTGGTGACCATGGTGCTCAGTTGGTCATAGGGAAGAGCTGATGTTGTGAACTTGTTGGAGAGAGATGATCCCAAGTTTAAAGTTCAGAAGGACTTGAGGTAAACTGCTTCCCATGTGGGGGGTCAGAGAAAAGGAAGGCTGGTCATGGCCTGAGCCCTTCTCTTTTTTTTTTTTTTTAAACCGGGGATCGAACTCAGGGCCCTGTACTTGCGAGGCAAGCACTCTACCAGCTGAGCTATCTCCCAGCCCCTGAGCCCTTCTCTTGATCCTGCCACCTCTTACAGCGAAGCTTCTCTCCCTGCACAAGCTTTGCTTAGGATGTTTGAGGGAGTGAGGAGAGCTCCTGCTTCAGTGGTCCAGGGTATAAACCAGGGTGCACAGGTTTTCAGGGGTATCTGGCCAGGGAAGTGACTACTTTCCTGATCCTAGGAGTGGAACTCTGGCACATCACTCATTTTCTCTAAATGTCAGTGTCCTCCACTGATGTGGTTGAACATGTCCCCCAAAGACTCATGGGATGGAACCTCGGTCCCTAGCATGGCAGTGTTGAGGTGGAGGACCTTGCGAGACCTGGGGCCCGCTGCTGGCTCCTTATGACACAGGTCGCCACCCTGCAAGTGGGTAGATAATGGGCTTACCGAGCCAGGTGCTTCCCACAGGAGAGGTTTGGTGTACAGTGAGGCCCCCTTGCCACAGTATGCACCCCTCTGTGTGTGGATGGCTCCCTTTCTGATTCTCTTCCATGTGGTGAGACCATCAGGGAAACCTCACCAGAGGGCAACAGATGAGGTCACCTTATATTGGGTTTTGAGACAAAAAAAAAAAAAAAAGACCTAAATTAACATTTTTCTCTGTGAAGCATCCAGATTCAGACTCAGGTATTTTATTATAGTCCCTCTTCTTTGAACCCCTGCTTCTTCCCATCAAGGCTGCCTGGAGTGTTTAAGAGTACCAAAGGCTGGTGCAGATAGTTCTGAGGGTGTTCTGAACCTCAGAGCATTTTCCTCCTTCTAACTGCAGATGCCCTCAAGAAAATCAGAAAACTGTATTCTGGAACCAAAGGCTGTCTGAAGACTCACTCCATGTAAGTCCTGGGGAGTTACTGCCTGCTGTCATCTGGAGGACCACCATGAGGCCAGTCAGCTGTGGGAACCAGGATAGGGAGCTCACTACAGAAACACGCCTGCCAAGTCACAAGCCTGGTCACGTGCCCCATGTCCCCAGAGTCAGCAGTGTTATACATAGGTGCTGGGAGCCAGTGTGCCTCAGTGGGTGTGTGTGGTAATCCTCCAGGTACCTAGCACAATTCTCAGTAGCAACTTCCACAATAAAAATCAGAACACATATTCTCCCTGCATGGACTGGGGCCAGCATCATCCCAGCAGTATGTGGTAGGCTTTTTTGTCTGCTGTGCCCACTCCACGACTGGATAGACCATGACAGAGAAGAGTGATGCAGGCTGAGGCAAGCTGTTGAGTGAAAGAGCCAGATGTGTGCCTGTGCCCGAAGTCCAGAGTGGATGCTCTAAACCAGAACCTGGAGTTGCCATTCAGTCAGTAATGAGTCAATATGTCAGGGGAATCCAGCATTGCCAGGTCTGCTTGGAATGTCCCAGGCTAGAGATGGCCCAAACACTACCCATCTGAGAGTCTCAGAGGTCTCGTAACCCAAGGCAGCTCATGCACATAGGTCTGTGGACATTGCAAAGTACTAGTGTGAAAAGACATTTGAAACCCATATGCTTCTGGTCAGATCACATACTCTGAGGCTGGGAGACACCACTTAGGAAAAATTTTCAGCTGGTGGAGGTCTGACATAGTTAGGCCTCTCCAGCACACCACAAATCACCAAATCCCAATAAGAACTGGGGAGATGCTTCTTGTATTCTGGACATTTAGATGTGAGCCATATTAGCTACACACTACAGACATGACTCCTAAGACTACTAAGACTAAGACTAAGACTAAGAAGACTGAACTGTCCACTTGACTACTAGCCTGGGGTCTGTCACATTGGTTGCAACACACCCTCAAAGGTGTTGCAGAGAGCCTCCATGTTCAAGAGTGTCTCTCCTTATGACTCACTCCCTCTGTGCTGGTTGGCGAGTGCACACAGAGGGAACTGACTCACTCAACAAATTCACACACAAGACTGAGAATAGAACCAGAGTTCATTATTTCTAATTTTCAGCAATTTCAAGTTTGTGGCTAAGGAGGGGTCTATCTAAGAGGAGGTAAGACTCTCCATGACCCTCACAGTGCTAGATAAAGAGTTTGTGGCAGGGAAGGAAGAGGCTCAGTGTTACTGCAGCATCACCCCTTCTCACCAGGCTAGTCCTGATGCTGAGTCAAGCAGACCCCAAGACCACAGAGCCACAGACTTAGATCCTCAGACAACCAAGTGCCAGCCCAATGGACACTTCTCTGGTCAACTCACATAGACACTGTGCAGGATGCATCAGTGAAGGGAAGTTCCTTCTCTACAGGACATATTCTGTGACAGTTGGTTTGGAATGTCCTGAGCTCTGAGCCACTTGGGAGACAAGGGGACCCAGGTCCCCAAGTGTGGTCACCTGGTCTCCCAAACACACTGAGAAACAACTGACAGTGTGAAGATGGTGGGAATGGAAGGTTGCAGGCTTTCCTTTTCAAAGTTCCTCTGAGCACTTCCTTGGTAGGAAACTGTATCAAGTTTGGTGTTTGATTGAAGTCAGAGCAAAAGGAAGGATTTGTTATTTGGGACCTGCTTGCCCTTACCTCCTCCACAGCATGTCTTCCCATGAAGTTTGGGCAGGAGGATTTGAGAAAGGGCATGAGGGGTGTCCTAGGGCCAGGGGTCAGGATGTGATATGGAGGCCTCAGTTACTCAGGAGCCCTGTCCTCAGGGTACTGAACGCATCCACCCTTCAAGGGCCATCACTCAGCTGAGCTGCGATTCTGCAATTCAATCATCATCTGTCAAAGTCAATACCCTCAGGAGAAAAACAGGAAGGCACAGCCCTTCCCCAGGTCACCTCACTGGACTGCTGTCAAATTTCAGGGGATGAAACCTGATGTTCTACATAAGCTGTGAAGCATTAGACTTGGGTAAGGACTGAAAAGCAAACTCCATTCTCCACCGCCCTGGAGCTGTCCATGCCTGCCTCTTGGTTCAAAACTTCCAAAGGTTTCCTTCAGTCCTTTTACACTTGCTGAACAGGTAGAGTGCCTCTGAAGTATCTGTCCTTTCTCTTAAGGCATCTCCTGCACTTGGTTACTTTTGATCATACAACCTAATTTGTGTAAGCAGTCAACAGTCAAAATGTAATACAGCAGTAGGGAAAGAAGAGAGAAGGATCACATGACCTCCCCAGGTCCTTGGTGCTGTAGGAGGGATCCAGCCCAGGCATCAACCCCAGCACCACCTGTCACTCACTTGACCCTGTTGAGCGCATGCACATCTTCTCCACATAAAGTCTCTCTGGGTGTTTTAAGTCTACCCTGAACTCCATGATCATCCTGAATCCCAGCTCTTGTACAGTAGGCTCTGCTGAGCAGCTTGTGAATAATGGGTTCAATTTTTTAACTTGGTACTAAGCAGCAATTTCACCTTGGGTTAAGAATTTCCTGATTTCTCATCAAAATGGACTTGATGGGACATGTCTCCAGGAAAAGCTTCTAACTTCTGCACAAGTGTTACCTATGCTTGATTTGGGACCTCTGAACTGAGCACCATTTTTCATTCCACATTTTGTTTTCTCCAAGAGAACTGAAGACCCAAGAACACTGCAGGACATGACCTGCCCCTCACAGGACTTTCTTCCCTAGTGCTGGATAGACACAGCCAGTGCAAATGGTCTGCACCCTGATCACTCACTGCTTAGGAAAACTAGACAAAAAGGAAGGAGGGACTTCCCTGCTGGCATTCATCCAGAGAGCTTCCCAAGTCCAGCTTTCTGCTGGGACTGGGGACTGGGGTGTGGTGTAAGGAACTCTTTCTCCAGGTAAATATCTAAGGCCTGCTCTACACATGGGAACTGAGGTGATTCATAACTATGAAAGAAACCCTCCTCTTAGAGATTATTTCTCTACTCCTGGACTTAGATCCTTAAAACCCACCATTGCACCCACATTGGGCACTGCTGATGTGTACGTGGCACTAAAGACACACAGAACTTTATAGAAGTTTTACTGGTCCCACCTGCTCTGACCCACTGCCTGCCTGTGGCAGCCCCTTCCTTAGTCTCCAGGGTTCTCCTCATTGCAGAATGGACACCTCTTCTCTCCTCTCACTACCTCTATTTGGGCAGTGATTTAAATGATGAGAAAGGACTCTGGGAAATGTAGTGAGTTAATTTACTGGGACACTGATTCTACTTTCCCTTCCCACTTCTGAACTGCATGCCTAGGCCCCAGGCATGGAACTGTCCCCTAGCCCTCTGATAAATCTCTGCCTGCTGAGGCAAACTGCATGTCACCCCAAGGACATGGATTGCTATTATAGCACTTTTCTCTGCCATTTTCTGTGACCACTCTTAAACTTAGACATGGGTCCAGTCCCCTGGTTGTGGGGTCTACTCAGGGGACCTAGAGGGTAAGGCATGTACACATCATAATGGGCCTTCCATCATGGAATCTGAGGAGAGAATTGTGGGAGGCCTTAGGTCACAGGCTCAGTCACTGGTTTGCCAGTGAATATCTAGAAGTGCCTTCTGTATTGGAATGACATGACCAGGAAGCTTCCCTGAATTGCTACACCCTAGCCCTGGTGCCCTCCTCCTGTGCCTCTGCCCTCCCCCACTATCACCCATCTCCCTCGCCTGACCTGCCAGGCTGCCAGCCCTCCACCTGCTTCCCAGGGCAAGCCCACCCCTTCTGCCCCACTACTTTCCCTCCTCTCCCTAATAAGATCCCACCCCAACACCCTGCCTTGAGGGACTCCCTGCCCAGCTTTTCCCCTCCTACTCCCAGACCACCCACCCACCACCCCCCTGTTCATCCTGGTCTCCTTTCCTGTCACTCCTCCCTTCACCCCCTTTCCTCCTCCTAGTCCTCCTTTCTAGTTCCCCATTCTCCAGTCCCACCTACAATCCAGCCTCCCCAGCCAGGCAGCATGGTGGACAAACCTCACTCAGAGGAGACCATCTCTTTACTATGGGTGCAGGTCACAGTCCCTGGGACTGTCTTTCCAGCAGCCTGAGCAGGTGGACACAGGGAACACAGGGGGATGGTGCCCCGATACTCAACCTGAAGCATTTTTGAGGTCAGTTCCAAGATCCCTGGTTCCACGACCAGATCCTGTTTGTCCTACTACTGTCTGTGCTTTCCCTTCATTCTGTCTTAGTAATTTGGCAGAAATAGCTTCAGTATTTCCAGAGAGTCAGTTCTTCCCCTGTCTTGCTGATCAGCCAGCTGCAGGAGCCTGCAGAAGCAGCAGGTACTGAGGCAAGGAGCCCTGGAACAGCTGGCTGCACCCAGAAACCTGCAGAAGCATCCACACAACCAATGTGTCCAAACTGTGTGTCCCTGACCTAAATACTCCTGGGACACCAAGTGTCACAAATGCATGAATGGACCAAGGAAAAAGGTCTGCAGTGGGGAGAATTCAGGCTTTAGAGTCAGGGAGAGGTGCTCACTGGGTCAGGGGACTTCTCTCTGGGCAAGACCACTTTGGTCTCTTTTAAAGTGAACTCTTTTATATAAGGCATCCAGTGGGGTGAATCCAGAAACAGGAAGTGGAGAGCTGGTGGTCAGGGACTGGAGGAGGGGTCAGGGAGAGCAGCACAGGGGTGTGAAGCAGCTCTGGATATGTGCTTCACAGGGTATTAACACAGCATCACTCAACTGTGTGCTAAGGAAGGACCAAGATGGGAAATTTCCTTCCATGTGTATCTTACCACAGTTAAAAATCTAAAGTCCCAGGTACTTCAATAGGGAAAGAGTGATTATATAATCACACAGCACAGAACGTTGAATGTTTTCTTTTGGTTTTGTTGTGTGTGTGTGTGTGTGTGTGTGTGTGTGTGTTTACCACAGGTTGAATTCAGGGGCACTCAGCCACATCCCTTGCCCTTTTTATTTTCCATTTTGAGACAGGGCCTCACAATGTTGCTGAGTCTGGCTTGAACTTATGGTCCTTCTGACTCAGCCTCCCAAACCACTGGAATTATAGGTATGCACCACCCCACTCAGCTATGAGTGGCTTTGAATAATTTTGCTTTTGAAGTAATTACATTTTGCAGGGTTTTTAGGTTTTGTTTCTGTTTATATTTGGTTTCATTTTCATACACTAAAGAGTATTTAGGCTTTTAACACTGTCATAGTTCTTTCTTTGGAAAGTTCAGGACAGTGAACTCTGGGGGCAGTGCTCCCTGTCCTCCAGGATGAAAGCACCTTCCCCTCCACTCCTCTCACCATGCACATGCCTGTGAGATTCATCTCTTCCTGTAACATCAGCACCCCCTAAATGACACTGAGCCTCAAATTAATTCCAAATCTACAACCTGACCACCTCCCAGCTACCTTGCATGGACCATCCTTAGGGACCTCAAACTGGCCCACTGGAAAGCTAGGGGCTCTGCACCCCTTGCCCACCCTCTGCTTCTCCAGGACACCCTGTGGCAGTACAAGGCAGCTGGGTCATTTCCCCTCCTCCTCAAAGGTAGAAGCCAAGAGTCAGCCCCCAGCCTCCCTCCCTCAGTCCATACTCCTGGCAGTCACAGGTCCTGCCTGCTCCTTCATATTTGCTAGTCCCTCTCTGTTCCTACCTCAGGGAAAGACTCCATAGTACACTGGGAGACACCTTCACTCCTCACTTAATTCTGAACAGCCACTGAACCTGCCCCTCTCCAGTCTCACTCCCCAAGCCCCAGCAGGGCCATCATGTCGGGGTGCCCGGGACCCCTGGCCCTAGGTGTGGTAAGGCTAAGATGGCGCTTGGCAGGCTGCCAGTATGGTTGGCTTTTGCACAAACAACTGACATCATTTTGAGGAAGTTCCAGGGATTGGTTGAGTTCCCTCGTGGACAGTGCATAATCACTGCATGTCTGCATTTACTGCCTGTATCTGTTCATGCTCTCCCCTCGTGCTCAAATGCTGATTGGTTACAGTGATGTATATATTGGAGTGTAAGTTCCTCAAAGGAGGAGAACAAAGAAAGAACTGAGAGGAAGGGGGTGCGCGCAATAAAAAGACTGAAAAGAACCAGGTGTCGTGTCTCTCTGCGGGCGGGGAGCGCGACAGGTGGTGCCGAAACCCGGGAACCCTAAAAATAACTCTAGAGTAAGTACAAGGTAAGTATTTAATAAAGTAAATTAAACAGTAAGAAGGCCTTAAAAGTTCGCGGAACAGCGACTAGTTATAAAGGTTCGCGGAACAGCGACTAGTTATAAAGGTTCGCGGTGCAGCGACTAGCTATAAAGGTTCGCGGATCAGCGACTAAGGTTCACGGAACAGTGACTAGCCAAGGGGTTTTGTGTTATCTGTGTGTATGAAGTGATAGTAGATTTTCTGTGTAGTAAGTGTCTTTGTTACATCAATTGTGTGGCTTGTTTGTGTGCTTGGAGCTCTTAGTGCTGTAAGATTTAATCATAGGAACAGAACTGTCTAAGACTAGAATGCAACAGCCTCTTAGGGAGTTGCTAAAAAGTCATGGAATGCCACTAAAAGCAAAAACAGCTCAAACGATCCTTGATACAATAGAGAAGGTCTCTCCGTGGTTTTTAAATGAGGGGCTATTAAATATTCCACAGTGGGAACATAATATAGTAGCCATAGTCCCCACAAGTATTGGGAGATAATTGTTTCATGATTTTCTGCATTCAAACCTAACCTGATTTCTCAACCAGGAAAAAAAAGGGTTAAAAGGTCCTGGGTGATCCTCCCTCCCCCCTGCCTGGCCTTGCCAAAGCCTGCGTTGGAATGTAAACTACAGCAGTCTCAGCGAGAAGGAGGGGGAGTAACCTGAAGAAAAGAAAAAAAAAAAAAAAAAAAGGTGTCCGTTTTAAACTTCTACACAAAACTAACTTATTTTCTAGGATTCTTCGTTTGTTTTGTTTTTCTTTAATGCTGTATTTTTGAGCTCATAATTTTGATCCTACATACCTAGGTTAATGATTTTTTTTCTTTTTGATCAGTTCTATTTTTTATTCAACTGAAGTTTTTAAACATCTGTTTCATTGCAATGAACATTTACCTATAAAGTTTCAAGGCCTTTAATTTTATGTTATTTGTATGTCGTGCTGTCTAATGTCATGTTTGTCAAAACTGAGCGCTCTTAAAATTAAAATTTAAAAATGGATCCAAATACTTTTATTCACGTGATTTAAAAGGGTTCAATTTAAATTGGGTAAACTAATGAAAGTAAAATGTCTTTAAAAATAACTCGCAAGTCTCTAGGTGGTCAAACAAATAAAATATTGATGTTAGTAAAATGTCTAATATCAATTGCTTCTAGGACTTTTCTTCAGCAGGAAAGAGGCAACAGATCCTGTTCAGGACACTTGTCTGATATCTTGGTTTTTATAAAATAAATAAATTGGAGTTAACATGTATGGGATTACTCAAATGTGTTTGTAGAGACGTCTGGTTAATTTACAAAGTTAAAATGCTAATTGTTAAATAACATCAAGTACTTTTAACTCCTTAAATTACATGGGGTAACATACTTAAACATTATTGATGTTTTCATAGGTTGGTAAATAAAAGGGTTTACGATTACTTTGTGTCCTCACTAAACTAAAAACAAGGTTACTAAAAGTTATGTCCTAACAAGTGGAATTCTATATATAAAGGGTCCCAAAAGTTACAACTGTGTTTCAATTAAGAGTACTATAAATAACAAAATATTTAATCTTATTAAAATAGAGTAATTTATCTAAATTCAGAAATTTCATAAGAGTTGTATCAAAATGTAAACAAAAAGGGGTCAACAGATAGGAAAGAAAAAATAAAAGGTTCCGGGTTTGAAAATATATTTAATAAAAAAAAATGTTTCTGGATAAAAAAGTCTGTGTGTAATAAAGGACAAGTTTCAACAAGTCTATGTGTAACTAAGTTGGTTATATGTATGTAAAACAGCTAAAGCTATTTAAGGTTTTTCCTAAGGTGAAATACTAATGTTCTGATATAAGCCAAAGTTTAATCTATATGGTAAAATGACATGGTAAAATAACAAAGTTTTCTTAAAAACACTAATTCATTCTTAACTTTGTGTCTCTTAAGTTTTATTCTTTAGAACAATTGTCTTAAAAATAGGGGTTTATACAATTATGGTTAAGCAACTGTTAAAAATTGTACTACGTTATAAAGTCTAAATTTTTCTTTAAAAACGAAAATTGGTAAGAACCAATTCCTCACTAAAATTAAAATAACTCTAACCACAGATGTACCTTATAACCCACAAAAACAAGGTATTGTTGAACATACACATCTCACCCTCAAAAATACTCTTTATAAACAAAAAGGGGGAATAAAGGAGACCTTCAGGTCCCCTAAAGATAAACTTTCTCTTTGTCTCTTTGTTTGGGGTTTTTTAACTCTGGGTAATAAGGGTACTGGAGCTGCGGCTCAGTTTGTGTGTTTCCACGGAATAAACTAACTTACAACCTCTTTTTAGTCTCTTAGGAGGAACAGTTCAACTATGTAACAAAACAACTGCTTCTCTCAATTGTACTTCAGATTTGTGCTATCTCTCAATGTTAAAATGCTTCTAGGTTCCTGCTGGCAGACTTAATGTGTGTTCCTACAACTACTATACAGACAGCAACCACAGTGAACTGCTTAGCTGAAAACACTGCCACAACTTTACAAACTCTAAAAACTCTAAACCAACATTTAAGAACAGGCATTCTCCTGGTGAAGCAAAGAGTGGACCTATTACAAGAACAAGTGGACATATTATAAGAACTTTTGGGACTGGGATGTGTTTACTCTTTAAGAGCTGTTTGTGCTACCCCCATTGTATATGATAATTCCAGCACCGCAGCCGGGTTATCTAAAAAATTGTCAGCCTATCTTACTTCTACTTGGTCGTCTCAATTTGATAATCTTACCTCACGACTTAGGGCTAAAATTGTGAAAGTTAATTCTACTAGGGTACAAATTGCTTCTATGTCTGAGCTGGCTAAATGGTTTTCTTCTGCTTTCAATTTTGTAAACAGTGGGCAAGCCTTGGCACTTTGGGGTTTTTACTCCTCTTTGGTATCTTTTTCCTCACCCGCCTGGTTGTACAACTACGAGCCACCCAACAAATGGACCAGATTATTTTTCATCAGGCCATGACTGCCCTAGAGGCCGGCAGTTTCCCACAAGTATGGCTCACGATGCTGGACCGGTGGTCAGAGACGGGTAAGGAAGGAGGTGACACCGTACCAACCTAAGACAGGAGCTGTAGCATGCTCTGCAGTTATCCAATGACGGGTAAGGACGGTGGTTGACCACTCCGCCTAAGACAGACACGGTCCCAAGCCTTAATTTTATAATAAAAAAGGGGGAGCTGTTGGGGTGCCCGGGACCCCTGGCCCTAGGTGTGGTAAGGCTAAGATGGCGCTTGGCAGGCTGCCAGTATGGTTGGCTTTTGCACAAACAACTGACATCATTTTGAGGAAGTTCCAGGGATTGGTTGAGTTCCCTCGTGGACAGTGCATAATCACTGCATGTCTGCATTTACTGCCTGTATCTGTTCATGCTCTCCCCTCGTGCTCAAATGCTGATTGGTTACAGTGATGTATATATTGGAGTGTAAGTTCCTCAAAGGAGGAGAACAAAGAAAGAACTGAGAGGAAGGGGGTGCGTGCAATAAAAAGGCTGAAAAGAACCAGGTGTCGTGTCTCTCTGCGGGCGGGGAGCGCGACACCATCACTCCTGCCTGCTGGTCTGGTGGGCTCCCAGTCACACTCCTTCCCCAAAAAACCAGCCACCCCAACCCATGTCCTACCCCACTGCTGGCTAGGTCTATCCTAACATGCCAGTTTTATTAGTTCATCCCTCTGCAGAACACATCTATGGCCTCTGCCACTTCTGAGCTAGCTGAAATCAGTGAGTGCATGAGGCCTCTTTGGACTTGGCACTGGTTCCTCCCTAGCTTCATCCCCATCTGCTCTCCCCCATCCCACCTTCTACAAATACTGTACTGCCTGCTCTCCTGCCATGCTCCTCTCTCCTCCACTTCTGAATGCCTCATGCCATAGCTCTTGTGGTACCTGCCCTTCTGCTGCTCCTCCCTGAACTTCTCTCCAACTCTGTGCCTCTGTAATCAGTGCCTCTGCAGCCTGGCTGTCACAGAATGCGTGGTGACTTCATTTTACTTAGAATTCTCCTGGTTTTCTTCTGGAGTCCTGACTACTGATTTCAAGAGAAGTTATTGTCCCTTCTTTTAAGGTTGGTCCATCCCAACAATTTAAATAATCCCCCAGGGCAAGTTCAGGGTTTCTGGGAAAAATTATTTCTTCTAGTTCTTTCCCTTGGGAACAGGATATATGTGGCCATTGGAGTAAAGTGAGGAAATACTGTAGATTTTATATCTATACTTGTGCTTAAAGAAAAATATTATGCTTTATTATTATGCAAATCATATTACATACAGATGACAGAAATAATTCAAATTTTAGGACCACATGCTCAGAAGACTTTTTTACTGCTGGGCATGGTGATGCACACCTGTATCCTGGCAACAAGGAGGTTGGGGCAGGGAGACTGCAAGTTTAAGGATGGCTTCAGCAGGTTAGTGAGAACCTGTCTCAAAAGTAAATAGGGCTGGGGCATAGCTCACTGTGAAAAATAAACAAATGAGTGAATATACAAAAATAAATAGATATACTAGAGTAGCTGTTGTGACTGCTACCCATAGCCCTGGACAGGCCCAGGCCAGACCCTGAGGTCCTTGAGGGCTTGTGCGGCATTGTTCCCAGCATCCAGCCCCGAACCTTGCAGGACCAGGCACTCAGTGCCTGTGGAACATTAGCCTGGTCTAGGGTGGATGACCAGGAGGGCAGAGATTGTGCAGTAACCTGAACTGTGTCACTTTTCTCCAGTTCACACAATCGCCAGAAAGCCCATGTCATGACATGATAAATTGTAGGAACCTGCAGATGCTAAGTTCTGGGGTCGGAGACTGTTGTGAGATGGTGCAGAGTGAGGCAAGTGGGCTGAGAGATCACTCAGGCAGTGTCTTCAGGGATACCCTCAGGGTCCTCTGCTGCGGTACTAGAGACTGAACTGGACTGACCAGGCTCATGAGAGATTGTCATGCAACCATAACACCAATTTATTACCATCATCCATCAAAAAAGTCCCTAATGACCTGAACATCACATTAATTCATTAATGAATATCCAGACCTTACACACAGGTTCTGAAGGTCTACAAACTGGATTCAAGGCCTGGTGCTGCCACTCATTAACTGCCTGACTTTGCCAGGTTTTTACTCTCTCAGCCTATTTCTTAGAGTTGTTAGGGGGACTAAGCAAAATACCACCGGCACCTAGAGCTGTACCCAGCTCATCATGCTCAGTAAACACAGTACTGTTACTGTTTCCATTTTTACCTCATGACAGGCAGTGGGGTGGGCCTGGGGGGGTGGTCTCAGCACAATGAGGCAGAGGCTACAGAGCAGCCTTGTAAGTACCTAGATGAATACATGGGGATGGGATGGGTGGGCAACAATGTGTAAAATAGGTGCCTCCATCAGACAGGGGATGTGGGACTGTTGGGGTAGGTGGACACAGGTGATGTGGGGCATCAGGTGGGAAGCCTGTGGAAGGACCCTGCATGATGGAGAGGTGCAGATGAGCAGCACCCACACGATCTGAGAACTGAGGAGTTTGCCTCTGCTTCTGCCTGTCCTGGGCTTCCCCTGCCCCTTCCAGGGCTGAATTCTGCTGGCATTGGAGGGGCTCCCTCACCGCTGGAACAGCTGCCCTTGCCTTCATACCCCCTTGTACACTCCTTCACAGCATGAAGATCAGGTCTATTTATATACTTGCATATTGTGCCCCTGTCCCACCTTCTGGGCCACAGGTTCTAGGGGAGCATGGCCCAGATATTATTGCTCAGTGTTCTGCCCCCAGGTTCCAGAATGGTGCCTGGCACTGTTTGCTCTTGACAAATTTGCTGAGAGACAGGTGAGAACCAGATGCCCATATCTCAAACCCTGGCTCTGCAAAGGATGCTCTGAACCTAAGGAGTGATGTGACCAAGGAAAAGGACACAGGAACATTGTTGGTCCCCCATTCTGGAAGCTTCTAACTTGAGCCTCCTCTCCCAGATGGGTTTCTGAATCTTGTTCATCATGCTGCTCAGGGACCATGGAAGAAGTACCCAGTGCCACAGATGGAAAGTCAGGAGATTGGCTGGGAGGCAGAGTCCCTGGTAAGCGAGGTCTCTGATCCAGGCAGCAACAGTAGGAATCACAGGACACTGCAGGCAGTGACTGAGAGCAGAGTGGGTAGTCAGCTGGTCTGGGCCAAAAACAGGGCTTGCCTTGCTAGTGGTGAGACCTGGTGTGAGTTACTAAGCCATCTTTGATGCTGATCCTTGTCATAAATGGGGAAACTATAGAACCTGCCTCACAGGGTTGCTATGAGGAGCAGTGCCTGGAACAGTGCCCAGCATGTAGTACCTGTAGTAAATGTGGTTGGGCTCCTGTGGTGCTAATGGGTAAGAGCAGAAAGGAGCTGCTGAGCCTAGCCTGGGACAGCCAGGTGCTGCTCCAGGCAGGGAGAGGTCTCCAGGGGAAGCCCCACCACTCACACAGAGAAAGGCTCACCCCAAAAGCAGGAGGGAGGTGTAGCTCAGAGCTGGAGAAGCAAGGGCCATGTGGGGGGAAAGAACCTCCAGGGAGGACTAACTTTAAGTGAATGAGGAGACTTAAAGAGGAAATTGCTCCAGACATTGATTGAATGTGAATAATGGATCAGGGACCCAGTGATTTCTAAAGACCACAGAGAGGTTTTATCCCAGGAGGACTGTAGCTAGGGTAGAGGCACCAGAAGGTTGGGGAGAACCTGGGCAGCTAGACAAGTGGGGTCTGTAGCTAAGGATGGAGCTGAGGGATCAAAGGATGGAAAGTCACTGAGGGGAACGTCCTGGTGAGGAGTCTTGTCTAAGCTGACGGAGGGATTCTTGTTGAAGGCAGGGCAGGAACCAGACATGCTCAAGGGTGGAGTGTAGATGGCAAGGAGCCCACCAGACACCCAGGGCAGTCAACACAGAGGGTGGTGGCAGCTCTGGCTACACACTCAGCTGGAGTTTTGCTGAAACTGGACAATTCAAAGATGAGCACAGAAGGCCCTAAGCCAGGCCTGGTTGGAAATGAGCCAAGAACAGCCTGAATGCTGTTTGGTGCAGAAGAGTCCTTGTGCACTGAGAGGGAGGTGTGAGGAAAGGGAACCCAGTGAGGACAGCCAACCCAGGGGAGGGTGGGTGACTTAGCCAAGCACCACTGAGCTCAGGCTTCTCCACCAATCCCTCCTCCCTAGTTGGCAACTGGCCCCTGGTGCAGTGAGCCTGTGGGAAGATCGCTTCCTGCACCTTAGGGTGTCTCCTGCAATCAGCACATGCAACAGGAAGGAGGAGTGTGGGGCCCAGACAGGCCTGCCCTGCTCAGTCCCTTCCAGGCCTCAAGGATAGAATGCTGTGTCTGAGGTCTGCCAGCACTCAGCATCTGTCCATCACACACTGGGACAGTGTCATCAGGTGGCACAGGTAGCAAGGTAGGAAGCAAGTCCTCCGAATTAGGTCCAGATGTTGTGGGAATGTCAAAGGTAAATAAACGGGTTTCAGAGTGATGTGTTGGGGCAGAGGACATGAATGATGTGCTCCATAGACCCTAATGTGGGGACCCCTGTCCTTGGAAGGACCTCACTCTGTTCAGACAGAGCATGCAACCTCAGCACAGGGACCCCTGGGAAGCAAGGCTCAGTGGGAACCTCTCAGCCTCATGTCCTCAGGTAACATTTACTGAAATTATATCCTCACATGGGGTGTTTATCCACACACACACTCACTCTGGAAGTTCTGAGGATGGAATGAAAAGGTATGTGAGTTACTCATAGTGCAGCTTCTATAAGGTGGATGTGGTGAAGTGCTCACTGTCCCTCGGCTCCCTGTGACTGTGTCACCACACTCACCGTTTCATTCAGCAAGCATGTGGTGAACACCTAGTGTGTGTGTGGATGCTGTTCTGGGACAGACATGGCACCACCCCCCAGATGTCCCTAGCACCCCAGCACAGAGGCCCTGCTGACTTCTGGCAGCTGGACTTGGTTGCCTGCCTGCATCAGAAGGAAGAGAAGATGATACAGAAATAGAAATGAACTTAATTGCAAGTTGACCATAATCGTGAAAGCAGCTATGTCTCCTCCATTAGCCCTCTGGGATTGTATAATTTACAGAACAAAAGCAAGGAAGTCAGCTTTCCATATGTAGCCTTAGCCCAGTGCACTAGCCAGAGATGTGCTGCAATCTGGCTTCCTTGGGCTCATGGGGTGGGGTTGGGGGGCCACTTCTTAGTTTCCATTTTCCCTGAAGGAAGCTGGGATGGACAAAAAGCAGTTACCAGGAAATGAGAGGGGAAAAAAATGGGGGCATTTGATGCAAAGTTGCCCATGACCTAGGACTTCTCATGGGGGGGAACCCAAAGTCATGTCCTCCACGTGGGCAGCAGGCAGGGCAGAGTCCCATCTACATGAAGGTGATGCACCTTGCTCTCATGACCCTCTAAGTGCTGGCATCACAGTTTCACAAGCAGCATTAAGCAGGAAAGCCTTGTGGCCACTCATCTGAGAGGTCTGATTGAGTCCCAGGTCTTTCTCGTCCTGCCCAGCCTCTACTGCCCCTGCCTCCTCCTCTCAGGTCAACCTGGAGTGCCAGGACCACAGGCTGAACCACTTCAGGGTCTACAAGGACACTGTTCTGTACAAGGCCAAACTTTGGCTCCTGGGGTACAAGGATCACCGCAGTAGCGCTCCATGGTGAAGTCAGCCTTTGCGCTGAGTGCCAGAGTGTGCACTGTCCAGATAAATAAACATGGTTTTGCTAAGAAACAAACCTGTAGCAAACTTTAGTTTACAGATCACAATCACCTTTATTTACAATGCTAGGCTAGGCAGCCATCTGGAACAAGAATGGCTCAGAAGGCCCTGCTCCACCTCCTGGATGGTGGTGTTTGCTGCCAGGGAGGGCAGTGCCCACAGGAAAGGGAAGTGAGGCCCAAGGCAGCTGCTTGGGTTTGGTTGCTGCCCATTTGATTTGAACATGGGTGGAATGGTGGCCACTGGTATTGACTGAGCCTCCTACAGCTAGGTGTTCTGAGATAAAGTTCCAGGGTTTACATGTGAGGTTAGGCTGCAGCTCACTACACATGCAGAAATCTTTAAGCCAAACTTACCCTGCCCAGGGGCCCCTTCAGGCCACAAAACATGTTAAAACCCAAATCTGACTTGGCTGCCTGACTCCCACTTTCTCATTTTGCCCAAGTCCATGGGTACACCAGTAGGAGAATCGCAGGTGGAGATGGAAGACTAGGGGCACACAGTGATCTCCTCTGCCTTCCCAGACACTGAGGAAGGGTGAAAAGGGGATTCTATTTTATTTTACTTTATTTTTAAATTTTTAAATATGGTGCAGTATGAGTCCACAACAGGGAGAACAGGGACACATGGGCCATCAGGAAAACTGAAGACATACAGGGCAGAAAGTGTGTCATAGGAGTGTGGAGAAGACCCCTGTGCAAGTTGAAGGGCTCACCTGTGCGCATGGTACCAGACCTGCCAGGACTCAGAGGGGCTTCAGGGCTCCTGACAGTGGGGAGTGAAGTGGAGAAGCATAGACAGGCTCTGGAAGGGCACAGGCCAGGTCATACTGACTCTCTGTCCTGGCTCATAGACTCTCTCCAACATGGGATGCTGGAGAGTTGTTCTTGGAGGAGTGGGAGAAGAACAGGGCTCCAGGTGTGGGGGGGCAGACAGAACATGAGACAGGTTCTTGTCAAGTTGCTTAGGACCTCACCAAGTTGCTTACAACCTCACTAAGTGACTGAGGCTGGCTTTGAATTTATGATCCTCCTGCCTCAGCTTCCCAAGTCACTGGGATTACAGGCTGGTGCCACCACACCCAGTTTATGCTTTTTTACTTTAGTTTCTTGAAAGAAATTTTCACCAAAAGAAAGTCACAGAAGGGATGCAATTGTGCTGTGAAATTCTGCCATCACCCTCTTCTGTGGTTCTTTGTGTAAAATACACCATTTTCCTGGTTCTGTTGTTCATCTGGGTTTCACTTTCCATGTCTCTCCATCTGGTCACGCAGCCTTGGACTTTGCCCCAGATGAGGAGGTGCAGACAAAAGGGGAAAGGGTGGGTTGGGAAGAGGCTGAGCTGCTCTCTCTGTTGGGCTCACTCACATTTAATTCTTGCTTTCAGGTCTCCCAAGGCTCTGGCCCCGAACCATTATGCTGGGAAACTGCAGGTAGTCCCATAGCTCTGGAAAGTGCTCCCCTGGAGTCTTCTGTATTTCCACAACAAGTTTCTGGGTTTTATATTCACATTTACCACTGGACCTGGAGCAAGTGGCCCTGCAGATCACCACAGCACTGTGAATCTTGATGAACACTGGCCCAAGGACATTTTCAGGTTCCTTTAGTAAAGTCCCTGTAGCATCACTAGACTCACCCAGCCCCATGTGTGTCCTCAGCAGATCCCCAGGCAAGCTCATCTGTGCAAGTTTTACCCTCAGAGCAGGAAAACAAAGAAAGCAAGCAGAAAAGGATCCATGTGCCTTGTGTGGCTGTCCCCACCTCTGGAAATCTTTACATTTTAACCTGACCTTGCTAAGTGCCCTCGATTTCTCCGGTTTCTCTGGAGAATGTGTACATGCAGTGAATATTCAAATGTACTATATTTCAACACTCAGAAAATTCAGCATTTCCACATGGAGTCATCTTGATCCTGGACTGCTTCTGGCTCTGCATATATTCCCTGACTTGGGCAGGTGCTCCCTCCATCTGCCAGCCCCCAGCTGGAGGCCTGGGGGCCAGTTGTGAGTCTGCCTGGTGTCACCCTTCTGCCCAATTTCATTATGAGTCATGCAGATGCAAGCTCTTGAGTGCTTCAGTCCATCTTCTCTCCCACCCTCTAAACCTTCAGGGCATTACCACTGCTTCTCTGGACTTGTATAGTAGTCACTAAGATGTCCCAATTGCCTCAAGCCCATCAGTTACAGGAGTGCTGCCATGATCTTTAAAATATGAGCATGAGCCCTTTATCATGAGTGAGCCCCCAAGTGTTCCCTGCTGTGACTTGTAAAGTCCCAGCTCCTCTCCAGGCAGCTGAACAGCCTGTCTGCCTGCCCCTCCCTGCTCCTTGCCTGGTGCTGATCCCCAATGATGTCATGGTGGCAGGGTCCTCCCTCAGGACCCGCCCTTGCTCTGCTCTGCGCCTCTGCATGGTTTGGTTCTTGCTCCTCCTTAAGCCAGCTTCCCTCCTGCTCTCCAGTCAACTCTTACTCATCCTTCACCCTAGGCTTAAATGAGCTTCCTTTAGGAAGCATCCCCAAACTGTGTGAGGATTTCTAAACCACGCTTCCAGAGCACTCCCTAAACACCTCAAACAGCACTTGCTGCACCCTGTAAGAATCATCTGCCTTGGCCTCATGTCCAGCTACAGAGAGTGCTGGATAAAAAGGAAGGATGGCAGCCAGCATCCTTCCCTTTAACTTTCACAGGGCTCAGAGGCACACCATTTCCTCTTTTCAGTAGATGAGGTCATTAACAAGCGCATGCTCAAAGTGACCCTGGCTGCTGGCATCCTAAGCCAGTAGCCTGACTGGGGGTCCAACCAACAAGGTCCAGTCACTCAGTCCGAAAGTCAAGCAGAAAAGGTCCTGGGAAACCCAGAAAAAATTCTAGTCAATAGGCTGTACTTGGAGGGTCATGCTGGGAGACAGCATCTCAGCCCTGTCATGGGGTGCTGGCAGGCACTGTAAGACTAAATAGAGGAAGGATTAGGGAGGGCAAGAGGTCTGCCAGATTGAGCATCCTGGTCTCAGTGACCTGGTGGATAATTATCCCAGTTCCTGTTCTGAGAAGTGCTCCAGAGAAGGGAGGTAATGATTTCTACTTGCTGCTCAGGAACAGGACAGGGCTCAGAACTTCCAGGCACCACCCCAGGGGCCTGATCCTCTCATTGCTGCCACTAGGATGTCCCAGCAGATCTTGCCTTAGTCTTGAAGGAGAATGAGATAAGTCAGGAAAGTGTAGGGCTAATAAACCTGACATTACAGGTTTCTGATGAGTGCTCCTTAGATAATTAATAACTGCAGAGCAAGCTAAAGGGATAGAGGAGACAGATTCGACTAGAAGGCCAAGATGCCCAGTCTCATCCTGCTTCCAGTCACCTCTCAATCATCTGCTGGCCTAAGGGCCAGTGCGTTGAGCACACACAGCTTCTTAAAGTCTCTGTCACTCTACTGAGTTGCAGATCTGAGCCTAGCTCTGTGCTCTTAATCCTTGCTCTGTGTGTTGGGGTCCCACAGCAATTCAGATTCACTCAGAGCCAGCCAAGTACCTTATTCCATCTTCCAAAAGGCTGGGTTTGGATTAGCTCGACTGGCAATCTGCTTCCTACAGCGCAACTGTCACTGGCTCTTTGCGGTGCCAAATCCGTGGGTATTTGTCACTGCCTGCACCAACAATTTGTGTGGGTCTTTATGGGTGGTGGACTGGAAACTGAGCTACTTCTATTTCTGAGATGCTTTCTTCCTTGCTTGTTTATAGAGGATAGAGAAAATGAGACTTACTTGCTTTGAGAGGAGAGAGAGAGGGTTTGCATAAGAGAAAGAGAGACTTTGTTTAAGAGAGAGAGACTACACTTTCAGAGATCTTTATCTTCTTAGTTCTGCTGCTTCTTAAAGGTGCATCCTGCATCCTGTGAACTAAGAGTGCGTCTATCTGAGGTGCTTCTTAGTGATGTGTCCCGCATACTGTGATCTACCTATCTATGATCTAGAGGTGTGTTCTCAATTTTCTGCTCTGTGATCTGCCTTCCCCTGCTGCCTGCTGCTTTTCTCTGCTAGCAGCTTCTATCTGCTTGCCGCTTCTTCTTCTTCCTTTCTGCTAGTGGCTTCTCTCTGCCTCTTGCTGCTAACTGTTGCTGCTTACTTTCACACCCCCGCCCATCTCCCGCTTATATTCCCTCCAGGAGGTAGAGGGCGGGGCCATGCCAGTTGGGATTAGGCGAGGAGCCAGCTGCCCCATCATGGCAAGGGTCAAAACGAGCAGGTTCGAGCAGACATGGACTTAACTGAATACGGCCAGTGATAAATCACCTGAGTGTGCTTATGCCAATTAACCTCCCCACCACTGATGTGATCAGGCGCCGTTCTGGCTGGTACAGCCTCCAACAGCAACCTCCCGACAGCCCTGACATTTCTCAGTGCTATTTGTCACAAATGCTCAGCCCTTGGCCTCTTCTGAGGGAGCTATCTGTACCTATGATGAGGATCCAGGACAAGCACACCTATTGCAAATCACTACTCAACCTGTTCACATTCTTTCACCAGTAACATTGTGATTAACAACCAAACACATATTCATGCATTGTGACTGACACCAATACCATTTGACATTTACATGGATGTGCCAAAAACCATGCTAAGGGCTAGATATATATTCTCAGATCATCCTCATAACAATTCAGAGAAGTTCAAATTTTTATCATCTGCTAAACTGAAACACAGAGAGGTTAGATACTTTCTCAAGTTCACAGAAGTGCAGAGCTGAGACTCACACCCAGGCAAAGGACTCCAAATCCCTCACTTTTACCCCACCATGCAATCCTGCCTGGAAAAGCTGCAGAAAATCATGCATCTTAACATGGACATTGCAGATACCATCCCAAGTAAATGTTTTGCAATGCTGATAGCCTCCTAATTACAGGAAATGCAGATCATATGTGAAGTGAATTCTTACACAATGGCCTGAAATGAAGTATCTTTGACAAGTACTGCCTTCAGAAGTTTGGATTTTCCTTGAAGAGAAGAATGCATATAGATTGGGAATGTGAAAAAGGAAAGAAAACTTCCAAAGCATTGCTACAAAAAAAGTCAAGGAGAAAAAGTAATTTAGTTTGAATTTCAGGGACACACAATACAAATTAAATGGGGGGCGATTTAATCATAACTCCATGAAAATTGAAAGGTTACATTTTTCTTAATTAAAAGCAAAGTAGGGTGTAAAAACTTGTCACATTTATGTGGGCTGGGTAATTGTAGTCTAGAGACAAAGACATCCACAGGATGAGTATTCTGATGTCATGTTCCTTCCAGATGGAACCACCCATCCACCAGCACAATGCAAGCTCTCCTATTTAAATCCCTTGGTTTCTTTGTATTTTTCATTCTACATACTGTAGCTGCTATTAACCTCTTCTGCAAGATGGCTATTGGGCATTTAGGACTCAGGCTGTTCTGCCTCTAGGTCATCAATTTGTTTTACCAGGCCTGTCTGTTTTAAAGGGTCTATGAGACCGCCCCATACCCTTATGCCAACAAGACATAACTCCATGCTCAAGCTACTGAACCTTCACTCTGATTACAAGACCACTCCTTACCTGCAGTGTCTCCCCCCTCCTCTCTCCTCTCTGCTCTTCTTCACTTCATAGCATGGCAAGTCTTCAGTTTGGAAGGTCTGTGTCTTCTGCCTCTCATTGCTCACATTTACTAGATGAGAAGAAAAGTTAAACAAATCACATGTGCTAGTTTTAAGATTCTTCTCTGAACAGTAGGTACTTGATCTTCAGATTTGGGTCATCAGATTTGAGGAGGCTTCATTGTAAGATAAATAACTCTGAGGACTCTATATCCATCAATCTCAGACTGCTTTAAATATGAGACTTGACTTAGTGGAAAATTGATTAAAACCAGGGAAACACTTGGTAATACTGATGTTGATGTTGCCTTGTTCAATATACTAATTATATGTGTTTTATGAATCAGTTTGACTTGTAAATTTTACCTTCTGACCTCATTTCTTATGTCAGCTGACATGAGGGACTCACTTATATACTGTGTACATCAGAATGTAGATGATTTTCTGCTCAGGAAAACCTCACCAGATTTATATCAGTGTGAAGATTCAAGAAAGTTTTTGTCATTAGAAAAATGTGCTCAACTGTATGATTTTAAAATGTTTATAGGAAGAGGGGTTTGTCTGATTTATCTACACTCTTCCACATCCTTGAGTCATGTCCCTAAGAAGGTTTAGTTATAAAATCCTCCATATCTGGCTCCAGGGAATTACCACACCTCACTTTCATATCTGATACTCAGGGGGCGGAGGGTGCCAGATCTATGAGAGGCTTGCCAGACATCCAGAAGCTTATGAATGATGGGAGTAAATTTTTCTGACCCCCACTCTGTTTAAGGTTCACAGGATTACAGGCCAAAAACCATGGTAAAGCAGGCATCCAGGAGAGAAGACGGGGAAGACCTCAGCTCTGGGTTTCTTGAGACTTCACTGTGAAGGTAGCCACAACCTTGTTCTCACTTCAGAATGAAGGATGGTTCCTTCAAAATTCCTTCTCCATTCTAAAGATTCCCAAATGACATTTTTTCTAAGATGTCTTTTGTCAAAAAATTAAAAGTATACTTTATATAAAAATGCTGGCAGAAAAATCATGCATAGGATTATAGGTTGCAGGAGGGTCACCGTTCACTCTGCTTCCCAGGAAATGTCAGCTGTCCTTACGTCCTGTCTTCCTGCACTCTCACACACCTTCTGAGTTAGAAGGTCACCAAAGATTGAATCAATTATTGACAGAGAGCAGTTTTTTCACAGGAAAATGACAACATCCAAAAGAGGAAAGACAAAGAAACCCAACTCCTTGCTATTGGATCTGCCACTATTGCAGAGGAGAGATGAGGAGAGCTGGGGAGAGATGCCAGCAGGTGGCTGTCACTGCTGGAGCACATTGCCTAAAACCAACCTAAAACTCACCTGTGTCTTGGAACCCACGTCTCCTACCAGATTTCCCACATTCATAGTGAGTGAGAAGTGACTTCTCCTGATGGCATGTTCCACGTTCACAGAGAGATGGGCTGCACCTCACAGGGCAGGAGGCTCCTGTATGTCACTCACTTGAACTCTTGCTCTGGCAGAACTAGAAGTTAAGTCTCATTGGCATGATCTTAAAGGACAAAAATATTATATCCTTGGCCTTACAGAGAACTCAGAGATTCATAGTTCTCAAGGAAGACCAAATAAATTCTCAAGGTTTTAAAATATTGCATATTTTTTAAAGTATGACAGCTGAATTAAAATAGAATATTGCATATCAATCAAATATCTATATGGGGAATAACTTTCCCAAGAAAACACAGTGAAAAGTGACAAAATAAATGTTTTAACTACTTAAATATTTAGAACTTCTCTGACCTAAAATCAAATAAAGTCAAAATAAAAGCAATGGTGTGGGTAAAGTAGTTACAAAAAATTACACTTAAAAGAATGCCCTTATCCTATAAAGTAGAGCATGCCAATTTTGAGAAATCCCTAATATATGAGGCCAAATGTCATGAACAATGAAATCCAAAAGTAAACAATAGAAAAAATATACACGTGAAAATATGCTCGGGTTTCTTAATCAGAAACAAAAATCATATTAATGAACATTTAGATGTTCTTGCTAAGTGCTGGGCAAGAATGAAGCCCTGCGTGTGCTCTGTGGTTGGCCGACATCACTGGTCATCAGTTCTTCTAGCACTTTGGTGATGGGCTTCTAAAATCCAATAACCCACTTTCCATGACTTACCCAGAGGAGCAACCTCATGATACAGTGTCTCATAAGCAAACTTGGAAGCAGTGTGCTTGTCAACCAAACAAGGAGCACAATATGCTGAACAGACACTGCACATCTACACAGAAAAGTTATCTTAACTACATATCAGACTGAAAATATGCTAAAGTTTTAAATTATACATAGGGGTGTAGTGCAGTGGTAGAGTGCTTGCATAGCTTTCAGTTTATAGCAACATCATAAATAATGAAATAATGGAATGGAATGGAATAGAATAATATGAGTTATGAATAGACATAACAATTTTTGTACAGGGACATGGAGTATTCCAGGTGATTCCTTCCCTTTTTCTTATCTTTCCATATATTCCTCAGTGCTCTTATACTCCTTTGTAATTGTTTAAATGCAGGAAATGAGACAACACTGATAGAGAGAAAGGAAGATGCTCTTAAAATCTGAGGAACTATGGAGTTCCCAATCTCCCTTCCCTTTGTGAGCAAGGTGGAAAGTGGAAAGTCTACAGGGTCTCATTAGCAAGTTCAGCTCCAGAAATATTCATGGTCAGGGCTGGGGACAATGCTCTGATAGAAAGGTGTCTGTGCCAGTTACCGTCCTGGGCTTCGACATTCTCCATGGACCAATGGCAGTTGCTGTGCCTAGTCTCCACTGACCACCTGCCATGCCCTGGATTTATAATGCAATAATGATCACAGTCCTCTGCAAAGCCTGTTCTCATTAAATTGCTGAGGTTCAGCACTAGGAGGCATTTCTCTCTCTCTCTCTCTCTCTCTCTCTCTCTCTCTCTCTCTCTCTCTCTCTCTCTCTCTCTCTCCATCATTTGAATTGCTGCTGAGTGTTTGCCTTTAATTTTCCCTGAGGTTGAGCACAGTGGGGAGAAAGAAGACAAAATAGAAAGGGGCATACAACAGGAAAACAACTGGAGAGGAGCTCTGCTGGGAAGCTGCAATTGTCTCAGGAGTGAGGAAGCTGCACATGGACAGTGCACATGGAGTGGTCTCCTCGGTAGAGGCAAGCTGAGGTTCACTCTCCATGATTGACATCCATTCTTGGTGGCTGTGGCAAAGTGCACAAAGGGTCCTACTTGGACCTCATGTGTGCAGCCCTCGCTTCCAGCTTGCATTGCCACTGCCCTGTCCTCTTCCCATCCTGCCCTCTTCTTCTGTCTTGGACACCAGCCAGAGAGAAGACAAAACCCTGCAGATTCTACTCAAAGCCATTCTTGAAGGATACCCCAGCCACACACACTGCAAGGGCTGTTCATGTCTCTCCTCTCTGTGCTCTGTGCAAGAAGAGACCAGGTCTGGCACAGTCTTTTAGGTTCACTCAGAACCTAAAGGTTTGACTTACCCAGGGTGAAGTATTGATGAATTAACTGGTTTAATTCATGTTTAAGTCATGGCACTCTCTGTCAACTCTGGCTCCATGAAAATCAACCTAGAGCAGTTAGACTGATCTGCTCCCACAGAGCCCTGTGCCCTGAGGAGTTTCTGACTCTCTTTAAGTCTCACTTTTTTTTCTCTGTGGCATGGGTAGAAAGTGCTCCAGTATTTTATGAGGTGTGGGGGAAAATAATTTAATATTTATGAGTCACCAGACCTCTGTAGTTACTGTATAGTTATAGCACATCTTCAGTTTTAAAGTAATGTTTCAGGTGTTCAACAGCATCATGGGACTTCTGGACACCAGGCTGCACAATGTAGGTTTCTCTGATGTCAAAATAAACTGACCAAGTGACCCATAGTGCTCATATATTTGGTAAAATATTACTTAACTGAAATGGCTGTATGTGTGTGATCTAAATTGAAATTTAAGAGTCAGATACCTTGGCAGATAATAACTTCTAATATTATATAAATCAGTTTGCTTTCCCATTTTTTGTATTAAAACTTGCAAATTAATTATTGCATTTATTCACTTCATCAGGTTAGTAAGTTGTGTGTTAATAATCCATAGATTTCTGTGGAAAAAATGTAAGATAAAAGTCCCTGATCCTAAACATTACTTCCCCCTTGGCAGTTTTTTTGCTGCTGATTTCTGGATTTCTTCTCACAGTTGAGAGGTCTGTGGTTTACATTTCATCAGAGGGTCGTTGCCTTGAAATACCAAGTGCCTGATAAATATGTTAAGCATCAAATTTTACAAAGTGCAAACATTCAAGAATGGTGCACATTAGGTGAGGTCATCGTGGTGGTCTCCCTGTAGGCAGACCATGTGCTGTTGACATGCGGTTTTGACTCTGCAGTGTAAGGACCAGAGCCTACAAGGGGAGGCCAGGGCCACTCTCTGCCTCACCCTCCACTATACCCTAATCAACAGGATGGCTCTTCTCCAGGCTAGGACTGTGCTTGAAAGAGAGAGAGATGAATGTCCTTCAACAAAAGGAGATGGACTTGCTGCTTCATAACCTTAAGTTAGCAAGGCAAGGTCATGTCCTGTCCTTGTGTGGATGATGCTGTGGTGGGATGTGACACCTCCTCAGGCTGTTCTTCCAAGCTTCATGAGCTCAGAACCACAAGCCTTGATCTGTTAAAGGATTACATTGTGATGTCATAAGACAACCAGGCATTTTCCAGCTTTGTTTCTCCTCTTTTGTGCAACCTGCAGCACTGTGGAGTGGGGCACTGTCTCCCTGTACTCTGACTTTGTCCTCTTGGGATTGTTCAGTGGCAGCCACTTCCCCTGACTTCTATTTGCCCTCATTCTCCTGGTCTTTGTGATTTCCATAGCCAGCAACACCACCATGAGCCTACTCATCTGCATAGACCCCCCCATTCCACCCCCCCATGTAGTTCCTGCTCAGTCAGCTCTCCCTCATGAACTTCCTGTACACCTCCACCATTGTGCCCAAGATGCTGCTGGACCAGGCAAAGAACCAGAGGGCCATCTCCTTTGCAGGGTGCACCACTTCCCAACACTTCCTCTACCTGACCTTAGCAGGGGCATAGTTCTTCCTCCCAGGACTCTTGTCCTATGACCACTTTATAGCCATCTGTAACCCTCACAATACCCTGTCCTGATGAACCACAGTGTCTGCCTGCTGATCCTGTTGGAAGTCTGCCTGGGAGGGTCTGCAGATGGTTTCCTGCTCATCCCAGTCACCATGAAGTTCCCCTTCTGCACCTCTTGGGAAATAGACCTTTATTTCTGTGAGGTCCCTGCCCTCCTGAAGCTCTCCTGCAGGGACACATCAGCCTAAGGGACAGCCATGTATATTTGCTGAATCCTGATGCTCCTCATCCCCTTCTCTGTAATCTCAGCCTCATACACCAGTATTATCATTGCTGTTTACAGGTTGAGTGAGGTGGAGGGGTGATGCAAAGCAGTGGCCACCTGCTCCTCTCACATGGTGGTGTTCTGCCTCTTCTATGGGGCTACCAATTACATGGACATGCTGCCCCACTCTTACCACAACCCTGAGTGGGACAAAGCTGTGTCCAACTTCTACACTATCCTCATGCCCATGCTCAACCCACTCATCTACAGTCTCAGGAACAAGGATGTCACAGGAGCCCTGCAGAGGGCTCTAGGGAAGTGTTTGTCCTCGGGAAAGGTAACCACTTTCTAAAGAAATTGCATTTGCTGCTAACCCTAACCCTCAGCAGTGCCGGGGGCTCCCTGTTAACTGGGATGCCTTCTTAGGCCTGGAGGCCTCTGGTTTCTATAGGTGTGATGAAGTTTTCAGATTAGAGTTTTGGGAAGTCCTTGGTTTCCTAAAATTTGACCCAGAAGGGGGCTTTCAAGGGCTCTACTTGAAGAGAATTTTCATTAATTTGAAACTCAAATTTGCAGACTTTGTCTTTCCTCAAAGGGTCCTCTCTGCTTATTATTGAATGAGAATAGGTAGTGAGGGCTAGGCAGCAAGGGTTTTATAGTAGTGTTTTTATTTTTCAGTTAAAATTAAGTCAAAGTTTACTTTTTTGATTTCTTCTTGCCTATTTCTTTATTATCCTGTTTATCAATGGGATCAATCCATCTTTAAAAGATTCTAGAACTTGGATCTGTCCCTGTTCTCTCTGTATTATCTTGGGAATTCCAAGGCCAAAATATTCAGATGGGGTGTCAAAACAGTAATATTAATGAGTGACCTGTCACAAACAAAAAACAAAAAAAGACTGTTTTAAAGGTAGTTGAAAGTATCTGATTCAAATGGTTTGTAATTTTGACAAGTCATGCTGATTTGAGGCCCTCCCTCCAGGAATGCCATCCACATTTCAGCGACAGCAATTTTCACTTCCCCTCTGATGTAGATGCTGTGAGAGTTTGGGATGTTAGCACTGCTGGAAAACTGTAGTTTCCTCCACCTTTGATTCTGACTTGAAACCAAATTGTCAGTTAGTCAGCATTAGAGGCACTCAGGTCTTCAGAGACAAGGAAGAGCACCTCCCTGGGGAAAATTAACCCAAAAACAGTTAGAGGCACATGGAGTTTTCTGCAAAAAATCCAGCCTCTCCTTTCCTTCTGAGAGCAACCAGAGAAGTTAAGTCTTACTTACCTCTTGCCTGCACCATTGCAGTGGCTTCCTAACTGTTCCCTCTACCACTTTCCAGTGGTATGCTTGTCTCACAGTGAGCTCCTTAAAGCATGCCAGGTCCCCTGTCACTTTCTTATTTGAAAACCTAGCAAGTCTCCCTACAGATCACATAACCACTGGAAGGACTGTGAGATTAAATCTGTGCAATGCAACCAGTATGCAGTTAGTGCTTAATAAAGCCTACTACTGATGACTCTTGTTCTAATGCTAAAGCCTGAGATATGAGGACAAGACACATTTGCTTGCTGTGTTCTTTTAGTACTGGGGGTAGTTGTTCTTTTGGTGTTGAAGTTAAATGCAAAGTCTTGCACATGCTAGGCTTGCACTGTACCACTGAACTATACCCACCTCCACCCCTGGTGTATGTTTTATTCTTGACCCTCTGTTAATTAAAAAAAAGCAAATATTTTCCTTTTGGTGGTGCTCCTTGGAGAACTATGGATTTTAAAATTCCTCACCTCAGAAATCAGAGCACATAAGCTCTATCAAATGTGATTGAAAGGATAAGGATACTTATATAGAGATGACAGTCTTGGATATGAATAGTGTAGCAGAAAAAAGAATTTTAATGTGTGATTTGTGATATTATTTTTGACATGTATTAATTTATAAAATCTCTAGTACAATTCCCAGAGTCTTACTACAATACCCAAGTGGTGATGATTAAAGGTTAAATTTACAATAGAGAATTATTTTAAAATTTAGGAAACAAGGTTAGAACTATCTTTTCAAACAGTTTAGTGAAAAATAATTACATCTCATTTTACTCTGTCAGAAAGTCCAATGTCTCCTCTTACTTTTCACTTTCATTTCTTTTTTTGTCGTGCTGGAGATCAAGACAAGGGCTTCACAGGTGTGGTAGACAATTGCTCTACCACTGAGCTACACCCCAGTCCAACGTGTATTTGTAAAAGCAAATAGTTTTATTGAAAAATTATAACTAAATGGTATGGGGGAGTCACAGAGGCTCTTCTTTCTTGACTGATTTTTAGCCAAATGTTCTTTCATATTAAATGTGGTGGCTCCCACCACTTCAGAGTTACTCAGACTGCTTATCAAGAAAGTCTTAGCATTAGCCTTGACATTCAGCCAGAGTCAATATGTATGAAGAGATGATTCTAAACTAAGCCAAAGAGCAGAGTTCTGGCACAGTGAAAGTTTCCATGACAGGATCACTCATCCATAGAGACAGAGGAAGGGACAGCCTGCCTTGGGAACACTGAATGAACTCACCAATCAAGACAGATACATCATCTTATTGTAGTCCTTGGATGGAATGCCTCAGTGATTTGAATGTACTCTTTAGAAACTGCAATTCATCTCAATATGCAATGGGTTTGGGAGGTACAGGTAGCTGCAGGGACAAAGGAAAGATGAATTCCTGGAGCCAAGTCACAATGACAGGAGGCATCCAATGCAATTCACAAGGTCTTTACAAATTTAACCCAGCCAATTTCCTGTGAGTTATTTTATGATTTATAAACTATTGTGGACTGGGACTGTGGCTTAGAGGTAGAGCACTCACCTAGTATGTGTGAGGCACTGGTTTTAATTTTCAGCACCACATAAAATAATTAAAGATATTGTGTCCATGCACAGTTAAAATATATTTTTAAAATATTGTATGTTTGCCTAGGTTTACTTGCAAAGGAAAATTTGTATCATTATAATAAATGGAAAACTAGCAATAACAACATCAGACAAAGATAACAGAAAAAAAGTAGATTCAATAAAAACAAAACAGCAGTATCAAATTCCAATCCTGGAAGCATTGTATGAAGGGAAAGCTTACTGGACCTATTTTCCAAATCCTCCCTTACTGCATCCAACTACTTGGAGCAGATCTAATATTAAAGTATTTACTAATGAGCCTCAATTACTTGGAGGGATTTCAGATTCTTTAATACTATATAAAATAGCATTTACAATTACATTTCATGGAATTACTGAAGAGACACCAATGTGCTTTAGTACAGATAATCTACATGTGCCATTGGGATGTCTCCCTTTAAGTTATAGGACTTACATTACTGATTCTCCAGGAGAAGAAGGCAACGAAAGAGATATATGGTCCCTAGAGATAACCTCACTTGGATATGCTAATTATAATGATACAAATATTTCAGTGGCTTTACCGCCTCCTTTTAAACTGTTTGACGACTTTAACAGTCGTAAAGACAGTTCTTGGAATCTACTCAGTTTAGAAACAGATTTCCCAAAATGGTTTGAATGTGGTTTTCATCATACTGCAGTACAGTTTAAGTCACAAGACTCTGCTACTACTATTACAGATTATTCTGTGTCTTCTCCTGATTTTGATTATAAACTTTGGTTAAAGATAAGATGAAATAAAATGGTACATTTTAATTTTAACCCTTTTCTTACCAATGAGCCTATTCATAGATGGTTTACTCCTGGATGGGTAACACCCATCTATTAGAGTGACCTTATAAATGGTAAATTTTCTTACTTTCCTGACTTGTATAGACTATTAGCAGCTACTAATATAGTATTATTACAAAGACCTAAGTTAAGTAAACCTAATGACTTTGCAGTATGTGCTTGTATAAATGCTCCTCATGCTATTCTTATGTCTAACATAAATAATTTCAATATCACTAAAAATAAGGAAGCTTATAACATTTATTGCCATGATTGTGTTCTTACTAATTGCATTAATTCAACCATGTCTAAAGATTTAAAGGTGTTTTTAATTGTATATCAGCCTAATTATGTTAGATTGCCAGTTAATCTTACAGAATCTTGGTATGATGACCCAGGTGTTGAAATTTTAAAAACAGTTAATGAATTTTTAAAACCAAAAAGATTTGTTGCAGCTTTGATCCTAGGAATAACAGCTTTAATCAGTATAATCACTTCTATAGCTCTCTTGACCACAGCGCTTGCACAGGAAATTCATACTGCTTCACACGTAAATGATTTATCTCATAATGTCTCTGTGGCTTTAGCGGCACAAGAACAAATTGATGTAAAATTAGAAACAAGTATTAATGCTCTTGAAAAAGCTATTCTCTTTATGGGAAATGAGATTCAAAATATTCAAACTAGAATGACCACTAGATGTCATGCTAACTATAAATGGATTTGTATTACTCCCTTAAAGGTTGATAATAATACTAATTGGGAACAAGTTAAAACTCACCTTAAAGGAGTTTAGAATAATACTAATATAGCACCAGATATCAATGCTTTACAACTACAAATAAAAATGTTGAGTCAGGCTCATCTCTCGGTTGTTCCAGCAGATCATTTGGCCTCCCAAATGTTTCATAATATAAAAAAAACTATATTTAATAGTGCATTCCTAAATACAATATTACAATATGGCTTGATTGGAGTATGTATTTTAATTTTAATTCTTTGTCTTCCAGTCATCCTCTGAGTAATCCTCAGACTAGTCAAGAACGTAAAAATTCAAGAAGGCCTCTTCACTTTACAAAATAAAAAAGGGGGAGCTGCAGGGGCGTCCAGAATTCCATCCAATGCTTGACAAAGATCCTCTGTAGGATGATTGCAAAGGCTCATCCTAAAAGGAATTGCCAGATGTTTTGCTCCGAAGCACGGTGTTTTTTTTTTTTTTGCTGTGTTTTTCTGATAATATATTACTCATTTCAGTCTGAACGGATTGCTTAATGGGATGAGGGGAATACAACAAAAATTCCAGAAAATATTACCTACAATCTGAAAAACAATGGGTCTTTACTACTAACAAAATTAAAAATAATTTTGCAACCATGCAATGAGTCCCTGAAAGTCTCTGGAGAAAATAATTATAGATCTGCCTTTGTCTCCAACAGGTTGGTTAAATTTTAACGATGGTTTTGTTTATGTGTGGTGGTGAGGTAAGAGAATAAGGTTTTACAACACTCCTTCCTTCCTACAAAGAATATGTCACCCCTATAATAAACGTTGGTACACAATAACCATGGGGACTGCTGCCTTCCTGTAACCCTTAACTCAGCAATTTAGATATTAACCAGATGGACCTAGTAGAGATGGTCACATGAAATTACTTGTCTATTCCTTTAACTGCGAGAATAATAAGAATAGTCTTTGGTCACATAGAGTTTAGATATTAAGGAAATAAACATTGTATTAGCTCATCAATGTAGTTAGATATTCTTAAAACAACTGTGATTAGGTAAGGATGATCTGTAAGGTTGGTGTTTTCTGCCTATGCTTTGGAAACTTCTTTAATATTAACCACAAGACTGCCATTATAGCCTGAAGAAAAATATATATAAACCCAGCCTTTCCCAGAATAAAGTGGGATTGATTGCACCAGAACCAGAGTCTGTGTCTTTCATTCTCCATCCATCGCTGATGCTGTCTCCCCGCGCCCCATTTACCAGTGTGGAACCCATGGACTCCTGCTAGGGCTGGAACCTGGCAAAGCATCACTGGGTTTCTCAGGGTAAAAGAGATGGAAAAGATGACAGACACAAACTAAGGCTCACTGATGAATCCCAAGGACTGAAAGATAACTGGGGAGGGGATCCCTTCTCATGCTACAGGTGAGCGCTGCCCATACCTTGTAAGGGGATCTCCTCCCCTCCATCACCTGCCGTGTCCATTATCAATTGCTGCTTCTCACTCTTGGGGAAAACTGCATCCTCCATCCACCTCTGCTCACGACAGGGGGCTGAAGGCACCTAGGACCAGAAGACGTGAATTTAAATCTCAGCTCTGACCAATTTATAACTGTGGTCATGGGGAAGTTACTGCATTTGTCTTTCAGTTTTCATGATAGGATAGGTAATATTTAAATGATCCAACAGGAGTACTTTCTATGTTAAAACTAATGAATAAACATCAGTGAAAAGAACAAGTAGAGTTAGTGCACATAGACACAGAACTGTCATATTATTATAGTAGCATAACATGTACATTCATGGAAATGCACAGAGAATTAGCCACAAATATTTACATCCTTCCTAGATTATAAATTACAAAAGGGGAGGAGCTTGACCTCTGTGAACATAGCACCCTTAGCACCTGGCATTGACCTGATCACATGGGGAACAACTGTCACTATTAGTGTAAGACATATATATATACATATATATATATATATATATATATATATATATTTAAATGTATAAATCAAAAGACCCATATATCATAAATGCATTTAAATTTAATATTTTTGATCCTGTGTCTGAAAAAAAATTAGAAATTATGTACTCATATCTAGTTTTGAATAAATTACCATCAAGTTTGAGCCACCAATACTAAAAAGGCACTTTTTAGATGGGTGGCAATGTACTCATAATTTTAAAAATTCCTCCAATGTTCTATAGTATAGGTTTTTTATTTCCCTTCTGAATCACAATTTGCTGAAAGGATTATAATTAGTTTAAGTGAACCAATGTCAGATGCTAAAAGGAAGTAGCCAAAGTTGTATTTAGAATTTGCTGCTGTTTTTTAAAAAGTGAAGAGTTGGCCCTAATTCAAGTTTCTAGATATTAGATTAAAATATCGGGGCACAGTGTTCAATTTTTTTATTTAACTACGAGATTTGAGATTGAACTAAAACTATGATGCTTCATATTATTAAAAGTACCATCTTAGAACATTCAATAAAAACAAGAGGTAACATTAATAATAGCACAAGTACAGCTGACTTGCTGTGTTCCAAATACAGTGGTAAGTGCTTTACCTAAAATTTCTCCAAAAGATCATCTTCACTGATATGAATCCTACACTCTCTCATTATAGCTTAAGTTCATGAAAAGAGACCCCAGTATATTTTAAAATTAATGTTAATGAATAGCTATTAGTACCAGTGAGTTAAGACATCGTGTTGTAACTAACAACTCTAAAAAATTTAAATTACACCAAATGATAACTTTAAATTTTTAAGTAAATACAGATTAATAGGAAGTTGTGAAGACAATATGGAGAGGTCTCATGTATTTCTCACCAAAGGACAATATAAAAACCAGGAAATTGAAACTGGCACAACCTCTGTGTAACTCTATGCAGTTTTATGTCATGTTTGTGTAGCTGCCACCCCAAGCAAATACATTGTCCATTACCACAAAGAAATTCCTTGTGAAATCTCTTCATAGTCACCTAATCACTCTTAATTCCCAGCATCCACAAGTCTACTCTTCATCTCTATAATTTCTATAACATTTCTAGAATGTTCTCTAGATGGAATCATGAAGTATTTGCCCTTTTCCCACAGAACAGTGACCTTTAGATCTATCCAAGTTATTGTATGTATCAATAGTTCATTCCTTTTTATGACTAAGTAAATATACCATGGTTGAATATATAACAGTTTGTTTACCCATTTCCACACTGAAGAACAATTGAACTGTTTCCACATTTTGACTATTACAAGAACATTATTACAGATATTAATTTATAAGGCTTTGTGGAGATGGAAGTTTTCATTTCTCTGGGATAAATGCCCAGAGGTGATTCTGCAGGGTCACATGGTAAATCTGTTTAATTTTCTAAAACTGCCAAACTGTTTTCCAGACAGACTGTACCATTTTACATTTTCACCATCAGTTTTTGACAGATGCAGTTTCTCCATATCCTCATCAGCATTTGGTATTGACCCTATTTTTCATTTTCATTTTCATTTTCATTTTCATGTGTGAGAGTGTGTATGTGTATATGTGATGTATGACAGTTGTCTATAATGTTGTGTTTGGGTAAAGCTGCTGACAAAATGCTTCTTCCTAATGTCGCTCTATAGGCCTGGACATAGTCTCCTCTAGTCTATGATATGTGTACAATGATATCTCATTAATTTGTGTTTTTACAATGGGGTATCATGTTGATGATCTTCTCCTGTGTTTATTTTTCACACATGCAGCCTCTTTGGTGAAGCATCTTTCATGTCTTTGCCTTTTTCTAATTGGATTGATATTTTTCATAAAGTTTTGTGAGTTCTTTTTATTGTCAGGATACAAGTCCTTTGTCAGATGTGTAGGTTACCATTTTTTCCCCAACATGTAGTTTTGTTTTTTTCATTATTTTAGTGGTATCTTTCACAGAGCAAAAGTTTTACATTTTGATGAAGTCCTATTTCCTGATTTTTTTCCTTTTATGGTGTGCTTTGGTGTGATGTCTAAGATTCCCCAAGCCTTAGATCCCAAAAGAATAATTTTTATTTGGTTAAAAACACTACACTACAAAAATATGTAAAGTCTGATAATTAGATCTAAATTTAATAGTAATTAACATTGAACACTCAATATTGAATCAATATTGGGAGTGACTGTATCAATACTTAATATGTTAGGAGAACCTTCCCTAAACACATCTGTGAACATCACTCAGACAGACTCTCCTAGATGACCCTTATGTGCCTTTCTTTCCCTACTCCCCCTCTAACTGAATGATTGGGATCTGACACCCATTTCCAAGGTTTCTGAATGCTTCCTGCATCTCTTGAGATAGGATGGAGTTGCTGAAAAGGCTGAGGCCAAAGTCATCGCTGATTCTCAATTTATTACTCATCCAAGCTTCCGGGACAGCCCAAAGTAGTGTCAGCCTTGCTGCTCAACTACTCCCTCATCACAGACACTTACTGCTTAAGAATCACTGGCTGGTGCCATCATGAGAACATTTTCCAGGATATATGATCTTAGAAAAGGGGGATTTTGCGACCCTGCTAAAGAGTTTATCAAGTCAAGCACACTTTCAAAGAGGCAGTTAAAAAACCACTTCATAAAAGAAGTAAACGCCATGGTTTATGTCCATAGATACATTTCTGGTGTAAAAACAGGTCAAGAAGAAAAGTAAATATTTCAACAGGAGAGTTTGGGGATGATGGGGTTATGCAGATTAATACATTGGTACCAGTGGTGACCCCCTTCTAGGTCCTGCACCCACACATGCGAGGGTTAGATTCTGAATTCACAAGGACGCTGTGTGTCATGGCCATTTCTTAATTCCAGCAGCTGGATGACATTTTTCATGTCCCCAAGAACTTTGAACAAACTGCTAAGTAATTACATTCTGATCAAAATGTATAATGCCACCAGGTCTTTCATTTACTTATTTATTTTTTATTTTGCCTCTGCTCTCACTGACAATGGGAGCAATCCCTCAAACAGAAGTGAAGTGTGGGCTGGGGTTGCAGCTCAGTGGTAGAGCACTTGCCTAGCACGTGTGAGGCACTGGGTTTGATCCTCAGCACCATATAAAAATAAACAATAAAGGTAGTGTGTCCATTTACAACTAAAAGCATCTAAAAAGAAGTGAAAGGTGAGGTTTAATGATTTTATGTATAATTTAGTTTTCTGCATTTTACTTCTTCACTTTTGTTTTGTATGAGTTTAGGAAAGTACAGCAGTTTGTCAGGTCTATGAAGACATCAAATATTTACACCTGTTTCAGCTCTCCCTTTTTTCCCTACAACTTCTTTCATTAGAATTGTGCACTCAAGTTAAGTTAGCTGTTGTAAAATATTATAAAAATTCATCATGGGAGACAGCAGAGGCTATTGTAGTTTGTACTGCTTCCCAAACAAAAACTTTTAGGAATCCTTGGTTGTTGCACACATGTTGTCTTTATAAAGAAGTCAGGCAGCCCTTTTTTCATTATATCCACTTAAGATTCATTTAGGCAGTTTCTTAGATTAGTAGGGTATGTACTGAAGAAACAGCTTTTGGGGTTTACCAAAACAAGCTAAAGAAATTGTGTGCCATGCATTCAGAATGCTGAAATGAAGAAAAATTATATCCCCCCAAAAAATCCCATTTTGTAGATGTACTGATATCCATACCCATTTCCATATCCATGTCCCTCCATCCTACTTCTCCCTCAACTCACCTGGATTTAAGAGCATAATGATGTATTAATTTTTCCATTAAATCATTGTTATTGAAGTCTTTCAAAGTACTTAACTGTGCTATAAACAAAAAATATTTTTTAGTTTTCTGCCAGAGTAAGCACCAAAAAAATATTTTTAAAAGGTTACTATTTTTATTAGCATTCCTATGACAATCAGTGAAATATTTCACTATGAAAAGACAACTCTAAACACAAAAAAATACACATGCACAAAAGCTAACAAGCTTTAAAGAATCTTGGCCACTTTAAACTTTGCCTTTACCCTAGAAGATTTTAGTTTGATTCTTAAAGTTTGTACAATTGGGAGACTGACTTAAAGAATATTTTCATCTACATATTAAGCACTGGCAAGAAATTGCAGCATCTCATCTCCACTATACCTTGACCTGAGCACATATGCATTGCTTAATGTAAACAAAGTATTACAATGGTTTAATTGCAATATGACTTTTCTTTGATTCACAATGCCAAAGGAAAAATATGCATAGATCTTGCATGGCCTTCCTCTACAATACCTCTTCAGTACCAAACACAGCAAATCTATGCTGAAGTCTGAGAGTCAATGCTTTCAAATAAAGTGAAAGTCATACAAACGAAACAAGCTCAACAAGGTCATTGAACATGATAAACGTTCTCATATTAACATCCTACATTCAATTTTTAAATTCCCAACATTTTTACCATTTCTTTATATTTGGGGAAAATTAAGAATAAAAATGATTATTTCTTGACAAATCTCTAAACATTATGTTTCCTATTCCTATCACTCACAATTAGAAAGGAAATGTCATGCTTCCTCCTGATATCTGACATACCAGATGCCTGGCTCTTACCATTTCTCTGTTTCCTCTACCCTTACAAGTGTTATAAGCCCAAAGTACAAGGGAGATGGGAAGGAAAATTCTACTTCCAGGCTGTACCCAAAGTATGGCATTAGCCTTAGAGCTAGCTGTTCTGAGTTTAAGTTCCATCATCCCTCACAGGTTGGAGACATGGAAACCAAACTCTCTAAGCCTCAGTTTCCTCAGGTACATAGTGAGTGGGGCTGTAGTGAGTCTTCAAAGAGAAAATACATGGATTAGCTTGACACAGTGCCTGGATCATGCCTGATGCTCAACAATGCTAGTTACTATGATGATAAATATGTTGGTTACCCTCATCAGCATTATGAAAAAATCTACTACATTGTATAAACATTTTTAAAATGAAGAGATTTTAACTGGTTGTTAAACTTCTGCGTAACTGGCTTGTATTAACATATCACAAGAAGGTTCTACAAGGAGCTCCCTGTCCAAAATGGTCAACTGTCAATGCCTACTGATGTTAAGCACAGGAATAGACACTGTGAATTCCACACCAAAGGGTAAAAGTTCTTCTACTTGGAAAATATGCAGCCAATTCATAATACTCAAGAGATAGATAGCAAATGTTACAGAGAAGTACATAAACAGAGGCTAGATTCCACCACAATTGCTCTGATTTGCTGCAATCATTTGGAGAAAGAAGACATCATGGAGGGTCTAAAGGATTGCATGGTCAAGGCTTCAATGAATAGGAAGGACTTGAGCTGGTCTTAGGAGAATTGAGGAGAAGAGCTAGGAAAGATGAAAGGGAAAAGAAATGGGCTCCATGCAGAGGCAGGGGATTCCAGCAACAAAGACAGGGGTGTGGAATGAGGGAAAGTAAGGAGATGTCTGACCTAAGTGAGAGATTGTTCATCACAGAACAAGGGGATCCAAGGAGAAGTGGGACAGAGTTCACCAATCAGGGGCCATAAACACCCAGTGCTCTAGGCATTGTGGGCTCCTAAGCACAGGGAAGTGAATACTATCTCAATGAGACTCCCAAATGGTCATGGTACAATAATGGAATCAATCAGATGTTGGTGCAATTTCTCTGGAGGTGATTTTAAAATGAAGGGACCGGTTCTGGACCTCAGCAAAAAGATCTATGTTTATCTTTATGCATACACACAGATGTGCACACATAATGTCATTGTCATGATGGCCCCATTAAATGCACATCAATTCCCTTTCATAGATAAGGAATTGGAGGTTTGGAGATGTAAACAAGAAGGGAAAGTGAAACCAAAGGCAACCATAGTGGTGTGTACCTTGGGCAGCAGAAGGAACTTTCCTGGAAATGTCTTGAGATGTTCAGATTTTCTGATCTCATTCATGCCTCAGTTGCACAATAGAATAATTCCTTTACTTGTCTGCCAAGCTCTGCACAAAGGAGAGGATCTTGGAATCACTGAAGTGTTTACATTTTCATTACTACCCTCCTCATAAATCAAGTACATGTAAGTGAAAGAGGGATGCTTTGATTTTTTATTGCATATTTAACCAACATATTTAAATGTAGTGCTAATTTTTATGCACTTTACTATTACACCTCCCAATTGCCAAATGCAGAAGAAACACATTTTGCACCATGACTGCAGGTTAAAAGGAGGATCACACATTTCCCATAAATTAAGTGACATTCCCCTAGTGATCCTGCACCTTGGGATGCTAGAATGACATCCAATGTCAATCAAAATCCCTCCTTGATTAATCATGTTATGCAAGCTCTTGACAATGATATTGGAGGAACATTCCCCAGGGACAGAAAACTCTTGACTCTCACCTGTCCTCATTCAAAGTTCTTGAGCTTTGCTTAACAGGGTTCTGGTACTTATAATAGTGCCTGTGTTATGTCTCTAAAGCTCTGAATATCTGATAGTACTTTTGAGAGCCCTTGATGGAAAAGAGGTTTGAGGTCTAATTATTTAATAAATGCTTAGGAGGATGTCAGTCTGAAAAATGATCTTCCAAGAGCAACACCTGCACAACTCAGGCACTAATTAAATCATTCTGACATAATGACAAGAATCATGACAGCTACTACTCAAGCAATTTGGGAGGGAAAACTACTGGAAAGAGTCACATGGGAAAAGCATCGAAAAAATCAATCATTTATTTTATGGGAACACTGAAGTCAAATATAGACTTAAAAAAAAAAAAAACTAAAGTTATCAGACCAATGCAGTAGTCATAGCTAAAACACAAACACATAAATATAAAAGTTTTATTTTAGAATATATCCACTTCCATGTTCACAGCAGCCTACCCAGAACACTTTAAAATGGTTAGGAGGTCAATAATATTTTGAGATCTGTGCCAACCTATAAACAAGAAACCCACCATGGAAATAAAACATCAAAATCCTAAACAAAGTAAAAGCCACCAAAAACTCCATGAAATATTTACTTTCCACCAACAAAGGATGAAAAGCATGGAAAGGAATAATTCCAGTTAGTCAGTTCTAACTACAGGCATAAGCCCCAAACCCACTCATTGCTCTTGAGCACAGCGACAATGGTTTTGAGCATATGGGAGCAGGTCAGCTGCCATTCTTTGCAGAAGAGCTGCGGGATGGAGATGAAAACATTATTATACTGCCTCTTCCAGCCTGCACTGCCATTTGCAGGAAAAATGAGAAAATTCTATGGTAATTTTTGGCAAAGAATTGTTCCATTAGCTTCAGATTATGTGTTCAGCTTCATTGTCTCTTCCTTTCTGCTCATGTTGCTTCTAAATACTGGCTATCTGGAATTGCAAATGTAACCATTTTTTTTTGTGGTGTTGGGGATTGAACCCAGGGCCTTGTGCATGCTAGGTTAACACTCTACCAACTGAGCTATATTGCCAGCCACATAAATATAACTCTTAAAAGACACGTATACCAAGGATTCCTACTGTACCTGATGAATTCCCCCAACCTCTGATGACTAGGAGGATGTTTCCACAGAGAAGATCTTGTTTATAAGTTAGAGGTTTGAGACAAAGTTCTGAAGTTTCTGTAATGGAAGGAGGAGAAGGAAGAGCAGCTGCATAGGGAGGTGCACAGGCCTGGCTGTGGTCCAGGATGTAGGGCAGTGGCAAAAGAGGAAAAGAGGAGGCAACTGAGTGGAGGGAGTGGAATATAGACCCCTGTCTTTCAGAACCACTGTAATTCATAGAGGACAACCTAGCTGGCCAGAGGCTCACAAAAATGATCAAATTCTAGAGAGATTCATGTAATACAGGGAAATCAAACAGATGTCCACCCCATTTTATATGTACATGAGCCAAGCAGCCAAACTGGAAGATGAACACAGACAAAGGGGTCTGCCATCAGATGAGGGAAATACAACAACCACTACTGCTAGAAAGTATCTCTGATAATGGGAGCAACAGGTGACGGTGCCTGCATGTGACTACGGTTATTAGTAACCAACAGCACAAGGCAGAAAGGACCATGTTCAAGAGGAACAAGGCCACCAATGGTATTGGCCTGTACTCTTGGAGCTGTGTGGAAACCAGGAAGAAGAAAAGATTTTAGGATGTAAGAAAGACACAATTTCTGATGGTTTCCTAATTACTTCTGTGAGAGAGAATGAGAGGGGTGGTCTGGGGATAGAGACCGAGATTTTTTGACCTTTCAAAACCTAGTATTAAATTGAATTAGTTCTAGATTTTTAAACTTAATTGTGTGTGTTAACATTTCTATAGAGACTAGTAAAAGAAAATAGAGTACATAATCTCCAAATCAGTAGAGAGACAAACAGAATGAGAAAAACAAAACTCAGCCAGTAACTAGGTTAAGTGGAGGGAGAAGTCTAACAAAACAGAGAGCAAACACAACATATAATAGAGTGATGGAAATGTATTCAAATATGTCAGGAATCACCACAAACTGTACTGTAAGACTCCACTGAAATACCAGTCCAGCTACAGTAGCCCCACCACCACCTCTTTACTGTGGTTTTCCTTTCTGCCGTTTCAGTTATCAGCAGTCATCTGGAATCTGGAAACATTAAATGGAAAATTTCAGAAAGAGATCACACTCACCTAAATTTTATTACAGGCAATCATTACAATTGTTATAATTCATTATGTCATTGTTATTAATCATTTACTCTATCTAATTTATAAAATAAATTCTATACATAAGTATGTATGTATAGAAAAAGTAGTTATGCATAGGGTTAGGTACTCTGTGGTTTCAGGCATCCCCTTGGGTTCTTGGAATAGCTACATAGATGAAGAGGAACAACTCTATACACTATGTATTAGAAAAACAAGTTATAGCTAGGTTGAAAAAAATCCAGAGAAATAATAATTAGAAGGAAATTGGAACAGTTATATTGAAATTAGACAAAATATAAAAGAAAAACTTTACAAAAGACAGTGTTATCACTATTCAATGACAAAATATTCAATTCATTCAGAAGAAATGATTCTAAACTTGTATTTAACTAACAATTTAGATTCAAAATATATGACTTAAGACAGCTCTTTTAGTAACTGATAGATTAAACACACAAAAGTCAGTAAGTATACAGAAAATTTACACAAAATATGTAAGAAAACTGAGCATGTAAAAAGTTCTAAATAGTGTCCATGTATTTTAAAAATTTTCTATGATTATAATTCAATTAAGCTGGAAACAATAGACAAAAAGATAAAAAAGACCTTCCCATGTTTCTAAACCACCCATAAGTCAAAGAACAGACCACAAAAAAAAATTAATGACAATAGAAATACTGTTTATATAAACTCTTTGGGTGTAGGATAACTGCTACTTACAGAAAAAATTATACACATAAATATATATGTTAGAAAAATATTGACTGAAAATTAGTGTTTAGCACTGCATTTAAACATAGGAAAAGAACAAACTCAAAGAATATAAAAGAAAATTAATAAAGAGCAAAAATAAAATAAAATTCTAAAAATGAGAGATTTCACTGCATTTATGTATGATCTAACAAAATGCATAAATGCATTCTACAGTCATGTACAACTAAATAGAACAAAAAATAAAAAATAAAGTAACAAAGATAATGTCTAATAAAACTGACAAACTGATAATAGTAATATTTAAGGAAAAAGAAGTCACAAATGATATGAATGATTACCACGGGGAAAAGGAACATGAGTACTGACAAATTAAGAAGACCAGAAGAGTATTAACAAATCCATGCTTTTAAATAAAAAAGACAAAATATACAGATTCTTATGAAAATATTAACTGTGAATATAAACCCAAGAAAAACTAGAAATCAAGAATAGTACTGAAAAAATTAGTAATGAATACATTAGCAAAAGGAAAATACCACATCTAGTGATTTCTACAAATGTCTTCTTGCATAAATTCTTTTAGGAGAATAGAAAAAATATAGAATGCAATTTTATTAATTTTAAAAAGCAAATATTTTTATTCTAAAACTGGAAAGTTAAAATATAAGAATGGTAATAGTTATTGTTTAGATATTAGGTGTTCCCCAGAAGCTCATGTGTGAGACATTGCAAGACTATTCAGAGGAGAACTGATTTGATTATGAGAGCCTTAAACCAATCAATGAATTAATCCCCTAATGATGATTAACTGGGTGGTAACTGTAGGCAGGTGGAATGTGGATGAGGAGGTGCGTCATTGGGGGTATATATTTGTTGAGCTGAACCTAGTCTCTCTCTTCTTCCTGATCATCATGTGAGCCACTTCCCTCCACCACGCTCTCTGCCATAATGTTCTGCCTCACCTCCAGTCCTGAGAAATGGCTGTCTATGGACTAAGAACTCTGAAACTGCAAGTCCCCAAATAAACTTATTCTCCTCTAAAATTTTCCTTGTCAGGTCTTTAGTCACAGCACCAAAACTTGACTAAAACAATAATGAACAGACTAGACCCATAAATGAACTTGAATAAAAATCATTGGTAAATTGCATTTGGTAATGCTTTTTGTAGATCATGATCATTAAAATATATACATATATATATATATATATATTTCTCTGTATGAATAATTAACTCACCATGCTGAAATATTAAAGAGGATAAAACAAATAATTATATTGTATCTTAATAAATGCTGAAAAATAATTCTATAAAACACAATATCTATCCATGGTGAGAAGTGTGAATAAATCAGGAATGGAAGAGAATTGCCTTACCCTAATTATAACTGACAGTTAATCACTTAAAGCCTTTCCTTCCTTAAAATCAGGACCTAGTCAAGGATGCTTGTCAACCTAAGTATTTGGGGATGGGTTTGGTGCTGGAAATGTAACTGAAGACATCACATGTGCTAAGCATGCACTCTGCCAATGAGATATACCCTGAGTATTTTATTTCATATACATACATGAACTTACCACCACAGTCAGGTTGGTTAACACATATATCACTGCAGTTATCACTGGGGGGGTAATTTAAGATCTACTCAAGTTTTAGCAAATTTCAAGCATAAAATACATATTAATAACTACAGTCATTTAATATCTCTGAGCTTTGGCTTTCTCCTCTTCCCAAACCCAGGATAATGGTTTACTTCATCTCTTAAAGTTGTGCCAGTGTCACATATATGTTTTACTCACTGGGGGCCCACAGGTAGCAACTGTTGACTTTCTTCTCCAGGAGCAAGCAGTTTAGGTGGGAGACAGACCAAGACATGATCTGGTCTCATCTCCTCTAGTAGGGATGAGGACTGGGACCAGTACCCTGAGCAGGGGTGACCAATACAGAGGAGAGTCAGATTAGGCTTTGGAGAGGAGGTAACTCATCCAAAAAACTGAATCTTTACAGATAGTTATTGTTCAGGGAATGCATGTAATACGGGATGTGTGTGATTTGTTGTTAGGGAGGTCAGTTATGTGATAGAGAATTACAAAGAGAGAGACTGATGTTCCAAGAGGATAGCTGAGGACTGAGTTGGCTGATAACCCATCTGGTCCTGGACTTTTCTTTGTTGGTAGGCTTTTGATGACCTCTTCTATTTCATTGCTTGAAATTGATCTATTTAAATTGTCTATGTCCTTCTTGTTCAGTTTAGGTAATTCATATGTCTCTAGAAACTTGTTGATGTCTTCAAGGTTTTCTGTTTTGTTAGAGTATGGATTTTCAAAATAGCTTCTAATTATGTTTTGTATTTCACTCGTGCTGTGTTGATATTTCCTTGTTCATTCTGAATTTTAGTAATTTGAGTTTTCTCTCTCTTTCTCTTTGTTAGTGTGGCTAAGGGTTTATCAATGTCATTTATTTTTTCAAAGAACCAACTCTTTATTTTGTTAATTTTTTTGATTATTTCTTTTGTTTCAATTTCTTTGAATTCAACTCTGATTTTAATTATTTCCTGTCTTCTACTACTTTTAGTGTTGGTCTGCTGTTGTTTTTATATGGCTTTGAGCTGTAGTTTTAAGTTATTTATTTGTTGATTTTTACTTCTTTTGTTGAATGTGCTTCATGAAATAAATCTTCCTCTAAGCATTGCTTTCATAGTTTCCCAGTGATTTTGATATGATGTGTCTTTGTTCTCGTTTACTTCTAGGAATTTTTTATTTCCCTCCAGGTATTTTCTGTTATCCATTCATCATATAATAGCGTATTATTTATTCTCCAGGTATTGGAGAAGTTTCTGTTTTATATTTTGTCATTTATTTCTAATTTCAATCCATTATGATGTAATAGAATACAAGGTAGTATCTCTATCTTCTTGTATTTGCTAATGGTAGCTTTGTGGTATAAAATATGGTCTATTTTAGAGAAGGATCCATGTGCTGCTGAGAAGAAAGTGTATTCATTCTTTGTTGGATGATATATTCCATATATGTTCGTTAAGTCTAAATTGTTGACTGTGTTATTTAGATCTATGGTATTTTTATTCAATTTTTGTTTGGAAGATCTATTCAGTGTTGAGAGAGGTATGTTAAAATCGCCCAGTATTATTGTGTTGTGGTCTATTTGATTTCTGGAATTGAGAAGGGTTTGTTTGACGTACATGGATGAGCCAATGTTTGGGGCATAGATATTTATGATTGTTAGGTCTTGCTGATTTATGCTTCCCTTAAGCAGTATGTAATGTCCTTCTTTTTCCCTTCTGACTAGTTTTGGCTTGAAGTCCACATTATCTGAAATGAGGATGGATACTCCAGCTTTTTTGCTGTGTCCCTGTGCATGGTATGTTTTTTCCCATCCTTTCACCTTTAGTCTGTGGGTATCTCTTTCTATGACATGAGTCTCTTACAGGCAGCATATTGTTGGATCTTTCTTTGTAATCCAATCTGCCAGTCTATGTCTTTTAATTGATGAGTTCAGGCCATTAACATTCAGAGTTATTATTGAGATATGATTTGTATTCCCAGTCATTTGACTCATTTTTGTTTTTTGACATGATTTGGTTTCTCCCTTATTTGGCTATTCCTTTAGGCTAGTTCCTCCCATTGCTGATTTGAATCGTTGTTTTTCATCTCTTCCTCAGGGAATATTTTGCTGAGAATGATCTGTAATGATGGCTTTCTCTTTGTAAATTCTTTTAGCTTTTGTTTATCATGGAAGGATTTTATTTTGTCATCAAATCTGAAAGTTTTGCTGGGTATAAGATTCTTGGTTGGTATGTTTTCTTTCAGGGATTGGTAAATGTTGTTCCAGGCCCTTCTAGCTTTTAGGGTCTGGATTAAAAAATCTGCTGATATTCTTATTGGTTTCCCCCTGAATGTAATTTGATTCTTTTCTCTTGCAGCCTTTAAAATTCTGTCTTTATTTTGTATATTAGGTATTTTCATAATAATGTGCCTTGGTGTAGGTCTGTTGTAATTTGTATATTTGGAATCCTATAAGCCTCTATATTTGATTTTCCATTTTATTCTTCAGATATGGGAAATTTTATGTTATTATTTCATTGAATAGATTATTCATTCCTTTGTTTTGTTTCTCTGTGCCTTCCTCAATCCCAATAATTCTTAAATTTGGCCTTTTCATGATATCCCATAATTCTTGTAGATTCTGTTCAGGATTTCTTACCATCGCCTCTGTTTAGTCAACTTTGTTTTTTAGATTAAATATTTTGTCTTTGATATCTGAGGTTCTATCTTCCAGGTGTTTTATCCTATTGGTTATGCTTTCTATGAAGTTTTTAACTTGGTTTATTGTTTCCTTCATTCCAAGGATTTCTGTTTGTTTGTTTTTTCTCAGTATCTCTAACTATTTATTGAAATGATCTTTTGCTTCCCACATTTGCTCTTTTAACTGTTGATTGGTGTGATCATTTAATGCCTGCATTTGCTCTTTCATCTCATCCTTCAATGCCTGCATTTGCTCTTTCATCTCCTCATTTGCTTCCCTGATCATTTTAATTATGTACATTCTGAACTCCCTTTCTGACATTTCTTCAGCTGTGCTGTCATTGAGTTTTATTGATATAGTATCTAGGTTTGTTTGGCACATTTTCTTTCCTTGTTTTCTCATATTGGTCAGCTGTCAGTGGGACTCTGAGATATTGCAGATTTCCTCTATTGGCTTATAGTGTCCCTGTAGATTTCCAGTATATCACCTCCCAGCCTTCAGTAGCCTGAAGTCTTGGAGAAACTTGATAATGCAGTGCTTCTGAAGAAATCTGCCCCTAGTCTGCTCTTGGGTCCACGGCTGGGGCTGGTTCTGCATGGAAATCCTCTCACTGGCCAGTCCTAGTCCTAGAAACTGGCTATAGACAGGGCCTAACCCCACCTGGGGGAGCCAGGCTGCTCAGGGATAGTCTTTCCCTGTCCTGCCTTGGTCCCAGAAACTACCTCCAGGCTGGGGCTCGCTGCTGGGTTCAGGGCTTGGGGTTGGCTCTGTGCCAAAAAGCTCTCACTGGGCAGGCCTGTTCCAAGTATCTGGCTGTGGACCCCACCTGCCGCCAGAGGGAGCAGGGCTTCTTGGGGAAGTCTCTCGCTGCCCTGCCGTGGTCCTAGAAGCCTCCTGAAGGCCAGGGCCCGCCACTGGGTTCAGGTCTTGTGATTGGCTCTGTGCACAAAAGCTCTCAATGGGTGGGCCTGCTGCTAGAAGCTGGCTGTGGATCCTACCAGCCGCCGGAGAGAGCAGGATTGCTTGGGGAAGACTCTCGCTGCCCTGCCCTGCTCGAGAAGCTGCCCCTGTCAGGGTCTGCCACTCGGATCGAGCTTCACCCGGTGGGAGAGACTCACCCTGAGGCTCTATAGAGGTCTCTCGAAACCTCCACTTTTGAATCCTGAGTTCTGGAGCAACTGGAGATTTAGTCACCCTCTAGTCTGCCATCTTGGATCTGACAAATGCACCTGTGTATCTTTGTGTCTGTCCATGTGTCCTAAGGAGGTGATGGATAGAGACCTCTGTGGAGAAAATTGCTGCAGTCCACAGGGACAGGAAAGACACAGGTGATTGGAGCAGAATCCAGTTATAAGGAGTGGAGTTGTTTCTTTCTTGCTACCATACAAAAGGGACATTCTCCTGTCTAGGTTCTAAGTCTATGAGCGATGAAGATCCACCATCTGTCTCTAACTAGTTGAAATGTGACCTTCACTTGCCTGAGATGCCTTCTCTGTGTCATTGTACATTAATGTGCAAATGTCCAGTGCAGTGCCTCATCCTGACCCTGGTGAACACAGCACTACCATAGGGAATACTTGGTAGGATTATGGGTTATAGAACATAGATAAAACAATGAGAATACAATTAGCAAAAATGAATCAATAATTAGATTCAGATCAAAGTCTTTTAAATCAATTCTCTTAGGGAAGAAAATACTTTAAGAGCTATTGACTACCATTATGTATCAGAGTTGGCTGACTTAAAAAATAGTATATATCTGTAGATCTTCCTTCAAATGTTTGGAGAGTATCAGAGTTGAGCATTTATTGTATGGTCTTACATTTGCTAAATTCTCTATATTCTGAAACTTGAGTATAAGCAAATTGCTGCACTTAATATAGTATTACATGGAAATAAGATTAAATGGCTGTGAAATGTTATAAATCTAGGAAAGTGTGCTGTGTTTGGGATTTTGGGCATCTTTGCAGTGTTGTTTTTGTTCATGGATGTTCTGGTAAGAACAGCTTGTGAACTTTGTTATTTCAGAACATGTGTTTTTATGCTGAGAGATGTACAGTGATTACTAAGTGGTACAAAAAATTGGGGATAGAAGGCGACACATTGACTAGAGTTTAAGGTTTATTTAAGAAAGTTTAAGAGAACAAACCCAAAATTACTATTCCCTTTCTTAAAATATAAGGAAACTATGGGAAATAAAGTATCAGCTATAGAACATAATACAGTTAAGAGATTTCAGAGTCAAATACCTTTGGGATAAAGTTGAATGATCTGTTTTGAACTGTAGTGCTAGGATAAACTTCTGGTCACAGTAATTTGTTATTCTTTGTTGTGATGAATTGTAACTTTATAACCTGAAAACCTGATCTTTGAGAGATTGATGTCACTATTGATGATTGATTTCATTGATTTTTCTTCTAAGTTCCTGAATGTTTCTTGTGACTATCACCATGGGTGAAGCAGGAAGAAGTGGGAAAGGACAACTTCTACCTAGCATGCATCTCAATATGAAACACACACACACACACACACACACACACACACACACACACATACCAGTAACCAGGGTCCCATTCTCTAGGGAAGAATCTAAACAATCTCCCCCTGCTTCAGAGATACCATAGGGCACCTCCATGGGCATCCTTTTCCTTCATTTTCTCAGACGAAGGATGATTGGCTGTGGCTCCATGGATTATCTGGCTTGACGAACATGAATATGTCTGGCCAAAGAGGTGCCCTTCCTCCCATTGCTTCTCCTGAGATCTGCTCCCTTTAATATTTTCCTCTGTGATCCCATTTACAAGTTTCATGTACCTGGAATAGTATAATGGTGACTACTTCCTCTTAGTCACTTCAAGACTGAATGGGTATACGTAGAGTAGCAAGAAATGTGGGTGTTAAGGGTGGGGATATGGCTAGTGCCTTAGTTCTTCTTTGGTTACTGTGACAGAATACCCAACACCAGGTAATTTATAAAGTATAGAATCCATTAACTCACAGTTCTGGAGCTTAAAAGATTGGGTGGTCACATCTGTTGAGGGCCTTGTATTATATCATAATATAGCAGAAAAGTAAAAGTACAAGTGTATGTCTGGAGAAGAGACCAAATATGAGGTCAGCCTTGCTTAATAATCTGCTTTGAAGAAAATCCACTTCTGAGGGAAAGACATTCCCCAATCTTAACAACCTAGTAGTTTCTTCAAGTCCCTGTTCTCAACACCTCCACTATAGCAGTCAGATATCAACATGAGTTTTCCAGGGGATGACTCATTCAAAGTGCAGTATCAAGTACCTTTCAGTTACAATCTGTACTCTAACTATAGTAGCAAGCATTTCCCAGTTACAAGAGATAGAAAACCCAATCAGATAGACTTAAGCAAATAAGAGAAATCTTTGACTCAAATTATTTTACAAATCCCAACACTTCATTTTAGGCAAAGTTGGGTCCAAGTGATGCAATTGTGCCATCAGGATCAACCTCTTTTCAGTTCTGTCTTTACCACTTTGCTTGATGTCAGGCAACATGCTGTTGGGCATCTCTGAGGTCAATGTCCAACTGCTGAGCAACACTGATAGGGAAAATGTTTTATTTTAGACTTTGGACCTTATTGCCATTTGAAACACAATGCATTTATTTGTCTATTCCCTCATATCAAGTCCCAAGAAAGTGGAGACTTAATGTTTTTTTTTTTTTTTTTTTTGGATTGTTCCCAGAGCATACAGGAGGTTCTGAAATATAGTGAGTTCTTAGTATGTATTTGCAAAGTAAAATCCCCAAATACTATTTTCATTGTTTCACCTATGTTGCATGACTGCTCTTACCTAATGATCCTGACAGGCCTAATGATTGTGACATGCCTAATGACCTTGATAGGAGGTTATGTCCTAAAACTGACCAGTTGTAGAGTCAGAAATTGTGACTTGATCCTTGACCAGTTGCTTCATCTATATCACCTTGACAATAAATCACAGTGCACCATCTCATTAGAAAATTTAATATATGTTATGAAAAGTATTTGTTTTCATATTATCTGCTTCATATGACAGATGTCTGGTTATGTATCTATCTCATATTAGATTCTAAACTTTCTGAAACAGAACCACATGTCTTTGTCTCTATGGTGGTCTACTAATGGTACTCAGTAAATGCTTACCAAATACCTGAAGAAACTAATGCAGTATGTATTATCCCATAATGACATTTCCATGAATGACAGACTGCATATATGAGTAGTCCCATAAGATTATAATGGAAATAAAAAAATCTGATGGTCTTCCATTTTTATCACACCTTTTTTATGTTGAAATACATTTCTCTCCTTGATACCCAGGAGGCTAAATTTACTTAGGCTATGATTACCATTGTGCTTCAACTGCCTACAGTATTCAGTACAGTAACATGCTGTACAGGATGTTTACACAATGATAAAAATCACCTAAAAATGCACCTCCTAGAATGAATGCCCATCATTAAGCAACATATGACTATATATTAAATATGCTATTTTGAAAGTTTGTGGGAGATGTGGAATTCCCATGTGCATTTCACAAACATGTTGTAGGTAGCCTAATAAAAACTAGTTTCATGAGCATACACTGAACTTTCAACTGCTGACTTGCTGGTCAGATGGCTGATTTTAAGTGTTTCATTTCCTTTCAGTAGTGAAATGCATGGAATAATTTCTAGCCCAAGCCCAAGAATCATGGCACATGTTACTAATGGTGTTGGAGCACCTGAGGTGGAGCTGAGAAAGAACAGTGTCGAGAAAATCACCCAACACCAAAGAGCAGAAAAACAACTTTAGGGCAGGTAATAGGTAAAACTACTGTATTCAGCGGGACCCTGAGACTCCAAGTCTCATCCAAGCCAGGTTCCTTACTCAGGATGTACAAGGGTGCCTTGGAGCATTGTGTCACCAGAGTTCTCCAGAAGCCTGGTTTGTAGTGTCTAGTTGGAACTTAAAGCAGCATCTAATCCAAGAGGTGCAAGCCTGAGAAAAACCAGGGTGGGCTGGGGATCAGAAAGGAAAATGCACCTCTGAGTAAGGGATGTGCAGGTGGACAGAGGGTCAGTACACTTCAGCATGGTTATTGTGTCCATTTCTCTCCTTGATACCCAGGAGGCTAAATTTACTTAGGCTATGATTGCCTTTGGACTTGGAAACCATAGACTGTTTCCGTTAACCAGTTAGAGCAAGAGGAAGCTCCCATTATGCTCACAGACTCCACCCTACTGGTCTGTGCTGGGGGATTATGAGTCGGTTTCTGGCTAGTCATTCTCAACAAAACTATCAATGACATGATAACTTGACCTTGATATTGCTTAGAAAGTATAATGGAGGCTATAGAAATGTGCTAACATGATGAATCACACTTTCTGAAAGGAGTGATGTGTTTGCAAGCAGAATGACTGGTTCCAGAGGTTCATACCATCTGTGTAATCTCAGTAACTTACTTTCACTCTCTGTGTCTGTTTCCTCACTGCTAAAAATAAAGGTAATACTATTAATCTACCTAACAGAATTAGATGAAGGAGGTAACCTTCAATGTTCACAAGCTTCAGAGATCTCCATATGCCACCAGCCATAAGTAATGGCAGATATTGGAATCACAGACTAGTTCCAAAATACTTTCCTATTAACAGAGAAATGATCCTTAGGTATGCGAAAGTCCTCCTGAATCCAGTTGTTCTTCCTGGTCCAGAGACTGAGGGAGTCACTCAATGAGTGGGTACCTGCTGGCATTCAAACTGTCATTGTGAAAGAATAGAGAAGGGTCAAAGTTCATGGGGGGAGGAGTTTATATACATTCTCTTTTTCAGTCCAGGATAAGCAACAGGCTACTGATTAAATGGCTTTACACTACATACAAATACTGAGACAAGGCTTAAGTGTTTTATAAAATGAATTTTATGCAGAAAATTACATAAAAATGTCTGTAAGAATATTCCTAACAGTCTGATATGAATGAGGTTAAATGATGAAAAATTGTGATGCTTTTTTCTGTGTAAAGCACATTACAATGGTTTTTCTGAACATGTTTTCTAAAGGGAAAAACGTAACCTTGAGTACATTTGCGCCTGTGCAGGAATAAGCGCACACTAAAGCTGAGATTTCTTTTTCATAGAATCACTCTATAAGTGGTTATTATGCTGAGAAATAAAAATTACTTTAGTCTAACTGTACTTCTCATATTCAGATGTTCTTATGTGCTTATTTGCTCCCATCTTGGTTTTTTCTTCCCTAAGTGATGAATGGTTGGTGTTTACAATTTTTGTCCTCTCACTTGCTAAAACAAATAAATATCTGTGAATAATTCCTATAGCTTCAAAGAATTTCAGAATTCATAAGTTTTTTATAGAGGTATTGCTTATCAAATTATTGATGGTGATTATATTCAGTCATTGTTAAATATTATAATGATGACAGAGAAAGAAAATTACATCTGGTCCTACCAACTTTTCCTCCAGGATTCTTAATACACAACAGCAATATTTCATATTGAAGAGAGCAGTGAGTGAAGATTTCCAAGGGCATCTGAGCCCTCTTCTTATGTGGATGTAACTTAGAAGAGATGGTAGTGTAGGAACAGCACTGTCCCCATAGATATGCTCCTGTCCCAGGGCCTTACAGTAGGTAGCACCTTGTTTGAACACAAGCATTTTCAGCTGACCAGAGGAGTCAATCAGAATGGCAAATTCTAAGGTCTCAAAGCTAGGGTTATAGAGAAAATGATCATTTAAAAAATGTGTCACATGTTCTGGGGATATAGCTCAGTTGGAAGAGTGCTTGCCTCGTAAGCACTAAGGTCCTGGGTTCAATCCCCAGCACTGCAAAAAAAAAAAGAAAAAAAACATGTGTCGCAATTTTTGAGTTCTTTGTATAATCTCCTACTTCAAAAGTTTTCAGGTCCTTCATAAATCACAAAGGCTGACAGCACCAAAATTACACATTTTGACAATCCCACAATCCCAACCTGGTAAGGATGCATGCTTTTGTTGGCTTTTGACTTTGCTTAGCCAGGACCCTATAAAGGAAGCAAAAGTCAAAAGACAAGCAGAGATGCTGGCATCAGTACAGTAGGCCTTGGGGGTCATAGGTCAGAAATCAGAGACTCCAGGCGACCTCTACTGGGGCAAATCATGGAGCCACAGCCCCAGAAACTCAAGGCCCCAGGGGAAGAGAAGCGAGGGCTTGACAAAGGGGGTGCTCAAGAAGAGAAACTGAAGGCGTCATCACAGGCTCCTTTCCAAGACCGATAGAACAACCAAGTCCCTCCAAAATGCTTAGAAACTGCTGGGAGTTCAAATGCTAGGAGAGATTCTGCAGGAGTGGGATGCTATCTGAAGCCACTGCAAAAATCATGTCATTTTACCCATTTAAGGTTGAATGCTATTTGTTCTCTGCAGAACCCCAGAACATACAGAATTAATTTGCTTCACTTGTAAAAGATGTTTTGAATGCAATTAAAATAGCACATGTTCTTGTTTATTCTTGGTTTTGCTTAGCACATGCAAAGGTTTGGATTTGGAAGGCCTAATCGTCTTGTTTGTAACAGCAATTTTCTGTTTTTCCTCACTTGGAGGAAAGATTTGGATTGTCCTGCCACTTTGTTTTGTTTTTTATCTGACATTTGTCTTTAAACTGATTACAAAGCAGTTTGTTTAGTGTTTTTGCTGGAACACTATTTCCTGTTAATTGGTGTGAATTAGGGAGAGACCTGGCCCCTGGTGCCATACCCAGAGGAGGCTGTTGAGCTTGCCTCCTAGAGCTACCCAACAGATTCAGACATGGCAGAAAGTTCCCTAGCTATGGTCTGCTGAGAAAATGGCTGGGCCAGCCCAGACCCCACCCTGTTCAAACTAGGCCTCAAACTGTCTGCCCAGTTTGTCTGGAGGAACATCTCACACAGTTCTCTTTACTAATACAGATTAGGGGGACTGACTCTAGCTGTCCAGGGCCCCACTAGAAACCCAGAGGGAGAATAGAAGATGCCAGCTCTTGGCTGGGTTGTAAAACCATTATCACCTTCCTGGACCCCAAGCTCCTCCTTCTACCCACATTTGTGCCTCTGAACTGAGGGTTGCTCTTCAGAGTGTTGTTTGAAGTTTTGCCAGGTGTTTATCTTTGGGGTTTTCCTCATTTTACCTTTCCTTGGGAACCCTTACAGATGCTTTTAGAGTAAGTAAAGTTTTAAGAGTTGGTCTTCAAACAGTTCTGACTTCTCCATATTGGATGGAGCAAAAAGGCAGACAGAGACTAAGAAGAAGGGTCTTCTGAGCCCTGCTCTAAAAAAAAAAAAAAAAAAAAAAAAAAAAAAAAAATTGGTCACTCAGCAAGACTGCCATTTCTGTGGGACTGTGTACCTTGGAGGAGGAGATCCTGGCACCTGTGTGGCCATTTTCCACTGTTTTCTTGTGAATAATGCCAGCCTGCTTTCCCTCTTACTTCCTTCTTCCTCCCCTCCCTATTGGTTCAAAACTGAAGGATAAACACGATAGGTAAAATTGAAGGGATCAAAGTATAAGCTTTCTCAGTGGTTAGCAAAATGACATAGACCAAAGTTGAAATTGAAGCTACATATTCCTTTCCACCTATATTAGTTATCAGTTGCTTCATATCAAAATGCCCCAAAATATAACAGCTTCAAACAGTAAACATTGATCATTTCACATAAGTTTAGTGGGTCAAGAATTCAGGAGAAACATAGCAAGGTGGTATGGTTCAGAGTCCCCCAGGAGGTTGCAATCAGATGTCAACAAGAGTTGTAGATACCTGAAGCCTTGATGAACTGGAGGATTCTCACAAAGTCCTCTAGATGACTCATGCTAGGCAGGTGAGTGCTGAGTGTTGGATGTATAATTCCATGAGTTCTCTATGGGGACTGTTGAGCATGGTCACTAAATGGCAGCTCACCTACCCAAAGGAGACCCACACAGAAGGTGCAGTACCTTTTATAACCTAGTCTTACAAACACACAGAATCATTTCTGCAATGCTCTATTGTCATGTGACTGGGTCTTCATCACAGAAGAGATCTAGACAGGAATATATACACCAAGAGATAGAAATCATTGGAATCCCACATCACCTTTATGGGAGGCAGTCACATGGATCCTCGTGATAGGCTGTAACCAAGAGGGAGAGAAAAAGTGCACACTTTGTACAGAAAAAGTAACAGGAAAAGTCAGGCACTTCTTGCAGGCTGTAACAAGACCTGTATGTAACAAGACCTGTATGTAACAAGACCTGGGAAGACCCTTCCAGGTGGAGTGAAGAACCAGAGTTAAGGCTTCGCGCTAGAGATACCTGAAGAAGATCTGAGGAACATTTTGGAGACTAGTTTGGAGACTGTGTGGCTTAAGTTGAGTTTTCATAATGAATAGCAATGTTAAGTATTTTACTTTGCCTTACAGTAATGTTGCACTTTTATACTAATTGACTATTGTACACCTTCTTTTGTGGAGTATCACTTCAAATTTTTGATTTATTTTTAATTGGGTTATGTCTTCTTGAGTTTTAAGGGTTCTTTTATGAATTCTGGATACCAGCTCATTTCACACTAAGATATAGATATGCATTTGTCCCATCTCTGAATGGTTTTTTCATTTTTTTAACAATTTCTTTTCATAAGCAGCAGTTTATCATTCTGATGAAGTCCAATTTGTCCATTTTTTCCTTTCATGGGTAGTGCTGTTAGACACTCAATAAATGTTAAATAAGACCAAAAGGAAAAAATTCAGTAAGATTCCAGAGGGTTTGGGCATACCAAAGTTCAGTGCACTGATTGGAAGGTAAATGATTTTAGTGTGGGTCCTTTTGGAGGAAATCAATGCAAACTACTGCAGTGGGATTTTCACTCATTCTTCAGTTTTTTAGTCAAGAAAATTCTCTTCTGCTCTCCTGGAAGTAAACTCTACAAAGAAAAATAGCCAAACTTACCAGAATAAAATCTACATTTCCCCCACTCTATGCTTCTTGCCAGTCTGATCCCCCAAACTTACACAAATGGATTGACATAGTTGGTAGAGATCCAAGATTACTAAACCCAAGGACCACTTCTGTTCTCTCCTTCAGCCTTTCTGCAGCACTCTATTCTGGACTACTCCCTCCTCAGCTTTGATGATGTCAAGTACCCTTGGTGTACCTCGACTGTGTTTGAGATGTGCCAGCAGCATGTTTGTGCACACAAGGAAGAGAGGAAGGGAGGACGGCAAGGCTGCTGTCTCTGTCTTTATTTCGTTTATTTTTATATGGTGCTAAGGATGGAACCCAGAGCCTTGCATGAGCTAGGAAAGCACTCTGCCACTGAGTTACAGCCCCAGCCCTGCTGCCTCTCTCTCTAATGTACAAGTCTTTATAAAAAAAAAAAAAACCACTGGAAGTTTCCATGTTTCCTGCTTACATGACTACATGAACCTTCTCATATGTAATCCAAAATTACATAGCTCTCCCAAACCACAGTGTTTGTAAAGTATATTTTATCTCAACCAATTATTTCCATGTACAACTATTTAAGCTTTCCTGTCTCCAAAAGTCCAGATTCAGAAACAATAAGTCAAGGATTCCAGTTTTCACCAATAGCTGTAAAAGTTAGAAGTTCACAAAGCTTGACTGTAGTTTTCATTATAATATAGAAATCATCTTGAACTTCTTATCTTTTGGTCAGGAAGTGGGGGCTGCAGGAGGAAGCTGACAGGAAATAGTTTTTCCCTCTGTAGTTTATCATTTGTATGAAGATGTCTCCCACCTGGCAGGTGGTGATCTTAGATAGGCCCAGTAGTAGTCCAAGCTCTAGTATTAATCTCTTTAATCACCCTTGAAACCAAATATGTGATGTCTTAGCCAACATCAAATGTCTGACTAAAAATAAACCAGGCATCCAACAACTTCATTCCATTCTGACACTAACCACCCAGAGTCAGTATCAGACTCCACAGGTTTAAGGGCTCAGAGTCACAAGACTGAACTGACTTCAGACACCAACTTCATGTCCTGATTCCTGGGTGCTTAACTGAGACTTCTATCTGACTAGATACAAATGCAAGGGTTCCCACAAAACCCTCCTCTGTCAAAGTTTAGGAGGATGGTATATAGCAGCATGAGATGATTCCATGATGTTGCCTCTCTCATCACCCCAAGAAGATGCATGCAGCTTCTCTCCATTTAAAAAAAATTAAATTTGGTTCTGAGGATTGAACACAGGGATGCTTAAACACGGAGCCACCTCCCCAGCCCTTTTTAATTTTTATTTTGAGATGAGATCTTGCCAAGTGTCTCAGGACCTTGCTAAGTTGCTGAGCCTGGCTTTGAATTCACGATTCTCCTGCCTCAGGCTCCCAAGTTGCTGAGGTTACAGGTGTGCACCACCCACACTTGGCTGCTTTCTGTCTTTCTTAGCAATGTTAGGTACATGTAAGTCTGATAATTTGATCCACATAGGCTGTACTTCATTTTGGCATGACATGTGGTAAACAATGATAGACAACATTATGTAATCACCTTATATATATTCTTTTATTACTCCTTCACAAAAATACTCCAATTTTGGTTAGAGCAGCAATATACCTGGGAAAAATTTTGTAATTCCTGCTGTTTATGGTGAGACTATATATGTAACTTCTGATATAAGAATCATCCCTTCTTGGCATTTCCTTTCTTCTAGTCTGGAGTGCTAGAGTGAAACTGAGTGGAAGGTAGTCATGTTAGGATCTCAAGAGAGCCATGAGGATGGCAGAATGCAGAGAAAGGAGGCTGTGAGATGGCTGACAGCATGAGCTTGAGGCAGCTCTGGCTTTCCTGGCAATATGTTATTTATATTATTAAATCAATTCTTTGTGTGGAAATCAACATTGTAGGGTTTCATTAAACCCACTTGAAGTCCTAGTTGACACAATATAAAATGACCCAAGTGTCTATTTTTATGCTTTATTAAATTCTTTCCTTCTTTTCAGTTATACATGAGTAGAATTCATTCTGATATAATTATACAAGGACAACATATATCTTATTCTAATTAGTACTCCATTCTTATAGATTTACATGATGGTAGGATTCACTATAATGTATTCTTATAAGAACATAGGAAAATTATTTTACATTCATTCCACTGTCTTTCCTTTTCTTATCCCCTCTCCCTTCCCTTCATTCCCCTTGTCTAATCTACTAAATTCTTCCCCTCTCCACCCTTATTGTGGGGTATCTTCGACATATAGTGTAAACCTTCAAACTTTGGCTTTTGGGGACTGACTTATTTCATTTAGCATGATAGTTTCCAGATCCATCCATTTACCTGCAAGCATCATTAATCATTCTTTACAGCTGAGTAATACTCCATTGTATGTACATACCACATTTTTTTTATCCATTCATTTATTTAAAGGTACCTAGTTTGGTTCCATAGCTTAGCTATTGTAAGTTGAGCTGCTATAAACATTGATGTGGCTGCATCACTGTAGTATGCTGATTTTAAATCCTTTGGATATATACCAAGGATAACTGGGTCAAATGGTGGTTCCCTTACAAGTTTTCTGAGGAATCTTTATACTGCTTTCCATAATGGTTGCACCAATTCACAGTTCCACCAACAATGTATGAAGGTAACTTTTTCCCCATATCCGCATCAACATTTATTGTGACTTGTATTCTTGATAATTGCCATTATGACTGGAGTGAAATGGAATAATTGTTTAAACATCAATGTTTATAGCAACTCAATTCACAATAGCTAAGATATAAAACCAATCCAGTTGTCCCTCAATGAGTGGATGATGAAAATGTGGTGTATATACACAATGGAACATTACTCTACCATAAAGAAGAATGAAATTATGACATTTGTCAGTAAATGGATGGAACTGGAATGAAATTATGACATTTGTCAGTAAATGGATGGAACTGGAGAACATCATGCTAAGTGAAATAAGCCAATCCCCAAAAAACAAGGCCAAATGTTCTCTCTGATATGTGGATGTTAATGCACAACAAGGGAGGGTAGGGAGAGAAAGAATAGAAGTTCATTGGATTAGACAAAGGGAAATGAAGGGAAGGGAGGGGGAGAGGAATAGGAAAAAACAGTAATTAATTGGATATAATTGCCCTAGCCTTGTATTTTTTAAAAATCATTTTATGTTTTTGTTTTTCATTGTACACAAATGGAGTACAACTTTTTCATTTCTCTGGTGGCACATGATGTAGAGTCACACCATTAGTATAATCATACATGTACATAGGGTAATGATGTTTGTCTCATTCCACTATCAATTTTCCCCCTGCCCCTCCACTCCCCTCATTTCCGTCCACACAATCCAAAGTTCCTTCATTCTTCCCTTGCCCAGCCACCTCCCTGTTATGTATGAGCATCCACTTATAAGAGAAAAATTTGGTTTCTGGTTTTTTGGAATTGGCTTATCTCACTTAGTCTGATATTCTCCAACTCCATCCATTTACCTGCAAATGCCATAATTATATTCTTCTTTATGGCCAAGTAATATTCCATTGTATAAACATACCACAGTTTCTTTGTCCATTCATCTATTGAAAGGCATCTAGGTTGGTTCCACAATCTTGCTACTGTGAATTGGGCTATAAACATTGGTGTGTTTGTATTACTGTAGTATGTTGATTTTAAGTCCTTTGGGTATAGGCTAAAGAGTGGGATAACTGGGTCAAATGGTGGTTCCATTCCAGATTTTTTAAGGAATCTCCATACTACTTTCCAGAGTGGCTGCACCAATATGTAATCTCAACAGCAATGTATGAATGTACCTTTTTCCCCACACCCTCAACAATACCTACTGGTGCTTGTATTCTTGATAATCATCTTTCTAAGTGGAATGAGATGAAATCTTAGGGTAGTTTTTATTTGCATTTCTCTAATTACTAGAAATATTAGGCATTTTTTCATATGTTTTTTGATCAATTGTATATCTTCTGTGAAATGTCTGCTCAATTCCTTAACCCATTTATTAATTGGATTATTTGTATTTTTGGTGTTAAGTTTTTTGAATTCTTTATAAATTTTGGAGATTAGTGCTCTATCTGAAGTGCACATGGTAAAGATTTTCTCCCATTCTGTAGACTCTCTCTTTACATTATTGCTTGTTTCCTTTGCTGACAAAAAATTTTCAGTTTGAATTCAACCCATATATTGATTCTCATTTTTATTTCTTGTACTTTGGGAGTCTTAAGGAAGTTTGACCCTAAGCTGACATGATGAAGATCTGGACCTAATTTTTCTTCTATTAAATGCAGAGTCACTGGTCTAGTTCCTAGACCCTTGATCCATTTTGAATTGAGTTTTGTGCAGGGTGAGAGATAGAGTTTTAATTTCATTCTGTTGCATATGGATTTCCAGTTTTCCCAGCACCATTTGTTTCAGAGGCTATCTTTTGTCCATTGTATGCTTTTGGCACCTTTGTCTAGTATGAGATAATTGTATTTATGTGGGTTTGTCTCTGTCTCTTCTATTCTGTACCACTGGTCTACCTACCTATTTTGGTGCCAGTACCATGTCATTTTATTATTGTTGCTCTGTAGTATAATTTAAGTTCTGGTATTGTGATACCTCCTGCTTCACTCTTCCTGCTCAGGATTGTTTTGGCTATTCTGGATCTCTTATTTTTTCCAAATAAATTTCATGATTTCTTTCTCTATTTCTATGAGGTACATCATTGGGATTGTCATTGGAATTTTATTGAATCTGTATGGCACTTTTGGTAGTATGGCCATTTTGACAATATTAGTTCTGTCTATCCAAGAACATGGGAGATCTTTCCATCGTCTAAGTTTTTTTTTTTTTTTTAATTTCTTTATTTAGGGTTCTGTAGTTTTCATTGTAGAGGTCTCTCACTTCTTTTGTTACATTTTTGTTAGATCGATTCCTAAGTAGTTAATTATTTTTTAGGCTATTGTGAATGGGGTGGTTTTCCTAATTTTTCTTTCAGAGGATTCATCACTTATGAATAGAAATGTATTAGATGTTTGAGTGTTGATTTTATGTCCTGCTACTTTGCTGAATTCATTTATTAGTTCCAGAAGTTTTCTGGTAGAAGTTTTTGGATCCTCTAAATATAGAATCATGTTATTGGCAATGAGTGATAGTTTGAGTTCTTTTCTTATTCATATCCCTTTAATTACTTTTGTGTGTCTAATTGCTCTGGCTAGTTTCAAGAATGATGTTGAACAGAAGTGGTCAAAAATGGCATCCCTGTTTTGTTCCAGTTTTTAGAGGGAATGCTTTCAGTTTTTCTCCATTTAGAGTGATGTGGGCTGTGGGGTTAGCATAGATAGCCTCTACAATGTTGAGGTATGTTCCTACTATCCCTACTTTTTCTAGTATTTTGAGCATGAAGGAGTGCTGTATTTTATCAAATGCTTCTTCTGCTTCTATTGAAATGATCATATGATTCTTAACTTTAAGTCTATTGATATGATGAATTATATTTATTGATTTCTGAATGTTGAACAAACCTTGAGTCCCTGGGATGAAACCCACTTGATCACGGTGCACTAACTTTTAATATGTTTTTGTATGTGATTTGCCAGAATTCTGTTAAGAATTTTTGCATCTAAGCTCATGAGGGATATTGGTCTGAAGTTTTCTTTCCTTAACATGTCTTTGTCTGGTTTTGGTATCAGGGTGATGCTAACTTCATAAAATGAATTTGGAAGGGTTCCCTCCACTTATATTTCATGGAATACTTTGAGGAATATTGGTATTAGTTCTTTTTTGAAGGTCTTGTGAACTCAGCTGAAAATCTGTCTGGTCCATGGCTTTTCTTGATTGGTAAACTTTTGATGCTAGCTTTGTGTTTGAATACATGACCAGGGTAACTCTGAGTCATATACAACCACAAGAATACGATCCTAATAAGCTATAATCCATGTATGTATAGCATGTCAAAATACATACTATTGTCATGTATAACTGAAAAGAACAAATTTTAAAAATGTATCAAATTGTTCTTCCCAAGGAAAGACTACACTGCAAAAGTTATTCCAATTTTTTTCCTATACTAAACTTTGTTTGCCTTCTTCTGGGATATGAATGAATATGTGCTTTTGTGCTGTGAATTCATTTTCTCTCACTCTGTCTATCATTTTGAATGAAACTCCTGGGGTCTATAAACCCAGCTGGTAGCTACTGTCCTTAGCAACCTGTAGGTTCAGATAAAAGACCCACCTGCACTGGTTCGTTCTGCATCAGGGCTCAGATTCCAGGCAGGGCTTCAATGACAGAATCACAGTATGAAAGCTGAAATGTTTGTAGGACTTACAGACCTTAGGGTGTAGTGCAAAGCACACCTGGAGGTCACACACATGTCAGAGAGCACAGCAGAGAAGAGGGCAGACCTATGAGTCAACGCATTTACCGGGCTGAAGTGCGACCCAAACAGGTTCCCCAGGGAGTAGTTCCTGGAAGTCACACTGTGACTGAGAAAGGGTCACCTTCAGCTCCTGGGCAAGGTCTGAACGGTCCTTTTGAGGGAAGTAGCTGGAAAGTAGAGAAAAGTCTCTAGATTGTAATCTGGCCATGAGCTGTCACCACAGGGTGCCCTGTAACTGACAAGTTGACCAAATCCTGCTTCTGGTGTGAAAGTTAAACATACTTTAAAATAGATATGGAGGCATTCACTTTGTGAGGAAAATGTCCTCACAGGATCATTTTTAGAATCTTAATATGTGATGACTTGTTTCACCATAGTGAAATTAAGTAAAGCAAATGCTTTTCATCCTCACAGTAACCCTGTTAATTGTGTATTCATATTATCCCCCATTGAACAGATGAGAAAGCTGAGACTGAGGATGAGAGACATCCTAAGATCATCCAACATTCCTCCTCATCTGTACCTTGCATGATCTGCTAGGAATCTACACTTGGTCCTCAGCAAGTAAGGATGAGGATGGGGTGGAATGGACCAAAGTGATGAGAAGAAAAAAGTGAATATAGGACTGCAGGGGGAGACATGGACCAAGGTGATCAAGGTAACCAGGGGACACTCACAAAGGAAGGCCTGCTGGGGACCAGAATGGGAAAGAAAGCAGGTTTCTCATGTTAAGCCTTTCGTGGTTTAATCCTCACTTGCCCCTGACCAATGGTGTGACTTCCACTGGTGGAATCCTTTTGCATACAATAGGAATAATTGACTGGTCTTAACTTGTTGCACTCTAGAAATTGCCATGGTAACACTCCAGGTATCTGCTGTGTAGATAATGCTTTCCCCCCAATTCTCTGAAATGCCTATAATACCCCAGTTTTTTGACCTTCCATGTACCAGGTGAAGGGTTGTGGAAAATAATATTCCTGCAAGATAGCTCCCAAAGGAAAATGGAGAAAGGTGCAGCTTAGGAGGAGGGTGTGGCGGAAACTAGCCAAGTATTAACCTCCCAACAGATCCTTTTCTGATAACAATGGGCAAGATTTGAGTGTTAATCCCTTGGGGTCTGGACTCTTATCTCCCCAATGAGTTTCAACATTTTTACAACTACCCTCCTAAGTTAAAGTTTTAACCTGTACAACTAGCACCTGATGGTCAAAATTGCACATGCAAGGCTTACAATGATTACATCATCTTCACTGTACCCTATAAAACCAAAATCCCCTCTGTAACTGACAGCCATTTTTCCCATCTGGAACATGGGCCCTAACAGCACCCAAGTTCACAAATGAATAAAGTTTCCTCTGCATCCTGTCCTTTTGCACTTATACCAGGAACTCCTTTTGTAGTTTCTGAAGCCTGTGACATCTTCTCAGAGTACTGTTTGTAAATGCAGAAAATTTTCAAGTAGTATTACACAGAAAAGCAATTATAATAAATTACAGTAATGATACCAGAAGTTTTAATATGGTAGGCATCCTTTGTCATTAATTAACATGCAAAATACCAAAATCTGGTGGTAAGCTTAGTAACTACAAGCTTAGAGACACAACAGTATTCCTAACCACCCAGTGATTGTTATAAAAATATCTGTAATTTATGTTGGTAATAAATGCACAGGGCTTGCCAAACATGTGTGACCTGCCTGTTATTGGAATCACACAAGAGGCAACAAATGCCAAGAGTGGGATAAACCAAACTTTATTTCATGCTGGCAAGTCCAGGGGAGATTAGCCCTCCAAATTCTGAGCACCCCTTATCAGTTTTCTACATTTACAGGCTATCTAGTGTCATAATTTTCTAGTCTAAAATGATACATAGTTGTGCACAAAGTTTCAAAAAATGATATATGATTTTGGGTACGTGTTTTTGAGTGGAAAATGTGTTTACAGAGTGTGATAAGGAAGACTGGTTCCTGTTACAAGGTCTTTGGTAAATCTCTAGCCTTGGGTCTGGCATTTTCATAGGGACATTTACACTTCGAAGGAAAGTAGTTAGAGTCAAGGGAAAGTCCTTTACAATTCAAAAAGAAGGAGTGAATAGTGCTAATTAGGTTCCCTAGTTGACCAGAACAGGAAGGGGAACTCTCTCCCTTTCTCAGGCATTAATTTTTACAGTCCTAAATCAGTTATTCACTGCATGTCTACTTCTGGGATTGAGGAAATGTTGAGTTTAGTTAGAAGTTCGTGAAAATAAAGATATAATCAGCTTCTACTCCTGTTTGCAGAACCTCTAAATGGTGTCTGTGCCCTGTGTTAAGAACCCTGAGCCACATGGGGCATTTCTTAAAGTCCAATGAACTCTTGCACTTTTGATTAGACTTCTAATGAATCTTTAGCTTAAGTTAGAGAAAATGATACCTTAAAAATATGGAGTCTTCCTGCTTGTGGTTCTTGCAGAATGCATTAAGCTAGTTTTTCCTTCTTATTTTTCAACACAGTTTTTATAATGATCTCTATAAACACATTGCATCATTTTGTAGGATGCATTCTTAGACACCAATATATTTTGCGACCATTTGATATTCTCTTATTTTCTAAGTATGCCTAATGTTATAGCATTAGTTTTGGAATACCAAGTTAATAGCTAAGCAACCATTTTTTTTTCTACCTATGCAATCACATCTGGAAGTGCTGACAGTTGCTTTTAAATTGTTTTTATTTGTTCTAATTAGTTGTACATGACAGTAGAACGCATTTGCTTTATGTTCTTTCCAGTTCATATGCTCTTCATTTTAAAATTTTCTTTTGTTTAGTGATAGGATTTTTGGTATAATGATAATAGATACAGTGATGCCAGTGAGTCTTCTTCCTGATTTTGAAGGAAATCCTTCTAATACATCCCTATTGAGTCATGTGATGGTACCAATTTTCAGTAGCTAGCAAGAGAACATGAAATTTGCAAGCCAGTGTTAAAACAGTCATTATTTAAAATTAAATTATGTAAATGTGAAACTAAATCAGTCATATTAAAAACACAGGTAATCATTTATTAAAACTCACCTATTACTGCTCCTCTTATGGTGTCTTGCTGTTACCCCTGCTCTTCAGGCTATTTACATGTCTTCTGTGTGCATGGTGGAAATGCTATGAAGCATGTGACTACATGCCCGCCCATCTCCAGGTTCAGTAACATCATACTGAGGACTTTGACGTGGCCATGTTGCAAATAGTTACACCAGGACAATGACAAAGGCTGGAAACAGAGCTTTTATTTTCCTTATGGGCTTGTTATTAGACATAGGCTAATGGGCTATAACCAAGACTGATGAAAGTTCTAGCCCATTAACCTTAGAAGAAGGAGAGAAGGAAGAAGAGACAAAAGAGCTTCCCCCAGAGTGTTAACCTACATGTGTTGCTTTTCTCTGCAGACAACTGTGATGTGCCTCTGCCTTGCCCCAGGCATACTTCAGCAACTCCTGAGGGCAGTTCTGCAGTCATGGCTCTGGGTTTGCAAGTCTAAATCAGAGAGATGGGGAGTCAGCTGTTGTCTCTCCTCTTTCCTCAGAGACAGCTTTCATCCTTAGTTATTTTCCATTCCTATAACTCAAAAATAAATTAATTGCATTTCAATGAATTTGAAGAAACTAAATTTTTCATGTTTCTTCTGTTTGTTTCCTTTTTATTATAATTTTTTTATTTGTATTTTCTTTGGATAGATTCCTTCCTTATTGGTTACCAGTAAATGCTCATAAAGGAAATTAAGTCAGAACGAAATTATTGGGGACTATCCATTTTTTCCAATTATATCATCTCTTTTATGTTTTAGAGCAGGCTATATGGGAAGGTCACAAGTCAAGTAAGCTGATCATGAAAAACTGAAATATATAAATAAGTAAATGAGCCAATGTCAGAGCCACCGGTAAAGTCAGCAGGTCAACTCATGTCTGTTTGATAGGAAGAGTCCTGGGTTACTGATGGGCAATGACCACCATTCCAGAACAACACATGGGAGACCAGGGGAAGGCTGTGCTGATTATAGGGATTCCCTCCTTATGCAGTGTGAAGGAAGCAGCAGGCTTGCTTTTTGGAGATGTCTTATATCATCACAGGACTTTGGTGTCATTAAGTAAGTTGCCTTTTCTGGTGCATGGATAGTAGTTCAGAGGATTAAGTCAGTGAATACAATTAAAAATAAAGTGCTCTACAACCTCCTAAAGAGGTAGACTGATTTTTTTTTCTGTGAAAGGTAAGTTAATTCATTTAGGAAGTATAACCTAACCTAAAATGAACTCTGCTCCCTCTATGTGCATCTTTGTAAATGTTGGTGATGTAGCCTTGGAGTTGCATATTTGCTCCCTTTACGTAATATTCCAAATATCTGGATTTAAGTATACCTTGAGTTTCTTTATCCCTTAAAAATCCAGCATGGTACTTGTTATCAGATACATCAATAGGAAAGAGTCAACACAGAGGAAAACTCAGAGAGTGAGGGTTGGAGATCATGCCCATGATTGTTCACTTTCATTTTTTTTAACATGAAGAAGCATTCTGTGGCCTCAAAGTTAAGCATAAAATATCATTCAAATAGTTCTAGCATGACAGTAAATATATATTCCCATTGAAACCAGATTTCACATATTATTTACATGATCACTTTACCATTTTTGGTCTGGTGATTACTGTAGTATGAGGTTAACATCTAAACATTTCAGTGTTTGCAAAGATTATAATAACCAAGTAAAAATTCAGTTTAATTATTTTAAAGAAGCCCAGTGGACTTGCATGTTGCGTTTCTGATCTGCATATATAGAAGTCAGTTATGACTCAGGCTCCCCTGCAGTGGGTACTGCAAAGGTTATAAAAATGTCTCCTAGTTTAGGATCCACTTATTTATATTATATTTAATTGAAAAAGTTAACAGTGCAGTTGGATGTGGTGGTTCATGCCTGTAATCCCAGCAGCCCAGAAGACTGAGGCAAGAGAATTTCAAATTCAAAGCCAGACTCAGCAAAAACAAGATGCTAAGCAATTCAGTGAGACCCTGTTTCTAAATAAAAAACAAAATAGGGCTGGGAATGTGACTGAGTTCAATACCTGGTACACCTTCAAAAAAAGTTAACAGCTCAGAATAAGATAAGCAATCACTATGAAATGGTAGTACAGAATTCATCTTGTATATTCAAACTACTTTTATTACATATTGAAGTTAATTTTTTGTAAGAGAGTAGCAATCAGCTGATGAGGTTTAATGTTTATGATTGCTACTCTGATTACATGTAATGTGTGGTTCAATAAATATTCCTTGGAATTGCTATGATACTTCATATTCATTCCTGAAGTGTGATTTACAAAGCTCAATGGATCAACATTTCTTCTGAATGATTATCTGTGTATTTTTGTTTTATGTGTATAGTGTTTTTTACTCATGAATTTTATTTATGTATTCATGTTGTTTTCTATTGATTTATGAAAAGTAATAAAATATTTCTTAGCAACATTTTGTGACAAATAAAGGAAAGGGATCTTATGAAGGGCACTGAAAGGCTGAATAGAGATGTCTGGGCAGTTCAGGTATTTCCAGGGACCAAAGGCAGAAAGGCAGCTCCCAAGGGGGTGAGCATCATAGTCAGTGATCTTGTGGCCATGCTTGAGTCAGTGACTTTTATGAGTTACCTAATGGAAGAGAAAAGTATTGTAGAGATAGTAATAGGTTAGTATTATCATTCAACATAGAATTAAAATGCTCTTAGAGTTTTTTAATTTATTTGTTCCTTTTAGTTATACATGACAGTAGAATGTATTTTGACATATTATACCTAAATAAAATAAAACTTTCCATTCTTCTGGTTGTACATGGTGTGGAATTACATTGGCTGTGTATTCACATATAAACATAGGAAAGTAAGGTCTAATTCATTCTACTATCTTTCCTATTTTCATTCCCCCTCCTTCCCTTCCTTCCCATTTGTCTTATCTGAAGTACTTCTATTCTTTCCTACCTCCATCTCCTTATTGTGAATTAGCATTTGCATATCAGAGAGAATATTCAGTCTTTTTTTTTTGGTATTGGCTTATTTTGCTTAGCATGATAGTCTCCAGTTCCTCCATTTACTGTCAAATGTCATAATTTTATTTCTTTGTATGGCTGAGTAATATTCTATTGTATATATATAATACATTTTTTAGGGTTTATTTTAAAAATCTCTGCTTGTGGTGGTTCTTCAGGAATTTCCACTTAAAGTCTGAGATTAGGTTACAGGTATATGTTTTAAAATTCCTTAGTGCATGTGTGAGTGTGAAAATACTTGTAAAAGTTGTTCCATGTGTAATTATGGCAATGTCATTTTTTAGTCTTTGTTTTTATTCGGAGCTCAAGGTTTTTTTAATGATCATCTTTAATGGTTCATCTTTTCTCCTGAACCAATTAGTCTTATTTTGTCTAACTGAAGTTTATTGCCCTCTGTTTTTTTTTTTTTTTCCCCACTGTCTTTATTCAGAGGCCATTATTTCAAGTGTTAACTCTCAAATAAACTAAAAAAATTAAGTCAAAAGACTTAAAATGATAAAAATAAAGATGTCTTTAAAAATCTCTAACCCACACATTTTTTCCAGGTGATCAGACAATAAAGGGTGTTGCTTTGCATAAAACGTTTGAAGCATAATTAGTGTCTATTGATCCTAGGATTTTCCTTCAAAAAAGGATGACTTAAGTTGCTAACTAAACTTGGTTTTCATGGGTAACCTACATTAAAAATGGGTAGATCAGATTTAAGATAAATGGGATAAATATCATAAATGTGTTTTTTTTTAATTGTTGGTCAATGGAAAGTTTAAGCCTGCTTTGTTTCTGGTCTTCACTAAAAGCAAGATGATTAAGGGTTAAAATTCTGTTTTCATGTATGTTCTACATATAGGGATTAAAAAGGGGGGGAAACAACTTCAGAGGATGATAAAATACTATTGTTTTATTTGGTCCCAAAAATCTGTCAGTATTCTGATTTCAACTTTAATCACCCTAAGTCCAACACTCCTAGACTTCTGACTCCAGGACGATATCAGCAATGAGGGGTAAGAAGAGTCTGAACCAGTGGCAGAGACTCCCACCCCTCACCCACCGTATGTCCTTCACTGTTAAAAGCTAAGGAAACATTTGTATGTGCAATTTTTTCTGTTTTAAAGGGTCTCACCTGTCAGCCCTGGTCTTGGCGATTCTTTCTTGTTTATCTATTTTTTGTATCTGTTACTGTATATTTAGGATGTTGGCCTTATTATATTGATCCTACCAGTAGTCTCTGAAAAAATCTTGACTGAATGGTGACCTATAGGTATGGGCCTGTTTAGCAGAAAGGTGTATCACTGGCATTATCTGGCCTTTAAATGGTCTTCTGGATAATTATACAATCTTACAGTTAAAGTTGGTCTGTATATGGGGTATAGTATATGAAAGAGAAAAAGTATATGAAAAAGATACTGTATGTACAGGCATTTATTCAGTTGTATGATAAGAAGTCTGAACAGTCAGGCACTAAGTTAAAGGTGCCATAAAACACTGCCTCTGATAAACAAGGATAGCAGAAACCAGAAGACTTGAAAAAGATTTAAGTCTTTTAAAACCAGTGCTGGGACCCCCAGCATTGTTTCTCAGCCTGGCCACAGGCAGCCACAGATCATCTCACTGTGGGTCAAGGACACCAACCCTAAATTGAAAAAAAAAATGCCCAGAGAGCTGTCTGGGCTAAAGAAAAATGGCCAAAGAACCTGGCCTCTGCCCTGTCTTTCAGCCCCTTTTCCTCTGTGGGATGGAAACTGCTGACCACAAAGAATGTGGCAATAGGTTTCAGCACTGTTTGTTTATGACCTGGGCACAGGAATAATCTCCCTTTTTAAGATCTAACAGGACACCCCATTCGGCCAGGGAATATCTATCACTGGAGTAAAGCAGTTCTTGCAATAATAGTATCGCATCAAACTAAATGCCTAGGGAAACTGGCAGAATAAGTACCTGTACCCAGAAAAGAAAAAGACAGGAACTAAGGCCAACATGTGTTTTGTAGGCAGCTTCTGCAAAGGAATCTTCAAGGAAGTCTTAAAAACAGGATAGAAAAAGCCTCCTTCATTACTTATCAGTATGTGTAGTATAAGAGAAGGGTTCAAAAGTAGCCCCTGGGTACATCTGATAATTGGAAACTCACTTAAAGTTGATGATATTATGATAAAGATAAGGGAGGCAGATCAGGTTGAAAAATATCCTGTGCTCCAATCCTTTGACAGCAACCTGAGAGAAAAAGATTAAGGAAGAGGTTTGTATGTACTACATTGTCTTATCCCTCTCCTGGGATAAAATTTGTTGTGTAAGTTAAATATGTAGATCACATTCATAAGAATTGTTTCAAAATATAAATTTAAAAAAGAGTCTGAAACTACAAAACCAAAAAAGAAAGTGACAGGCATGAAAATATACTTTAGTACAAGCAATTAAAAGGTAAATCACACGTTGGCCTTAGTTCTTGCAATTTTTGTCAGTTAAAAATAACAACATTGTCCCAATGATAGTATTTTAGTTTTGATTAAAGTGTCCTGTGGAAGCTAGTTAAAAAGAATTTGGAAATTGCCTATGCAATCTTTGTAATTCTTCTGTAAATCTAAAAATTATTTCCAAATAAAACTGTAGAAAATGCTCTGCAGAACAACCATAATCATAGCTTTGAGATTCAAGATCAAAGAAAAAGACATTGTGCTTAGAAAATTTTTGAATATTTGAACAAATGAGGAAATCTTGGAATCTGTGTTTAATCATCTATAGGTTTGTATTTTCCTGGAAGAATAGCAGCACATGTGTGTAGCACTGTGCATGGAGGATATAGCCAGATGTAGTGGTCTGCTTGTACCAACCAGCACCTCCTGGAGTCTTGAGGCAGGTGCCAGATCTTCTCAACTCACTGCCTCATAACCAGGTCTACTTAGAAACAGGGCATGGGCATCAGTGCTAGTGGTTAATGAACTGACACACTTAAAGAAAAAAATTCACAGTGAATGAACTCTAAATTTGTCAGACATTATTATCAGAGAATTTAGGTCTCACCCTGCATGAAACTTAACTCAAAGTGGATCAAAGACTTAGGCAGTAGACTAGAGACCCTGTGCCTACTAGAAGAAAGAGTAAGCCCAAATCTTCACCATGTTGGCTTAGGAACTGACTTCCTTAACAAGACTCCCAAAGCACAAGAAGGAAAGTCAAGAATCAATAAATGGGATGGATTCAAACTAAAAACTTTCTTCTCAGTAAAGGAAGTGATAATGTGAAGAGAAAGCCTACAGAATGGGAGAAAATCTTTACCACATGCACCTCAGATAGAGCATTAATCTCCAGGATATATAAAGACTTACCACCAAAAATACAAAGAACCCAATCAATAAATGGGCTAAGGAACTGAACAGGCACTTCACAGAGGAAGAAACACAATCGATCAACAAACATATGAAAAATGTTCATCATCTCCTGCAATTATAGAAATGCAAATCAAAACTACTATAAGATTTCATCTCACCCCAGTCAGAATGGCAATTATCAAGAATACAAACAACAATAAATGTTGGTGAGGATGTGGGGAAAAAGGCACACTCATACATTGCTGGTGGAATGGAAATTGGCGTGACCCTTATGGAAAATGGTGTGGAGATTCCTCAGAAAACTTGGATTGAAGCACCATTTGACCCAGCTATCACTCTCCTCAGTCTACACTAAGAATTTAAAATCTGCATATTACAGCGATGCAGACACATCAATGTTCATAGCAGCTCAATTCACATTCACAATAGCTAAACTATGGAACCAACCTAGGTGCCATTCAACAGATGAATGGATACAAAAATGTGATATATATATATATATATATATATATATATATATGATGGAATATTACTCAGCCTTAAAGAAGAATAAAATTATGGCATTTGCTAGTGAATGGATGGAGCAGGAGAATATCATGCTAAGCAAAATAAGCCAATTCCAAAAAACCAAAGACTGAATGTTTTCTCTGATAGGCAAATGATAATTCACAATGGGGGCGGAGCTAGGGAAGAATAGAGTAACTTTACATTAGGTGGAGGGGACTAAAGGGAAGGGAAGGGGTATGGGGCATAGGAATGATGTAGAATGAATCAGACATTATTACCCTGTGTACATAAATAACTATAAGGCCAGTGGGATTCAACATCATGTACAACTAGAAGAATGAGAAATTATACTCCATTATATACAATATATCAAAGTGCATTTTACTGTCATGTGTAACTAATTAAAACAAAAAATTAAAAATTCACTTATAGACCTCATGTCTAGTACTTTCAATATTATGCAGAAATCCTATTTATTATTAACCTATTTAGAATAAAGTAGTAATGGGATCTTCTTACTAAAGAATTGCAATTCTGATTTGAGTAAATCAGAAGACACTCAAGTTAGAAGGACAGTACATAGAACCAATTCATATTTACATATTCCCAAGTATCTGGAAGTGCTTTGTAATAGATGATTTTAGTTACAGTTTTCTTGTAACTAAGTAGAGTTTAGTTAATTATTGATGCACTTTATATCTAGTGGGAAAAACAATACACACATATAATGGCATAATTTAAATGTGTGAACATCAAACTGAAACTCCATGAGAGTTGTATATTATTGCAACATAGAAAATAAAAACAACTTAACTGTTTATCGTTTTTCCAAATAAAAATAAACTTTTCCTTACTGTAAAAAAAGAAAAAAAAATAATAGTGGGGGACAGTGAGAAAAAAAGCAACTTTTGTTATATTAATAATTAACAAGACATTTGTTTTCTATATATTGTTAGAAAAATACTGCAATGATTTTCAAGTTTATTTCTAAATTTTACAATTACATACTAATTTTAAAATCAGAAAGTTCAGTATGAAAAATATAAATCTACCTACAAGTTAGTTCTCCATATTTATGGATTCTTCAACCACAGATTCAACTTCAGATCCTCCCCCCCAAAATGTGTCTGTGCTGAACATGTACATTTTTCTTATCATTATTCCATCAACAGTACCATATAACAGCTGTGTACATAGCATTGCATTGTATTAGATATTGCAAATGATCTGGAGATAATTTAAAGGATGTGGAAGGGTAGTTTATATGCAAATACTACATCATTTCATATAATGGACTTGAGCATCCTTGGAATTTGGTATTCAAGGGGATCCTGGACCAATTTTCTGTGCATACTAATGGATGGCTATGCACTACTCATATTTTTGTTAAAATGGAAGAATAAAATATATCATCATTATATCCTCAGGGATCCTGAATACTTCTATTTTGGCAGGCAGGGGACACAGCAAAGCATAGTCTGTTGTCTTCAATGCCTGGGAACTCTGTCCTTCCAGACAGCAAAGGCACCACTTGCCAGGTGTGATTCTTTAACCCTCCCGAGTGGCCTCTCAGAACTCTTCCTCTTCTGCAAAGAAATCTCCTCCACTCCTGCACCCTCCACCCTCCATTGCACTTTATTTCAAGCAGTTTTTGAGATGTCTATTTTTCCCACTAGTTTCCAAGTCTCTGAGTTCTTCACCATCTTATTACCCCAGGCATCAGCACTGTGCTTCCCAACACTGGGGATCCTCAACTAATGCTTTCTAGATGTGCCAAGGACTGGATATTTTTTCCATGTCCAATAAAGGGCAAGTCATACATGAAGGCCAGTAAAGACAACATTTCCAAGCTGATGTGCTGTTCAAACCTGTGTTGAGTTGACTCTTTACACTTCTATCCAGATTAGCATTGAACTAGTGAACACCAGGGAGCCAGGGTGTAAGAGCTACAGATCAGAACAGTTAATGTAGCCTTCACCCACTTACCCTTTCTGTGTTCTTTATTGTGTGTGCAATTATGAGATATTAAATATTCTACAATTTGAAATTCTGGTTTTTATGTTTCATTAATGTTCATGTTCTTAGTAGGCCTTTTGAAGTTTTCTAAATTTTTATTAGATGTATAAAGAGCTAGTATGTTTTCTTTCACTAGGTGGATGTCCTGGAATAATTCATTCAAGGAAGATTTCAGTCCAACTTAATGAATCCTATATTCTTTGTGTACTGATGGATACACTGGTGCCACACGTTGAAGTCATTATTTCTGGATCAGACCACTGAGAGAGTGAGAACCCTGATTGAATTTCCCCAGTGCCTCCAGTACAGCTGCTAGAGATTCATCTTGCTTTCAGGGGTGCAATGAGGCAAAATGCTGGAATTTAAATATACCATTTTTCTTGTTCCCATTTCCACATAAAGGAGCTGGTGGCTGGATTCCACTTGTATATTATTCAATCTCAAAAATAAAAAAAGTCAAGATGACACTGAGAATACCTCCCACAGCATTGTCTCCCCAGAGGAGAAGAGGGGCTTTTAGTGGGAAACATGTATTTATAAAGCAGAGAGACCCCTCTCATCACATGTGGAGGTGGGCATATTCCTGAGCATGCTCATTTGGAGATTATGTTTCTTCATATATTTTATGATCATTAATGGTGTCTGAAAACACCTCCTGGGCAGAGAATTTAGCATTATAATGAGCAAAGTTTATTCTAGGTCACCTGGAAGAGTTAGTTACTCTGGTTTTGGCTGGTTCCTGATGGGTGTCTCTGGAAAGCCTTATCTGGAACAAAACAACTCTGAAGGGACCTTAAGTGTCATGTAAAGGGGCAGCAATTCCTCACTCCCCACCCCACCAGGCATACGTAATTGTCTCTAAAAGCACCTGCCTGGCAGTGACCAAGCGTCATGAGGTGGGGCCTTTAGGGGATGGGTAAGTCTAGATAGCCCTGCTCTCACAAGTGGGATTAATTCCTGATAAAGAGCTGAAGGAAACTAGCTGGGCCCTTTCCCTTGGAATTCAGCAGGAGGAACAGGGTTTCACCAAGCACTGAGCCTGCTGGCACCTTTATATCTTGGCTAGAAAATTTTTTTAAAAAATCCTTGTAATAGGGCTGGGGTTGTGGCTCAGTGTTGGAGTGCTTGCCTAGTATATGTGAGGCCCTGGGTTTGATTCTCAACATTATATATAAATAAGTAAAATAAAGGTCCATCAATAAGAAAAAAAATTTAAAAATCCTTGTAATAGTTACACTTTATATTAGTAAGAGCAATATGCATTTATTGACCTTGTCATTGAATTGGTTTTCTGTTGATGCTGTTACTATGACTTGTGGCTTAGTACAAGATGCAATTATTAGGTCATGGCTGCTGCAGGACTAATGTCTGGGTAGATGTGGATGAATTCTATGTGCAGGTGTCAGCAGGGCTAGGTGTTTCATCCCCTTGTTTCTTTTGTTGGAGGTTCTAGAAAATAATTTTTTTCCCAAAGCTGCATCAGGAATGCCTAGAACCCTTCCCAGATTCACCAATTCACTGGGAGAAAGGTTCTTGGGGCCTGAGACCGGCATGAGCTTCTGATTGTCCTTATCACTTGCAGTCACAAGTGCAAGTACCTCATTCCTTGAGACGTGGGTGATGAAATGTGACTCCAGGGAAGCTCATGAGCATTTCCGGGGGCCGCATCATACAGGCAATCTCTACCTTACACATACCGAAAAAGTGGATTCCCAGAAGGAGAGCAGGAGTTGAGGTCCAATCCCTCTGTTTGTACAAACTGTTCAGGATCAGTCAGCCACCCTTGTCCTTCAGGGTTGTGGGAGTGAATCCAGATGCCAGCAGACAGACTGCTCTGCCACCCCTCCTATACATGATCACGTGGGTGACTAGAGTTTGGTTGCTCCTTGCAGTTGTAGGTCTGATGGCCGTCAGCATGGTGGCAGGTCTCTTGACTCTTAGATGTTTCCCCTTATCCCTTCTCCTTTCCTGGTGGCCCCTCCATAAGACATTGGTGGAGACCCTTGTATGATACAGATATTGGGGTCCTTTTGATGTATCTCCTTGTCTTCTAACAGCTTTTCTGTTTTGAAGGACTTCCTGGATTTAGGCTGGATCAACATGGTCACCCAAGGTCACCTTCCCAACCTCAATCATGTGTAAAAAGTTCCTTTTTATGTGATTTGTCACATATTCACAGGTTTCACACATCAGGGAACAGACATCTGCAGGTCCATTCTGCATGCCATCCCATATTTCCACATCTAATTTTTTTTCCCTGCATCTTGTTTGCTTCCTACCAAGCAGACATTTTCTGCTGGACCTTAAGATATTTACAAGTGTTGTATGAAATAATCTCACAGTATTGTCTGAGCACCTACTCAGGGTTTGTGGGGTGGGGTCATCCCTGTGACTGGCTGCTGGTCACTGGCTGAAAGCCTTGTTACTCTAACCTATATCCCAGGAGGGAGACTGTGTATTTGCTTTCTTCCAAGTAAGTGGACTTTTTTATTATATTTTATAATAAGGCCAATTAAATGCCCATTCTCTAGCCTCAAAGTATCTTGGATACTGTCCCTGTCCTATTTGTTTCTTCTGGTCTGATTTATGCTCTGTGTGAGCTTTAGTTACTACTACATGTCAACAATCTCTCCTCTAAAATTCCAAAAATCTATGAGAAAAAGATGTATCATAACTTCTTACCAAAAAGGGGCATGAGGGCTGGGGCATAGGCAGAGTGCTTTCCTAGCATGTTTGAGATACTGGGTTCAATCCTTAGTACCACATAAAAATAAAAATAAAATAAAAGCACTCTGTCCATCTAAAACTACAAAATAATTTTAAAAAGGGGGGACATGAGGCTTTTAACGGCCTTTATTTCTGTCACTTAGGCAAGTGTTTCTATGCTTTGTCTTGTGCTTGCCTTTGGGATATAAATTAGCACATGAAACACAATATGTGCCTTTCTCAGTGCTCAAAAATTCCAAAACTGACATGCGTCTGGTCAGTCTTAAACTAAGGGGATTTTGGCCTGCAGGATCCATCACTAAATGTTATTTATTCAAAGAAAATATTTTTAAAAGCATGTTTGTTATTGGTGTTCTGTTTCACTTTGATATTTTTGCTTTAGGAGTGACTTTTTCCATGACTGAACTGCATTTATATCTAAAACAACCAAATATATTAAACAGATATTCAGAATTATATAATCTATTCCAAAAGAAAGAGGCCTTTTTATGTGAGGTAAATTTAGGAATGCATCATAAGTTACAGAAAACTTATAACTAGTTTGGTATGGACGCCTCAGAACAAAAGGCACTATGTCTCAGGATATTCAAACTTATTTGATGTGCAGAGTAAATGTTCTCATTTGAAATGTTGTTGAAGAAGAGTCAACTGTTTAAAGTCATGATGACAGAGAAGTCACATTTTCTAGAAGATTAGACCAACTGTGGTTTTTTGCTTTGTTTTGTTTTTGGTTTTACTGGTCACTTATGAAGCCCCTTGGTTCATTAAGGCTTGATGCTGAACAGCCATGCAGAGTTAGTTGGGGGCAAGTTGGGGCATGCAGTCAAACCAAGTCAGAAAATGACCCAGAATTCTGAGGGACTGTAAAGGCATGCCTTGTTTCATTGTATTTTGCTTTACTGAACTTTGAAAAAAATTGTTTTTATACAAATTGAAGGTCTGTGGCAACCCTGTGCCGAATACTTCTATAAGCAACGTTTTTCCAACAGCAAGTGCTTACTTCCTGTGTCTATGTTACATTTTGGCAATTCTTGCATATTTCAAGCTTTTTCATTATTATTCCATTTGTTATAATAATCTGTGATCTTTGATGTCAGTATTATAGTTCTTTCGGGATACCATGAACTGCACCCATGAGATGGTGAATTTATTAAGTGTGATCTGTGTTCTGATTCCACACCGACTGATGTTCCTCATCATTCCCTCTCCTCAGGTCTCATTATCCTCTGAGATAGAAAACTGCTAAAATTAAAGTGCTGATAATTCTGGCTATTATATTAGCAAAACCTTCTATTTATTAGAAGTTCACCATATTCCAGATATGTGCCAGTTGCTTCACAAATCTTATTCTCATTCTACAAGTAAAATATGGCAACATTTGTTAAAAAAAAAAAAAAACAGGTCACTTAGTGTCTATGCAATCATCTCACAGTGTTTAAGTGAAAGGCAGAGTTGCTTGTCTCTCAATTTTAAATCAAAAGTTACACACAGTCAAGCTCAATGAGGAAGGGATGTGGAAAGCCAAGACAGGCCAAAACCATGTCAAGCAGCCAAGACAGGGATGCAAAGGACAAGTTCTTATAGGAAATGAAAGGTACAATTCCAGTGACATTTGCTCCTGGGCACTGATAATGTTATCCGGCCCAGGCCAGAGGCTGTGAGGGTCCAGGTGAACTGGATTCAGTTGCTCATATAACAATTAGGAAAAAAATCATATAAAAAGGAAAAATGAATTGAATAATAGTTTGGCCCAACCTGGGAAAACAGCTAATCTGCCTTTGCTGTCTTACAGAAATGTAACAATTTATAGAAGAAAATGGGTCAGGAAATATGCTGGCTTTGAACTGTCATCCTCCTGCTTCAGTCTCTGGAGCCACTGTGTCTTCTTCCAGATATTAAAGGAAATTCTTCCAATATTTCCCCAGTGGGTATCATGTGCCAGTACCTATTTTCAGCAGCCAGCACAAGCCTTTGTGCTCATTGGCTTTTCATGAATTTGCAAGCCAGTGTTAAAAGTCATTATTTAACATTAAATTATATAAATGTATAATTAAACCAATCATATTAAAAACAATGATAATATGTTCTCAATATACACTATTTACAGTTTATTTTGGATGGCTTGCTATTTCCCATGCATTTTAGATTACTTACATTTCTTCTATGTAACCAATGGAAATACTAGATAGTGGTTGACTGCACATCTTTTTCCAGTCCAATGCTAGTTGGAGATGCCTTAGCATTTTGGCTTTTCAGCTTTTCCTGGGGTCACTGGGGTTCTGGGAGCAGTTTCTTTGCTTCTGTTGTTAGCATTAGGAAGTTGAAAGACAGAACAGGAAATGGGGGGAGAAACAAGTGGGGGCTTTTCCCTTCAAAAGAGGCTCCTTACACCAGGACTTCATGTGTGAGAAGGCAGGACAAATGTTACTGCTGAAAATAAAGATCACTGTCTTCTACCATGTGAAGGAAGCTAGGGTTGATTTTTTGGAGATATATTAATCCATTTATGACACTTGGGTGTCACTGAGTAAATTTCTTTTTCTATTACACCAATAATAGTTCAATACTTAGTTGATATGCTTAAATAGTTATGTTAGTTAAAACACTTTAAATTCCAGTGTCAAACAACCAGTTTCTAACCCCCCTAAAGTCAGAATAATTTAAAATTGAATGTTTCGTTGTTTTAAAGTACTTCCCTTGTTCAATACAGAGAATATACTTATTAATCAATTAAATCTCATTTAACATTTTATTAGTTTTATGTGTTTGTTTTTACTCATGCATTTTATTTATGTAATATTTTTTATTCTACTGATTCATGAAAAGCAGTATTTCTTAGAAAAACATTTATAATAAAAGAAAGGACTCTTTGAAGAGTGTCAAGAGGGTTTAGTAGGGAGTTCTGGGCAGGTTCCTGCATGACCCTGGGCAGGTTCCTGCATGTCCAAGGACCAAAAGCAGTGAGGTAACACCCAAGGAGCTAAACATCATGGCTGTGATCTTGCCATTAAATTTGTCAGTGTATTTACTAGATCTCTCATGGAAGAGCTGCATTATTGTGGAGATATTAATGGTTAGTAGTATCATTCAATAAAGAATTAAACACTCCTAGAGTCTATTTCTGAAACCTCTGCTCCTTAATCTCCTAGAGCTTCCATTTTTAGGAGACAGAGAGATGTGGCATGGTTGGAAACATGAGGTTAAGGGAATAATTCTATAAAATGGTTGCCTGGGCTGACACCTACATGCTTTCTTTTCCAAGAAGCAATTTACCTGCAGTCATGCCTGGCCTAAGTGGACAGAATATGTCACTTTCCTCCACAAACCAGCTGTTATCTGCAGAAGAAATGCAGGACTGAAAAAAAATCAGTAAGAGGAGCCGAAGTTATACTGAAGGGAAGACTTTTTGTGACCCTTTTCATATACCAGATCCTAAAACTCAGAGAGATAAGGATAGTTCCTTCTAACCACAAAATTTATAAAAAAAATATGATTGAGTCAAATAAGAACCAGTATGGGCAAAGGTGACCTAGAGTTGTCAAGGCAGTGGGTACTTGAAAGTCTGTCATCTTGCTGTCAAGAGGTAGACCTAAACAGGATTCTCTTGAAACTCTCTGGGATTCCCAATAAAATGAGTGCAGGACAGGCACACTGTCCCTCTATCCCTTGAGAATGTCCCCCTTTCCCATTCTTTCTAATAAACTCATTTCTGTTACTCTGAATTCTCTTGCAAGAATTGGGGTTTGAAGGAGGAGTCTTCATGCTATCTCAGTTTCCTGGAAGGCCCCAGCTGTGTAACATCATTTGAAGTCTGAAGTTGCTGAGGTTGTGTTTCAGATATACATATAACACAATGACCTGATACATTAACTCTTTGTACAAAGAGACATAAAGTGCTGAAAGGTTAGCATCTCAAGATACCTAAATCAAACATTTTCAAAACTGATGAATTTTAAAAAGTAAAACCTATAACTCCTTGAGAAAATTGATGCCATTAGATAAAAATTTAAATATCTAGAAAATTGGATTTGAGTGCTCAGTTTTTTCAAATGATATTTCCTACAATTAAAATACTTAGTATTTACCATACAAAAGCAGATTGCTAAAAATCTGTGCATTCTAAATAAGGACATGCTATGGTACTAATCATTATTTTTTCTTAAAAATCTCCTTAAAAAATGTTGTGTTCTATATTTATCCAGAATAAAAAGGCAAAAAAAAAAAAAAAAGGCAAAAAGGCAAAAACAAACACCCAGAAAACTTGTCTCCATAAGCCATGTGAGTCTTTCATTCTACATTTTGCTTGTGTAGGGAGTCTCTTGTTCTGCAGTTTTGTTGCTCTAGGGACCCTGGATCAAGGTACCTCACAGCATTCCAGATGTTACTGCCTTGCAACCTCAGTGCTACCTTCCCATCCTGTAAGTAGTGGGGACTGTCAGTGCAGACATGGTGAAGAGAGCAAAGTCCTGGAAGAGGTGGTTGAAATTGACTAGAAGAATCACATTGAGGTTTTTTTTTCTTTTCTGCTCCACCAAAATGCTTGCATACTCATTTCCAGACAGGGACTGCTCTCTTCATAACTCAGATGATGAAATCCTGGGCTGTAAAGTTCAAAGTGCCCATCTGGTAGGGAGACTCCATCAGAGAGAGTGAAAATTGTCAACTTCTTTGATTGCAGTGCTACCAAAAGTAGCATTTAGAGGGCTGGGGAGATAGCTCAGCTGGTAGAGTGCTTGCCTTGATAGCACAAGGCCCTGAGTTCGATTCCCAGTACCGCAAAAAAAAAAAAAAAAAAGCAGCATGTAGAATGGAGTATCATTCATTATACAACATAAAGTAGATGGAAACAAAAGGAACTGAATGGATCATTCCTTTTCTTCTTGTGTGGCCCTTTTTGGTTCTGAGTCATTGAGTTTGTTTCCTCAGAACATGGACTGTACTCATCTGTTGGTGGAGCCAGGAAAAAAAGTTTTTAACCTAATACTTCCCATAAAATTCATAGATGAGCATTTTAGAAACTATTTTTTTAGCATTAAGCTACTTATTTCTCAATTCCATAGAGTTACTAGTATAAAGTATTTTACATTCTCCAGGAAGATAGATAAATAAAAATGATTATATTTATCTATCTATTGGGGAAAATGTTTAGATTTGGCCTTAAGATACTTTTAACATGAGAGTTTATTTGAACTCTGCAATTTTACAAGTAATATGTAATATAAAATTCACTATTTTCTAATTCAAATAGATATTTTTAAGAAATCTTAAAATAATAAATCAAAATATCTAAAAGTATGTCAACTCCTGATATAAATCAGAACATTATATCATTATATCAAAATGTTTCAGGAAAATCTTATGAAAGTAAATTTTTTCTCATATTTTTTCATAAAACATAAAATATTTTAATTCAAAGGTAGAATCCTGATGGAGTTATCCTATGTTTCAGATTTTAATGAAGGTGCATTAAGTACAGGGATATTTTTGTCTCTAAAAGCAAAATATATAATTCTATTTATTTGTTCTTTTCAAAAAAGTTTTAGTCATATAAGGGCAAAGAGATGTTCTATTTTTAAGACACCTTTTTTTCTGATTTTTTTTTTTTTTACCAAGTGACCCTGCAGATACACTATGATGTTGAGTGCATGATGATGGCCAAAGATAATAGCATCCATGCAAAATACGTCCACTTGTTAGTGCACAGAGCACTATCTTGATATCCATGGAACTTAATTTAGTCAAAGCTTGTACATAATGCACAATGGTAGGATGTGGGAAGAGACGTTCCAATATAACATAGCTTGGACAGATTCTGTCCTGAAATTGCCACATGGAAAAGAAATATTCCTTTGTTGTGATTTCTCACATTCTTTCTCAAGCTTCAGTCTCTAAATTCCTGTATACAGTTCAAGTTACCAAATGAGACAAAAAGAATAAACAAGTCCAGTTTTTAGCATTGCCAGCAACCTTCAGAGTGGCAATGTTATGTGTGACTTTTGTCTACCAACTATGCCAAATTATAGAGTTACCCCCAGAATCAGTTCTTTAATGAAGCCGATATCTTCTTTCAGATGAGTGAACTTCTTTCAGGAATGCTCAGATTTCTTAGTGGTTCTCCTGCTTCTTTGCAAGATGGTATTGAATGGAATTATATGAGGGGAGAGAATGTCCTGGTATGTGTCAGCTCTTCATGTCGGTCATTGACACTTGCTGTGTACTAAGGCAGTTTGTCTGTTCTTAACCCTGAAGATTAGTTGACATCTGCCCCTGAGTCCCTTTGGATTTCCTCATTGGTGTCTTTTTGGTAAGGACATGTTCCCAGGGAACAGGTTATTATCCCCTGCTTAATGTGTCCCATGTCACTTTTTTTTGATAATGTAGCTATCTGAAGTATGATGTGAATCTTGTTTGTAGCCTGAGTAGTCAGGATGGGCCTTGGTTCCAGGTTTAATTTGCTGGTGTCAGTCAAGTCAATCTTCTGTTTAAGCTCAATATTTGTCTCACATTGATGACCTGTTGTGAACTCTGGGTCACAGTGCAGAAGGGAAAGAGTATTGGTTGATTTTGTCCTAGCAATTCAGACTCAGAATTACCCATAAATTCCACCTACAACTTATCTTCCAGAACTAATCACATGGCCCTACCAAACTGGAGGGTATGGAAGTGTAATCCTGTATATGCCTTGGGGGTGGGAAGCCAGGAACTACATAGTCTCTGCTTTACAATTCAGATTACCCCTCTAGAATTTCTATTTCCCAGGACCCAGAAGACTCCTGTCTGAGAGCATGGGCTATGCCAGAGAACCAGTCTCAAGATTTGGCCCCTGACATATTCCTTCAGAACTATTGCCCTGAGGTTCTTCTGGTCACAGACATCCTGGCTTCTCAGGATTCTGTTCTGCTCCCTAAGCATATCCAGCAGCAGCATGTCAATTTCTCAGGGGCTATAAGGTCTCAACCTGCAGGATCCACAAACTCCTGGACCCATGAATGAGCAAAAGGAAAAAGTTTGATTCAACTGATAAGACAGAAGTCTGTGTGAGGCCAAGGACAGGCATGAGGAAGAAAGGTTTGAAGGAATGAAGCCCTCTCATGCTGGGGGATGTGCCTCCTGCCCAGGTCAGGGAAGCAGACACAGTGCAGAACAAGTCCTCCCAGGCTCCTTCCAGAGAAAGGACAGGTTTATCAGAGAGGCACTTCAGAAACAGAGAATTTCTACAATGCATTTTCCCCAATAAAGAGAGAAGGATGGCATATTTCTTGCAAAAAGACAAGACCCATTCAGCCATTTCCCAAGCTAATATCAGTAACAAGCACACAGTGCCAAAAGAAAACACTGAGAGGCCATGGCATGATGTACCAATAGAGGTATGCAAAGTATCCCCACTGGATGTTCCTAATCATAAGATGTAAGGTCCTGGGTGGCCATGTGCTTGATACCTTGGAGCATTTTCCTCAAACTAGTAACACTTATAATGTTGGCTAGTGCTTCTAATTTTTATAGTCAAAGTAGGGAAAGAAAAGGATGAACTCAGGGATTTGAATTATCACACAAATGACCAGAAAATTTCTATATCTGCTTTAGAAGAAACTCTCATCCCCTCTAATCACAGAAATGAGATTGCTATAAACCAAACACAAAATCACATTCTGTGAGTGGGTGGTTTACAATGCACATTAATTTCCCAACATTTCAGAGTGTCTGCTGTTAAGGCATTGATTGGGTGGGGGTGGGGGGTCTTCAAATTGAAATGAGCACTGTTGGCAAAATCTTGATGATGTTTGAGACATGGAACCCCTGAATTCACATTTCTTGCCATCAGAAGCAGCTGCTCACCCCCATCTGAGTTAACCCAGTTTTTCCCAAAGAAACTCCAGTGGCCTCCTCTGGGATAGCTTTCATGAAAGATACTTATGCTCCTCAGGACACACCATTCTTTACTTCTAGACCTATAATCATACTGAAGTCCCAGAAAGCTTTAAAAGTATGGTGCAAAGTGCATCCTTGAGGAAGTACACTCTGCAAAGGTTACATGATTTTTTTCATTTTATAGAGACATAAAAATGAGAATATGTGTATGGCAGTGGACTTATGAAACAATGGTGTAAGAAACATAAAGTTGGATCAGCCCAAATGTACTAATGTGAGGCCCACTAAGTAGAGATTCTGCTTTTAGCATTTCAGCTCACTACTAGAACAGGATACAATTATTTGGTATGCTGAGGTGTGGACCAAAAGATGATTAAATCCAGTTATTGCCAGAAATGCCTTGGCATTACACAGAAGAAAGAATCCAAAAGTTAAGGAAGATGGGAATTATAGTGGCCTTGTCTCTAGTATCTGCTCACCTATTCTGGAACAATGTCCAGAGAATACATCTTCCACAATGATTTTGAGAAATGAATTTTTAGAGTCCCAGGGCCCTTATAAATTTCACTGGTCAATTTTACTGCAGGTCAGAAATTAAATGGGAACTACTGGCACTAAATTAGAAAACTTAAAGCATGTAGTAGGAAAAATTTAATCCTGGGTAGGGGACAAAGGGCTGCACCCAGTCACCAAAGGAAAGGTGCTTAAGATTACCACATGGACAGTAGGGTCAAGGAGCAATTAAGAGTAATCTGACCTGCAGAAATATATAGCAATGGTTACTTGATCTCTGAGTTCCTAGAAATTAAATAGATGGGAAGTCTACTAAATTCTTACTGGATCTGCATAAGCACAAGAGTTCCAGATCAAGTGAACAAAAGTCAAACTTGAATTACAAAAAGAGTCACAGCCCCTCCCTCAATCAATTCCCAGACTGGAGTCAGTTTACAGAACCAGAATGCCTTGAATGGAGGGGAGGCTGGAAAGACCCTCTACACTGCCAAAATGTAAACTATTGATCTTTCTCCCAGACTTATTCCAAGAGAGTTACCACTTCTTACCAGGATGACTATGCACTGAGGAAAAGGAAATAATGAGGTGTTAAGGGAGACTATGGGATATACCTTTGAACTGACACTGATTCCAATAAACACAAAATACATATGGCCCACCAGATAGGGCTGTCTGATGGAGGTCATGTGATCAATGAAATTGTAGCTCAAGTCCATCTCATAGTTGGCTCAGAGTTCCCTGATCCCATCTGTTGTTAGTTTACCAATTCTTTAATGAATCATTGAAATAAACATGCTTAGCCCTACACTGGTTCCCTGATCCATGTAGTGGGGACTATTATGGTAGAAAGATGAAGTGGAAGACACTAGACCTGTCTCTACTCAGAAATATAGTAAATCAAAAGTAATATTGCATTTCTGGAGGGACTGCAAACATTAGTGCCACCAATAAGGACTTGAAGGACATAGAGGGTATGATTCCCATTATATCCACATTCAACATTCCTATGTGACTTGTGCAGAAAACAGATGGATCTCAGAGAATGATAGTGGATTACCATAAGCTTAAGAAGGTCGTGACTTCAATTACAGCTGTTATACCAGATATGGTTTCATTGCATGAGCAAATTAACACATGCCCCAATACGTGGCATCAGCAGGAAAGGCCAACAATTTGCTGTCCTTGTCTTACCTCAGGAGACTTATTTCATAAGTCAACTTACAGGGATCTTGATCTATTTTCCTTTCCACAAGACATAACACTGGTCCATGAAATAGATAACATTGTGCTGGTTAGACATAAGGAAAAAAAACAGAAATTACACTGTTTTTTTTTTTTTGGTAAGACATTTGTGTGTCAGAGGATGAGGGGAAATCCAAAAAGAATTCAGAGTTCTTCTCCCTCAGTGAAATTTGTAGGCATTCAGTGGTTTGGAGCATGTCAAGATGTCCCTTCGAAGGTGAAGGATAAACTGTTATAACTGGCCTCTCCTACAATAAAGGAGAGACACAACTCCTAGTGTCCCTCTGGATTTTATGAATAACATATGCCTCATTTGGGTTACCACTCTGATCCATTTACTAAAAATGACTTTTTTGAGTAGAGCTCGGAACACGAGAAAGTTCTGCAATAGACTCAGGATGCTGTGCCAACTGCTCTGCCACTGGGGCCATGTGGTATAGCAGAACCTACAGTGTTTGAAATGGCAGTAACAGAGAGGCATACTGTTTGGAGTCTTCTGAAAGTCCCTATAGGTGAATCATAGTGCAGACAGGATTTCAGTACAAAGTTCTGCCATCCTCTTTAGATCACAAATCTTTTGAGAAACAGCTTTTGGCATACAGCTGGGCCTTGAGACCAAGTGCTGAAACATGTGTTGCCAAATCACCATGTGAGTTGAACTGCCCATCATGGGTGTTGTCTCACCCATTAAGCCATGAAGTTAAGCATGCCCAGTAGCATTTCATCATTCAGTAGGATACCAAGGTATAAGAAAGTTATGTGAAGTAGTCAAATGGCCATGGTCCCCATTCCTAAGGACTATCTTCTCTCTTAGTCTGTTCCTTGGCCTCATGGGAATCCCCTATGATCAATTGACAGAGGAAGACAAGATTGAGGCATGGCTGAAGATATACAGAAGTAGACAATAGCAGCACTAGAGTTGCTTTCTGGAATATCCCTGGAAGATAGTGATGAAGAAATTCTTCTCAGTGTCCAAACTTTAAGCAGTACACATTGCTGTTGATTTTTCTTCAAAGGAGAGCTGGTCACAGTGGAGATTATAGAGTTATTGATGGCAATCACTTGGTAAGATAGTCATGGATTTGAGCAGAACATGATTGGAAAATTGTTGATGAGGATATCTGAGGGATAAATATGAGAGAGATCATTCAGAGAATCTCTCTGAATGGCCAAACATCATGAAGATACTTGTGTCCCATGTGAATGCTCACCAAAGGTTCACCTCAGCAGAGTGGCTTTTCAGTCAGTCTCTCTTCCCAGCCACCCCTGTCATTTCAAAGTAGGCCCATGAGCAAAGTGGTCATGGCAGTAAGGATGGATTTGGTGACATGGAATTCTACTCAGAAAGGTTTACCTAACTCCAGCCACTTCCGAGTGCCCAATCTGTCACCAGAGACCAACATTGAGCCCCCAATATGGCATCTTTCCCCAGTGTGTTCAGTCAACTACCTGGTGGCAGCTTGATTATACTTGATTATACTGCCTTGGAAGGGGCAGTGTTATTAATGAAATAGAGATTAACTCTAGATATGGAAACGCCTTCTTCCGTACATATAATTCTTCTGCCAAAACAAACATCTGTGGACTTAAGAGAATGCTTTTTCCACCATCATGCTATTCCATGCAACATTGCTTCTGATCAAGGAACTCACTTCAGAGCACTGTACCTGTGCTCATGAAATTCACTGGTCAACTGATAGGTTGGCACACAAAGAAGGACAGAATAGGTTTGCATAGTGAAACAAAATGATAGGCCATTGGGTTTTCAAAATGATAAGAAAATGGAGAAGAGCCCAATCTCTTTCCAATATTGGAATCTTTCCAATATTTGACAAGTTATTTGCAAAGAAATCTCATCTTACACATTAGATTCCCTCAGAATATTCCCTGAGAACATAAAGCATAAAAACAAGCACGGACAGTTAAAACAGAGGGTGTGTGAAGAACTGAAACCTTAGAAAACATCAGGTGCATCTGGGTCACCTGGCATCACAGATGGATGGCAAAACATTGCTGATTGTAGATTTGGTACTATGGGCTGTTGTTCTTAATAAAGATAAGGGGCAAATTCACTAACCTGGATTCATGTTCTCTAACAAGTTTATGGATATACCAATAGCTCAAATTGCTTGGTTAATTGCACACTTTTCCCATGAAAGCAGTAATGTAACTTTGAAGAGTTTAGAAAACATTTTCAGTTTCTAGTGTTATGTCTTCCTCTGGGGGTCAACACAGCACTGTGCTTAGGTGTGGCACTTGGTGGCTAATCAATAAATCTCTGTGTTGAATGAGAAAGGAAGAAACTCTTGGAGCACTAGAGGATAACATATATGTTCATATCAATAATATTTCTAAAAATTAAGTAGGATTAGGAAAATAATTAAGTCCCTTTTTAGTTCCATTTCTCAATTCTAAAATGGAGTAGCAGTAACATGGATTTATTCTCACTTTATGCATCAGGCCTTTGAAAACTCACAACTTATGTTCTGTGCTCTCAAAAAAAGGAAAACTATCACCAGGATTACAGAAAATGTGACCAAAATATACACAATTTCATAGTCATCTATACATTTGGAAACATGACAAATGAGTGCATTTATAACTAAAGTCACTAAAGTCAGGTGAGTTAGTCTGGGTCAATTTTCTCCCTAGAACTGCACTTTGAGAAAAACCCAAGATTTAACATAAGTATCAACTAAGAAGGAATTATGGGCAATTATCTGTTCCAGGCTCAAATAATACAAATAGGTAACTGCCAAGGAAAATCCAGTCATGAGTTCTTTTGGATACCAGAATCTCCAAATGTGTTAACTTAATAAGTTCTATCAACCTGACAATATGTCTCATGTCCTAGTAAAATCTCTCCATTCTTTTCAACTTACTTGGCCCTCTGATTGAACTAATCAGTTTTATTTTCATAACATCTAGTATACAAAGCAAGAATCATACATATTGCATGACCATTACTTTGTACCCTAAAGGCTAAACATAACCCAAATCATTGAACCCTTAATTACAAACCCTGGTTTTTGATATTGATAATTATTTTATTGCTCTTTCTGAGACTCACTTCAGTGTTTTTAAACTTATGCTAGTTAAATCAGGACCAAAAATGAACATAAGCTGAAATAAAGGTCTTCACAGCACAGAACATTTTGGAACAGTTGTTCTCTGCTTTTTACCTGACCTGCTTATTTGGATACTTATTTGGTCAGGCATCTGTCCTGATGACTGATAACTTTTTCTCATCCCTCTATACATAGACCATTGCTTCAGTGATGACCTGAGGGGAAAATACCCTAATGACTTGGCTGATAACTTTTTGTGCAGGAGGCACAAGTCAGAAAGATTCAGTGTTGCATTGCTGGAAGCTAAGCTCTGACTTTAACTCCCTGAGCCCACGGTTCATGAGAAACCATGCAACTTACCACAATCCTGGGCAAGCCCTTATCAGGCTGATGGCTTCTCATTGATGGAAGGTGCAGAGTTTACAGGTGTGTGGAATATGAAATGCTAGTGTGAAAGGAGGATCTTTGTGGCTGTGCACATTTGAAAAACTCTGCAGACAACATCAAGGGCATCACAAAGCAGGTTAGCTGATAAAAGATATTAAGGTTTATATGGTCATTTGTAAAGCTGTCGACACATTATTTAAAATATATTTTTGAAAAGTCTTTCAAAATTCATTTTCATTAGAATAGTTTTAATCCATACAAAATTATTATGCTGTGGTTACATTTTGGGGAAAAGAAGGTGAACAAGTAAAAAAGGAAAAAATATATAACTAAGTTGAAGAAGCATAGGTCCCACAAATGGGAATATTGAGTAGTTTTTTCTCACTGAGAGGAACATAGATTGAGGTGTTTGAGGAGAATAGGATATTTCAAGTAGGGAACCCCTGGAATTTCAATTTTTATGATGTTTGTTTTTTCTTTTTGAGACATAGGGAAACAAAGTAGATTGGAAATTAAATAAAAGATTGTTCCAACACCCTTTGAAAGATAATTATTATTTCATCATATCACTCTCAGTTATTTTGGTTCATTTTTAAAAAATGGATTAAAATTCATCAAAACAGCTTATCATATGAATATTTAATAACCATCTCCTATAACCCCTTCCAATCCTGGTATCAGAGGTAAGTAATATTAATATTCTTTGTTTCCATACACTTTCAGTACTATAAAAACCTATATATAAGCCTATTTTAAAATTCAGTAGTTACTCCTGAAATATTCTGGAGTAGACTAAAATTGTTCACACCTCACCAGTATACATGAGGCACTAGTTATCCCATGCCGTCACCCTCACTTTGGTTTAGACTGACCAATCTGATGACTGAAAAATACATTACTATTGTTATTTAATGGGTCCAAATTGCTCTGTTGATGACAAACCTAGGTACTGAGGTAAAATCAATAAAACTTTATTAATCAGAGCAAAAAAGAATGTAGAATATGTGCAATAGAAGTATTTTCTGTGTAGTGAAAAGACAAATAAAACCTATAGGATCTTACTCAACTGACTAAATTTACAAAAATATTTTTAGTGGACTTAAACTGCTGTCTCAATATGTACATGAATATGATAAAATTTAGATCTCTGAGAAGCATCAAACTAGAAGACACAGAATCACTAGAAATTCATATTTATTTCAGGGAATGTTCCACAACCTGAGACATGTGTTTCTGCAGTCCAGAGTTTTGAGGATGGTCTTCCATTTACTTTCCTCAATAGGTAACACAGACACTTCAATCTGGGCTGTGGAGTAAGCATTCCCAAATAAAGTTTTAATTGTATCATTATACATCACAAAAAACAGATGGGAAGACACATCCTAGCTGTATAAGCACAGAGCAAACATGTTTTAGATGAAGCACAAGAAAGAGGAGACACATGAAGCAGGAGTTGAAGGACTTGGGTTCTGGTCTCAGCTAGTCATTGAAGGACTGCAAATAATCTCCCTAAGCAGCACTGTCTTCATAAAGCATTGAAGAAGTAGGATGTCATGCTTGCTCCAGAGCCCTGCAATTCTGTCTATCCCTTGGAAATTCGTTGATACTTTGTATTTTTCTTATAAAATGATATATATGATGAATTTGTGATTATATCAGTGTTTATGACCAAACAAAACATTCCAAAATAGAAATCATACCTATGAAGGCAGTTATGCATCTTAAATTCTTCTTCACTTTTTAAAATTTGGTACCAGGGATTGAACCCAAAGGTGCTTAACCATTAAGGCATATCCCCAGCCTTTTTTTATATTTTATTTAGAGATATGGTCTCACTAAGTTGCTGAGGTTCTCACTAAATTGCTGATGCTTGCTTTGAACTTGTGATTCTCCTGCCTCAGTCTCTTAATCTGCTAGGATTACAGGCATGTACCACTGCACCTTCCTTTTTTCCCATTTGTTTTTAATTTCCCAAACAATGTGCTATCATGAGAACAGGTCAGGAACTGTTACCGTCAAGAATCCTCAGCCTCCATTCCTATACATCTGTATTCCCTCTTATTTGGGCTAATAAATGTTCATCCACCACCATGAGGTCTGGTCTGATCCACTTTCTGTCTAGTTACCATCACCCAAGTCCAAGGACCTGGGCTGTACCCTGGTGGAGACCAGGTACTGGCAGGGGCAGAGTGGGAGAAAGGGAAACTGTGTCAGTCCAATGCTTTCATTTTACTGATGAACATCAAGAAGCAAGTACCAAGTTCTGAAGAAGAGCCAGAGCCCCAGTGTGAATGATCACAGTGCTTTTGCTGGAACCTAAGTTGTTTTAGTCAGTACAGTAGGGAAGTATCAGCACAGTATTTCAAAACTGAATGTCACATTTGAATCCTAAAGGTGCTGAGAATGAAGAGTGGCCATAGAGCACAAAGCAGTAATAGGATTTGTTTTCTTTTTCTTTGTTCCTCTTTTATGCTTTCTAGGACACAGGACTCACAATTGGCTTTTCTTGTTTGTTTGTTTTTGGTTATATCCAAATTCATTTCCTATGCATTGTTTGCATTTCATTGATTTTGAATTTAAAACATAGAAAATACCATGTTAACTTATGGAAAAGATGCAAGAAATAATAAAAAGTTAAACCCACCCACATCCCAATGTGACTAGGTAAGGAAGTGCTATCCCTATCTTTTGAGAGGCTTTGGGACTCTCCACAATCATATCTGTTCAGAATTCTGCTTTTACCAAAATAAATGCATTAATAAGTGACATAATAAGTATAGTTCTGAACTTGAGCTAAAGGTCACCATGCGATACAATGCTTCTGAAACCCACTTCTTGTAGTTTAAAAGTGTGTTGACGTGGTTTGCTCTTATGGTGTTTCCTTATACTTCATTTCTTTTAACTCAAGTATGATAATCCAGCACTTTAAAGTTTTCTACTTGAGTGAAGTAGGTGTAGTCTCCCCCCATTTTTTTTTTTTTGGTTCTGGGGATTGAACCCAGGGATCCTTAGTCACTGAATCATATCCCAAGCTCTTTTTAATTTTTTATTTTTATTTTGGGACAGGGCCTTGCTAAATTGCTTAGGTCCTCAGTAAGTTATTAAGGCTGACTTTGAACTTGAGATTCTCCTGTCTTGGCCTTCTGAGCCACTGGGATTACAGGCCTGAGTCACCACACCCAGCTCCATTTTTTGCTATAACCAAATATAGGGGTTTGTCTGAACCATGTGTCCAGCAGTAGGGCTGCTCTAGCACAGGGTTTATCATCTCTGAGGTGATGATACCAGTCTATATCTCCATCACAGTTAGAACTATAGTAGAGGCACATCTGCACCATTCCTGAATATTGGTCTGTTTTAAAATTTTGGTTGTTTTGGTAAATAAAAAATGATTTAACATTTTGGACTAATTATTATTTCCATATTAAGACATAAAAAACATAAATTTAAGTGAACAGTAACTGTCAATAATATAAAACATGTAGAGGTGGTAAGAGGCTGAAAGGGCCACAGCAGAGGTTCCCCTGAGTTATGACAGCAGAAAGAATGGTCTCTGGCTATATAATTTTCTTACGAATGATTTCTTTTTAAATACTGGGACTATGCACAGGTGCTCCTCAACTGATGATAGGTATACACCAAAATAAACCATAAGTTAAAAATGCATTTAATATACCTACCATACACCACAAATTAGCCTTGACTACCTTAAATTGCTCAGAATACTTACAGTAGTCTACAGTTGGGTAAAATAATCCAACACAGAGCTTATGTATTTTATAAAAATAAGAGACTGAATATCTCATCAGATTTACTAAATACCATACTGAAAGTGAAAAACAGAATGATTTACAAGGGTGCGCTTTTACACAATTGAATATGAAAAATACTTAAGTCAAACCATCACAAATAAGGAAACCTCTGTATTTTAATCTGGTGAGTAAGAAAGAGGGCAACAAACGATACTTTCAGCCAGGGGAAGGAGACTTAAACAAGGAGACTCAGAGAGAAAACCTTGCTTTGGCTACAAGAAGGGAATGGGTAGGAATTCTACTCAGGGGCCTATTACCTGTAATGGGGGTCCAAACTAATTTGCATTATGAGAGGAGGTTTATATCACATTTAAAGTTGAACCATGTCAAAACAGAGAACAAAAACAAAGGAAATACACCTGAGAAGCGATGAGCTTTGCTTATGTTTCACAAATATTCTAGACATAAGAAAAAGGTATTTCTTTATACATGAGCTTTTAAAAATATGCGTCACCAAATGAAAAATGTGTAAATTTGTATGAAAACAGTCCAAGATGGGGAACTTCCATCCCTCATTCTGGGGCTTTCTGTTATCTACTGAACCTGTAGCACAGAACAACCAAGCCCCAGTGTATGAGAACCAGCATTAAGGTGTTATGAGACCAAAGAAAGAGATGCAGACAGATCTAGAATTCCAGAGTGCCATGTACTGGGGGACTTACTGACATACATGTGGTCTGGGTGGCACCCAGAGCAATTGCCATCCCCACAATTCTGGTCAGAAGGAAGGGTGTATATTATATATGGGTTTGATTGAAAATGACTTTGTCCTAGCTGCAGTGTAACTGGTTTGTCTTAAATTAGTATCAAAGATTTGGTCACATTCCTAGTACTAAGTTCAGACATAAAGCTCAATACACTAGATTTTATCTATTTATAGTCTGCTGGGAAACAAGAGTAGCAGAAACCAACTGCGGTTACTTTGGGGCAATCATGGTGACTACAACTTAAGATGGCTTCAGATATGAACAGACACTTCACAGAAGAAGATCCACAAGCAATGAGCAAACATATGAAAAAATGTTCACCATCTTTAGTAATAAGAGAAATGCAAATAAAAACTACACTAAGATTCCATCTCACTCCAATTAGAATGGCGATTATAAGAATACAAGCAACAATAGGTGTTGGAGAGGATGTGGGGGAAAAGGTACACTCATACATTGCTGGTGGGGCTGCAAATTACTGCAGCCACTCTGGAAAGCAGTGTGGAGATTCCTTAGAAAACTTGGAGTGGAACCACCATTTGACCCAGCTATCCCACTCCTTGGTCTATACACAAAAGGAATTAAAATCAGCATACTTCAGAGATACAGCCACATCAATGTTCATAGCTGTTCAATTCACAATAGCCAGACAGTGAAACCAACCTAGATGTCCTTCAATTGATGAATGGATAAAGAAACTGTGGTATATATATATATATATATATATATATATATATATATATACACACATACACAATGGAATATTACTCAGCTATGAAGAATAATAAAATTATGGCATTTGCAGGCAAATGGATGAAATTGGAGAACATCATGCTAAATGAGATAAGCCAAACTCAAAAATCCAAAGGATGAATGATCTCACTGATAAGCGGATGATGCCACATAACAGGGGGTGGGAGGGGTGCAAGAATGGAGGAAAGGAGGGACTGTATAGAGGGAAAGGAAGGGTGGGAGGGGTGGGGGGGAAGTAAAAAATAACAGAATGATTCAAACATCATTACCCTGTGTAAATGTATGATCACGCAAATGGTATGCTGTTACTCCATGTACAAACAGAAACAACATGTATCCCATTTGTTTACAATAAAAATGAATTAAAAAAAAAAAGATGGCTTCAGTCTCATCAAGCTGAGCACATACATTCCACACCTCGTAACTGGCTCTTACAATATCACATGCCTCTTCTTCCATGATGTGCCCTGAACCTGTGAGGGGTTTTAGTATAGTGTAAATAGTATGTCAAAAGGCAATCTGTCTGGCTTGTAAGCAGTGTCCAGAGCACCTAGGGGACATGCACAAAAAGGAGTCAGACAACAATTATGTAAATGATGTTAATAATCATTTTTTTCTATCAGAATTCCCCAACCAAATCAATGACTTATCATAACTCCTCATCAGGGGACAGAAATAGATAAAACATTTGTATTTTCATGTGTGATTTGAGGTGTGTGAGTGACTATACACACCGCCTCTTGTCTTTATGATGGCAAATATTCCACAGAAAATAGAAAAACAGTGGGAGGCTGAATGTATGGATGGAAAAATAAATGTTTAGTAGGGAAATGACAAGGTTAATGTGCAACTTCCAACAAAAAAGCAGTGGTGTCTATTCTAGAAAATGGCAACAACACCTAGGGAAGATGCTGTAGAGCATCCCAAACATTTGACCAACAGGACAGAGTTCATGAGTGACTCTTAAAATGAATAGTAAGGGGACTAGGACTGTAGCTCAGTGGTAGAGTGCTTACCTAGCATGTGTGAGGCACTGGGTTTGATCAACAGCACCACATAAAAATAAAGGCATTGTGTCCATACACAACTAAAAAAAAAATATATATATATATATATATATATATATATATATATCAGACTAGGAGACTAAGTTCAGCTCCCTAAATATTATCCTTAACCCATAGGGCATGATCACAGGTCCAGAGTGTAACAAGACCCCCAGGGATCCAATTAGGAGGGCTGGAGATTCCTCACACAGTGGCAAAAAATAGTCAACCCATCTCTGGGGGCCAAGTCAGTTGAGTCCCCACTGAATTGTCCCCTATCCTGGGTTGAATGCTTAATGGTTACAAAACAGTAGAGTTCTTTGTCTTTGTATCAACTCTGGTAGTATACCATCTGGATGTACATCCTGGACATGCATGGTTGTGGCAGGGGCCAGAGTTCCCAGGTGTTCGAGAAGCATCCAAGATGAATGACCATTTAAATATATTAACATTTCTTTTGTTATTTGTTCTTTTAGATATACATGACCATAGAGTATATTTTGGCATATTAATCACATATTTCTCTAAAGACTCCAGTTCAGCTGGCCAAGGTGGGTTTGCCTAATAGAGTCAATATCTAACACTTGAAGAAGACTTTCTCTTTCTTTGCCAAACCCACTTGCTGTCTTAGGGTTATATGGCAGGTGGGAGTTTCATGATGCATCATGTCCTTGGGACCAGTGATAAACAGTATAGCCTGTGAAATGAGTGTCCTGACACTTCACAGTCCATTGTGGATACACATACATTACACTAGCTTCGCAAGACCTTTGAAAGAGGTGGATTGAATAGCTCTCTTCCTAGGGAAAGCAACACAGGTTAAGGCATATTTGTGTCCTTTATTATCTGGCAAAAGGCAGATATGATCAATCTGCCAGTCTCACATTAGTTGGAGAGTTCAGTGTATTTGTTCCTGGATGAGGCTCAGATGACAAAGCTGGAGGCAGTAGCACACCTGTCATTGGGTATGACCAAGAGCAAGTCATAATATTTTAGGGATAATCCTGTCCCTTTAGTCCTGTTCCATTCCATTTTAGCACTTTGTAAATTACTTTCTCTGTACCTTTTTCATGAGGTTCACTGCCTGGGTCCTAGCCAGAGCCTGCACCATAGTAAAAGCATCCACCTTCACATATCTAGGGACAAAGGTGAGTATGTCAATCAATTTTTCCAGTTTCATGTCACATTTGTTGCCACATGTGGGCTTCCAAGAAAGACTCTCCCAGTAAAGACCACATTCCACTTGTGACTGTGTCATCTACAATATAAGGCCATGGTAAACCATCCAATAGTTAGTACAAATATCCAGTGACCACCTCACAGGTACTACAAGTCATACTTGCATAATTTTGTCTTCTGGATGCTCAGATTTTCCCTGTCTCATCCCAGATAGTATGAATAATAGGTTGTATTGCAAAATTAGTACAAACACTTGGCTTCCCCCATGTTGGACCCATCTGTATATTAACAATTTTCAGGCATGGGGATACCACTCCTCAGACTTGTGAGGTCAGTGGCACAAGGGAAGCCACCTGGGGTGATGAGGAATAGGTAAAGGCCCCTGATCAACAAGCTGTTGGTGAGAAATCTGCATTGCTGAAGTACACATGCCATTTATTTAGGGATGTGTTCTATAAGAGACTTATGCTGGTGAAATATCCACGTATGTAGGTAGACCAGTTCACCTCATGTCCAGTAAAGTTTGGACAGTGGCTCCACCTGTGGTAGGTCATTTTACACTCCTAAAAACTGTGTTATAAAGGTCCGTATCTACTAGTTTCAGCTCCCTTCCACATCTAAGGAAAAAATTTTAGAAGTACATTTTACAATGTTGTTCTTGTCAGAAAGCTAAATTCAGGTCATCTGCTGTACAGGTGACTTCTAACCACATTGGCAGCCCTTGTAGAGAGGTACACAGAAATCATACCTGGGCTATCAAATTTGCTTTTTCAAATACTCTCTGCTTGGGAACATCCTAGTTCCATTTGGCTCTCTTCTTCATCAGCCCAGTAGTGGGCATGGATATTGAATGGAATGAGGAGTAAAAGCCTGCTAATAACCCAGGGGCCTAAAGGCCCCTCTACATTCTTCACTGCATGGATGAAGGAAAAGGTGTTCACTTAATCTCTTGCCATGCCTAGAATCAAATGGGTCTTACCTGACCTGACCACCCCCATGAACTTCACAGGGCCCTGGATTTTATTGAGGTTGAAAGACCATCTCCTACCATGTAAATGAGTTGTTCTACTGCATCCTATAACACAGGATGATCTTCTCCAGTTAGCAGGATATCATTGACATTAATGGAACCAGACAACATCAGTAGAGAATGAGAACAGATCAAGGTTCCGAGCCACCATGCCATGACAGATGATAAGACTGTGTAGATATCCCAGAGGCTGTACCTGGAATGTCCACTGCCTTTTCCCAACAATTTAGTGTGAATTGGCCTTGCAAGTCCAGTTTCAACGGGTTGTTGCAAAAGGCAGTAGCTAACTCCAGAACACCATGGACAGAGTGAAGGGAGAGTGTATTTCATGAGTATAAGTTTTAATTTTGCAAGATGAAAAAGTTCTGGAGATGCATTACACAATATTTTGAATATACTTAACATGGTAGAACTATATATTTAGAAGTGATTAAGAGGTAAAATAAAACAAAAAGCCATATTTAATAACTTAAATATGTTCAGCATGTTCAGTTTATGACAAAGTCAATTGTACTTAATAAAGCAGTTAAAATAAAATAAAGAAGGCTCTCTACAGAATGAAAGAAAATATTTTTAATTCAAATTTGATGAAGAATTATTATTGAGTTCCTATAACTCAATAAGGAAGCAACCCAATTTGAAAATGATCAAAGAAGAACAGCAATAGGCATTTTCCCAAAGATGTACATACAGTCAATAATCATAGGAAAAGCAGCATTGTTATGATGGAAAAGCAAATCATCCACTGGGTGCTATCACCTTACATGTATTACAATGGGTGTTTTAAACTAAATGGAAAATATTGATAGAGAATATGGAGAAAATTAACCCTAAAAATTTTCTGGTGGGAATTTAAATTAAGCAACTACTATGCAAAATAGTATAATAGTTCCTCCAAATGTTGAATGTGCAATTATTGCATGATTAGGCAAATCCACTTCTAGGTATATTTCCAAGAGAACTGGAAGGAGAGACTAAAACCAACACAGGCACACCAATGTTTATGGCACCTTTATTCACATTAGCCAAGTGGTGTAAACAACCCCAAATTCCCTAGGTAAACAAAAGAATAATTATGCAACATGTTGCATGTCCATGCCAAGTTGTATAATTCAGTCTTTAAAATTAATGCATATCTGAAGAATGCAATAATGTGAGTGAATATGGAAAACATTCTAAGTGATAAACCAGAAAAAAATTATGATTCCACATATCAGATCCTTATAACAGGCAATTCCATAGAGACAGAAAATGAAGTAGGGATTATCAGTAATTGGAGAAGAGGAGGAATCGGGCATTATTGTTTAATAGTATGGGAATTCTGTTTGGCAAAGTGTACAAGTTATGGAAATGAAAACTATCCATGATGCATAACATTGTGCAAGTATTTAATGCCATATAATTGTATACTTTAAATGGTTAGAAGGATAACTTTTATTTTATGTACATTTTGCAATAAACCCCAATTATGATATGCTTTGAAACAGCTCAAGAGAACATTATTTAATATTCATTTGATAGTAATTAAAATGATTGTATTCAGGCACACAAGGCAGCTGCTCCATGTGAGAAAAGGCTCTGGTTTGTATAGAGCTGAGCTGAATTACTAAAATATATGAACTCAGCCAGGTGCAGTGGTGGTGAAGCACTCTTATAATCCCAGTCATTATGGAGGCTGAGGCTAGGGGATCAAAAGTTTGAGGTCAGCCTCAGCAATATAGCAAGGCCCTCAGCAATTCAGCAGGACACGTCTCAAAATAAAAAAATAAGGACTAAAAAGAATAGAGGATGTATCTCAATAGGTCAAATGTAAGCAGATCAGTCCTCCAAACATAAAAATATTTATGTATATATATGTATATATATATATGTATGTGTGTATGTATACATTTGTTTATACTTATATATAAATTTATAACACATTTTTAAAAATTCCCCAAAATACACCATCTAGGAGAAAACTCAGACATACAAAGACAACTGAACCAGGCAAATGATCATGCATGACAAAGGATTTGCAGGTCATGGAAGAAGAAAAAGAAGAGATTGGTTTTCAGGGTTCTCAGATCACCGTTTCAAAAAATTTTGTTCTTTTTAGGTGTACATGACAGTAGAATGTATTTTATCATATTATACATACATGGAGTATACCTTTCCATTCTTGTGGTTGTACATGATGTGCAGTTACAGTTATGTACTCATAAATTAATATAGGAAAGTAATGTCCAATTTATTTACTGTCTTTACCATTACCATCCCCTCTTACTTCTTTCATTCCCCTTTGTCTAATCCAAAGAACTTCCCTCCCTTCCCCTTATGGTGCGTTAACTCTGTTATCAGAGAAAACATTTGGCCTTTGGATTTATGGGATTGCCTTATTTCACCTAGCATGATAATCTACAGTTTCATCCATTTACCAGCAAATGACATAATTTCATTCTTCTTTATGACTGAGTATAGTCCATTGTGTATATATACCACATTTTCAGAAGGCCTCTTAAAATGCTACTTCCTATTGAACTTGCAGCAGGTTTAGACTTTAAACAGCTGGTAGACAGATCTGGAGAAAGGGAAGGAGTGACGGGAGCTAAGCTGGGTTAAAATGTGTGGCACTCTTATAAAAGCAGGAGCCACAGACAATAAATTGGTGGAAGAGTTATATACCAGGAATTCACTAGTGAAAACTCTCAATCAGAAGTCAGAATTTTCATACCTTTAGCAGTGAGAGCAGTACACTTGAGAAGCAGAAAAAGAAATAAAGAGAAAGACAAAGTCATATGAAAAATAGAGAAAGACACAGGGGACAAAACAAACCAAAGCACCCAGAATACAACTATCTCCAGCTCAAAACCTAGGATGACCAACTCTAGTGATGAGAAAGAAATGTCACAGGACACTGACATCTGAGGGCAAACACTGTGGGCTATTGAGAAGGATCTGTTTCGACTTTCTAAAGTGAATGTTATCAGTACCAGAAGATTATATAGTAATGCAAATTCATATGTGTATCCTATACCTCTATATAGCAAATGATTATTCATCACCTAGGATAACATATACAATAAGTTCTTATTACTTCTTATCACCATTTCCTCACTACTGAAATCGATGGCTCTTGGTATAACAGCAGACAGATCTGGGGCATACCTATTAAGAGGGTGGGGACGAGGCATCTCCTCCTTTATTGGCCTCCTCATAGTGCCCAAGAGGAGACTGCAGAGTTCTGTATCAACCGCTTACTCTCAGTGCTGAGGTCCCTAGTAATTCCAGAGAAGGGTAAAAAGAGTTGGAAGATGTTCTACTCACTGAACCAGAGATGTTAATTTATGATAAAAACAATCTGCCTAATTCACATTGAAATCTAATATTTAGAAATAACAATGTAAATAATGTAACATATTTTTCAAAAGAATTTAAGTAGAGTAAAATATAACATAAAAATACATGAACAATCATAAGGATTTTAATATTAAACATGACTATTTAAGTTCAATTAAAATTGTCAATATTGGAGGTATCAGTTGACTATTGCTGCATATACTTCAACACCATAATGTTAGGACTTATGGTTCTCTGGTTTGGTTGTGGACCTAGTTTTGCCTGAGCCATCTATGAATCTACAATTGATGAGCTGGCTGAACCTAGAGGGTATAAAATAGCTTTACTCACATATCTGGGGCCTTGCAAGGGGTGAGGAGTGGGGTCTTGAAAGGTAGAGACCTGAGGATCATTCATTCTCCATTGGGTCAGAAGGAGCCCAATGTGTAAACTGAAAAAGCAACAAGTCTTAGATTCTTCAAAGAAATTAGATTCCAGGACCAACCCCCTTTCCTCTCAAATTGGTGAATCAGAAAGGCACTTACAGAGATTTATAACTTCTTGGAGTGAAAATCCACAAGCAGAAACTTCCTTGGGAAGCAGTGTTTAGAAAAACCTGAACTAGAATTGAACAATAGCTGGAAGCTCAGTGTGCACAGGGCTGATCCAGTAACTCAGGGCTCCTTATACTTTGGTGAGTTTTACCTCCAGGATCTCAACCAGGTTCTCACAGTGTAACTAAAGCATTCTGATCTTCTTGAAAAGTTCCAACCTTAAAAGAAACTAGTTTACAAAAGAAGGCCTACTGAAATTTTGTCAGACTCTAAATGACCCAAGATAAAGGAACTACCAGACTCAAGCCTTCTCTAGACCTCAAGCAGGAAGAAAGGACACTCTCAACTGTGCCTCCCATTACTCTTCCACATGAGAGAGGAGAATATCCAGCTATAGCTGCCTCCTGACTCCTGTCCCATCAGAGTGGGGAAAATGAGGAAACTGATGTAGCTTCTTTCAGGAGCCCAGACTCACTGCAAGACTGAGATCTAATCATAGGTCTAGGGACATCTTCCTTCACCAAGCAGGGTAAATGCAAAAAAAGCTAAGCAGCACTAACAAAGAACATACACATAGTATATTCAAATGGCAGGAAATCAAAGGGTGAGGAAGTCATTTTTAAAAGTCCACTATAGAATGTTGATTATCATGGTCTGGGTCTAGGAATGTCCACACAAAAGCACATGTGTTAGGTAATGCAGAAATATTGAGAGGTGCATTATGAGAACTGCAACCTTATATGTGGACTACTCCTTTAGATGAATTAATAATTTGAATGGACCACTGAGTGCTAACTGTAGACAGGTGGATGTGGCTGGAAAAAGTAGGTCACTGTGCCTTTTGAGGACATAATGTAATGTTAAAAAACATTGTGTCAGGTTCTGGGTGTGTGGGTGGGTCTGTCTTTCTTTCTCTCTGTCTCTCTTTGTCTCTCTCCTCTGTTTCCCTCTCTCTGATTTTATTATTTTTATTTTTTTATATCACAGATTGAACCCAGGGGCACTTAGCTACTGAGCTACATCTTCAGTCCTTTTATGTTTTATTTTGAGACAGGATCTTTCTAAGTTACTTAGGGCTCTGCTAAGTTTCTGAGCCTGGCTTTGAACTTGCAATCCTTTGACACTCCTGTCTCAGCCCCTGTAGCTCCTGGGATTACAGGTGTGTGCCACCACATCTGCCTCTCTATGCTACTTGTCTGTAATGAGATGAGCAGCTTTCATCTGCCATGGCCTTCCACCCTGGGCCCAGCAATGGAGATGGTAGAACCCCAAATAAACTTTCTTCCTCTAAATTGTTGTCACGTATTTCATTCACAGAGACAAAATGCTGATTAATATAGGGATGATAGTTAATATTGTATTGTATATTTCAAAATTACTAAAAAGTAGAGTTTAAATTTTCTCACAACAAAGAAATAAGTATGTGAAGCAATGAATAAGATATAGTAATTGACCTGACATAATGTATCAAAACATTCCCTTAGGTCCCTTATGTCATATAAATATGTACGATTATTTGTCAAGTAAAATTTACTATAGGGGCTGTGACTGTATCTCAGTGATAGAACACTTGCCTAGCGTGTGTGAGGCACTGGGCTTGATCCTCAGCACTACATAAAAATAAATAAAATAAAAACAGTTTAAAAATCACTATAATCCATGAGATTCTAGACAATACATCAAAGAAAAATATGTAAATGATGAAGATCAGAAATTAAAAGAGTGGAATCAATACAGGTTCCACAGACATTGAAAAGATAGTAAAGGAATACCACAAACAACTCAATGTTTTTAAATTCAAGAAACTACATGAAATGTGTTGATTTCTTGCAAGACAACTAACTATGCTAGATTTAACACAAAATTATCAATCTGAATAGAACTGTAACTAGTACAAGATACTGAAACGAAGAGGACATCCCACCAATTTAAGATATGTTCTGGTTAATCTCTTCCAGAAGATAAAAGCTAAAGAACTACTTTCTAACTCATTGTATTTGACCAGCACTAAAGTAATAACAAAATCAGACAATGATTACAAGAAAACTACAGGCTTAAATATGTCATAAAAGTATGTAAGAAAAAATGCAATGAAGTATTAGTAAATATTACCCAGAAAGAGACTTGCATCAGTTTAGTCAATTGGCGTATAGTAAAGGAGCAGAGCCAACAGCAGAACAGCCCAGAGATCTTTCCAGCAAGTGGTGCTCATGACCTGAACATCCCCATCAGTAAGGCTATCTACACATGTGGAAGGCGAGACTTAGAGAGAAAGGAGGGAGCAGGGGAAAGAAAAACTCTTGTAAAATAAGGGCTGAACACTTAACAAATTTGAAAAAAAAAAAAAAGACAGACCTCTGGATTCAAATATTCCCCATTGTAAAATCAAAACAAACAGAACAAACAGCAATCCCTGCATCACAGGTTGCATCACATCACAGGGTGCATATTTGATATCACACATGAATAACTGGGTTTGTGTCTGTTTGTGTGAGTGTGTATGTATACAGACATTCCCAAAAATTTCTTCTGCAATCAAACATTCATTGATTTTGAGCAAAATACACTAGAAACATCCAAAATTTTCCTTGAAGTTTTTTCTCATTTTCTATACCTGTTCTTCTAGATTTTGAATAATGGTACACTTAATTTAGGTATTTGTGTTGTGTTGTTCAACACCATCTACATTAAGGTAATACAATTAACTAGAAAAATCATGAAGAAATTTTATTCAAAATTCACAAAACTAAGTAATTATAGAACAGACGTCAGTTCTATGTCTGAGTTGATTCAAGGCAAGAAAATATTATGTGAGAAAGTTGAAACTGCAAAGACAGGAGAACCTGAAAATAATAATCCCTGTGAAATAACAATTACAGAAACAACCCAATTTCCAAAAAGTGTGATATTGATGGAGCTAAGCAGAGCAGGTCAAGTCTGGGTACTAGGCAGAAACACAGAAAATGAAAGAAGTTTTCCTCAGGCAGGGTGAGCAGGTGGAGTTGGAAGGAGGGATCTTGAAGGCCCAGGTGTGTGGAGGACATGCTGGGCTGGAGGGTGGGGCAGGGATGTAGTGCAGCCTCTTTTTGCCCCTCCCCTGCTGTCAGGATCCCTTTGTGATGAGACAGCACAGCCCTGTGATACAGGCCTGGGTCCTACTCCCCATTCCTGAAGAGACCTCTTGGGACTCATTTGTCTGAACTGGACAGTGCAATTTAGATGATGGAGAAGCCTCTTTTCTCTCTGAATAGTGTTAGTACCTCATAGTTGAACCCTAGCTTTACCACCTGGGCAATGGATATGATCCTTGGCATAATAAAAATAATAAAATAATAAAAATAAAAATAATAAACTAATGAGAATTATGCAAACATTAGGCATATTTTCGAGTTAAAATGATTCTCTACCCTCACCCTCCCTCCTCTTTTAGTATTGCTATAGGTTTCAGGTTTATTGAACAATGTTTTTTTTTCCTTTATAAGATAGTTCAATGCCCACAGCTCAGTGAAACAGCAGTTTCTCCCTTCTGTGCTCTGCCATTAGATTGCCCCAAAGACATCTGCACAGTGCTGGCACCTCCCTGGGTGTGGATGACACACTTAACATTTCCCTCCCAAGGGCAGGAGTGAGTTCTTCTACAGTTCTCCTTTGGATGAGGGGCTTTTCATGCTAAGGTGTTCACAACAAGCTGATGAAAGGGTGCTTGAAATGACTAATTCTCTTTGTTCATGAATATTTTTCACAAGGACAATGGGAGATTTTTTTATGCTTTGCTAAGTAGAAATCAGGCATCTCCCAGCATTAAAGTGTATGTGGTTCCCACAAACAGGAGGCTTGTCCCTTCCACAGGGAACTCTGGATTATCCCATGAAAAGTATAGAACAACTAACAACCAGGAGCCCTAGGAGCTGCTCCCTGGGTGAGCAAAGGGGCTTAACTGTTTTCTGCATTTAGAGTCAGTTGGGAAACACTAGTCCCTGCCAAGGGCCTCATGAGTATATATGTAGGATCAGGAGTTCTGGTCACACTTCAGAGGGTCCATAAACCCATAGTGAGTCTGGAAAAGAGGTCATGCTGGCAGGTTCAAGTTCTCCCCACCATTCCCTCAACCCCTGCAACACCACTGTGTGATTCAGTGCAAGCCTCTTATTTCCACACCTGAATCCTAAGGACATGGCAATTTACTTAATTCATGCAAAATGGTAGGAACTGTGTCTAGTTAGTGATACCTGTGGGCTGCCATTATCACCTGGGCCCCAGGCTCACTATCAGTGAATCAGTTACAGATGTGCCAGTCAGGACCCCTCTCCCAGGTATATTCACTGCACTCTAAGCACCCCACCTGACAGAGAGAGGGAAACTCCAAACAGATCGGAATTTGGTCTCAGTCACTGCCTCAAAAGACCCCCAAATCAGGATGTAGGAAATGGGATCTAGTTGAAGGGAGCAGGTCCTTTGGGGAAAGACCTTGGCAACTATATCTTGTCATCAGCCCCTTCCTATCCCTTTCTCTGCTTCCCAGCTGCCAGGAGGTAAGCAACTTTCTTCTGCCAGACCCATCTGCCATGATGTTCTCCCTCATTTTATGTACAAAGTAATGGAGTTGGTCAACCATAGAATGAAACCTCTGTAACCATGAAGTAAAATAAATCTTTATTTCTTCAAGAGTTTTTGTCAGGTATAGTGTCACAGGAATGAAAAGCTAAGATAATACAAAAAGGAATACTACACCCAGAAGAGGAAGGAAGATAAAATCATCAGCAAATGTGGAAAAGTAAAACTCACTAGAGGAGTAGGCATGCAAATGAGAAATAGTAAAGAACCTTACATTATCAATATAGTAAATCATCAAATTTCTAAGAAAGAAAAAAGAAAGATGGAATATTCAAAAACATCAGAAAAGAGCAAAATGACAGGAACAAGTACATACCATTTGAAAATCACCCTGAATGTACATGTTTTTAATTTTCTACATAAAAGATGCAGATTGGCTAAATGGATTAAAAAATAAGACCTAATGATATGCTGCCAATAAGAAACTTACCTCATGGGCAAATAAATACACACACTGATAGAAAAAGGATAGAAAATGATATTCAAATTAAAGGGAATCCAAAAGCAAAAAGGAAAAGCTATATTTATAATTGACAAAAGAGACTTTAAAACAAAATCAGAAAAGAAAAGAAGGTCACTATATATTGATCAAGGCAACAATTCCTCACAAAGATATAATGATTATAAATACATAAGCAATAAGACTTGGAGCACACAATTTGAAGTATCAAACATGATTACAGACAAATGGAAAGACAGACTACAATAAATACATCATCCAGACCTCCAAAAAAGTCAACAAAGTGACATCAATTTACATTACCACAGATCGAATGGACTTAACAAACATCTACAAAATATTCCATCTAACAGTTGCAAAATACAAATTGTTTTCAGCACAAAAAAATGGTTTTCAAAATAGACTATATATTAGGCCATGGGCAACTCCTACCAAACTTTTTAAAATAAAATAATTTCTTGTATTTTATCTGACCACAGTGAAAAGAAACTAGAAATAACTGCAGAAATTACACAAACATGAAGACTGAGCAACATACTATTAAATGAACAGTAGGTTATAGAAGAAATCAGAGGGGAAATTTTAAAACTCCTTGAATCAAACAAAATGTAAGCATATCAAATCAAACAGGGAAAGCGGAGCTAATTGGCAAGTTTATAACAATGAATGCCTAGATCAAAATAATAAACAATTCAGGTCAATAATATGATTCATCATAATGTTTTACAAAAACAAAACAAAACCAAATCCAAAATCCAGGGAAGGAAAGATATAATAAAATCAGAGAAAAAATAAATAAAGTAGAGACTAAAAGAATAATACAAAGCATCAATGAACAAAGGGTTGGTTCTTTAAATCAAAAACATGAAAAAATCCTTAGCTAAATTGACAAAAAGAAAAAGAAAGAACAAATAAATAAAATAAGACTTAATAAAAAGGAGTCTTAAGCCAGACACAGTGAAATTCAAAGAATCATTAGGAAAAATTTTGAGAAACTATATGCCTTATAAATTAGAAAATCTAAAAGAAATGGAAAAATTTCTGGAGACATATGACTTACCAAAATTGAACCAAAAGGATATAAAATACATTAATAGATCAATGACAAGTATTGAGATTGAAGAAGTAATAAAAAGTTTTCTGATTAAAAGGAAAAAAAAAAAAAGAAATGATCCTTATGACCAGATGAAATTATTGCTGAATTTTACCAAATTTTTAAAGAACTAACACTAACGCTTTTCAAACTTATTCATAAAACCAGGAAAACAAGTTTTGAACTCATTATATGAAGTCAATATTACTCTGCTAACAAAACCTATAAGGGACAAAACAGAAAAAGAGCTATAGGATTTCTGTTTGATTTGTTTTTTCAGAATCTCTAACTCTATTGAAATGATCTTTTGATACCCACATTTGCTCTTTTAACTGTTGATTGGTGTGATCATTCAATGCCTGCATTTACTCTCTCGTCTTCAGATAGAGCACTAATCTCCAGAATGTATATAAAGAACTCAAAAAACTTTACAAAAATAATACAAATAACCCAATCAGCAAATGGGCTAAGGAAATGAACAGATATTTCACAGAAGAAGATCTACAAGTAAACAACAATAAATGAAAAAGGTTCAACTTCTTTAGTAATAAGAGAAATGCAAACCAAAACTACACTAAGAATCCACCTCACTCCAATTAGAAGAGTGATTATCAAGAATACAAGCAACAATAGGTGTTGGAGAGGATGTAGGGAAAAAGGTACACTCATACATTGCTGGTGGGTCTGCAAATTAGTGCAGCAACTCTGGAAAGCAGTGTGGAGATTCCTTAGAAAATTTGGAATGGAACCACCATTTGACCCAGCTATCCCACTCCTTGGCCTATACAAAAAAGGACTTAAAATCAGCATACTACAGTGCTGCAGCCACATCAATATTCATAGCTGCTCAATTCACAATAGCCAGATTGTGGAACCAACCTAGATGCCCTTCAATTGATGAATGGATAAAGAAACTGTGGTATATATATACAATGGAATATTACTCAGCCATAAAGAAGAATAAAATTATGGCATTTGCAGGCAAATGGATGAAATTGAAGAATATCATGCTAAGTGAGATAAGCCAATCTCAAAAAACCAAAGGATGAATGATCTCACTGATAAGTAAATGATGATACAGAGTGGGAGGTGGGAGGGAGGCAAGAATGGAGGAAAGAGGGACTTTATAGAGGGAAAAGAGGGGTGGGAGGGGTGGGAGGGGTGGAGGAAAGCAAAAATAACAGAATGAATCAAACACCATTACCCTATGTAAATGTATGATTGCACAAATGGTATGTCTCTACTTCATGTACAAGTACAGAAACAAGTTGTACCCCATTTGTTTATAATAAAAAAAGAAAGAGAAAAAAAGAAAAAGATCTATATACCAATATGTCTGATAAAAAATACATATATAAATCTTCAATATAACACTTCCAGATTTAAAATCACATTGAAAAGATAATGTGCAATGATAGTATTTGTTTCAATCCAAAGATGCAAGAATAGTACAACAAACACAAATCAGTAAATGTAATAAAACACATAAATAAATTCAAGGATAAAATTCCTCAATACATGCACAAAGTCCTTTGATAAAATTCAGCATTCTAATCAAAATGAAAACCATGAATAAATCACATACAGTAGAATCATGTCTCAACATAGTGAAGGCGATATACATTATACTAAACTGAGAAAAACTGAAAAGCACTTCCTGTAATATCAGGACCAAGACAAAGATGTTCACTCTCACCAAATTTATTCAACAAGATACCAGAAATTTTAACCAGAGAAATTAGGCAAGAGATAGTGAATATTTTACAAGCATTAAAGTAGGAAGTCAAATTACCCCAGTTTGCTTATGATATGATTATATACTTAAAAAACTGAAAAAAAAAATCCACCAAAATACTTTTAGAACTGACAAACAAATTGCATGAAGTAGGATTCTATATCAGCATGAAAAAATCAGTTGCTTTTATATATACCAATAATTATTTGAGAAAGTAATCAGGAAAATGATCTTATTTACAGCAATGCAAGAGGAGGAGAAGGAGGAGGTGGAAAGAGAGGAGAAGGAGAAGAAGAAAGAACAAGAAGAAATACCTAGGAATAAATGTAACTACGAATGTGTAAAGCTTCTACAATGCAAATTACAAAATACTGAAGAAAGATATTGAAGAATACACTAGAAGTTGGCAACAACTACTGTGTTCATAAATTGGGAGAATTAGAATTGTCAAAATGGCCATCCTACACAAAGCAATCTACAATTCACTGCAATCGTGAACAAAATGTCAATGAGATCCTAGAATTAGAAAAAAAATTCTAAAATTCATGTGACCAAAAAAGACTCAGAAGAGTTAGAGCAATTTTGAGTAAAAAGAGCAATGCTAGAAGCACCAGAATACCTGATTTCAAATTATACCTGAAAGTCATAGTTTAAAAAAAGTACAGTATTGGCCTAAAAAGTTGCAGGAAGACCAATGGGACAGACAGAGAACCTAAGGTAAATCACACTACAACTAATTAGCAACAAAGGTGCCAAAATTGGAGAACAAACAGCCTTCTTCAACAAATGGTGCTGGATAAACTGAATATTCACATGGAGAACACTGAAACTATATCCCTATCTCTCACCCTGTACAAAAATCAACTCAGGATTAAAGACCTTAATATAAGACAGGATCCTTTAAAATTACTAGAGAGAACTCAGGGGAAAACCCACAAGATCATGGCAAATGCAATGATTTCCTAGTTAGGGTTCCAACAGTTCAGGAAATAAGAACAAGAATGAGGAAACAGGATTGCATCAAATTTAAAAACTTTTGAACATCTAAGAAAACAATCAGCTGAGTCAAGAGAAAATAAAGAGAGTGGGAGACAATCTTTGTCAGCTATTCATCTGACAGAGGATGAATACAGGAAAAACTTAACAACCAAAAAGCAAGTAATATAATAAAAATGGACAAATAACCTGAATAGACACATCTGAAAGGAAATGCAAATGGCCACTAAGTATGTGTGAAAATGCTCAACATCTTTAGCCATCATAGAAATGAAAATCAAATCAACAAGGAGTTTACATCTTACCCACTTGCTGAGGATGTGGAGTAAATGGAACCACATACAATGTTGGTAAGAAGGTAAATTACTACCACACCTATAGAAATGGATGTTCCTCAGAAAATTAAAATAGAACTACCATATGACCCAGCTATACCACTGCTGGGTCTTTATTCAAAGGAAATGAAATCAGAAAATAAAAAAGACACCTGAATGACAATGTTTATTGCAACACTATTCACAATAAGTATGATATGGACTCAGCTGGGGTGCCCATCAACAGATATGTTAATAAAACAAATATAGTACATATAAATGATGGGTTTTTTTTTCAGTCAAAGAAAACTGAAATCCTGTCATTTGCAGGAAAACAGAACTGGATCTTGTTAAATAAGATAATTCACACAGCAAGGCAAATATTGCATGTTTTCTCACATATGGGAAAATAAAAAACCAAAAAAGACATCCAGAAAAAAAAAAAAAAACTAGGGACCATGAAACAGGTAGGAGGGCAATGGGAGGGTAACCAAGGGTAGACAGAAGGTCAATGTATGATATATGCACACACAAAAATGACACAAGGAAACCTATTAATTTATACAATGATTATGTGATAAAATCTACCAAACACACACACACACACACACACACACACACACACACACATACACACGTGCACGCATATGAAAAAGGAGAGATTAGGACTAAGACATCCAAGAGGGAGGATCGTGTGAAGACATAGGAAGAAATGGAATACACAATCGAGGGAGAGAACTCTCAGAAGAACACATCCTAATGACATCTGAATGTCAGCCTTACAATCCCCAGAACTGTGAAACAATGTATTTCTATTGTTCAAGCAAATGTGTCAGGGCTTTGTTAATGGCAGCCCAAGTTGACTAATACACACCCCTTTCTGCAGAGAGGAAGAAAAGGTGGACTTTGCCATTCCTCATGGCAACCTTGGCCCTGTACCTGGTAGACAGGACCCACATGTGTGTCTGTCACTTTATCCAGCAGCACCTGGCACCATTCTCATTATTTTAATAATTTTGATGACTAAACAGCTTTAACAGATTGAAAACTGAATGCCAGAATGGATATAGATGGGCCAGTTCCACATTATAGAAAATGAAGATAGGTGAAAAACTTAAGAGATGACAAAAAAAAAAAAAGTAGACAAGATAATGAATGTACAATTTTCCAAAATCCAAATTAACAAGAAAACTCTATGATAAACTCCAAAGTGTCAAAAACTTAAATAAGAGCAGGATCCACTAGATGATATTCAAAAATGTAAACACCAGAACAGCACAGAGAGCAGTCAATAACAATGGACCCTCTGTCCATGGGACTGGAGTTGACTCAGAAGGTTGTACCTGCCAGGAGAGGAGGGAGATGTAGACAGTGTCAGCGGAGAAGCAGGGGCAGGTTGGCAGCAGGGGGCTACTCAGGATTCCTCATCAACCAGTATGGAAGTATTTCAATGCTGTAATCCACACAGACACAATTGTTGGAACCATGGAAACCCAGCCTATGAGTACAGGTGGAATCAGTCACTCCAGAGCACTGTGACAGAGGTGATGTTAATGTCTGAATAAAAGACTTGTCCCAGTATAGGTAAGGCATCCTGAAGGCTAAGTCCACATAATATTTGTCTTTGCATTCTTACCACTGGGCTCAGTGCCTTGCCTTCCGGGGTGCTCAATAAATGCTGGTGCTCTAACTGAACTAAGAAAACATCTCTATCTCCATGTAACTCAAACATTCTAGAAAAATGTAGAATGACACATTAAGAACATTTTTCTGAATGCAAAGTGTCCTTTCATGGGCTTTTTTCACAAGTGGCTGAAAGGTGAGTGCTTCCTCAGAGATCATCTGTTGCCCTTCCAAGGATCATAGAAAAAAAAAGAGAACTCTATTCAAATATTAAGTCAGAATCCCCACACTTTGGAATACATAGTACAAACAGAGGGGTTGATGAAGGGCTTTGGAGGCAGGACCTCACACAGAGGTGTGGGCAAGGATGAGGATTCCAAAGGAGGCTGCACATCCAGGTGTGAGTGAAAGGGACAGACATGCTCCTGGACCTTGCCTTGAGGCTGTCATGAAAGAACTGCTGCCATCTCAGCAGTGGGCTCAGAACTCAGGCCCTGCCAGGGCTGTCTCCAAGCAAGACCAAAGAACTCAGGGAATGAGCACCCTGGCATCTTCCCCATCCACCTCACCTCCCCACAGAAGTGTCTCTCATTGGGTGAAGGTGAACCATTACCAGAGGTTCAACAAGACAGTTTGATTCAGGATGGCATGCACACAGCATCCTGGTGAGGGGTGACAAGCAGAAAAGAGCCAAATAGTGCAGAGCTGTAAATGTCATGTATGTATATGTATCTGACATATATGTATATGTATCTGCATTGATGATCTGAGAGTTTTAAAATGCTTCCAATCTAACCAACATCACAATAGGAGATGTTAATAAACAATGTGCTGCATGACTCTCGGTGATGATTTATTTCTCTTTTTAGTGCAAAATGTTACTCAGTTTGCTCTGCTTGAAGTGCATTTATGTGTTTAGAGTGTTGCCAAGCTCAGATAATCGTTAAGAGGATTTGTGAGATGGAAAGGATTAAAAATAAACAACATCAACTTTCAGACTGACAAGTAGTATCTAATGTGGAAACCTTGAAAGCTTATAAAAATGCAAATTAAAAAAAAGAAGAAAAGTATATATTACGGAGACCAGCAAGACTAAGAACAGAAATGGGCAATTATTTCTTAGCAAAATCTGGTGGAAAATTAAAAAGGAAAAACAAAGAAAAAACACAGGAAAGGAAAAGGTTCTTATTGACAGAGTCAGCAAGATCAATTAGAACAAAGAGTTATTCAGTAATTACAGCGACCAGCAAGAAGGGGCTTTGTAATATTTGACAACATTTAAAGATTAATTTGTCACTTGTTATTGGTCAAAATATGTCCCCCAAAAGATTGTGACATCTTAACCCAGTACCAACATATATGACCTCATAAAGAAACAGAGATTTTGAAGATTTTCAAGTTAAGATGAGGACATTGGGTAGACCCCAATTCAATGTGACTGTGTCCTTAATAAACGGGAAAATTTTAGACAACAATTTCTGTGGCATAAACCCCCAGTTTGTGGTACTTTGCTATGGCCACCCAGGAAACTAGTACACTTCTCTTATCGAAAAAGAGCCATAGCTAATATGCAAATACTCAATTCCCACTTAAGCTTGTTAGATCTTAAACACCCTTTCTGCCATTATATCCTGATGGAGGGTGTAAGGATTCTCTCCAGGACAGAACTTTTTAATTCATACTCAAGTTACTGTTGAAAGCTATGTCTTCAGCTGTCACTTGCACAATGAGGGACCATGTGTTGAGAACAAGCCCAGAGAGAGGAATAGATTTTGATGCCAAAATTAATCTTTTACATAAAGATTAATCTAGTTGGAAGGAAGCCTGTGCACTCTTTGGTCCACTGTATAATGTCTGCATCACCAGTCACCTACGGCAAGTGTCATTTTACACTGTGTGGTCTCTGGCACAGTTGAGTGGCCAGAGAAGGCTGTCCAGGTGAAACTGGATGCCAGAAAAAGACTCAAGGAAGTTAGAAAAATCATTTAACTTGCTCTCTAACATGGGACCATCACAAAGCAAGCATTAAACTGTGGCTGAGGACATCCTCACTGACTCATTAGTAAATATGAGCTGGTGGCAGGAAGTGTGAACTACAAACCTGTGTAAAGTGTAATTCGATAGTTTCAAAAGATTCCCTTCAAGAACATGCCATGGGGTATCTGGATAACTATCTTTGTATTCTCTTAATTATTATAACTATCCTTCATATATAAGCATACAGATACTCTAGTGCTGGTAACTAAGATTTTATATTCAAATTCTGGAAGACTTCATGTAAACTGGTTTGATGGTAGGAAAACATGTAATCTGATAGCATGCAGTGTGCTGACTGTATAGTATAAAATGCAAGTATGTCATTAAAATTCATAAAAGAGAGAGAAAATAAAACATTAATATAAGGCCATCACACAATAATGCCACCATGTTGATACTGTGCAGAATGAATAAACCTAAGACCATTCTTAAAGAGACATTCAGTGACATGACCTTTGTTAAAAATCCCTTATATGTGGAAATGTTCCATTGTAAACAATGCCTTCCAGATCATTAGTCATGTAACTTTGGTAATGATAATTAAAAGTACAATCACTTTAATTCTCTTCACCTCTTAGTCTGTGCACAGTATCAAGAATATGAACAAAATAAAAGTCATCATGGGGTCAGAAAAACAAAGACCAATAATGAAAGAATGAACACAGTAAGATACTTAAGGGAATAATTATCAGAAATTAATCAGCCCCTACATCTTCAAAGGGCTAAACAAATTGAAAAGAACTTACACATTTCACTAGGACATGAGAAATTGTGAGATAGGTAAAACCTCTTTTACTAAACCAATACATTTGGAGATTCTGATTTTGATATCTACCACAGACAAACTGATACCCAACTTCTTTGTAGTCATCTATTTGTTTGGATTTTGGGGGAGCTAGAGCAGGAAATTTCCCAAACTATTTTCTTAGTTGATGCTTATGTTCAGTCCCAGAAAACCTACTTCAAAATGCAGTTCTATGGACAAACTTGAACCAGAGTATTTCCCCTGGCTCTAGTGACCTCAGTTATATAACTCTATTCGCTTCTCTTAAATATTTCTAAACATATGGTCAGTTATGAGATCATGCATCTTTTTACATACATTCAATTTGATCAAATGATACTTGTCCTTTTTTGGAGAGTACAGAATATAGATTGTGTTTTCAAAGAACTGATACATAAACTGATAATAAATCCATGCTACTGTCATATTCTATCATTTTAGAAGTGGGAAATGGAGGTATAAAGGGACCTAATCCCCAATACTAGTTAATTTATAGAAAAATTATTAATATGAGCAAATATGTGCTTATCTAGACCTTAAACAAACTTTCTCTAGTTCAATCAACACAAAAATGTATTGATCAACTACTATGTACCACACATACACTGAGTGCTGTGTTCTTTGTGGTAGTAGGACACAACATCACAAACTGAAATAACATTTAAACTCATCCAAGAAAGCTCATTTAGAGTATTACTTTCATGGAGAAAGAAAACTATAATTAACCTAAGCAATTCTGAGCTAAGGACATCGCCTCAGTTGATTATAATAAGAGCAAATTAGTGATTTTCCTCCCTAGCTTTACTGATACTTGCATCTTATTTCTACTTAGATGTATCACATTTATTTGTGGATCAAACCAATTTTACTGATGTCAATTTTAAAATGAAAAACCCAGGTTTATGAAAGAAACAGGCAAACGAAACTCATTTAGGAGGCAAACAAAGTATTAAGGAAGTTCTAGTTTTCCACTTTTCTGCACCCTGCAGGCCTCCCAAGCCACTTTATCTAAGAGATAAAGCATGTTATGGCTGTAGCACATAAAAGATCAACCTTATATTCTTATGTTTTATCAGAGATGTTTGTCACAAAATGCCAAAAGTCAAATGTATTTGGGTGTGTTTTTGTCACTGGTTTGATTTCTATTTCTTAATGCAAACTATTCAATGCTTTCTGTGTTTGCCCTTTGGGTGGATTTGGTGATACAAGCATTAATGTAGCATGATTCTTTAAGAGGATATTTCTTGTAATACATTCTAGGCATTAAATTAAAAATTCCATTGATTGCAATAATGGAAGGTGCACCTGGCAGAAAGTCATTGAAACAGGCACAAAGAAGACTGCATTCCAGGGCACTGAGATTTGCAGTGGAGTGCAACTAGCTTTCCTTTAAGTTGGGTGACTTGCACAATCGGCTGAGGAGGGATTTGGAAGTTGAACAGGGGAACATGATAACATTCAAGGAGTGAAACTTGGAAGGCCATAGCTGGTTGTGGAGTGCATAAGAACTGCTGTGCTTCTTCCACCCAGGACAGTTAGTTTCCCTGTCCTAGAAGTAGAATTTTCAGGAGTTGCCTGAGATACTGATGCTCAGCAGAGCTGAGCATCCACCAGACCCCTAGGGGTATATTGACCTAATTTATATGTAGTAGACTCCACCCAAAAATTTACACACAGAGTTAGACCTCAGCCACCAGAGCTTCCTGTTTAGAACTCCATGTCAGCCCTAACCTGGAAATGCATCAGTCTAGTCTGTCCAAACCAAAGTCCAGCAGACAACAGTACTTCCTATTCCATACTACCCTATACAAATGAGTAGAGAAGGTGAGAGATAATCTAAACCAGCTTTGAACCTAGGCCATTCCAACCAGCATCCTATTGGGCAACACAAGTGAAAGAGATGAAGCACCCCCAGTCCTTGCTGTCTCTAAGGGACACATAGCCAAGAAAAAAAATGGAATGAAGGATACTCTGGAATAGGAAGTTAATATCTGTCCTTGTCCACAGCTTTGACCACCTCAGTACAAACAGTTCTTTCATTTTTCATTAAGAATTTTTTGTTTTTGTTTTCATTGTATATGTTGATTGGTTCACCTTACATATATTTAAAGAGATTTTGTCTTTTCATTTTTCTCATTTTATTATCCACTTACTATGAATTTTTGAGAGTTACTGGGTTTTCCTTTTATTGTCTGCTTAATTTTTCTCACCTTCACCCTATAATAGTTAAATACTCTTGTTTTCTGTCAATCTATTTTGCTTTATTTTCAAATTTTTTTTATTCCCCCCTTTTATTATGGCCTTCACTTTAAAACTCTCCTCTTTATCTGTTTCACATTTGGAATAGTCTAATCTTTCGTTTTGCCTTCCTTTCCCATTTTATTCCTTCTTAATAAATTTTATTTTGCCATCTTTCAAAAATATTTAGTTTATATAATCTTGCTCCCACCATTCATGATTTTGAAGTTATTAGTACTGTGGATTTTGGAGCTGACACTTAGAGTTTAATGCTAAATGTAGTTCACTCTTGTTTGTTGTTGCTGTTTCAATTTCTGACACCATCCTTTATCATTTTTTGATTATTAGTATTGTACATATCATAAATGACACCTGGTATTTACTTGAATTTTGCAGATAGTTCACTCTCATTGTTGCTGTTGTTTATTCCCCGTTTTCTGTAGTTGTTGGTTATCAAATGTAACACTTCAAATTGGTGGAGAATATGCTCTGTGACTGAATTACACATCAGTCCAGCTAAGAGATTGTGATCCTTGTTCCACACATAACTATGTTCAAACTTCAGCAATACTTTAACACAAAGAATGGGGAGGGGAACCCCAAACTGATAATCATGGCCTAAGTAGGAATAGCCAGGTAGAAGGCTCAACTCACCCCTGGTCATCTGCTCCTACAGCAACAGCAGAGAGAAATAACACAAAGACCTTAACATAGGTTACTCCCATACACTCTTGGAATAAACAGAGCGGCCAAATCTAGAAGAGCAATCATGGACAGTCACATGCAACACAACTGTCTGATCTACTAGAAAGATCCTATGAAATCTACAGAGAAAGTTGAATCCTCAAGCTCTGACATACCATACAACTTTGAATGTTTGCTTTGGTTACTAATCAGCACCAGAAAGTTAGCAGAGTAAATATACTACAAAACCCACTTGGAAATGTAGTCAACATTTCACAACAACCTGATATCCAAGAACTCTTGGCCAAAAGAAGGCTGTGCCCTAAGAATACACTCATATAAATGTAGAAGAGAAACTCATCTCAATAGATACCAATCTCAATATAAGAATATAAGTGATATCAAAAAACCATGTAGTAAGAAAACTCAAAGTCTGTAATTCACCAACAACACATGCTAAAAATATCAAAAAGGATGAAAAATCTAATGGATTCTAAGATGATCCTAAAAAATAACAATGAATTAAGGAAGTCAGTAAAGGATAAAAATGACGAATTCAATGGAGATATAGAGATATTGAAAAATAACTAAACAGAAATCTTGGAAATGACAAAATAAATGAAATGAATCAAATCAAAAATTGAATTGAAAGTGTTTCCAATTAAGTAGAAGACAGAATTTGTGAGTTTGAACATCAGTTGGATATTCTTGAACAATCAGACATTATTAAAGAAAAAAATAAGAAACTATAATCATAATTTACAAGAACTCTGAGGCAAAATTGATGCTCACACACATTAGAGAAGGATCAGAGATACAGGATCATGGCAGTTATATAATAGCAGAAAAATGCCTGAAAACTTGAGAAGGAGATGAATCTCCTGACACTGCAAGCATTTAGAACCTCAGACTAGGAAATAACTTCTTCACACCCCACTATAATTACACTGACAAAATTTCAGTTCAAAGAAGGGATTTTAAAAGCTTCTAGAACTTTAAAAGCCAGTTCATGTTTATAGAAAAACCAATCAGATTAACACCCCATTTCTCAACAGAAACCCAAAGGTCTGGGAGGGCTTAGAACAGTGTATCCCAAGTCTTGAAAGAAAATAACAGCCAACCATATAAAAACCATTGTATCCAATAAACCATTGGAATTGTACTATCAGAATTGAAGAAGAAATAAAAACCTACCAAGATGAGCATAAATTACAGGGATTCATTATTACTATGCCAGCATTGCAGAAGAAACTTAGAAGAATTCCACACATAGAATAAGATTAAAAACAGCCAATAGATATTAGATGAGAAAAAAATATATTACAAGTTAGGATGAACATGTAACAGTTAGGAGAGAAGCAAACATTAAATGTAAATCAAAATGACAAGGAGAAACACATTTCTCTCTATAATAACACTGAATATATATGGTCTCATTTCTCCAAATAATAGACACAGATCATAAGACTTGATGAAAAAATCAAGACCCGATTTTTGTTGCCTGCAAGAAACATATTTATGGTGAAAGATATTCACAAGCAAAAAAATGAAAACTGACATTTCGTGTAAATGAAACCTGAAAGCCAGCAGGATACCTATTCATACCTAACAAAGCAGATTTCAAGCAAAATTAGAGAAGATAAATCTTACCACATCTTGCTAAATGGAAAAATCCAACAAGAAAACATAAAGATAATAAATATTTATGCCCCAAACTCTGGTGCACCTAATGACATAAAACACTATACAATGTAATGCTTCACTTTGCCACAATATAATAATACCAGGTGATTCCAATATACCTCTCTCACACTAATACATAGGTCATCTGGACATAAAATCAACAAAGATACTACAGAGCTAAATCAAACAATTTATCACATAGATTTAAGAGATATTACAGAATATTTCATCCAACAACAGTTGAATACATTTCCTTTCAGCTTTCTCAAAAGTAGCTATTTTAGGAAACAAAGCAAGTGTTTGCAACTCTGAAAAAGTTAAAATAATTCCATGTCTTCTATTCCAACAATCAAAAAGAAGAAGAAAACCACAGAAACTATAAGAAGACATGCAGATTAAACAATGTACATTTAATGATGAGTGGACCATCATAGGAATCTGAGAAGAAACTGAGAAGAAATTTCTAAGCATCAAATAAGAATAGTAATACAACATACCAAAATTTCTAGGACACAGTGAAGGCAGTTGTAAATGGAAAGTTTATACCTATGACTGCCCACATTAAAAAATTAGGAAGATTCCAGATAAATCAGGTCCTCATGGATCTTGAGGGCTTCTATAAATAAGAATAAACCATTCTTAACTTTCAGAGCTGCATCAAAGAAATACAGAATTTAAAAATAGAGAATAAAAACACAATAGGAAGGAACAATATACTGAAGAACTGATTTTCTGGAAAAGATATATATGATCAATAATTTCTTAGTCAATATAACAAAAGAAAAAGAAGACTCAAATAAATAAAATGAAGGACAAATATGGAGACATTAAGGAGGACTCTAGAGAAATTCAGAGTACCAATAGAGATTAATATGAAGGCATATATTCCCATAAATGGAAAATAAATTTAAAAATCCAGAAAAGATAGACATTTTTTGACACCAACAACATACCAAAATTGAACCAAGAGTATATAGAAAATCTAAGCAGAAAAATAACAAGCAATGAGTTTGGCACAGAAATAAAAAGTCTTCCAGGGCTAGAGATAAAGGTTAGTTGGTTGAGTGCTTGTCTTGCAAGCACAAGGCCCTCAGTTCAATCCCTAGCACTGGGGAAAGAAAAAAAAAAAAAAAAGACTTGCAACAATGAAAAGCCTGGAACAGGACAGATTCTCAGTTGAATCCCATTTGTGCGTAAAAGAACAAATGCCAACATTCCTAAAATTATTACATGAAACAGAAAGGGGAAAAACACTTCCGAACTCATTTTATGAAGCCAGTATAATAAACATGATACAAAACCCAAATGAGAACACTTCAAGGCAAGTAAACTACAAAACTTGGTGAACATGGATGCAAAAATCCTTAAAATATCAGCAAGTCAAATCAAATTAATCAACACATTAAGAAGATTGTACATTGTGATCAAGATAGTTTCAAATCAACGGTGCAAGGATGTTTCAATATATGCAAATCAATAAACAAAATCCACCTCATAAAGACTCAAGGATGAATCTCAACAGATGCAAAAAAAATCTTTTGACAAACTCAATATGCATTCATAATAAAAATATTGAAGGAACCAGGCATAGAAGGAACTTGCCTTAACATAATAAAGACCATATATGAGAAACCCAATGACAACATTGAAAGAAACAGTGAAAACCTGATAATATTTTCTCTAAAATCAGGAACTAGGCAAGCCTGACTACTCTCATCACTCCTATTCAATATTGCCCTTGAAACTTTAGCCACAGCAATTGACCAATAAAGGGAAATAAAATGATTCAAATAGAAATGAAAGAAGTCAAATTGCCTCTGTCTGCAGATGATATTATTCTAAACTTAGAACATCCAAAAAGTAAGTTCCACCAGTAAACTTCTAAAGACAATAAAAAAAAATTGAGCACAGTACCAGGATGCAAAATCAACATAAAGAAATCAATCACTTTCCTATAACTGGAGAGTGGTTCTGCTGAGAAATAAACTAGGAAAAAGTTTTTAATAACAGTAGCTTCAAAGAACACAAAAGAATTAGCAACAAATTTAACCAAAAAGTTGAAAGACTTCTATAAGGAAAATTTACAAAACACTGAAAAAATAAATCAAATTGAAGAAGACACCAACAGATGAAGAGATCTCCCATGTTCATGGTTAGGAAGATTTAATATTGTTAAAATGGTCATATTATCAAAATCAATCTGCAGATTGATCCAATGCAATCCAATGCAATTTCCATCAAAATACCAATGATATTCTTTTGAAATGCAGAAAAAAATCCTAAGATTTATACAGAAGAACAGAGGACCCAGGATGGTCAAAGGAAATCTGAGCAAAAAGGTGAAAGCTGGAGGTATCACAATGCCTGACTTTCAATTATAAATACAGAGTCATAGTAATAAAATCATCTTTGTACTGGCAAAAATATACATATGTAGACCAATGGAACAGAAGAAACAGAAATAAATGCACAGCTACAGGTTTCTGGTTGACAAATGTACCAAAAAGTTACATTGGACATGATAAAGTTACATTTTAACAAGGGATGCTGGGAAAATTGGATATCCATAAAAAATTGAAAATTGATTCCTATCTCTCTCTCTTTGCCCAAAAGTCAACTCAATTGGATCAAAGAACTAGGAATAAGATCAGAAACTTTTCAACTGATAGAAGAGAAAAAAGAAAAGGCTCCAACATATAGTGTAGGCAATGACTTCCTTAATAGGACTTCTATATTTCAAAATAAGCAATAGCAATAAGTTAGATGGCATCAAACTAAAAAGCTTCTTCACAGCAAAGGAAACAATTCATAGCACTAGGAGAGAATCTACAGAATGGGAGAAAATATTTTTCAGCTATTCTTCTGGCAAAGGATTTGTATCTAAAATACATAAAGAACTTAAAAACTCCATATCAAAAAAAATTCAACAAATGGGGAAAAATGAAACAGACATTTCTCAAAAGAAGAAGTATAAGTGGTCAAAAATTCTATTTAAGAAATGTTTGACAACTGTAGCACTCAGGAAAATGTAAATCAAAACTACACTGAGATTTCATTTCACTCCAATTAGAAAGACAGTCATCAAAAATAAAAATAACAATAAATGTTGGCAGAATGGAGGGAGGAAAGAACCCTTATACAGTGTTTGTAGGATTGTAAATTAGTACAGTCACTAGGAATATCATTATGGAAATTCCTCATAAGACTACAACTGGAACAATATAAATCACAATATGATCCAGCTATGCCACTGTCTCCTCACTGTATATCCAAAGAAGTAAGATTAGAATACAACAGTGACACATGTCTGTCTATGCTTAGCAGCACAATTGTGAATTACCAAGTCATGGAACCAGTCTATATGTCATTCAACAGATTAATGGATTAGAAAATGTGATATACAGACATGATAAAGATTTACTCAGCCATACAGAATTATGAAACTATGTCACATGCAGGAAAATGAATGGAACCAGAGAACATGTGTTAGATGAAATAAGGTAGACTCAGAAAGCCAAGAATCATGTTTTGTCTCAAATGTGGAACTTACACCAAGAAAAAAAGAGATCTCAAGAAAATAGAATGGAGAGCTGTAAGGTAGAGGAAGAGAATGAGGGGAAGGGAGGAAAAGGAGATACTGAGAATTTAAACTTATCAAATTATGCAATGTACATATACAAATATACCACGAGGAAACCCATTACTGTGTGCAATTTCTATGTACCAATGAAAAATATCAAAAATTTAAAAATTGGAGGTCATCTAATGTAAAACATAGAGGAAAACTCCTGGACACACGGGATCCTGAACATACCTGTAGAGATCCTTTCTGTAATTTTGAAACAACTTCACTTAAAAGGCTATTGCTAGTAGCTGGGCTGCTATGGATTAAATGTCTTGACCCCAATTTTAAATACTGAACACTTAATCCCTAATGTTATGGTGTTAGGTTGTTTGGGCCTCAGTCATGAAAATGGAGATCTGAAGAATGTGATGAGCCCTCACAAACAAGGAAAATTTCTTCCCCCCTCTCTTCACTATGTGAAGATACAAGGAAAATGTTCCCATCTTAAATTCAGAATGAGAGTCCTCACCAGAACCCAGTCATGTTAGCCCTCTAATCTTGCACTTACAACCTCCAGCAGGATGAGAAAGAGGTGTCTGTTGCTTAAGTCACTCATGGTATAGCATCCTGAGCTGATTAAGCCATGGGACAAGCACCGCAAATCAAAGGCTAATGGCCTGAGAATAATGTCAAAGAAGCCTCAGCCTGAGACAGAGGATTTAAAGCATGGAGATATTCAGAGAGGAGGTTAGTCAGGTGCTTATTTCCTGGGTTATGAATGCAGGGGGCAGCAACATGGTTTGCACTGACCCCCTCATTCAGGCCTTACATAGCCTCTTCCTCCCAGAGGCCTATTGTACCAAGGCACTCATGACCCTTCAAATGTAAATGATTGGGCAAGTCTTAGTCCTCGACAGAAGAGAAGGGAAACCTAACTGTGGGTCACCTCTACCATATCAAAGATTCAGAGCCCCAGATGAGCTCTTTGATTTAGGTCTTACTGGAGTCTCTCTTCTGGTAGGGTCAAAACCAAAGAACAATGCAGATGTGTCTTTCCCTGGAGCTCTGTAATCATCTTTCTCTGTAATCAGTTACTGCTACAAACTTCTTTCTGCTATTTTTTCAGTCTCTAAATTTTGGGGTCTTCCTCAGATAATTTTCAGTCATTGCATCCATTTAATTCTTTGTTCTTTATCCATTTCCTTGTAAATCCTTTTTTGTCAAATCCCTCTCTTCCTTTGCATTCCTACTCTGTGTCCCACTTCAATCTTTCAATCAGACTGCTACAGTAATCTGTCAATTCATCCTAGTACTTCTAGGCTCCTCAGTACATCCTAAGCATTGTTAAAAGCAGACAAACTTCTGCCTAATGTATGGTTTGATTGGCTTATTCCCTTGGTCCTCACACTGCAATGCCCCACCCCATCTACCAGAGCCCTTCTAAATGCCTTGGAGCATGTGTCCTTCACTCTTGTCCATTGTCTCTAATGCTGTTCTCAACCTGATATCCAGTGCTTCTCGCCCTGGTTCATGGTCATTTAAGGAAGCCACAACAGAGAGTAGAGACCATATTTACCTCAAAATTATATGTAATATTTTAACTCTTTCTTGGTTTCTGTTTTGTTTTGTTTTTATCTTGTTTTCACTCTGGTAAAAGTTTTCAAAGGATTCTCTAATGCATTTTGCATTGCCTGAGTTCACACAACACTCCCATTAAAGTGTGTCTGTTAAATATGTAAGCTCGGACGGGCTCGGTGGGCTGACCACGGGACCAAATGTAAACTTGGCGGGTCTCAGCGGGCACAGTTAGCAGAAAGTGGCCGAAGCAAGCTTTATTTGGAATTTGGCTCTGGGGCGAAATTCCCAGACCCGCGGGGTATAGGGACCCAGAGAAAATCGTGCGTGGCCCTGGTTGTCCAGGGTTTTTATAGACTAGGATGGGAGTGGGTCTTGTTGAGTGACAGGTGGGTGTGAAGTGTCAGTGGAACTTTCCATCCATATTGCTGTAAACTTTCTGGTCACCTTTGGCGGGCTGGTCTGTTCCAGCTGCTCAGCTGTGCTCCCTACAGTTCCCTAATTTCCGACCTAACATCCCGACCTTTTTGGTGATATAGGGTGCCAGAGTCTGTCTGGTTACTTCCTGTATGTTAGGGGGGCTTTGTGGGGAGAAAAAGGTTCGGGTTCTAGGTTGGTGGGGAGGTGACTATAAGAGTGTAGGAGCATCTGGTTGTAGGTCACCCTGGAAACCTCACTTATGTGGTTCCAGGCAAACCTGAGAAGACAGGGAGCAATCTTTAGCAGAAATTCTATCACAAATAGGGGAGTAAGGGTAGGGGTCAGCCAGGTAACAAGAGTGGAGTTTAGCCATCCTGGCCAGGGATCATTTGATTCTTCTTGCTTCAGCCTTTTATTTAGACATCTAAGAGTTTTGACGTTGCTTTCATTAGACCGGTTTCATTGATGCAGCAACAACATTTTTTAGGAAGAGGCATATTCCCCCTTTGTCTGCTGTCAGATCTAGTACTCAATGGTTCTGCAAGGAAACTTGAGCAATAAATGTTATTCATCTTTGCATGGATGTCGGGGGGCAGCAGATGCCTCTACTGCCTTCTGGAGTTGATGTTCTAGCTTTTGGTTGGCAGTGACTGCATAATTAAGTCCTCTTATTTGTATAACCTGTGTTTAGTAGAGATTTCTATATTCCTTTGACTTGGGGCTAGATAATCATACTAGCAAGCATAGATTAAGCCTACCTATGTAGTTTAGGAGGATCTGTAGGCCTTAAACTGACTAAAAACTCCTGATTCTGGCAGTTTCTCTTGATAGTTAGCAGGTACATCTGCCTAAGAATTTCTCTCTTGTAGCTTCCAGTCTTTATTTATTTTAGGGAGGTTAACACAAGTGTACATCTTAGGTTGCATTTAACTATTGTTTCTTTTAAATGCCAAAGAATGGCTATATTTAGGTTTTAACTGTTTTGTTAGGTGTCTAAGATTAAGTTGGTCAAATTGGCCTGTTACTGACTTTTCTTGGCCTCTGTATTTAATCTCAATTTCTAAATCTGATCTTAACATCCAGCAAGTTAGTTTCACCATTCATAAAGTAAGAGTGCTGGGCTTTAACTTCAATGTCTATGACTTTACAGTTATTTACCCCCTTTTATCTAATTGGGGTTTACATTACCTGTTCTATCGGTGATGCCTTACTATTTCAAGTTAATTTACAGTGTTTGCTCTTGAAGCAATACTTCTGCAAAAATTAATCAGGCAACAGAGTTTACAAGGAAAATACAAAATGGAATCACCAACAGTAAAACATGAAGTTTGTGCAATAGGTATCCTGAATTCTGGCTCAGTTATTTATTATATCCCCTGTTTGAGATCACAGTAGTCTTTACAACAAACATCAAACCTTTGAACACAACTTTAAATGAGTTAAAGTCTGGCTTATTTTGGAGCTATTCTAACATGCAGCCAGGTGAGGCAGAGCCTTATTTCATATAGGCGGGGCTTTTTCACAAAACACAGATTTTGAAGATTAAGCAGAGATCAGATGGAACTCTGTTCTCTGATGGAAATGCAGTTCTAAAGAGATACATTAGCAATCTTTATATATGTCTTATTATCAGGTCAAAGATTATGTAAGCATTATTCTTTGTTTTCAGGAAAGTTACAGAGACTAGGACATCTATGCAACTTTTCACAACTGCAAAGTGCAATGTTAGCAGCTCTGTGTTGCTTTCATGGAAGTCCACTGTCCAAAGTTACTGTAAGGCAGGCAGGAACCAGAGAAGGAAACTGAGGAAACACTTGTTATCTGGCAAAGGAATTCCTTCCTGCCTGAGAGCTGTGTGCCTGAGATCAATGTCAGAGCTGATAGGATTTCTGCACAGAGCCTCCCCAGCGAGGGTACTGGCACAGCAGCCAGGCATCTTGTGCCCCTGCACAGGCACATTCCTAGATACTAGGCTACAACCTGTCTCATGTACATATAACCAACTTAGTTATATGCAAACTTGTTGAAATTTGCCCTTCACTTACACAGGCTTTCTTAGCACTTACTTTGACCCTCATATATTCCATCACACAAGAACTTTCTGCCTTAGAAACATTCTTTTACTTTTTACTGAATACATTCCCATACTTAGAACCTTCTGTTTTTCTTTCCTATCTGGTGAGCACTTTGTGGTGCAAAACTCACACTTCTTCCATATAGTTCAATGTGAGTGAATAATCAGGAAGGCATATTTGGAATCTGTGTAGATGTTGACCTGCTTACCTTTGGATAAAATTAGAGCCCTGATCAAAGTAAAAAGTTCAGTCTTTTGGGAAGTGTTCCCTTCTGGAAGGCAATTGGCTTCCAGAACTGAGGCCGTGGTGACATCTGTGTAAAGTGGCTCTACAACGTCCATCAGAACCCAGCACAGAACTGCCATCTACAAAAAAGGTTAGGTTAGGAGAGGGGAGTGGGTAATTGAAGAGGTCTTCACGAGGTGAACGTATTGTCACTAGCACCTGTGGGAGTGGAAGGGGTTTATGGTTAAGAGGTTCTGCAGTTGATGGGTGGAAAACAGTTACTGGTTGAAGTAGGGTGAGTTTTAGAGCTTCCTTAGTTAATTCGGCTGCTGTCACCAGTGCTTGGAGACATGGTAGCCACCCACAAACTGTGGAATCAAGCTGCTTGGAGAGGTATGCCACCGGTCTGTGAGAAGGTCCAGTTGGTTGTGCGAGGAGGCCAGTGCTAACACCCTGCCTTTCATCCATGAAGAGGTGGAAAGGACAGTTAGGGTTTGGAAGAGAGAGCAGGGGAGGATATAAAAGCATCCCTGAGCTTGTAAAAAGAGTTAGCTATCATCTCAGGGGAGGTAAGGGGCTTATGTGGACTCTCCTTTGCTGCCTGACATGGGGGTTTGGCAAGGAGTGCAAAATTAGGGACCCAGTGTCTGAAAAAAACAGTTAAACCCAGGAAGGAGAGAATGTAATCTGCTGTTTCTGGTGGCTGTAAGTCACACAGGGCTTGGGTTCTGTCTGTTGTGAGATTCTTAGAGGTAGGAGTGAGGAATACGCCCAAATATGTGACTGAAGGGGTGGTGAGCTGGGCTTTGGCTGGAGACTCATTGACCTTGAGACGCCAGGAAGTTAAGGAGCTGGGCATTGTGAAGCTGGAAGGTCTTGAGGGACGGGCTGCATAGGAAGAGTCATCCACATATTGTAGGAGTGTGCTACTTCCCAAATCACAAGTAGGCATTAATTAGACAGAGGTCCTGGACCAAGCAATAGGGTTTATGTACTGGCAAGTGTGGGAGTGTTACAGGGGAGTCAGTAGGGATAAGGAGTCCCTGAGTAAGCAACTGGTCTATAATGGGTTTAAGTCCTACCCTGTGAGTATGGGAAATTGGAAACAGGGGACATGAGGGAAACTTAGCTCGAGGTTTCAATTGGATAAGGACTGACTTGCGGTGGGAGGCTATGACTGGCTTGGAAGTGTTCCAGACTTGGGGTCGACTAGGTCTGGGGGCAACAGTAGGGTAGGTGGTGTGGAAGCACTAGAACATGTATGAAACAGAGGTAAAAGAATGTGAGCACTAGCAGTATGCCTGGGAAAAAGCTGTAGGGTGAATCCTAGGAGTTGGAGAACATCTTTTCCTAGGAGGGGGACTGGACAGGAAGGAATAATTAGGAGCAAGTGTGTACAAGGATGTCCCTCTAGGGCACAGGCTAATTTAGCTATTCTGCTTGGGAAGGAGGGTTTTCTGTCAATTCCCATAACCAAAACCTGGGAAGGAAATAAAGGCTTAGAGTGGGCAGGCAAGACAGAATAGGTGGCCCCCATGTCCACAGGAAAATTATGGACTTACCGGTTACCTGGAACTTTTACCCTGGGCCTGGCTAGGGTTATAGGGGTCCTCAAGTCCGGGCTCCTTCAGTCTTCTGCGAATCCCAAAAGCTCATAAAAAGGGACCACATGGCTGCCCACACTTCTGCATAGAGATGCTGGGGAGGGACCGGCCATAGGGCAGTCACTCTTCCAGTGAACTGCTTATTTGTAGGTGGGACATGGCCTGGTGGGGGGCTGCGGGTTTGGACATTGACAAGTCCAGTGACCTTCACGTCCACACTTGAAGCAGGTCCCTGGTGAAGGGGGTTGCTGGCTCCCCTTTGAAGCTCTCACTGGAGTTGCAGGCCACAGGGCAGCTACCAAGGCTTGGGATTGGAGTGTCACCTTTTTCTGTAAATAAACTTGCCTGGCCAATTTGGCTGAGATTTGGGGCATTACAGACTTTAAAGGCCATTTTTCACCAGATCTTGGATAGGGGTTTGAGGGCCCTCCTCAACTTGCTTGAGCTCTTTTCTTATATTAGGGGCTGATTGAAAAATGAAGTAGGTTGCTAGCACTGTAGCCCCAGAGGGAGATTCAGGGTCCAGTTTAGTACATCTAGTAAGGGCCTATGTAAGGTGGTTAAGAAACAGAGCTGGATTCTCATCTGGATTCTGGGTAATTTCCCTCAATTTATCAAAGTTTACCACCTTATTGGAGACTGCTTGCATGCCTGCTATGAGGTATTGGATCATGCGAGCACAAAAACAGTGGCCCTGCTTGCCTTCCTGGTAGTTCCAGTTTGGTTCAGTTATTGGAACCTGCTCCTGTGATAAAGTTATGTCCATTAAATAGGCTTGGTCAGCGTGGTCCTGTGCTGCCTGTTGGATACTGGGAGTGGAAGAAAGGATATTAAGACTATAAGTTTGGGAAAGATACTCAAATTCCTTAATATAAGTAGAGGAATCAGCAGAGAAAGACCCTAAATGAGATTGGAACTTAGATTCACGTAACTTTTTTGCATTAGCTATTTCCCAGAGAGGATAAAGAAGCTCTGGGTTAGGCAGTGGGAGAGTCTGATAAAGTTGCCTGTTAGTGCTGATGGGAGGAGGGAACAGACTAGACAGAGAGAAGTTCTGAAGGAGGAAGTGGGAGAGGAAGTGGGAGGGCTCCCAGGGGGAAGGGGCAAGGAGATGCATCCACAGGAGGAGGGTTGGGGTTTTCCACCAGAGGAGGACAGGAAGAGGAGGCGGAGTCCTGGCCAGAGCATGGAGGTGGGCAGGGTTTGGGACCACTCAGGGGAGGAGAATGTGGGTGGTGGAGCAGGTAGAAAAAGGAGCAGGGCGAGTGCCAAATTCCAAAAAGAAAGCTTGCAAACGGTTGCAGGTGCCTTTTGGTGGCCATCTTGAGATCTAAAACATACTGAGGCTTGGCCAGGGTCGAATAGATATTAGCCTCTTATGGCTTAAGTCTGTGGAAAATCCCAGTTTAGTAAAATTATGGTGGATACACCCCAAAGGAATTTTGGGATCTAGTGAGCTCCCAATATTTCCCATTAGCCATCCAATTTCACCCAGACAGGTATGAATCAGAAAAGGCATCCCAGTTCTGACTCCTGCATACTGGAGAATGGTGGGCCAGCCAAAATCCAGGATGTCTCTTGACTTTTGGGGGCCCAAAAATGGAATAAATGGGGTCTGACTGGAGGCTGGAACGTCTTCACAGCAACCAGAGCCCAGATGGAGCGGAGACGAGGCCTGTGGGGTGCCCACGGACAGACCTCCTGCAGAACGGAGGGTGTAGATTGGAACAGTGTATGGGGAAAAACCCAGGGAACTTACCGCGCTTTGAAGTGGGATGGACCAAACAGAGTAGAGCTGAGCAGGACAGATCAGAATCTCCTGGTTCTTCTGAGGAGGGGGTGGGTCTTAACCCCTAGGTGAGGGTGCCCAAAAAACCCCCTTCTGGGTTTTGACACCAAATGTAAGCCTCGGCATGCTCAACAGCAGGACCAAATGTAAACTTAGTGGGTCTCGGCAGGCACAGTTAGCAGCCAAATAAAATGTGACAGAAAGTGGCTGAAGCAAGCTTTATTGGAATTTGGCTCTCAGGTAAAATTGCCAGACCTCTGGGGTACAGGGACCCAGAGAAAATCATGCGTGGCCCTAGTTGCCCAGGGTTTTTATAGACTAGGATGGGAGGGGGTCTTGTTGAGTGACAGGTCAGTGAAACTTTCCATCCACCTTGCTGCAAACTTTCTGGTCACCTTTGGCGGGCTGGTCTTTGTTTCAGCTGCTCAGCTGTGCCCCCTACAGTCGCCTAATTTCCGACCTAACAAAATATATATGCAAACAATTCAAATTTGTGGTGCATGAAGGCAACCAGCGGAGCAACAATGACCTGAAGCATGGTACAGTGGGTTGGGTGTATATCTGGAGAACAGGGCATCAGATATTGGAGGAAATCAGGCAGTGAGAAAATGACTGACCCATAGAAGGGTTTCACATAACAGTAAAATCACAGATTAATTCCATGCTGTCTGCAGAAATGTTAAGTACGCACAGTGTTGCAAGATAGTTACCAGGATAGAGGTATGACAAAAAGCACAGGGAAATACAAGAAATTATGTAGGTGAGACACAATCCATGTACAGATATAATCCATATACAGATAAAAGACCATGTTGGCAACTTCTACAGTTTGGTTCTTAAAAGCCATCCAAAGGTCCATGTGTTAAAACCCTGGTCCCCCAGGTTGGCACATCCTGAAAAACTGAGGACTAGCATGAGGTCTTCAGGTCTTTGGGGTGTGTCCTGATGGCCATTGTGGGTGGGATACTGGTCTCCTCTTCTCATTGGGGTGTAGCCAAAGGACACTGAGTTTCTTGTCTGTCCTTCTATCAGTTTTGATTCCCTGCCAAGGTGAGTAGTTTTGTTCTACTGCCTGCTCCCACCATGATGTGCTACCTTGTCACAGGCCCCAATGCAATGGAATCTCTAAAACTGTGAGCCAAAAAAATTGTGCTCTTTATATTCTATCTTGATATTGGTTTAGGAATGAAAAGTTGACTAACACAGAGATTGAGTGTGGAGAACAAATTCTATCTCTCCCTATTTATGTTTACTTTTTTTTCTCAAAATATTTTCTCAGTCAGTGGTTTTTAGACTGACTCCTACAGCCCCAGGAACCCTGAAGCATGCCGTGAGGTAGTGTGGGGGAGAGTGGTATAGAATCTTCACCCCATTCAGCTAGAGAAACTGCATATGTATTTTCTTTTTTTTTTTAGCTTCATTATATTCCATGAAAAAATATTAAATCAGATGTGTCAATCCTGGTTGTTCCCATCTCTATTATTTTCTCCCAAGTTCACAAGTTTGTAGTGATACTGAGGATCAAAAGTATATACCTGTGTTATAAAGAAATATTTTTACTTCTTTAATTCCTTTCAGGGTATTATTTTATTCAGGAATGATTCAAGGATATAAACAAAGAAGGGGTTAAAAAATTACTCTCAAGGTCTTTACCAAATTCATGAATCTGAACTCAGTGGTTGCTTTCATACTGAATTCATTTTCTTCCTGCCAAACTATTAATTCTACATTTGGGGTTCAGAACAACAAGCTAATTTGCAAGCTCATTCTCCAAAGAAGCCAGGTAGTGGTCTCCATACATGAAGATCACTCTTCAAAGCAGATGGTTGATTTATCTTTGCCAGTGAACCACTGTTTGAGCACCAATCACTCTCTACTTCTGTTTATGATAATCACACAAAGGTTTAATGGATGAGACATAAATCTGTATCTATGTATTCTGTTCCTGGGGTATCACTTTCTAGGAATAGTACTGAGATTTACTCAACTACTGGAATGTATTTTTAAAATCAGTTCACTTCCAGGTGCACATTTAAGATGAAAGTCTTTACCACGACATCTTGGGTTCTTTTTCAAATTAAACAAATGTTGGAATTCAAGGTATATATATGAGCACTTAAAATATACATAGATGTTAGACTATACAAGAAACATTTTGTATTTCAAAAAAGAATCATTTGATGTGCAGGTGAAGAATTTTTGAAAAAGTTGTGGTTAATGTTACATACTTAATTAACTGGAGATCAGCTATAATATGATTAACATGTGTTTGATATTTTTTATGTCTTTTTGAACATAAAATCCTGGACCTTTATACAGAATATACCAAAATAATCAGTAGTTGCTATAATAGTAAATAAAAATAACAATAAGAATTCATTTTTATTGAGCAATTATCATGTGTCAGCTGCCGTTCTAAGCATGTACACTCAGGAAAAGAAAAAAAAGTCATGAATCAGGTGTAGCTTTTGTGCCTCGTTCACAATACAAGGAGACTAAAGCAGAGATTGGATTTTAATTAGCTAAATGTACACAGCTAAAAAGTTATGCTCTTATATTCAAGATCTAGCAGTGTGGTAGGTAGTATTACAAGTGCCTTTTGTGCTTCTTAAATTCTTCTCTTAAGGTTTAGTTTGTGACTTATTTATATCCTTAGAAATGAGTTATAATAAGATTCAAGGACACTGTGGAAAAGGTTGACAATATCCTTTTATTGAACAGTGACTGGAAACATTTCTATCATAGTAAAACACCACTTGAAAGATGGAGTCAAAGTCAAAAGAAGTCTTTGTAAATTTCTATTCCATGTAGGCTATATATTATAATTACTACTCCTATTAATATTAATTAAATTTTAGAGAATGTTGAAAACTGACTTTTGGTGATAACTTTCCCTAAAACTCAATATAAATCAGTACAAGGAATTCTGTATCACTACAGTAATTTTGGCCTCATGTTTTTAATTCTTTCCTTTTATGGGGAGGGGAGACTAACTTGCTATTAATATGTTTTGGAACATTACAATGGTTCACATTCCAATGCAATCCAGGTACAGTGGTGCATGCCTGTAATGCCAGTGTCTCGGGAGTATGAGGAAGGAGGATTGAGATTTCAAAGCCAGCCTGAGCACTGGTGAGGCCCTAAGCAACTCAGTGAGTCCCTGTCTCTAAATAAAATACAAAATAGGGCTGCAGATGTGGCTCAGTGGTTAAGTGACCCTGAGCTCAATCTTTGGTAACATGGCCACCAAAAAAAAAAAAAAAAAAAAAAAAGAAAAAAGCCCCTGGTGAAAAAAGTCATTTTAAAATCATTTGATAATTCCTGGAACACCTAAGAATTTTTTAATGTGCATTTCAAAGTGAAATTCCCCCTGTGGTTTTTGAAATTATTCCTCAAAAATAGGAAAGAAAAAAGTCCTTTGGTTTTGGCTTTCCTAAAGGGTCTTACTCCTTGATGGCTCTATTACCCTGACATGCACATTGAAGGGTTAATAAAGTCTCTGAAAGGTAAGTACTTATTCACCATCTGCCAGAGATCAGGGTCACACCAGCCTTTCCAATCTTATTGGAAGAATACCAATCTCATTAAAGGGTCAAAACCTGTCACTCCAGTGACAATCTTTAAAAAGTATGTCTGCTGGCATTACTCATTCAAGAGGAGTGGATCAACATGGAAACTGAATGACCCCAGGTATAGGTGTACTGAGGAGGGAAGCAGTTTCCTAGGTATGCAGGGGTTTAAAAATGTATACCAAGGTGATAATTTTTCCCATTGGAAATCAAAATCAGGATGCCCCAAATTGTGGCCAGGAGTACCATTACAGCAGAAATCTGAAGAGCCCATTAAAATAATTTCCCTTGTTTGAACCATTTGTTCATCTGTAGATTCTGCTTCCTTTATGTACATGGGCTTGGTGCTCAGATCTTGGTGGTCATTTTTGGCATGTGGACGTAGGACCACCTAATCTGGAGGTCTTCTCTCTTTCTTTCATGTGTATCTCTAGCTATAGATGAACCAGGGAGACTTGCACATCATACAGATGGTGTCCAGAGCCCATTGCTGAGGGCATTACACTGACCAGGAACTGAAGGGTCTTGTCCACCATGTGACAGGTGACCTTCTCCTAGACTGACTGGATGATGCTGGAGAGTTCTCCAACTTCCAGCACATGGAACTGAGACCTCAGGTCCTGCTGGAAGGAGAGCTGCAGAGGGACCCCCCTCCTCATGGCCTCATGGTTCAGGATGGTCATCCAGACCACTGGTCACTGGTTCCTCCAGCAGTTCAGACTCAGAATCCAAAAAAAGCAGGACTTCCAACTACAGGCACTGCTCTCTTCAGGCCTGACCGGTCATGGCAGCAGGAGTCAATCCTGGCCAGCACCCATTGCATCAGGTACAGACCCACTGTGACCATGTCCATAAGGAAGAGTGACATCAACATGAACCACTGAACCTCACCAAGCCACCAGTCCAGCTGGGCCATGGTGTTGGTGCATACCAGCTCTCCTCTCCCCAACTTCCAGAGAAGTAACCATGTCAGGGCACAGAGCCTCTGGGTGGTGAGTTCAGGACATTCACTGTTGGCCATGGACTGGAGGGGATGTGGTGGGCCCAAGCAGGGTGAGGCATAGAGCTGGGAGCTCAAGACATTAGGTGAGCAGGAAGGGAACATTCAGCTGGACCCTGGTGGCCATGGATTGGGATTGCACCCCAAAGCCAGTACTCCAGGAAAAAGCAAATGAGGGAGCAGACCCTGAAGCCAGAGTGCCTGAATAGTACATCTCTCTTCATTCTTTTACAAATTGAACTTTCTGAAGTACCAGTGTTATTAATAATTCATAACTGAGTTTATTGAAGGCAACATCCAACATTCTTTACAGAACTCACAAAAAAAATCCTCAAATGGAAGATCAAAAGACCCAGGACAATAAAAACAATCCTGAGCAAGCAGAGCAATGCTGGAGACTTAAAAATACTCAATTCAAAATACACTGCAGAGCAATAGTAACAAAAACAAAATGGTCCTAGCATGAAAGCAGACAAGTAGACCAATGGAGTGGAATAGATGGCACAGAACCTAACCTAAAAAACTACAGTAATCTGATTTCTGACAAAGCTGACAAAAACACATGTGGGAAAAAAGAGAGCCCCTTTAACAAACAATGCTGGGAAAACTAAATATCCACATTTAGAAGATGGAAACTAGATCCCTATCTCTCACCCAACAACTCAAAATGGATCAAAACCTTAAATAAATACCTGAAACTTTGAAATGACTAGAAAAAAACATGGGGGAAACACTTCAAGACATTGGAACAGGCAATGACTTCCCAAATAGATCTCTAGTTTTTGCTCACGAAATAAAAGCAAGGATCAACAAATGAGACTGCATCAATTTAAAAAGCTTCTGCACAGACAAGCAAGTATTTTACACAGACAGACTATAGAAGGGGAAAAAATATTTGCCAGCTACTATTGAAAAGAGAATGAATGTACAGAATATGTATAGAAGTCAAAAAATTTAACACCAAAAAATCAAACAACCCCATCAATAAGTGGGCAAATGAATTAAACAGACACTTCTCAAAAGAAGTACAAATGGACAATAATTATATGAAAAAGGTTTCAACAAATTTAGTCATCAGGCAAATGCAAATGAAAACTACATTGAGATTCCATCTCACCCAGTCTGAATGGCAATAATTAAAAATTTAAAAAAAGTACAAAAATAAATGAATGCTGGTAAGTATAGTATGATGTGAGGAAAATGTTTCATTCACACACTGTTGGTGGGAATTTAAATTACTACAGTCAAATGGAAATCAGGATAGTGTTTCCTTAGGATACTAATTCTAATTCTAATTAGGATTCAGATATAACATTCCTTGAAAGAATTAAAGTCAGATACTCTCCTAGAGTTTATTGTTTCTCATGAACTGTAGCACAATTCACAATAGATGAGTTTTGGAATCAGACCAGGTATGTCTGCTCATGGAAGAATGGATAAAGATTATGTGATACACACACACATATACACAGCAGGGAGTATTATCCAGCCATAATGAACAATAAAATCATGTCATTCATCAGAAAGTAGATGGACTGTAGATCATAATGTTAAGCAAAATAAGCTAGACACATAAGTACAAGTATTAATGAAGTCTAGAAGTGAAAACAGATACGCAAGTAGCATGGAGACTTAACTAGAGAAGGCAAGGAGAATCGGGGTAGAGGATCATGGGGGTGAATATGATTGAAGTATGTTATTTTCATGTACAAAATGCCACAATAAAAGTCACTACTCTATATAATTAAAGTGCAGTGGTAATCCTTTTAAAAAAGAATTCTCCTAAGACTTCACAAACTACAGGACCAAAAGCCACAATGATAGGAGTTAACTATGGGTAATTCAAGGATCACACTGACAAGGATCACTCTTGACATACTTAGAAGTGGAAGGGTAGTCCCAGCTCCCACACTGTGAAAGCTCCATGCTGAATTCAGTATTCTGGTATTGCACCCAGACTACATAGTTTTTTTTAGCTCATTGGTATATTGATGTATCTCCTGGGAACACTGGTGCCCAGGGTATTAGTCAACTTTCCAACACTATAAAAAAAACATGGTGTTGGGGTTGCCCTGTCTTCTCCCTGGGTTCAATTTATTCACCAGAATGGCTGGGAGAACTCATGGAAACATGTTTCCTGGTTTTTGCAAAGGAAACAGATGAACGGTAAGGTATGTGGGAAGGAACTGGCTTCCATGCCCTCTGCAGAAGGGCTGTCCTTCAGGAATCCACATGTTCAGCTGTCTAGAAGCTCACTGAACCCAGTTCTTTTGGGCCTTTATTGAAACTTAAGGGGCATGATTGATTAAATCACCTGCCATGATCAACTTAACTTTTTGCCTCTCTCCCCTCCCAGAAGGTAGAGGGGTGAAGCATAGTGAGGCTGAAGGTCCCACCCCTCTAATCATGTCTTGGCCTGTGATCAGTCCCCATCCTAAAGCTACCTAGAGGATGCCAGCTATCAATGATCCCATTAGCATGCAAAGAAAAAAAAATTGCTGGAAGTGACAGGGATTTTAGGAGTTGTCTACTACCAGTGAGGACACCAAATATCTTTTTAACATTACCACATTTACAAACACCCTGCACTCCATGCCAGACCAGAGTGGGGCTCCAGAGCTGCTTCCCACCATGCACCTTCAGGCTGCATCTGACTTTTGTTCTCAATGTTAAAAAAGTAGGTAAAGGATACCACCCCCAACCCCAGATTTCAAAACTTTATACTTCTAAGCTTGATAATAGGGCAAGAGTACAATCTACAATTATTTGAAAGTTACTTTTCCTTCTATCCACCACCCATCTTAGAATAAAGAAACACAGGTCTAGCAAGTATATCATTTGTGTCTTAAAGCTATCAATTATAGAATAAATCCTTCTAAAATACCAGACTTGCTTATTATCAAGAATATTTTCTGTTTTCATACAAGAACACCATCAAGTATGCTTTGGAGATTCTCTGGTTAGTAGATCCTATTTTGTTTGTTTTTGTTTTGTTTTTTCTTTCTTGGTACTAGAGATTAAACCCACGAGCACTTAAACACTGAGTGACATTCCCAGCCCTTTCTATTTTTTATTTTTAGACATAGTCTCAAAATAAGTTGTTTAGGGCCTCACTAAGTTGCTAAGGCTGGCTTTGAACTTGAGATTCTTCTGCCTCAGCTTCCTGAGCTGCTGGGATTACAGGTGTGCACCACTGTGCCCAGTCTGAATTTTTTTTTTTTTTTGGCGGTACTGGGGGTTGAACTCTGGGCCTTGTGCTTGTGAGGCAAGCACTCTACCAGCTAAGCTATGTCCCCAGCCCTGAATTCTTAGTTGCCCACCTTTCAGGCAAAATGCTCTGTTCCTTCTGTGGTACATGCTTGTGCTGCTGAAAGCTAAATCCTCAAAATAGAACTCAAGAGGAAGGAGACTAATGATTCATTAAAGTAAACTGATGGTGTTGGTAATAATGTTTATCCCATATGTCTGATAGAGAACTGGTAATGGATTAATAACATATTGAACAGATGAACTAAAACATAGTAGAGAAGTTTCCTTTGGTCACAGTTGCCTATGGATGAGTTTCAAAATGAACATAAAGCCTTAACTTAGATTTTCATTGTTTTAGAATCATCACTGCCTTAATGTTCAAACATCTATTTAAGTCATCCTGATAAAGGAATGCATGTTTGTTTATGACTTTTTGTAAATACAGATGCAGTGATCTATGACTTTACTTCTATTTGTGACAATGTTTGTTAATCCAGCCAGTAGTTACTTACAAAAACGTAGAGCATGTAATTGTTCTTCATGTACAAGAACTGTTCCCCCTGAAAAATCTTACTTACCTGGACTGTCCTCAGATTATTTGTAAAATCTGAAATTCAGTGATTAAAAGGAAGCTAGAATTCTCAAAAAAAAATCTTGGTGTTATGAACCAATAAAGAGAAAAGGATTCTGGCTCACAGTTTTGGAGTATATGATTGATCAGACATATTGTTTTAGACCTCTGGTGGAAGGCAACTCATCATGGATGGATCGTATGGCCAAGCAAAACTTCTTTCCAAGCAGGAAAGAAGAGAAAAATGCAGAGAATGGGATATTAAAATTCCTGAGAAGAGAACACACTCATAACATAAAGACTGGCCCCATCTCTCATGCCTTACATCAGATCCCAAGAGCACCACCCTGGGAACCACTACTTTACCTCATGGGGTTTTGTAGGACATTCCAGATCCCAACTCTAAAATATCCAAATTATAATTCTACCTCCATAGTGTACAATTATAGCACACTACTTTGGGTTAATGCTGTTGCTGTGTTTACATCTAACAACATTGGCACCCTAGTAGAGAGGTGCCCAGAGATGGTACCTGGGCTATCAAATCTGCTTTTACAAAAACTCTCTGATGGTGAACATCCTAGTTCCATCTGGCTTCTTTCTTCATCAATCCATGAGGACTGATGAGGCATGAAAGTCTTCTAATAACCCAGGAGCCTAAAGACCCCCCTACATTCTTCACTGCATGGGTATTGGAAAAGGTGTTCACTTCACCTCTTTCCATGCCTGGAATCAAATGGGTCTTATCTGACCTGATGACCCCATGAAATTCATGGGACCTTGAATTTTGTTTAGTTTGACAGTCCATCTCCTACCATGTAAATGAGTTTTTCTACTGCATCCTATAACACAGGATGATCTTCTCCAGTTAGGAGGATATCATTGATATAATGGAACTAGATAACATCAATAGAGAATGAGACAGATCAAGGTTCTGAGCCATCATGCCATGACATATGATCAGACTGTGTAGATATCCCAGAAACTGTACCTGGAATGTCCACTGCCTTTCCCAACAATTGAGTGTGAACTGCCCTTGAAAGTTGAGTTTCAAAGAGATGGAGTAAAAGGCATTAGCTAACACCAGAAAACCATGCACAGAGCCAAGGGAGGGTGTATTTCATGAGTATAGGTTTTAATTTTGCAAGATGAAAAAGTTCTGGAGATGCATTACACAACATTTTGAATATGCTTAACATGGTAGAACTGTATATTCAGAAGTGCTTAAGAGATAATATAAAACAAAAAAGAAACAGATTTAATATCTTAAATATGTTCAACACGTTCAGTTTACAGCAAGTCAATTCTACCTAATAAACCAGTTAAAAATAAAATTAAATAAAGAAGGCAATCCACAGAATGAGAGAAAATATTAGCAATTCAAATTTGATGAAGAATTATTATTGAGTTCTTATAACTCAACAAGGAAGCATCCCAATTGGAAAATGGACAAAGAATAACAAGCAATAGGCATTTTACAGTCAATAGTTAAAAGGATAACTTGTATTTTATGTACACTTTGCAATAAAATTGAATTATGATATGTTTGAAAAGCTCAAGAGAAAATTATTTGATATTGATTTGGTAGTATGATTGCATTCAGGCACACAAGACAAATGTTTCATATGAGAAATGGCTCTGGTGTGTACAGAGTTGAGCTAAATTACTAAAATATATGAATTCAGCCAGGTTCAGTGGTGGTGGAACACTCTTGTAATCCCAGTGGCTATGGAAGCCAAGGCTAGGGGATCACAAGTTTTAGGTCAGCCTCAGCAATGTAGCAAAGCCTTCAGCAATTTAGCAGGATACTTCTCAAAATAAAAAATAAAAAGGACTAAAAAGAATAGAGCATGTAGTTCAATAGGTCAACTGTAAGTGGTTCAATCCCCAAAACATAAATATATATACATATGTGTGTGTTTGTGTGTGTGCACACATTTGTTTATACTTACATATAAATTTATAACTTTGAAAAAAAATTCCCCAAAATTCACCATCTAGGAGAAAACACAGTCATATACAAAACAGTTCAACCAGGAAAATGATCCTGAATGACAAAGCATTTGCAGGAGGTCGTGGAAGAAAAAGAAGATACAGCTTTCCAGGGCTCTAAGATCATTTTTTTTAAATGTTCTTTTTAGTTATACACAACACTAGAATAAATTTTGACATATTATACATATATGGAGTATAACTTCCCATTCTTCTGGTTGTACACGAGGTGGAGTTACATTGCTCATGTATTCATTAATTAATTAATATAGGAAAGTAATGTCTGATTTACTTACTGTCTTTACCATTACCACCCCCTCTTACTTCCTTTCATTCCACATTGTCTAATCCAAAATACTTCCCTCCCCTCCACTTATAAAGTGTCAGCATCCACATATCAGAGAGAACATTCATCCTTTGGTTTTTTGGGACTGGCTTATATCACTTAGCATGATAGTCTCCACTTTAATCCATTTACCAGCAAATGACATAATTTCATTCTTTTATATGGCTGAGTAATATTCCATTGTGTGTATCTACCAAGTTTTAAGGAGGCCTCTAAAAATACTATTTCCTATGAAATTTGCACCATGGTTAAGACATTACAGAGCTGGTAGAGAGGTCTGGAGAAAGGGAAGGAGAGACTGCAGCCAAGCTGGGGTAAAATGAGAGGCACTCATAAAACCAGGAAAACAGACAATATATTGGTGGAAATTGGTGGAAGAGTTATATAACAAGAACTCACTGGCGAAAATTCCCAATCAGAAGTCAGAATGTTCATACCTTTAGCAGTGAGAGCAGTACATTTAAGAAGCAGGAAAGACAGAAACAGAAACAGAAGACAAAGCCATATGAAAAATAGAGAAAGACAGAGGGGACAAAACAAACCAAAGTACCCAGAATACAACTATCTCCAGCTCAAAACCTAGGACGACCAACTCTAGTGATGAGAAGGAAATGTCACAGGACACTGACATCTGAGGGCAAACGCTTTGGGTTATTGAGAATCTGTTTTGACTTTCTAAAGTGAAAGTTATCAGTACCAGAAGATTACATATTAATGAAAATTCACATGTATATCCTATACTTCTATACAGCAAATGATTATTCATCACCTAGGATAACATATACAATAAGTTCTTATTACTTCTTATCACCATTTCCTCACTACTGAAATAGATGGCTCTTGGTATAACAGCAGACAGATCTGGGGCATACCTATCAAGAGGGTGGGGATGAGGCATCTCCTCCTTTACTGGCCTCCTCATAGTGCCCAAGAGGAGACTGCAGAGCTTTGTATCCATTGCTTACTCTCAGTGCTAAGGTCCCTAGTAATTTCAGAGCAGGGTAAAAAGAGTTGGAAGATGTTCTACTCACTGAACCAGAGATGTTAATTTATGATAAAAACAATCTGCCTAATTCACATTGAAATCTAATATTTAGAAATAACATAATAAAAATAATGCAGCATATTTTTTCAAAAGAATTTAAGTAGAGTAAAATATAACACAAAAATACATGAACAGGTCAGGTGTCTATCATCCTCCATTTGCCTGCCTCTCACCTGTCCATCGCCTGCCTTACACCTATCCATCACCCAACACATAAGTTCACCTCTCGATCATCTGACACCAATCACCAAACTGATCACCGACTGCCAGTGGAACACCAGCTGTCTGCCGTTGCCTAGAAGTTCGCTGTTACTGTACCTGCAGGTTTGGGTACACGTGGCTGCCGATATTTTGAGACAACAGCCAGGCCATGTAGGACCCCTGGCTGAACTGACTTAGCTCCGTCTCCAGGATCCCTCAGCCCGACTGATCACTCCCTGCCTCCAGGGCCCTCACATCAACTGACTGCTCCCTGCTACCAGACACCCAGACCAACTGACTGCACCCTATCACCAGGACCCCAGACTGACTGATTGCACCTAGCCTCCAGGATCCCGTAACCACACCAAATACACCCGACCTCCAGGACCCCTGCCTGACCAACTGCACCCCGCCTCCAGGACCTCAAGCTGACCACGTCCACACCCTGAGCTGCAGCTCCCCATTTGCCAACACATTTCGAAGTCAAAGTGGCCATCTTGGATAATCCTGGAAGCCACAGCTCCGATCTTTAGGTGGGGCAAATCCCATCCTGTGATGCCTGCTGGAGACTTGAAGTTCACTGTCAGGTACCTCTTCTGCATCAGGCTACTGAAGACTAGGAGGTTTGAACACTATATGACTGTTATACTGTAGATTTTCTTTTTTCTCCTTATTGAAAAATTTTAAGTTTTTATTTCTTTACTTTTCTTGCTCTCTTTTCCATTTGTTTACCTGTTCCCTCAGAGTCTCTTTCTCCCTTTTTGCATGCTAACATCCAATTTCTTTTGATTACACTCTCACACTTTCTATTATCTAGAACATCTGTATATTCTTTTCTTATCCCATTAACAGCTGCAATCTACATCCGTCTGCATCCTCTCTGTCCTCCATTAGAAACTGCAGACCTTATTGCAAATGTTTGTTTTACTGAAGATAATTTTTGAACTCATTCAGTTTATTATGAAAATATTGTTATTGTCCTCATAGGGGCTATTTGGTCTAGGATTGCATAGTGTCAGAACTGGTCACTACTAATATTGAACTCCCCTTAAAGAAAAGGTTTTGGAAACCTATACGGCCAGTATAAGCCTATAGGGGGGAATCTGCAATACCCAAGAACTGCACTGCTAGAGGGGAAGATACATGAACAACATGAAAAAGCAAGGTAAGAAAATAATCCAAACAAATCTAGATTCTATATTAATAGAATCCAATGACAGTATATTAGAAGAAATGTCAGAAAAGGACTTCAGATTATATATGATTAAGATGATCTGTGAAGCAAAGGATGAGATTAGAGAGCAAATGTAGGCAATGAATGATAATACCAATAAGCTGAAAGAGCAACTGCAGGAAGCAAAAGAACATTTCAACAAAGAGATAGAGATTCTAAAAAGAAAAAAAAAAACAGAAATCCTTGATATGAAGAAAACAGTGAACCAAATAAAAAACTCAAGGGAAAGCATCACCAAAAGACTAGATCACTTGGAACACAGAATCTCAGATAATGAAGACAACATATTAATCTTGAAAATAAAGTTGCCCAAATAGAGAAGATGGTAAGAAATCATGAACAGAATCTCTAAGAACTATGGGACATCATGAAAAGACCAAATTTAAGAATTATTGGGATTGAGGAAGGCACAGAGATACAAACCAAAGGAATGAACAACCGATTCAAGAAAATAATATCAGAAAATTTCCCAAACCTGAATAATGAAATGGAAAATCAAATACAAGAGGCTTACAGAACACCAAATGCACAAAATCACAACGGATCCACACGAAGGCACATTATAATGAAAATGCCTAACATTCAAAATAAAGATAGGATTTTGAAGGCCGCGAGAGAAAAGCATCAGATTACATGTAGCGGAAAACCAATATGGATAGCAGCAGACTTCTCAACAAAGACGCTAAAAGCTAGAAGGGCCTGGAACAACATATTTCAAGCTCTGAAAGAACATGGTTGCCCACCAAGAGTCCTATACCCAGCAAAATTAAGCTTCAGATTTGAAGATAAAATAAAATCCTTCCATGATAATCAAAAGTTAAAAGAATTTACAATTAGAAAACCTGCGGTACATAATGTTCTCAACAAAATATTCCTTGAGGAGGAAATGAAAAACAACAATGGAGGTCAGCAAAAGGAGGAACTACCTTAGAGAAAAACCAATCAAAGGAGAAACAAAACAAAATTAAAAACCTAAAATAAGCACAAATGACTGGGAATACAAATTATATCTCAATAATAACCCTGAATGTTAATGGCCTGAACTCTTCAATCAAAAGACATAGACTGGTAGAATGAATTAAAAAGAAAGACCCAACAATATGCTGCCTGCAAGAGACTCATCTCATAGATAAAGACATCCACAGACTAATGGTGAAAGGATGGGAAAAAACCTATTGCATACATGGACTCAGTAAAAAAGCAGGAGTTTCCATCCTTATATCAGACAAAGTGCAATCAGGCCAAAGTTAGTCAGAAGGGATAAAGAAGGACATTTCATACTCCTTAAGGGAACCAAAAATCAGGAAGACACAATGATAGTAAATATTTATGCCCCAAACAATGGTGCATCCCTGTACATCAAACAAATCCTTCTCAATTTCAGGAATCACATAGACCACAACACAATAATTCTGGGTGACTTTAATGCACCACTGTCACCACCAAACAAAAACCAACCAAAGAAACCATAGAACTCAATAACACAATCAATAACCTAGACTTAATAGACATATATAGAATATTCCATCCATCAACGAGTAGATTCACTTTCTTCGCAGCAGCACATGGAACCTTCTCGAAAATAGACCATGTGATATATGCCACAAAGCAGCCATTAGGAAGTGCAAAAAAATACAGATATTGCCATGTGTTCTATCAGATCATAATGGACTGAGAGTAGAAATCAATAACAAAATAAAACACAGAAATTACTCCAACACCTGGAGACTAAATGATACACTATTGAATGAAACATGGAAAACAGAAAACATCATGGAGGAGATAAAAAAATTCTTAGAGGTCAATGAGAATGACAATATAACATATCAAAATCTCTGGGACACTATGAAAGCAGTACTAAGAGGAAAATTCATTGCATAGAGTACATTCCAGAAAAGAATGAAAAGTCAACAACTAAATGACCTAACATTACAGCTCAAAGCCCTAGAAAAAGATGAAAAGAATAACAGCAAAAGTAGTAGAAGATAGGAAATAATTAAAATCAGAGCTGAAATCAATGAAATTGAAACAAAGAAAGAATTCACAAATTGACAATACAAAGTCTGTTCTTTGAGAAAGTAAACAAAATAGACAAATCCTTAGCCACACTAACAAATAGAAGGACAGAGAAAACTCAAATTACTAAAATTTGTGATGAAAAAGGAAACATTATGACAGATACCACTGAGATACATAACATAATGAGAAGCTACTTTGAAAATCTGTATTCTAACAAAATAGAAACTACCGAAGACATTGACAAATTTCTAGAGAAACTGAAGCAGGAGGACATACACAATTTAAACAGATCAATCAAGCAATGAAATACAAGAAGCCATTAAAAATCTACCAACCCAGAAAAGCCTCGGACTGGATGGATTCTCAGCTGAGTTCTAAAAAACCTTCAAAAACTCATTCCAATACTTCTCAAAGTATTCCAGGTAATAGAAAAGGAAGGTATCCTACCAAACTCATTCTATGAATCTAATATCACACTCATACCCAAACCAGGCAAAGACACATCAAGGAAAGAAAATTTTAGACCAATATCCTTGATGAATATAGATGCAAAGATCCTTAACAAATTATTGGCAAACTGTATCCAAAAACATTCAGAAAATCATGCACCACGATCAAGTGGGGTTCATCCCTGGAATGCAAGGATGGTTTACCATTCATAAATCAATAATTGTAATCCATCATGTCAATAGACATAAGGATAAGAATCATATGGTTATTTCAATTGATGCAGAAAAATCATTTGATGAAATACAACACCGCTTCATGCTCAAAAGACTAGAAAAAATAGGGAGAGTAGGAACATACCTGAACATTGTAAAGGCTATGTATGCTGGACCAAGGCCAACAGCATTCTTAGTGGAGAGAAACTGAAAGCATTCCCTTTAAAAATGGGAACAAGACAGGGATGTCCTCTTTCACCACTTCTATTCAACCTTGTCCTCCAAACTCTAGCCAGACCAATAGACAGAATAAAGAAATTAAAGGGATACAAATAGGAAAAGAGGAACTTAAGTTGTCACTATTTGCTGATGACATGATTCTATATTTAGAGGATCCAAAAAAACTCCTCCAGAAAACTTCTAGACCTCATCAATGAATTCAGCAAAATAGCAGGCTATAAAATCAACATGCATAAATCTAAAGCATTTTTATATGCAAGCGATGAAACATCTGAAAGGAAAATGAGGAAAACAACTCCATTTGCAATAGCCTAAAAAAAAAAATACTTGGGAATCAATCTAACCAAAGAGATAAAAGATATCTACAATGAAAACTACAAAACACTGAAGAAAAAAATTGAGGGAGACCTTAGAAGATGGAAAGATCTCCCATGTTCTTGGATAGGCAGAATTCATATTGTCAAAATGGCCATACTATCAGAAGTGCTATACAGATTCAATGCAATTCCAATTAAAAGCCCAATGATATACCTTACAGAAATAGAACAAGCAATCATGAAATTCATCTGGAAGAATAAGAAACCTAGAATAGCTAAAGCAATCCTTAGCAGGAAGAATGAAATTGGGGGTATCGCAATACCAGAACTTCAACTATACTACAAAGCAATAGTAACAAAAATGGCATGGTATTGGTACCAAAATAGACAGGTAGATCAATGGTACAGAATAGAGGACACAGACACAAACCAAAATAAATACAATTTTCTCATACTAGACAACGGGGCCAAAAATATGCAATGGAGAAAAAATAGCCTCTTCAACAAATGATGCTGGGAAAACTGGAAATCCATATGCAACAGAATGAAAAGAAACCCCTGTCTCTCACCCTGCACAAAAATCAATTCACAGTGCATTAAAGACCCTGAAATCAGACCAAAGACCCTGCATCTTATAGAAGAAAAAGTAGGTCCAAATCTTCAACTTGTTGGCTTAGGATCAGACTTCCTTAACAGGACTCCCATAGCACAAGAAATAAAAGCAAGAATCAACAACTGGGATAGATTCAAACTAAATAGCTTTCTCTCGGCAAAGAAAATGATCAGCAATGTGAAGAGAGAGCCTACAGAGTAGGAGAATATCTTTGCCACTCATACTTCAGATAGAGCACTTATTTCCAGAATATATAAAGACCTCAAAAAACTCTACATCATGAATACAAATAACCCAGTCAACAAATGGGCTAAGAAATGACCAGACACTTCACAGAAGAAGATCTACAAGCTATCAACAAACATGAAAAATGGATGAAATTGGAGAATATCATGCTAAATGAGATAAGCCAATCTGAAAAAAATAAAGGGCAAATGATCTCGCTGATAAGTGGATGATGACACATAATGAGGGGGTGGGATGGGAGCAAGAATGGAGGAAGGAGAGACTGTATAGAAGGAAAAGAGGGGTGAGAGGGGTTGGGGGAAGAAAAAATAACAGAATGAATCAAACATCATTACCCTATGTAAATGTATGTTTATGCAAATGGTATGCTGTTATTCCATGTACATACAAAAATAAAATATATGCCATTTGCTTATAATAAAAATAAATTTTAAAAAAACCCAAAAAAACATGAACAATCATAAGAATTTTAATGTTAAACATGATTATTTTATGTGCATTTCAAATTGTCAATTTTGGAGGCATCAGTTGACTATTGCTGCATATACTTCAACACCATAATATTAGGACTTGTGGTTTTCTGTGTTGGTAGTGGACCTACTTTTGCATGAGCCATCCATGAATCTACAACTGATGGGTTTGTTGAACCTAGAGGGTCTAAAATAGCTTTACCCACATATCTGGGGCCTTGCAAGGGGTGAGGTGTGGGGTCCTGGAAGGTAGAGACCTGAGGATCATTCATACTCCACTGGATCAAAGGAGCTTCCACAGAAGACAGTAGTTTCTAAGAGAGCAAGATCAACATGTAAGCTCCTTTCTAGCCTCTCTTACATTAACTCAATAAAGGCCCATTTGAGAAAACAAATCATATTGACAAGCTTGAATTCATTGCAACAAGGACCCACACAAGGGGACCCACACAATCACCTCTGGGAGAGGTGATTGCCTGGGGATCATCAGTGTAGCAGTCTACTACAATCTCCTCACATGTACCAGATATGCCTAAGAGGATCAGGGTCACATCAGAAGATGGAATAAAAAATGCACACATCAGATTTGGGGGACCTCTTTCCAGTTCATCATCTAAGCATATTAAAATCACTCTGTCCCCATACCATATAAAAATCTAAACAAAATGAAAAATCAACAAATCTTAGATTCATCAAAGAAATTGAATCCCAGGATCAACCTCTTATCCCCTCAAATTGGTGAAACCAAAAGGCACATACAGAGATTCATAGCTTCTCAGAGTGGAAACCCACTAGCAGAAACTTCTTTGCAAGCAGTATTGGACTAGAAAATCCTGAACTAGAACTGAACAATAGCTGCAAGCTCAGTGTGGTCAAGGCTGATCCAGTCACACAGGGCTCCTCATACTTTGGTGAATTTTACCTGCAGGATCTCAACCAGGTTCTCATAGAGTAACGAAAGCATTCTGATCTTCTTGAAAAGTTTCAACCTTAAAAGAAACTAGTTTACAAAAGCACAGACTGCTGAAACTTTGCAACACCATAAATGACCCAACATAAGAGAACTGCCAGACTCAATCCTGCTCTAGCTCTCAACCAGGAAGAAGGTCACACTCAACACCAGCTCCCACTACTCTTCCATGTAAGAGAGGAAAATATCCAGATATAGCTGCCTCCAGACTCCTGTCCCATCAGAGTAGGGAAAATGAGAAAACTGATGTAGTTCCTTTAAGGATCCCAGCACTTAGATCTAATCATAGGACTAGTTACATCTTCCTTCACCAAGCAGGGTAAATGCAAAACAAACTAAGCCACACTAACCATGAATATACACATATTATATTCAAATGACAGGAAATCAAAGGGTGGGGAAGTAATTTTTAAAAGTCCAGTACAGAATGGTGATTATCATGATCTGGATCTATGAATGTCCCCCAAAAAGCATGTTTAGGTAATGCAGAAATATGGAGAGCTGAAAAAACTAGATTATGAGATTTGCTACTTTATATGTGGTCTACTCCTTTAGATTAATTGAGTTTGAATGGACCACAGTCTCTAACTGCAGACAAGTGGGTGTGGCTCGGGACAGTAGGTCAGTGGAGGAGTGCCTTTTGAGGACATAATGTAACAATAAAAAACATCGTGTCTGGCCCTGGGGTGTGTGTGTGTGTGTGTGTGTGTGTGTGTGTGTGTGTGAATATATGTGTGACCCTCTCTCTCTTTCGTTCTCTCTCCTGTCTCCCTCTCTCTGCTTTTCTTTTTCTTTTTCTTTTTGCATAGCACAGATTGAACCCAAGGATGCATAACCAGTGAGCTACATCCTCAGCCCCTTTATGTTTTATTTTGACACGGTCTTGCTAAGCTACTTAGGAACCTGCTAAGTTTCTGAAGCTGACTTTGAACTTAGAATCCTTTTATCCTCCTGCCTCAGCCTCTGGAGCTGCTCCAATTACAGGTGTGTTCCAGCATATCTGCCTCTCAATGCTACTTGTCAGGCATGAGCTGAGCAGCTTTCCTCTGCCATGACCTTCCACTGATGTTCTATCTCACCTGGGCCTAGCAATGGAGATGGTAAAAACCAAAATAAAATTTCTTCCCCTTGTTCTTCTCATGCATTTCATTGACAGAGACAAAATGCTAATTAATATAGAAATAATAGTTAATATTGTATTCTATATTTCAAGATTGCTAAAAATTAGAGTTTAAATTTTCTCAGAACAAAGAAATAATTATGTGAAGCAATGGATAGCATATAGTAGTTAACCTGATATAATGTATCATAACATTACCTTAGGCCTACTATGTCATATAAATATGTGTGGTTATTTATCAAGTAAAAGATACCACAAGGTCTGTGGCTGTAGCTCAGTGGTAGATCAACCACTTGCCTAACAAGGATGAGGCACTGGGTTTGATGCTCAGGACTGCATAAAAGTGAATGAAATAAAAGTATTTTAAAGCTCACTATAATCTATGAGCCTCTAGACAATGTATCAAAAAATATTAAATGATGAGGATCAGAAAATGAAAGGGTAGCATTGATATGATTCCATACACATTACAAAGATAGTCAAAGAATACCACAAAGAACTTCATATTCTTCAATTCAAAAAAATGCATAATATCTATTGATTTCTTATAAATCAAACATGCCATATTTAACACAAAAACCAATTATCAATCTGAACAGAATTGTATCTTATCAAAGATACTGAACCAATAAGGGTATTTCACCCTTCAAGATAGGCTCCTGGTTAGTCTCTTCCAAAAGATAAAAGCAAATGAGCTACTAACTCATTTTATCAGGACAGCACTAATGTAATAACAAAATCAGACAAAGATTACAAGACAACTACAGACTTAAATATGTCATGAGAGTAGAAATGAAATGCAATGAAGTATTAGAAAATATTGCCCAGAAACAGGCCCGCATCAGTTTAGCCAATTGGTGTATAGCAAAGGAACACAGCCAACACAGCAGCACAGGGCAGAGATCTTTCCAGCAAGTGGTGCTCATGACCTGGACACCCCCTTCAGCAAGGCTACCTACACACTTGGAAGGAGAGACTCAGAGAGAAAGGAGGGAGAAGGGGAAAGTAAAACTCTTGTAAAACAAGGGCTGGAAACTTACCAAATTTAACCTAAAACACAGACCTCTGGATTCAATGATTCTCCTTGGTTAAATCAAAACAAGCAGCCATTCCTACACACAACACAGGATGCATATTTGATATGTGTATCACACATGAATAACTGGGTTTGTGTCTGTGTTTGTGTGTTTGTATACAGAAATTCCCAAAAATTTCTTCTGCAATTGAACATTCATTCATGTTGAAGAAAATATACTAGAAATACCCAAAAATCTCCTGGAAGGTTTTCTTCATTTTCTATACCTTTTCTTCTGGATTTTGAATAATGGCATACTTAATTTAGGCATTTTTGTTGTGTTGTTCAAGACCCTCTACATGAAGATAATAAAATTAACTAGAAAAAAATCATGAAGAAATTTTATTCAAAATGCAAAGAACTAAGTAAGTAGAGAACAGATTTCAGTTCTATGTCTGAGTTGATTCAAGGCAAGAAAATATTATGTGAGAAAGCAGGAACTGCAGAGAGAGGAGAACCTGAAAGTAAAAAAATTACCCTGTAAAATAACAACTACAGAAACAACCCAATATTCAAACAGTGTAGTATTGATGGACCTAAGCAGAGATCTAAAAGGAACTTGATCATGTCTGGGTGCTAGGCAAAAACAACAGGAAATGAATTAAGACCTCCCAGGGCAAGGTGAGCACATAGAGTTGGAAGTAGGGATCTTGAAGGCCCAGGAGGGTGGAGGATATGCTGGGCTGGAGGGTGAGGCAGGGGTGTGGTAAAGCCTCTTCTTGCCCTTCCCCTGCTCTCAGAATCCCTTTGTAATGAGACAGCACAGCTCTGTGATACAGGCCTGGGCCCTACTCCCCATTCCTGAACAGACCTGTCAGGACTCATTGGTCCAAACCAGACAGTGTGATTTAGATGATAGAGAATCCTCTCTTTCCTCTGAATAGTGTTAGTGCCTCATGGCTGAATCCCAGCTTCACCACCTGGGCAATGGATTTGATCCTTGACTTTGTGTGTGGACTGGGGCTCTTTCTCCTTATTGCCCTGTCTCCAGGGTAATCAGTCCTTCCCACCAACAAGGAAAAAGGAAAAACACAAGGTAAGAAACCCTCAGGCCAGACCCACAAGGAAAACAAATTATCACTTGTCTACTCTTCCTTCCACTTTTCCAAAATATGTAGAGATACTTCAAAAACAGAAATCTCAGGACAGGACAGAACAGAACATCATTCTGGGACAGATGAGGACAGGAGGGAGTTTGCACTAGGTCTTCTCCTATCTTAACTTCTCAGAAAATCCAAGTGGTGAACTGTAGGTCCCAGAGAAAACACACATTGTGACTCAATGCCTGAGGTCTTGACTCCTGAGAAAGTTGGGAACCTGTGAAGGACAGACTTGAGGACTGCTCCATCAGTCACATTCTCCTGGAAGGTGCCTCAGAAAAAAATGTCTTTCCACTGTGTTTGAATGATGTGAGGGCTGTGCTGAGCCCTGAGGGCCTCCATCACAGGCTGGAGTCACCTCTGGCCTTAGGGAGCAGAGCCCTGCCTGGCGGCCTAGAAGAACCTGTAGAAATGAGCCTGTTCCTGAGTGGAGGAGCAGTGACTGAGGACATTCATGGTGCAGTTCATAGAGAAAATCCCCTTTTGAGATTTCCAAAGAAGAAAAATAAAATATTTTGCCACTTATTAGCATTCTCTGAATAAATTGTCTTCACTAGCTAACTGTAGAAAGTTATGCTGTTCAGAAACATGGTCTAGGAGAGTAGAGGAACAATGGAGCACCAGCCTCTTTTTCTTTCTTGTTGGTCAGCATCAAAAGGTGAAAAAGGGACAGAGCAAGAACAGGAAGGAGAGTGGCATTCTGAAAGTTAAGGCCAAGCCTTCCAACACAGAGGCGACTTGCTGTCCCCTGTCCCAAGAGACTGGAGCCATGTCCCAGAGAATGTCAGCTGCAGATACAGGAGAAGGAGGTTCTGTGCTCAGAATGAAGCTTTGGTGGGCCAGGGGTGGGTGATGTCCAGTACGACAGTGGGAGCCATCATGTAGCCATGCTGTCTGGATTTGGAGGTGGAACTTCCTGGTTGGTCAAAGTCTTACAAGGAGATGACCCAGATGAGAAGTGCAAACCAGAGTCATTTAGAGTCCACCAATCATGAACACTGCCTGTGCAGGATGTTCTGGCCACTACCCTCTTGGCTTTGGCTTACCCAGCTTCTTTGTACAGGCACCCTCTGCTTCTGGCTTCCACCTACCCACCAGACCTAATGACTTCCTCCATGTCTGTTGGGTCACACTCATCCCTGAGTGCCTTTCAGTCACCAAAGCCTGTGATTCCTCTGAAGTGACATTCACCTCAGTCACATGGACTTTCTTCTCCCCCATCTCATACTCCTGATCCAAAGGCCTCCCCTTCATCTCTGTCAGGCCCCAGCCTGACTCCTCCTCAATGTGACTCAATGACACTCTCACGGAAAACACCCCACAGAGCTCCTCTTCACCCAGTTGCTGGTTACCTGCTTCTGCATCAATGCCAACTGTTCCACTGCTATTTCCTTCCCATTGCTGCCTTCTGTCCAATTGCCTTTTCATGTCCAATTTCCATCTCCTGTCCCATTACCAACCATTACCAACTCCTGTCCCATCACCTTCTCATGTCTGATACCCCAAATCCTGTATCATTACTTTCTTCTGTTCCATTGTATCTTCTGTCTTTCTGCCTTCTCCTGTCCTAGGTCACAATCTCTCCATCTATCACATCTCATCTCCCTCCTAGTGACCGATGCCTATGAGAGTCACATCCCTCTTTAATTCCTCACAGTGAATCCCAGAGGGATCATATTTCCCACCCATCACAGGACTCATTCTGTGCAAACCACCCACTCTGGCAGGTAGAGGTTGAAGGTACCTCTTTCATCAACTCTGTTCTTTAGAAACTGTAGGAGATACTGGTCAGCAAAAGTGCAGAAGTGAAAATTTTTAACAGGAGACCAAAAAGGAATCAGATGGCCACCTGCTTCATTCTCTGGAGAGCATAGTAAAGTCACTGAGCAATGAAGAGGACACTACCATCCCACAACCCTTCTGGAACACAAAAGGCTAGCCAAAGCAGCATTTTGTTCCTCAATCACTGTTTTACCCCAAGATCTTGGGAGACCACTTACAGGAGAAATGTAGACAGTTTTCCTAGTGGTTTTCTAAGGAGTAATGCTCTGGTGACTACTATAGGGACTGCCACCAGGCATTCCACTATTTTATTCAATGGGCTCCCTATTTCCATCTGAGGACAAGTTCAGTATAAGGTACCTGCATGATAATTTTTCCCCAGCCCCTGCTCTACCATGTTTTGAAACCTCAAGCTTTGACTCCACCTTATTCTGGTCTCAGTCCCCACCACTGGCTTAGATTCAGAACCAGGGCCATCAAACACTGTCTCTTCACTTACTGTCAGCCATTCACCTCTGAATAGTATATGTTGCATTTTGGGTCCTAAAACCCAAGAAGGGGATGCAATGTCCTCTTCTAACTGCTATTTAAAACTTAAAACATCACATTTTGAAGAAGCCACTAAAAAGTATGAGGGTTTTACCCTATGTAATCAAAACATTTCAGGAAATCTTTAGATAACTCACAGCCAGCACACTGCCTCCCAGAAACACAAGTCCACTGGCAGACTGCCAAGGTATTTTATTAGCAATGAGCACCAGACAAAACTGGAGTAACACCTTTGAAAAGAGGATTACTCAGCACTGGTATGAAGTATTCCACAAGATCCAAATATCTTTGGGCTTGATGGAGCCAAGGTGAAACTGGCAAGTACAAATAAGGAAAAGGACAATGATGGATCTTTCTGGAGCTCCACAATCCAGATAACATCAGCACAGAACCCAAAAATAGTCCGGGTGGGGAAGTACTCAGGCAATGATCTGGGGCATAGTCTAAGAATGATCCTAAAAGAGTTTCTCATTGAAGATTCTAGAAACCATCTCTGAAACAAAGTCAGCGAAGGAATTTGATGAGAGCTTCAAAAAAGTGACTCAGGAAATGATTCATCAACAGACCCAGACAAGAAACATATAGGTAACTTGAAGCACATTCAAGAAGAAAGTTGAAGTAGATCAATGAGGGCAGGATCCCTGTGGGTGGTTATCATTCAAGACTTGTCACATATTATGTCTTCCTCCTGAAAACTCACTCACATGGAATGTGGGGATGGATTGGATCATCCATAAAAGACTGGGAAACCTGAAGGAACACCTCCTAGAAACTCTTCCTCCTGGATGCTGGAACTCAGTAGGTGATGGAAGCACACATTAAAAGTCTCTGTGTGAGGCACAGCTGGGGACTACCCCTCAAAGGTCCTCAAGCACATAAATCTCTTGAAATTCAGAAAGGCTCAAGTGTTAGCCTTTCCATAGTCTGCCCTTCCCTCATTAACCTCCTGTGATTCCAGGGCTCATTTTTCCATGATGCCAAGGTCCTGTGAGAAACCACTCAAAAAGGTTCCACCCTGCAGAATCTTCTCCCTGGCCCCTCACTTGAGTAGCTGAGCAGGACTCCATCTGGTGACATCTGTGGGCCCTCAGAAGTCCTACAATGGGATAGAGGCCAACCTCCCCTCTCAGTGCCCCCACCTTGGTCCCTGTGGGGAAAACCTGGCACAGCAATACTGTCCTGAGATCTGAGAGGGGTAGTCAGGAGCCAAGTCCAAGCCCAGAATAGGGAGGCATGAGCCACTGGAGAGTGGGGTGTGAACTCACAAGGCCCACATCACAGCATGCAAACACTAGATCAATGTAGAGTCCCAAACTTCAAAGGCCAAAGACACCAGGGAGATAGAGAAGGCTGAGGAGAAGCCCCATGACAAGGTAGTAACCATGAGAACCAGCATGATGTCCACCTCCTAAATTATTCATATGAATCTGAGGAGTTCTGGGACCAGTAAAATCCCCTCCCTGTCTAGAAATCCTAAGTGTCAGGACCCAGAAGACTCCTGCCAGAGAATAGAGGCTGACCCAGAGAACCAACCTCAAGATATGGCCAGAAGTGGCATCCTTCAAGACATCCTGGTTTCCCAGAAAACTGTGTACCTCCTTGAACATATCCAGCAGCAGCATGTCAATGTCCCAAGGGATATGTAATCTCTTAACCAGCAAAGACAGTAGCCATGATCTGCAGGAGTCAAATATCTCAAATTTGCAGGACCTGTGAAAGAACAGTAGCAACATGTTTGGTCCAACTGACAAGATAGAGGGCTGTGGTGGCCCAATTCAGGCATGCAGGAAGTATGTGCTCCCTTCCTACATCAGGGAAATATTAGACACTGTGGGAACATGTCCTAGAAGCTTCTCTCTAGAGAAAGGACAGACTCCTTCAGAGCTACTTCAGAAACAGGATAAAGAAATTTCTGAAGGGCATATTCCCCAATAAAAGTAAAGGGAAGACACGTTTCTTGCAAAAGGTAAATCCACATCAGCCATTTCAATAACAAGCATGTTACTGAAATGCATGTGCATGTCAGTAACAAGCACAAAGTTTATAGACAGGGGGCAACTGATGCCCAGATACTCATAGCCATTGTTGCATGGATACTAGCAGAGAAAAATGGGGACTTGGCATGAAATTTCTACCTCAAAGGACAATTTGCACAAACAGGAACTCCAAACCCTGTTTGGTAGATACTCCCATTACCACAAGGGATGCTCTCCCAAGAGCAAAGAGAAGTGATATGTAATTTGGCCTGTGGTAACTGAGCTGGCCCCAAGGGCCACAGCCTTCCTATCAAGAAGAGATGGATGAGAGGCAAGGACAGTAATCAGACCTTGCTGCCCAGGGTGTCTACAACACCCACCAGACTCTGCCAGCATTGGCCTAGGGCAGCAGGCCATCATTCCACTGTCACGGCACCATTGTCTTCAGAGAAGTTGGTATCTGATGAATATCATCCTCCTTTTCATTTCTTTCCTGTTGGAAATCTTTTCCCCAGGAAACATTTCATTGCATGTGGAGGAAAAACAGTTTTGTCATGACCACATTGTGGTGTGCTAAGAGCGTCTCCCTATTGAGATGTCTATTGCTTCCTAACACATGCTCTTTCTCATCTGAGCTAGTGTCTTCTGTCTGTGCTGTGGTGGGGCACTGGGAAGGGGTCAGGATCTGTTCTTCCTCACAGTGTTTTATAGAAGGGAGAGGACATTCAGAGAGGCAAAAGTGACATTGAGGACAACCTTCACTCCAGATTCCCTTACTGTATTATGTATTCATCATTTGGGCACTACATAAACAAATAGAAAACTCTTGAGACTTGCCGATATTAGGCCACACTACAAAGACCACACCCCAAGATCTGTCTCATCCCTCTTCCCCCCTCCATTGAACTTGAGGCAGCTGCAGAGACAGGTATAAACAGGCGTATGGTTGGACCTGGTGGCTTTACATACAAGACAATGGGCACAGAAAAGTTGGAAAAGCTTAGTATGCTGGCCCTGAGTTCAGAGGTCAGAGTGTCTAACCTCTGAGTTACCTGGGGTGCGGGGTTCTGGAACCCATGACTCTCTACCACAAAGCTATAGAGTATACCCTCAGTCCTGGTTTTTTTTTTTTTTTTTTTATTTTGAAACAGTGTATCACTAATCTACTGAGACTGGTGTCAAAATTGGGATCACCCTGCCTCAGCCTCCTGAAGAGTTGAGAACACAGATCTGCCTAGATGTTGTGAGAGTGAAGAGAGAACCCCTTCCTTAGGGCCTCTGTTTTGCCTGATGGAGGCTGGCATGGCATGGGCCCCAAAAGCCCCTCTCAGTTCAGTCCTTATGACATGGCCATGTCACCTGCCTCTCCCCCTGCCTCCTTCACACTCAAGATAAGTGGCCAGGATGAAACTAGGAGCACTACATGTGTGAGTGTGGGAAGCGCAAGTTTTCTGTGAAGGACCATGTGGGTGAATCACCACTGTCTATGGTCAACTGTATGCCCTATGGACACAAGTGTGCATGCAATAACCATCTACATATTCACATGCACATGTATAATCAATCCCAGCTGAGGCAGGAGGACTACAAGTTCAAAGCCATACTGAGAAACTTAGCGGGGCCCTAAGCACCTTAGAGAGACCATGTCTCTAAATAAAATATAAAAAAGGGCTTGAGTTGTGACTCACTGCTTAAGTGCCCCTTGTTTCAATCACTGAAAATAAACACATAACCATATACAGTGGGGCACTGTGGGCAGGGATTGGGATGTGGAAAACTGGAAAGGATAGAGCCAGGAAAACAGGCAGAGTAGCATGAGCTTTGCATACAGGTTGTGATGAATGGGAAGCACAGGAAAAGGACAAGAGAAACACAGGGAATGTGCCACTCATCCTGGAACCACTCCCTCTTCCCTGTTTGTTCTCTGATGGAGAGTCTTATGCAGAAGGTGCCCATCATGGCAGATGACATGAGCAAGGAACTGTTCTCATTCCTGACATTAATGCATATGTGGGTTCAGACAGTCCCTCCTGGTGAAGGCACAGGACCTATAGGCCACTCTTGAACCAGGTCCTGTCCCTTCATTGATCAGAGGAGACCCTAGGGTGGGCCTAGCTTCAAGAATAGGCCCAGAAGCCAGATGAACTAGAAGAGAGTTGGGTTCTTGAATTTGGCTCTACTGGGTTCTCCAAGACCCAGAGAGGCAGGGTCCTGATGCAGAAGAGCTGGACTTGGACCACAGGGATCTGGAGGAGATAATCCCACAGATAGCAACAGTGATGGACAGCCAGAAGCATGAGTGAGGAAGTCACTGTGCCCTCTGCTTTATAACCTCTGTCATCTACAAGAGTCAGTAATGTCAACAACCCGGAGACCCCACAGAGACATAATGAGACCTCCCACAAAGAATTCTCACATAATCCTTTGTCAGACACAAGTGAGACCCAGCTAAATAACTGCCCCAGAGACCACCACAGAACCTCCAACACAGCAGTTACAGAAACACAAGAACCTCCCTCAGAAATAACACAACTATGGTTCCTCAAAGAACCCCTGACAGAATTCCCACAGAGAACTCTGACACAGACTTGTAAAAAGAGACACTTAATGCACCGAACACAACCTTTCACTGCCACATGGGCCTCATGCAGTGATCTCTCCCGGAGACCTCCCAAAGAGTTCCAGATATTGGAGAAACAAAGTCCACAAAGATGTCCAACAGATTCCTCACAGAGAACTCATTAGAGAGTCTAAAACATAGTACATAGATATCACACAGAAACACAGAGACCTCACAGACAGTCTGAAAAATGAGACCTCATATACACTTCACACAGATTTTGAGAGATCACACAGATGTCACACAGATACCTCACAAAGTTCCCATGGAGAATTGATACACAGAGACTTACATCCCACAGAGAACCAATATCTATTCCTCCTTCCCAGTGGACCTGAAACCATTTAGCCACCTAGAAGTACAAGTAGGACACCACCAGCCTTGTCCTCCCACCAGAAACCTGAGACACTGAGACACTGAGACATTGTCAACCGTACCTCCCAAATGGTGTTTTTCACTTGGAAAAATCCTCAGGAACTTCAGTTCCTTTGTAATGTCACTGCCTCTGAACAGAACTGAAAATTTCAAGTGAAGACCTGCAAAATTGTTCCTCTATGGGTTTACACTAGACTCAGCTCTATCACACAGAGAATCACAAATTATAACTCAAATAAAATGCTTCCAGCTTCCAGTGAAAGAAATTTCCTATTTTCCCAATTTCAGTTATTATCTAGTCAAATGTATAAATATCATTTTTTTTGTTTATTTAATTACAGATAAAAACTGAATTCAGGATGTTTGACTACTTCAGAAACACAATAATGACCTATAGCAAATGGACCCTAGGAATGAAATAAACCATCAAAGAGGCATCTGGACTCACTCTACCTCCAAGGGGCTGTGCACCCACCCATTATCCTAGCCATCCACACAAAATATGCAGAAAAGATGGTGAGAAATTTATGGAGTTACAAGTGTAAAGTGAGAAAGTGTGAAAGACAAAAAGAAGTTTCCACTAAGACAAAGTATGAAGTTAGTCTGTCTCTCTTCCCTCCCCATTCCTCCCTCTTTCTCTCTTTCTGTCACACACACATATACAAAAAATTCATAATGTGAGAAACTGCTACACACCACACAGAGTAAAAGTGAAATAAGTTGTGATTTAAAAGAGAAATCATTTTCTGTCACTATGAATTGTACAGTGCAGGGCAGAAAATAAAGTTATTAACAAACGCTCAGTCATCCATCTGCAACTATGAGGACTCAAAATCCTCTAGCTTCAGCAAGGGAACAGTCAGACACTCTGCACTGAGACTTTACCCTCTCTTCTCATCCTTCAGAACAGTGTTCAACAGGTGCAGGCTTGGAGTACATTGCAGTCTTCTGGGGAGACAGAGGAAATGACTCAGTCTCCCAATCTGGAAGCAGATTAGAATGTCAGGAACACAAGTGGGAGAGAGAACCCCTGTACCCCCTGCAACACTGTCCTCATGAATAGTGCAGCATCCTTCCCTGTCTTCCCACTTCCTTCCTTTCCTGTTCACAGAGTTCCCAAATCCCTACAGTGAAAGTCACATAAGTCACACCTTCCTTAAAATCTGCTGTGCAGTCCACCAAGTTAAAATAACCTCAGGTTCTCACCCAGTGCACCAAGTCCTGCAGGGTATGGCTCCTGGGGAGCCTCTGTGGCCTCACTTTCACCATGCCCCTCCTCCATGGCATTCCATCAAAATGTTATAATATGCAAGGTTTTCTATCTGCAACTGCTAATAAGATAAGGAACTTACATGAAGTTGTTATGCTGATTAAACAAAATAATATTAAATTTCCATAACTTGCTGAATTGTGGTGATCACCATGAGTGTGAGCGAGGTGAACATTCTCATGTCTTTATCTTGCTAACCTTACTAAAATTCATGAATAAAATGATATTGGAAAAATGCAATCTGTATATATTTTATCCTATTATATTAATGTTTACCTAATAATGCCAATGGGATTCAACTCGATTTCAATTTACTACATACTTTTCCACAATATTCTCTGGAATAATATTAGTAACATATTACTACACTTACATGTGTAATGAAGATGATTTCTTCAAATTTCCTTCCAATAATGCATTGTAGGCTCAGGTTCTCTAATGAAAAATTCTCACAATCAGAATTGTACAGATGGAAGGCATGTTGTCTTCTTAAAAATATTCTCTACCCTGTACACTCCCACCTCTTTTATTATTGCCATAGATTTCAGGATTATTGAGAAATGTTTCTTTTTCTTCTACAACAAAGGACAGTTCAACACCACAGCCCAGAGGAACAGCAGTTTCTCCCTTCCATCCTCTGACATCATACACCCGCAAGGACACCTGCACAGTGCTGGCACCTCCCTGGGTGTGGATGACACACTCAAAATTTCCCTCCCAAGGGCAGAAGTGAGTCCTTGCACAGTTCTCTTTGCATGAGGGGATTTCCCTGCTCAGGTGTTCACAAGAAGCTGACGAAAGGGTGCTTGAAATGGCTTCTTCTCTTTTTCATCAATATGGTTCATGAGGACAATTGGGGATTTCTTATGCTTTGCTAAAGAGAAATCGGGCATCTCTCAGCTTTAGCATGTATGTGCTCCCCACGAACAGGAGGCTTGTCCTTTCCACAGGGAACTCTGGATTGTCCCATGGAAGGTGGGGAAAAACTAGGAGCTGCTCCCTAGGTGAGCAAAGGGGTTTAACTCTTTCTGTATTTAGAGTCATTAGGGATACACTAGTCCCTACCTAGGGCCTCATGAGCATATCTGGAGAATCAGGAGTTCTGGCCACACTCCAGATGGTCCATCAACCCATAGTGAGTCTGGAAAACAGGCCATGCTGGCATGTTCAAGCACTACCTATCACCTCCACACCACCCCCAGCAACACCACTGTGTTTCAGTGAAGCCTCTTATTTCCATACCTGAATCCTAAAGACATGGCAATTTACTTAATTCACGCAAAATGGTGGGACCTATGTCTGGCTAGTGATACCTGTGGGCCGCCACTATCACCTGGGTCCCAGGTTCACTATTAGTGATTCAGTTACTGATGTGTCAATCAGGTCCCCTCTCCTAGGTATATTCACTGCACCCTGAGCACCCCACCTGACAGAGAGAGGGCAACTCCAAGCATGTCAGAATTTAGTCTCAGTCACTGCCTCAAGTGACCCCAAATCAGGATGCTCCCTACCCAAGGGTCACAGTCACACTGCACAGAAGGAGTATTCCCAGTGTGTGGGAGGCCTTGTGCCCTAACCCCTCATGTCATCCAAGAGCTGTGTGCCAGGTAGGTAGTTATTACACAGTACTGATTAGAGAATAATAGCAAGGGAAAAAATCTGTATGTGTTCAAATAGACACATTATTGTTTCTCAATATTCTTGATTTGAGGTTAGTTGAATCCATGGATGAGGACTGCAGATAAAGAAGATTAACTCTATATTATATAAACCAAAGCACAGTGTACAAAAGGAACTTCTCACATTTAATTCAAATAAAAGCCTCTGTTCCTAATGGCTCTACTATGACCCTCAGGGCAAGTTCCTTGCTACTGGCATGATAATAAATGTGTTGCCAAGGTCCTCTTAGCAATGCCTCATTTGGGCAGTTGTAAATAGTTTACCATTAGTTTTACAGTCAATTAGCAGATGAAGTCCCCCTACATGGAGCATGATTCTCTCAAGGTCCTGCTTGTTCCCATCAGTCTGTAGATTTTTGGCAGAAACCTTACTAACCACAAGGCCATTATGGGTTTCCAACTATAACTAGACAATATTCCTCCACAGATGAAGGGCACCCACAGCTGGGGTCAACACACCTCTGCTTAGAGGAAATACCTGACAGAGAATGTTCCTTCGAACCTTCTGCATGAAGGATGCTCCTCTAACTGTGAACCCCAGGATTCACAGAGACCTGGACTGCCAATGGCCAGGGAGGTATCTCTACTACCTGCTAACAATGAGGAAGACAAGGATGTCCCTTCTGTTTGATATGCACACACAGATTCCAACACTTTCTCCCTCATGCCACCTGCCTATGCTGCCTGGTTCCTTGAGCTGCCCTGTGGCCTAGGAGATGCTGCTTTATAGGAAAAATCTTCAAACTGATACATTTATGGAGCCTCTAAATAAACAAAACATTTGATATTCCCAAATCAAGGTGTGATGTATTTTCTTTGTTTTGTCTTGGCCAAGTAAAGAAGTAAAAATATTTAAAATGAAGCAGAAAGTTAAAAAATTAAGATAAGTGGATGAAATTGGAGAATATCATGCTAAGTAAGATAAGCCAATGTAAAAAAAACAAAGGACAAATCATCTCACTTATAAGAGGAAATGATACATAATGGGGGGGTGGGAGGGAGGCAATAATGGAGGAAGGAGCAAATGTATAGAGAAAAAGAGGGGTGGAAGGGTGGGGGGAAGGAAAAATAACAGAATGAATCAAACACCATTACCCTATGTAAATGTATGATTACACAAATGGTATGCCTCTACTTCATGTACAGAGAAACAGGATGTACCCCATTTGTTTACAATTACAAAAAGAACTTCAAACTGATTTTATGACTTCAATTTCTTAAAAGAAGTACATTTTAATGAAAAATTTAAGAAGGACACAGTCTCAGAACTGAGGACAGAACTTCTAATCAGACACATTTTAACTAAGACAAAACTATCACATCATTATTGCTACTCTCATTCCCCACAGACCTGGGCCCACACTGACTTTGACTTCTGTCTTGGCCATCTTGTAGGAAAATGCAAAATGAATCAATTTTATGCAACAGTGTTGACAAGACTCACTGAGGCTTCATCACATCCTTTTGTGATAACTGATGTTGGTGGGGTGGCCTAATGTAGAGAGATGGGAAGCAATGTGTGTTTTACCTTCTAGCAATGTCTCCAAGCTGATCATGTATTTGAAGTATTGGTTACTCTCACAATATCACTATAAACATCAGATTGGCCCCATGGATTAATTAAATCAGCTTTTACCTTCAAGGAGAGTTATCACACTAGATCTGTTTTCTAGGTTATATCACATGCATTCATAATTCATAATATTTTGCACAACCACTTTGGATTCTGAATTTATACACTACATATGACTACTAATAATGTACACAACACCATTCATTTTTATCAAGAAACATTTGACAAATCTCAGAGACCCTGGTTGTCCTTGGGATGTATACCAACTGACTCATGCATGAGGTAACTTATTGTCACTTGCTAGGGAAACAAAAGCAGAGATTCTCCAGTCATGCCACCCAACCCTCATCCACAGGCAACATGAGCACCCTTGCTACAAACACTGTGGTGACCCTGAGGTCCCTGATGCTCACCAGAGACAACCAAACTCTCCACAACTTCCTATTAGTTTGAGTTATGTGCCCCCAAATTCATATGTGGTCTCAATTACCATTACTCAAGAATGTGACTTTATTTGATAATTGGGCCTTTAAAGAATTAATTAAGGGGACTGGGGTTGTGACTAAGTGGTAGAGAACCTGCTTGGCATGTGTGAGGCACTGTGTTCAATCCTCAGCACTCCAATAAATAAATAAATAAATAAAATAAAAGTATCGTGTCCACATACAACTAAAAAAGTATTTTAGAAAAAGGAAATAATTAAGGTAAAATGAGGTCCTTTTGACTGACTATAGTCCATTCTGATTTGTGATCTTTTTTTTGTGTGTGTGTGGTACTAGGGATTGAACCCTGGGCCTTGTGCTTGCAAGGCAAGCACTCTACCAACTGAGCTATATCCCCAGCCCCTGATTGGTGATCTTTAAAAAGAAGAAAGTAGTCTGGGTAAAGGAGTGGAGTATCAAAAAAGTCTGTGTTGGGGGCTATGCCATGCAGACTATGCCAAGATGGCATCTGGCAACCAGCCAGAAGTTGTTTTGATCACATCAGTGGTGAGGAAGTAGGTTAACATAGACACACCCAAGTGCTTTATCACTTGGCTGTATTCAAATAAGTCCACGCACACAACACATGCACATGTATTCCCGAGTGCTCCTGCTCATGCCTGTTTGACCTTTGCTGTGACTGGACAACTAGCTCCTCGCCTGATCTTCGCATAACTAGCATTGGCCCTACCTTTCGCCTCCTGGAGTGTATATAAGCCAGCTCTCCTCGAGTGCCGGGGTTCCAGGTTCCTGAATCATCAATAAACTGCTTCAAATTTAAGAGTCTTGCTGCCCATTTTTCTCCCGCGCCAAATTGACTCTGCTAGATGGCATCAAGTGGTGGCCCATACAGGGAACTCTGCATTCGTCTCCCCTCCTGAGAACCCAAATGGTAAGTAGCAAGGTAAGCTGCAGTCCCTGTCTCTAAGGCAGTTAGGTGATCAGGATAGCTGACCAGGTAGTGAAATACAAAAATAAATAGGATAGTAAATAAGCTCCAGGTGCGTGTATTTTGTGTTGCTTGTGTGTTTGTACTACTGTTAGTGTGGTCTTTGTTCGTCCTGTATCAAACTTATTTAGCAGCAAAAGATAGGTTTGGAAATATGAAATCAGTCTGAAAGGATAATTCAAAAATTATTAAAGGAAAATGGCACACCAGTAAAACAAAAAACTGTAAAATGTTACGTACAGACCCTACAGAGGGTGAGTCCTTGGTATTTAGAAGGCCTAATAAATATTCCTCAATGGGAACAACATGGGAATGACTTAAGAAAAGCAGAAGCAGAGGGCAGAGACCTCCCCCCTGGTACCATTCCTATGTGGACCTTAATAAGAGGATGCCTAACTTCAACTAAAGGGGGCATAAAAAATATATTACAAGAAGGAGAAGAAGTGCTAGAAGAGATTAAAGAGAAAGTTAGCTGGAGTAGCCAAAAACAGGAAGAAAGTTCTGAAGAGGAAGAAGACACTGGGGAGGAATTAGAAAATAAGTGAGTTAACATTGCAGAATTGCTAAAGGGCAGAAAAGACCATGAGATAATTACCCCCTCAGCTCCCCCTTATGATGAAAGTTGGAAAGACCTGACATTTTGTAAGCACTCTTGTCGGCCATGTTATAGTGGAGTCCCAAGTGATAAACAGAAAAGGGATTGCTGGGACCCTGTGGAAGGCCTGTCCTGCCTGGTCTTGGTGAACAATCAGGGGCAGCAATTTCATCAGGCCCTAGAATTTAAAACAGTAAAAAAATCTTAAGAGGCAGTCGCTACTTATGGGCCCCAAGCTCCGTTTACCATGAGTATGGTGGAATCCATTGCAACACTTAATCTGACTCCTAGTGATTGGGCAAGTATGTGTCAAGCAGTTTTGCATGGTGGACAATATTTAATGTGCACAGTAATCAATCAAGAGCTCTGTGCAGAGACGGCTTGTAGAAACGCAGCCACCGGTTTCCATCAACGAAACCTAGATATGCTACTGGGACAAGGACTATACACTGAACAACAGCAACAAATTATGTATGATCCAGCGGTCTATCTTCAGATAGCTACCGCTGCGTTAGAGCTTGGAAAACATTACCAGGTCATGGGGACTTGCAAGTGCAATTATCCAAAGTTATACAGGGCTCAAATGAACCATATGCAGAATTTGTAGACTGTCTGTTACAAACAGCAGGCAGAGTGTTTGGGGATTCAGAACAAGCAATGCCTTTAATAAAACAGCATATGAACAAGCTAATAAATGGTGCAGGGAAGCAATTAGGCCATGGAAAAATAAGGATCTCAAACCTATTTAAAAATATGCAGAGATATTAATGAGTCAGCTATACAGGGTGAAGTACTAGCAGCTGCTGTCACCCAAGGAGTAGCTCAAGCTATGTGGGGGCCAAACCCAAAAACTGTTTTTCATGTGGACAGTCAGGACATTTTAAAAGGGAATGTCCAAACCCAGGTCATAGTACACACAAAAAAATGCCCCGAGTATGTCCAAGATGTAAAAAAGGAAAACATTGGGCAAGTGAATGTAAATCTGTAATTGACATTGAAGGAAAACCACTCCCAAAAAATGGGATGAGGGGCCCTCAGGCTTGGACCCCACAAATATTTGGAGCCCTGAAGGAAGGACAGCCAGCGACGGATCCCATCAGAGTGATTCCTCGAACCCATTATCAATTAATTCCCTCATCAGACATACAACAGGAAGCACAGGATTGGACCTCTGTGCCACCGCCAGAGCAGTACTAACTCCAGAAATGGGGGTTCAATTAACACCTAGAGGTATCTATGGATCTCTTAAATTGGGGACAGTAGGTTTACTATTAGGGTGCAGTTCTGTTGCCCTAAGAGAACTCCATATAACACCAGGAGTAATTGATCCAGATTATGAGGGAGAGATAAAAATAATGGTCAGTTCCCCAAAAGGTATTTCTGTTATAAGTCAGGGGGATAGAATAGCACAAATACTGGTGATACCCAGTGAACATGACAAATATTTAGCAAAAAAGAATAAAAGAAATAAATCAGGGTTTGGATTCACAGGGGAACCTATGACCATGCTTGCCTTAGATCTAAACACTCACCCCATGTATACTATAAGAATAAATGACAAGGAATTTAATGGTCTATTAGACACTGGAGCTGATCTTAGTATCATAACATTAACCCAAAGGCCAAAAGATTGGCCTCTTCAAAAGGCTGACCAGACCTTACCTGGTTTGGGGGTTGCCTCAAACCCACCCAGGAGTGCACAGTTATTGAAATGGACAGATACGGAAGGAAATCATGGTACTTTCCAACCCTATATCTTAAGAGATTTACCCATTAATTTATGGGGGAGAGACATATTAAGACAATTACAGATCAAGTTGACTAATGAACATACACATATTAACCGGATAGCTTGTAATATCATGGTGAACCAGGGATTCATACCTGGAAAAGGACTGGGAGCACATTCACAGGGAATAACTGAACCCATCCAAGCTATGAGGAGAAATAATAAAGAGGGACTGAGTTTTCAGAGGGGGCCAGTGAGCCAATAAAAATTACATGGAAATCACAAAAGGCTGTTTGGGTACCTCAGTGGCCCCTCAATACTCAAAAGTTGCAAGCAGCCAGAGAGTTAGTAAGACAACAACTGGCCTTAGGCCATCTACAACCCTCTACATCTCCTTTCAACACACCTATTTTTATAATTAAAACGAAATCAGGAAAGTGGCAACTCCTCCAAGGTCTTAGAGCAATTAATAATCAAATGGTAATAATGGGAGCAGCTCAATCAAGACTCCCTCAATTGTCTTCTATTCCGAAGGATTGGAGAATTATAGTTTTAGACATAAAATATTGCTTCTTTTCTATACCACTTCATAAGGAAGATACCTGTAGATTTGCTTTTATTGTACCAGCTACTAACCACAAAGGACCCAATCAAAGATATGAATGGACAGTATTGCCGCAAGGCATGGCCAACAGCCCCACTATGTGTCAGGTCTATGTAGACAAAACTTTACAGCCTATTAGAAAATCTGATAAAGACCTAAAGATCTATCATTATATGGATGATGTCTTATTAGCTCATCCTGATCAAGACAAACTTTTCAGAGTATATGATGGACTGGTCAAAAATCTTCTTCCATTCAGATTAGAGATAGCAGAGGACAAATTACAGAGTTCTTGCCCCATTACCTACCTTGGTGCCATTATTAACAAAACCTTAATAGGACCCCAAAATGTTACCTTTAGGATGGATAAATTAAAAACATTAAATGATTTCCAGAAACTCTTGGGAGATATAAACTGGATAAGACCATATTTAAAATTAACAACTGAAGACCTTGGACCATTATTTGATATTCTTAAGGGAAGTAATGATCCCACCTCACCCCAGCAAATTACCACAGAAGCTAGAAAAGCATTATGTAAGGTAGAAGATGCCATTACTAAGGCACATTTAGATCAGGTATATATAACTAAGCCTATATTGCTGATAATCATAGCCACCATAGGAAGTCCTACAGGAGTGTTCTGGCAACAAGGACCTATTTACTGGGTCCATCTTCACTATAGCCAAAAGATAACTCTAGCGAGTTATCCAGAATTAGTGGGAAAGTTAATAGAAAAGGCAATAACTAATGCTATAGGAATTTTTGGCAATGTTTCAAAAAAATTATCACTCCTTATAAACCAAAAACTATAATTGAGCTCGCACAAGAATCAGAAATATGGGCTACCATTATAAGTAATTATAATCCAAATTTTAATAACCACTATGCCAGGGACCCAATGATCCAAATGTTCATCAGACACCCATTCATATTTCCTAAAGTCAACAGAAAAGATCCCATACCAAATGTTGTATCTTGCTTTTCTGATGGATCCAGTAATGGAACAGCTGCTATAGTCACACCAACATAGACATTTATTTTTCTTTTTCCTCCACAATCTACCCAAAAGATAGAGCTTCTAGCCATTTGTCAAATTTTCCAAATGTTCCCAAATCAGCCATTTAATCTGTTCTCTGACAGCAAATATATAGTCAATGCTCTAAATATCATAGAAATTGCACCAAAAATATCCTCAGCATCTACCAGTCATTCCTCATTATCTACAATTCAAAAGTTCATTTGGGACTGTAAGGAACCATTTTTTGTTGGACATATTAGGGCTCATACAGGGTTACCAGGACATCACAGAATGGTTAATGCTTTAGCAGGCTTAGCTACTAGAGATGTACATATTTTTTCCATGTTCTTAGAAGCAGAAAATTTTCATAAAAACTTCCATGTTAACGCTAACACTTCAAAAATGTTTTAAATTGACTAAAGTACAAGCTAGAAGTATTGTCAAAAATTGTCAACATTGGGTCACTTATCTCCCAGTACCTCAAAATGGTGTTAACCCTAGAGGATTACAAGCCAATCGTATATGCAAATGGATGTTACTCATATCCCAAAATTTAGAAAGATTAGATACATGCATGTGTCTATAGATACTTATTCAGGATTTATTATGACCTCCTTATAGTCAGGTGAAAGAACAAAAGTTATTATAAATCAATGCCTACATACCTTTTCTATTCTGGGCATTCCAAAAACAATAAAAACAGACAATAGTCCAGGCTTTACATCCTTAACCTTTAAACAGTTTTGTTCTACATTTAGTATATATCATGTCACAGGTATTCCTTATAACCCCCAGGGACAAGGAATTATAGAAAAAGCTCATCTAACCATTAAGGCCTTATTAATAAAACAAAAAGGGGGAATAGGGGAGTCATATCCACCTAATAACAGATTATCCATAGACCTTTTTACCTTAAATTTTTAAAATTTGGATAAATGAGGAAAATCAGTAGCGGATCGACATGCTGCAGTTGACACTGACATCAAGCCACAAGTTTTATGGAAAGATGTTGTAACAGGAGAATGGAAAGGACCTTCCCCGGTCTTGATTTGGGGAAGAGGGCATGTGTGTATATTTCCACAGGAAGAAAAAACACCAGTTTGGATTCCAGAAAGGCTAGTCCGAGCAGGTAAAGTGGTTCATCAAGATGCAGCGAGCCTTTTGAAGATCTTGCCGCTACTAATGATGATAATGAATTTCATCCAAGGTGAACAGTTCTGGACAACAGTCAAGGTACTGCCTTAACTAGTTCCAGTCTCTCAAAATGGTACAGTCTTCCCTCAGTTCTTTTCCACTAATGAATCCACTGGGCAAGCTACCCTTAGGTACACACCACTATTGGACTCCAAATTTACCCTAAATTTATCACTAAAGAATACATTATGCCTCACCTTTAGCAATGGCACACCTTGTGTACAATTGATTAATCATACTTTGGCAGGTATTACCTTAAATAAAGAAAGCAACTCCAATACAAATGTCACTGGTTACATGCCTGAAGCTAGTTCTAACAAGACTGATTTTCATATCCATTGGTATGGCCATCGCCAGTCCTTCAAAAAACCTATTACTTGGCCTCCTTTATGGGAAGCTTGTCAGCACCTAGGACCTGATAAAAATGTCTCCAGTAATCTGGCTTTTGGACCTTGGTATTTACCTAATCAAATAAATATCACATCTCAAAGCACAGAATATTTTGTAGAAAATTTGGAATATAAAGGTAATTTCAACTCCTTGTCCATCTGGTTCTTATGCGGGCCTAAGTTATGTATGGATATAAGCCCCCTGGCTTTTGTAAAAGGAGGGTCTATAAGTAAAGGAAAGTGCACTGATCAAAAGGTTAATGGAGTTAATACTGAAATATGTAGAAAGAGTGAAACAATTGTTTTTTCATATACTCCTGTGTGCCTAACTCTCCCTTTCCTTTTTGTGACTTCTAATGAAATCCTCTCTAGACAGTTATCTTCACAGATTGCACAAAAATGGACAGATAGATTCGACAAGCTAGTAACAAGACTTTGACAACAAATCCTCACCATAAATGCAACTAAGGTGGAAGTCAAACCGGGAGAACTTATCACAGGAGCATTAAATAAACTAACACAATTTGGCACCAAATTTGGGGAACTCTTAAGTCTCACACTAATAAGCTTGGGTGTGCTTGTTTTAATTCTATTCTACATTTACAAATGCCTCAAAGCCAGTCAACAGGCTCATAATGTGATCATAAAACAGGCCATGGCTGCCCTTGAAGCAGGACAATCTCCCATTGTATGGCTTAGTATGCTGGATTGGTAGTCAAAGATGGGTAACCACAGGAAAACAATGTACCAACCTAAGACAGAAGGGCCAACCTTGCTTTGGTATCCTTTGATGATGGGTAAGGACAGGATGTTGATTCCCAGGACCCAAGACAGACATGATCCCTGCCAGCATCATTTTCATTTCATATAAAGAAGGGGGAGATGTTGGGAGCTATGCCATGTGGACTATGCCAAGATGGCGCCTGGCAACCAGCCAGAAGTTGTTTTGATCACATTGGTGGTGAGGAAGTCGGTTAACATAGATGCACCCAAGTGCTTTATCATTGGCCGTATTCAAATAAGTCCATGCACACAACACGTGCACATGTATTCCTGAGTACTCCTGCTTGTGCCTGTTTGAACTTTACCATGATTGGACAGCTAGCTCCTCGCCTGATCTTCGCATAACTAGCATTGACCCTACCCTTCATCTCTTGGAGGGAATATAAGCTGGCTCTCCTCAAGTGCCGGGGTTCCAGGTTCCTGAATCATCAATAAACTGCTTCAAATTTAAGAGTCTTGCTGCCCGTTTGTCTCCCATGCCAAATTGAGTTCGCTGGACTGCGTCAAGTCTGTTATCCCCAGCAGTGTTAGTCTTCAAAAAAAGGAGAGATAAAGGCCTTGGATGAGAATAAATTAAGGGAATGCATGACCACCTGATCAGCATCACTGAAGATATTTATTAAGGTTTGGATCTAGCATGCTCCAGAAAGGCTCGTACTCTGACAGCTTGATCCCCGATGCAGTATTATTCAGAGGTGGGGCTTTTGGGAAATGATTAAATCATGAGGACTCTGACCTACTAAGTGGATTAATCTACTGATGGCTTTGTAATATGAATGTATTATTTGGAGGTGGTAGAAACTGTAGGAAATGGGATCTAGTTTGAAGGGAGTGGGTCCTTGGGGGTACTACCTTGGGGACTATATCTTGTCACCAGTCCCTTTCTGTCCCTTTCTCAGCTTCCCAGCTGACAGGAGTTAAGCAACTTTCCTCTGCCAATTCCATCTCACATGATGCTCTGCCTCACCTTAGGCACAAAGTAATGGAGCTGGCCAACCACAAAGGAAACCTCTGTAACCATGAGGCAAAATAAATATTTCTTTGTTTTTATCATGTATTTTGTCACAGTGATGAAAAGTCAAAATATTGCAAAAGGGAATAGTATATCCAGAAGATGAAGAAAGATCAAATCATAGGTAAATGTGGAAAAGTAAATCTCACTAGTGGAGTAAACATGCAAATGAGAAAGACTAAAGGATCATAATTATCAATATAGTAAATCACCAAACTTCTAAGATGAATAAAACAGAAATAAAAGAACAAGGAATATTCAAAACCACTACAAGTCAAAAGAGCAAGATGACAGGAATAACACACCATTCAAGAATCACCCTGAATGTAAATGTTTTTAATTTTCCATATGAAAGAGGCATATTGGCTAAATGGATTAAAAAATAAGATCCAACAACAGCGGCCCCAAGAAACTTAATTCATGTACAGAGATATACACACACTGAAAGCAAACAGATCAAAAGTTATGTTCCAAGCAAAGGGAGTCCTAAAGCAAAAAGGAGTAGATATACTTATAATTGTAAAACAGACTTTAAAATAATATCAGAAGGATAAAGAAGGTCACTATATATTGATCAAAGGAAAAATTCATTGAAACGATATAATTTTTAAAAATGCACAAGCAATAAGTCTTGAAGGACCCAATTTTAAAAGCAAACATGGTAAGAGATAAATGGAAAAATAGGCCACAAGAAATACATCATCCAGACACTCCCCTAAAAAAATCAACAAAGAAACATCAGATTTTCATTGTACTATAGATCAAATGGACATAACAAAACATGTACAAACTATTCAATCCAACAGTTGAAAATACACATTATCTTCTTCAACACAAAAAAATATTTTCCACAATAGACCATATATTAGGTAATAGATCAATTCTGAACAATTTTTTAAATTTAAATGTATTTTATTATTTATAGATAGACAAAATACCTTTATTTATTTTTTATGTGGAACTGATTATTGAACAGAGTGCCTCACACATGCTAGGCAAGTGCTCGACAACTAAGCCACAACCCAACCACTAACAAATATTTTGAAATGAAATGATATCTTGTATTTTATCTGATCATAATAAAAAGAAGCTAGAAATAACTGCAGAAATTTCACAAACATATGGAACCTGAGCAACACACTACTAAATGAACATTGGACACACTATTTTCTTCTAGGTTGTGTATAAAATTAGAAGGAAAATATTAAAATTTGTTCCAGTCCTTTTTTTTTTTTTTTGGTACCAAGGGTTGAACTGAGGGACACTGAACCACTGAGTCACACCCCCAGCCCTATTCTGTATTTTTCTGAGAAGGATCTCATGGAGTAGCTTAGGACCTTGCATGTGCTGAGGCTGGCTTTGAACTTGTGATTCTCCAGTTTCACCCAACTGAGCCACTGGCATTACAGGCATGCACCACTGTGCTCAGCTTAAAATTTCAAAGAAATGGAACCACAACATACTCTAACAGGGAAAGTGGTTCTGAGAGGCAAGTTGTAGCAATAATGCCTACATAAACAAAAAGAATTCAAATAAATATTATAATGATTCATCATAATGTCTTACAAAACCAAGAATAAACCAAATCCAAAATCTTGGAAGGAAAGAAATAGTAAAGATCAGAGAATAAATAAATAAATTTAGAAACTAAAAGAATAATATGGCCCTGACCAAACCCAAAACCAGACAAAGATACATCAAGGAAAGAAAATTTCAGACCAATATCCTTAATGAACATAGATAAAAAAATTCTTAACAATTTTAGGAAATCACATAAAAAACATAAAAAGTGCACCAGGATCAAGTGAGTTTTATTCAAAGAACTCAAGGTTGGTTCAACTCCTGAAAATCAATCGAAGTAATTTACTACATCAACTGACTTAAAGTTAAGAATCACATGATTATTTCAATAGATGTAGAAAAAAGTACTTGATAAAATACAGCATCCCTTCATGCTCAAAACACTAGAAAAAATATGGAAAGTAGAAACAATCCTCAACATTGTAAAGGTTATCTATGCTAAGCCCACGGCCAGCACCATTCTAAATGAAGGATTTAGAATCTAAGCAGGATTTCACATACAAAAAAACACATTAAGAAGGTAGTGCACCACATCAAGTGGGTTTCATCCCAGGGATGCAATGTTGGTTCAACATCCAGAAATCACTAAATGTAATTCACCACAATAACAGATTAAAGAAACATGATTATTTCAATAGATGCAGAAAAAGCATTTGATAAAATACAGCACTCCTTCTTGCTCAAAACACTAGGAAAAAATAGGGATAGTAGGAACACACGTCAACATTGTAAGGGCTATCTATGTTAAGCCCTGGCCAACATCATTCTATATGGAGAAAATCTGAAAGCATTCCCTCTAAAAACTGGAACAAGACAGGGATGCCCTCTTTCACCACTTCTATTCAACACTGTCCTTGAAACTCTAGACAGAGCAATTAGACAGATCAAAGATTTAAAGGGATACAAAGAGGAAAAGAAGAACTCAAACTATCCCTATTTGCTGATGACAGGATTCTATAGTTAGAGGAGCTGAATTATTCCACCAGAAAACTTCTAGAACTCATAAATGAATTCAATCAAGTAGCAGGATATAAAATCAATGCTCATAAATCTAAAGCATTTTTATTCATCATTGATGAATCCTCTGGAAGAGAAATTAGGAAAACTACCCTATTCACATTAGCCTCAAAAAAAAAGTACTGGGAATCAATCTAACAAAAGAGGTGAAAGACCTCTACAATGAGAACTACAGAATACTAAAGAAAGAAATTAAAGAAAACCTTAAAAGATGGAAAGATCTCCCATGTTCTTGGATAGGGAGAATTGGTATTGTCAAAATGACCATACTACCAAAAGTGCTATACAAATTCAATGCAATTCCAATTAAAATCCCAATGATGTAACTCATAGAAATAGACCAAGCAATCATGAAATTCATGTGGAAGAATAAGAGACTCAGAATACCTAAAGAAATCCTAAGCAGGAAGAGTGAAGCAGAGGGTATCACAATAGCAGACCTTCAACAATACTACAGAGCAATTGTAGTAAAAATGGCATGGTATTGGTACCAAATTAGGTAAATTGACGTTACAGAATAGAGGACATGGACACAAACCCAAATAAATACAGTTTTTTCATACTACACAAAGGTGTCAAAAACATGCAATGGAGAAAAGATAGCCTCTTCAACAAATGGTGCTGGGAAAACTTGAAATCCATTAGCAGCAAAATGAAATTAACCCCTATTTTCACCCTGCACAAAACTCAACTCAAAAGGGATCAAGGACCTCAGAATCAGACCACAGGCCCTGCACCATATAGAAGAAAGACTAGGTCCAAATCTGCATCATGTTGGCTTTGGACAAGACTTCCTTAACATGACTCCCAAAGCACAAGAAATAAAAGCAGGAATCAATAATTTGGTAGATTCAAAATAAAATGGGTTTTCTCAATAAAGGAAATAATCAACAATGTGAGGAGAGAGCCTACAGTGTGGGAGAAAATATTTGCCACACATATTTCAGATAGAGCACTAATCTCCAAAATCTATAAAGAACACAAAAACTTTGCACCAAGAATACAAAAAAAAATCAATAAATGGGTAAAGGAATTGAGCAGACACTTCACAGAAGATCTACAAGCAATCAACAGATATACAAAAAAATGTTCAACATCTCTAGTAATAAGAAAATGCAAATCAAAACTATCCTAAGATTCCTTCTCGCCCCAATTAGAATGTCTGTTAAAAAGAATACAAGCAACAATAGGTGTTGGTACACTCATATTTTGCTGATGGGGTTGCAAATTAATGCACCCGCTCTGGAAAGCCATGTAGAGATTCCATAGAATACTTGGAATGGAACCACCATTTGACCCAGCTATCCCAATCCTTGGCCTATACCCAAAGGACTTAAAATCAGCATATTACAGTGATGCAGTCACATCAATGTTCACAGCTACTGAATTAACAATAGGTAGATTGTGGAACCAACCTAGATACCCTACAGTTGATTAATGGATAAGAAAAATGTGATATATACACATGGAATATACACATGGAATATTACTCAGTCATAAAGAAGAATAAAATTATGGCATTTGCCGGTAAATGGATGGAGTTGGAGAATATCATACTAAGTGAGATAAGCCAATCCCAAAACATGAAAGGCCAAATGATTTCTCTGATAAGCGGATGATGATACATAAGGGGGGGTGGGAGGGAGGCAAAACAACCAAAAATGTGAAAAAGACCCTACAGAGTGAGAGAAAATTTTTACCACATGCACTTCAGATTGAGCACTAATCTCCAAAATTATAAAAACTCAAAAAACTTAACAGCAAAAATACAAATAACACAATTAATAAGTGAGCTAAGGAACAGAGCAGACATTTCATAGAAGAAGATACACAATTGATCAACAAATATATGAAAAAATGTTCAACATCTCTAGTAATTAGAAAATGCAAATTAAAACTACCCTAAGATTTTGTCTCACTCCAATTAGAATGGCTATCATCCAGAATATAAGCAATAATAGATATTGGCAGGGATGTGGGAAAAAAGGTATACTCATGCACTGGAGATGGGATAGCAAATTGGTGCAGCCATTCTGGAAAGCATTATGGAGTTTCCTTAGAAAACATGGAATGGAACCATCATTTGACCCAGTCATCCCACTCCTAAACCTATACACAAAAGGCTTAAAATATACTACATACTATAATCATGCAGCCCCATCAATGTTTATATAGCAGCTCAATTTACAATAACTAGATTGTGGAACCAACCTAGATGCCCTTCAATAGATGAATGGATAAGAAACTGTGGTATATATACACAATGGAATATTACTCAGTCATAAAGAAGAATACAGTTATGGAATTTGCAGGTAAATGATGGAGTTGGAGGATATCATGCTAAGTGAGATAAGCCAGTCCCAAAAAACCAAAGATAAAATATTTTCTCTGGTAAGTGGATGGCAATATATAATGTGGTGCAGGGAGGTAAGGGAAGGAGAGAATTTGGATGTGTAAAGGGAAATGAGGGAAAGGGAGGGGGCAGGGGAAAGGAAGCATGGTGGAATGAGACAAACATCATTAACCTATGTACATGTATGATCACACCATGGTGTGACTATACATCATTTACCAGAGAAAAGAAAAGTTCTACTCCATTCATGTACAATAAATAAAAATGCATTGTGCTGTCATGTATAACTAAATAGAACAAACAATAAAAATATGCATGTAAACATTGACCAAAATAGAAATCACCTTCAACATAGTTACAAATTTATGCCTATTATTTTTTCTACTGTATACACTTATAATGTCATCAAATAAAAAAATGAAGCAATATGATCATGGGTGTCCTCTAATACTCTCTATTGGACTATATGGTTATTTACAGTGGAACTTACACAGGGTAAATTCAGGTCATCAATGCAACAAAAACACATTAAGAAAGCTCCTATACAGAAAATGCTTTACTAAGAATTGGGTATCCTTTTCAAATTCATTTTTAAAATGATAAATTAAGTGATTATTCCTCAAACATTAGAGGTAGTTGTAAAGTCTAAAACCAGAGAAGTGTTCATAAACATATAGTTCATTACTATTACATACTGAAAACGTTGTCCCTAGTAGAAATTCATAGTTCAATAAGCTGTGCAAAAAGCAATGAACAGTTTGCATTTAAGCAACATTCCCATCAGTCACTGCACATGCATCTGTCACATGTCACCTCGACGATTTGTGTGTCCAGTTTTCATGGCAGAAACTCAAAGCTTTATTCAGAAGAAGTAATCCAGGGGGTTCAACCCATTAAAAATATTTACAGTACAGATATTATGGCCAACTCTATTTTATTTTTTTATTTAGCTTTTAATTTTTTACAGACTGCATTTTGATTCATTGTACACAAATGGGGTACATCATTTCATTTTTATGGTTGTACAGAATGTAGATTCATACCATTCTTGTAATCACACATGTACATAGGGTAATGATGTCTGTCTCATTCCACCATTTTTCATACCCCCTCCCTCTCATTTCCTTCAACATATTCTAAAGTTCCCCCATTATTCTCTCATTCTCCACTTATCAGGGAAAACATTCGGCCTTTGGTATTTTGGGCTTGCTTATTTCACTTACCATGATATTCTCCAATTCCATACATTTATTTGCAAATGCCATAATATTCTTCTTTATGGCTGAATAGTATTCCATTGTGTATATATGCAAGAGTTTCTTTATCCATTCATCTGTTGAAGGGCATCTAGGTTGGTTCCACAATCTAGCTATTGTGAACTGAGTTGCTATAAACTTTGATGTGGCTGTGTTACTAATAATATTTCCCTACTGTAAAGCTTAAAAAAATTTCAGCATTTTTATGCACATCAAGAAATAGATAACCACAAAGTAAGACATTGAAGAAAGAACAAAAAAACATATCCTTCATCTCCTTTGTTTTTAAAATTTTTCACATCAAAGCATTTTGCTACAAATGAAGTAATTTGTTCTGTTTTGTTTCACAGTACTAGGGATTGATTCCAGGGCCTAGAATAAGCAAGTGCTCTACCACTGAGCCACACCCCAAGCTCCTTCTTTATTTCATTTTGCACAGGTCTGCTAAGTTGCTGAGGCTGGCTTCCAACTTGCAATCATCCTCCCTCAGACTCCTAAGTAGCTGGGATTACAGGTTTGTATCACCCTGGCCTGCTTGACGTGATTTTTTAAATCCAGAGGTGAAAGGCTCTCTAAGTGACTTGAGAATCTATTGCAAATCTGGTTTTGAAATAGATTTCTTTAACACAGGTTTCAAACCCACTTTACTGAAATCAGACACACCAGAATACATTGTGGAGTGGTAAAATATGTGATACCATCTTCATACTCCAAGGGAAAAAGTTCTTTTGCCAAAAAAAAAAAAAAGAACAAAAACAGGGAGGCCTTGTACAATGTTATCTCCAAGAACAATTCCCCTTCATAGACTACAATGCTGTTGACAATCTCAAGCAACTTAACTTCTGAAGAACTCCCATGGGAAGAAATTCCTCCAAGCTTCACCAGACACAGCTACAATTTTGTCCTTCTCACCAACTTAACAGTATGACACATTCTGCTCCAGACAGTCCCAATGGCTTCCCCTGTGTTCCCTAAGTTTGGTCACATTCATAATCATTCTTGTAATACAATCAATTGCTGTAATTATTTCTGGGGCCAATGTGGATTGCTACATTTTCCAGAGAGGTGTAGATCTCTGTGATTACTCAATTTGCTAGGGTGTCCCTCCCTGGTCTGATTTGTCATACCCAGAATAGTCCATCTCCCCATAAACATGTGGTCCATGCTTCTCACACCCATGGTACCACAGTTATGCAAACCACACAGGTGAAATTAACATCCAGATAGGTCTCAAATAATGCTGTGCCAGCCGCAGTGAATGGGGATTAGAAAATGCTAAGCCCTCCTTTAGGAAACATGGCTGGCGCAGCACTGCAGTCTTGAACATTTTTGTGCATTAGCTTTTCTCACCCTCATTCACTTTCATTATGTCTGCATCTCTTCCTTCCCCTTTTTGGCCAGTACTTGAAATTGCTAGCACCTGCTCCCTGATGTCACAACCTCTAGCATTTCGTGCCAACAACCACTTCACCAGAGACATCTATCAGCTCAGGAATCTTCCTGAAACTTTGCAAGCAAGACCATCCCACTACTCTTTTATATTCCTGCCACAATCTGTTGCTAGGAACAATTTACAAACCTATGTCCAACATCAAGAAAAACTTCAAGAGGTATATGAATTTCTTTTGTACACTGTGGTCCCTGGAGTGAGAGAAACTTTCCATATTCCAAGTGTATGACTTGGACAGGCCACTCTGTATCTCCAAACATCACTTCCTAAAATGAGAATGAATGTTAATAATGTTGTAGTGAAGAGGAAATAAGTTACAATATTCGAACACTGCATAATTCCTATTGGATGATTTTGATATTATCATTGTTTTTAGTTTTACTGCATGATGGCCAACTTAATTTTTACTTGCTAAATAAAAGTACAAACAATTGTGATATAGTGTTTCCAGAATTAATCTATTAATTTTCTAGCACAAAAGCTAATGCTTAATACATACTAGAGACTTACAGTTCTGAGAAGCAAATGAATATTCTTTCTAGTAATTTTTCAATTCACTTTTTTGAACATGATATTTAGCAGGTTTCTACTAATTTAGTTTGGTGTTAAAGGACTGTTTTCTCTAATCCCAGTTACTGTTGCTTTGACTGTGAACAAGCTGCACTCATGGAGTTCTTCCAACTGACTTTGTTCTCTTCACACTGAATATGCACACCATCTCTTTGGTGCTGGAGTCTCCAGTACTTGGGTGAAATCTAGGATCCCCATGGCTTACCTGTTTATGTTCAAATAAGGAAAAATCCATGGTTCTCTCCAGAGACAAAATTAAGTCTGGTTATAGTAATTAAACTGTCAGTCCCAGCTTTATAGTCAATACAGGACACTGCATTGAAACTATGCATTTTCTCTCAGGAAAAACCAGGCTTACTGAAATCCTGCAGAGTCAGGTCAGCAAGCAGCAGGTAGAATTATCCATTGGCATTTGGTACATCTACCTCTTCTGCCACACAGGTCTAGTGGTCATGTCTTCTGACCACCTCAAGTTCAGCAGCTACCCTGGGGGTGAAAAAGCAACAAAATATTACTTTATGGGTGCTGCTCTTCCCTAAGCCCACAAGAATGCTGTCTGGACTGGACATGCATTCAGAGGGGACATTTCATGGGCATCCCTGCATTTTCCAGGGTCTCACTCCTGTAGGTCTCCTGGCTGATCCTCACAGTTTTCCCCTTGACCCCCTCACTGGGTATTACTCTTGCTGTCACAATCTCTCTCCCAACCTCAGGGCTCTCAAGCTGTGATCTAACTTTTGAACCTGTGGTGGAAAAAGTTATTCCCAAGTCAGCCTCTTCTATGTTACTTGGAATTTTAGCTCAATCGACTCCTAGATGGCTCAAAAATGGTCAGAAAAAAAAAATCTCTGAATTTCCCCATATGCCAGAAGGAACAAATAGGCAACTTTTTACAGTTGGTTCTTAGATTAGAATTTTGTTTTAGAAAAACTGAGAACAACTTGATTTAGAAAAGCTTGTGTAAAAAAAAAAGAAAAAAACAAAAATGTTCTAGCACCAGGTTGCCCTTGGGACCAAAGACAGTTTAAGTGCATCACCTCTGCACATTACACTCACCATCAGAGAAAGCGAAGGGCCATCCGGAAAGAATCTGTTTAGCTGCAGTCTGACCAAAAGCGAATGGTCAGGTCAGTCAAGAGCTTGTCTGAAGCTACAGTGCTATGATTGGCTGAGATTTAGTTGCTTGGCTACAAGTGAATTTCTACAGTTAGGATAGGTTACAGCATATATGCATATTAAGCTAGGTTATAGTTCACCATATATGGCAGCCACACAGAGACAAACATTATCACCCAAATACAGAGACCAGTTTAAGAAAAACTTATTTTAGTTTAACAATTAGCCCCATTTTGGTCACATTTTTAAATCTCCAGAGAGTGACCAAAACCATGAACATAGACAGTGACCCTATCTTCTATAATTGTCAAAATGGATCTGTTTGATTTCAATACATACTTCACAACTCCACAATGTCAAATTAGTTAGATGAGCTGGGCATAGTACTACTTACCCATAGATCTAACCAGTCAGGAAGCTGAGACAGGATGATCACAAGTTGGAGGCCAGCCTCAGCAACTTAGAGACCAGAATCAAATTCAGGAGACCCTAATAAAATAAAAATAAAAATAAAATAAAAAATCAAAAGGACTGGGGATGTGGTTGAGTGATAAAGCACCGCTGGGTTCACACTCCAGTACTGCTCCCCTTTTCTCCCTGAAAAAGAAGATTTTCTGCCTACTATGGCACACAGAAGTGGAGGGGTGAAAATGAAGATTTCAGGCACATACCTTGGTGTTGAAAATGGAAGCAAATATAAAAGTCCAGAGCACTTAAAGGTGCATTCCAGTCACTCAATAAGTACTCAATACAGAGAAAACATTTCAAATAGAAAGAAAGCCCTTTCAGATAACTCTTCTGGGATATAGTTACTCTGGGACACTGAAGGGGAACTCAAAGGAGAGGATGACCCAAAATAGACCCTTTTGAGTATCCACTGTCAGCATAGACAGAAGACTCCTAACTGCCAAGTCACATTGTTGTGATGTGTCTGTTCCCATGAAAGGCCCGGGCTTGTCCACCTGGGCTCCCCTCAGCCACATTGGCCCCAATTCCTGAAGGGGGTCTGAAGTGTTTTCACACAAGAGGCCTTGGGCATGCTTACATGCCCCAATTATAATCTGGGGACATTACTGACATGTTTGTGGCTCAAAAGATGAGTGAGTGAATTATCAGCTGTTCCCTGCTACTTACAGACAGAGGAGGTGACTTTGTTAGAGGCAGGGGCTGGGGGCCTCTTGTATTTTGGACAGGAGCTGTCCTGATCACTTTCCAACCCTGTGACAAGTACCTGAAATCAACACCTTCAATGGAGCAGTGATCTATGTTGGCTCATCATTTCAGATATATAGTTGTTTGCTATTCCTGCATCTGAACCTATGGCAAGGCAAAACATCTGGCAGAGAATGTTTGGCAGAGGAAACTGCTCACCTCATGGCACCAGGAGAGCAAAGAGAAACAGAGCCAGAAATGTACAGGGGTCCCAGTACCACTTCAGGGGCACATCCCAAATGAATTAATTTCAATCAACTGGCACCCACCTTCAAAAATGTTCCACCACCTCCCAATAGTGCCATTAGCTGGGAACCAGAGGTTTAACAGGTAAACCTTTGGGGGACATTAAAGGTCAATATCAGAACATCTACCCCTTGTCCCCAAAAGTTCATGTCTGTCTTCAGGAAAAATAAATGCATTCAATCCATCTCCAAGAGTCCACAAACCTCAACAGTGCCTGCATTTCTCAATAGTCCGCCGAAGTCTCCTCTGAGACTCAAGGGAACAGTTATAATAAAAACTGAACTAAAAGGTTTTTTCCTCCACTCTTTCTTCTTTTGGATTCATGAGCATAAATTTCTTTTCTCCCCATACCCTCATCCCTCTCTTAATGACTAATCACAGAGTTAGTTAAAACACTATCCATTGCACTGGGTACTCTCCCTTTCTAGGTCACAGGAAATGTTCAAAATCAAAGGCATTGGCAGAAGTGTAGAGAAGAGACAGACTAGGGTGGAAACCAAATGCACACACGTTCAGGATCTAGCAAGCATCTAAACAATTGTGTAATCTTAAATTCAAAAGTCTGGGGTGGCTCAGTGTCTACTAGACCCAGATAAGACCCACATAACCCCAGATCCTGAAAAAGCTCATCTGTCAAGAATAGTGAACTATTCCCTTGTGCCCACCAGCCCAACACTGAGAGAACAATCCCTCATAACCTGGTATATACACTTTCACTCGGCAGCACTAAGCATGATGAAACCAGCAGCTATCCATTCACATTGAATTATTGCAAAATGAAGTCTTTTCTTCTCCCACCTCTCTGTCTCTTCAGGTACTGGCTGACTCAGGTGAAAGCAAAGCACCACAATCAAACCTTTTGTGGTTATGTTACCTATAATCCTATCTAATAATCAAAAGAAAATTAACATATTTCCAAGATACAATCGCACAAGGGGAAAAACAACTAGCCCACAAGGGAAGAACAGGAAACTAGCAAGGAAAAAATAGCAAGCAGGGCAAATATTCAGGCTAGTGCTCCAAGTGGGGAACTAGGGCACATGATGGTGTGATATGGATCCCCATGGGCTTGGACAAGTTTGCTTCTCCAGCCTTGTCTCCTATGGGGCCACTCCCTGGAGTGGGGTGTGCTCACTGCTTGTGACTTCCCTTGGCAGCCATTTTATTAGCCCAGCATCACTAACTTAGGTCTCCACTGTAACACTGGCTCCACTCTCACAGTTTGACAAATCACTCTTTCTGGAGCTAAAGACTTGGACTCCAACTGTGATATACCCTTCCTGGCCACAAGCCTTTCCTCAGAATTATCAGTGAAAGTCCACAGTTCTTAAAATATATTCATTCCACAATACCCAAAGACACAATCAACTTCCAAGCACACAATGAACCTCTTGCATCTGCCAGAGAACACAGGCCAAGAGCCCCATGAATTCAAGACACACTCAGTCACCTACAACCTAGACTTCTCAAATGCATGAGACAAACCATAATTAAACAACAGGACCACACATTCTACTAACATCACCAATATCTTCAAGAATTAAGTGCCACAATAAACACAAATAAAATTCCTGAGCATTTGTATACACACAGATTCTAAATACCACATCCACAAATCCATGAACATACACCTAATCACTTTTGTGCCTACACATGAAACACAAAAATGATAATCTTGCATGCATGAGACAGAGAGTTCAAAACCAGCACACATGAAAAATTATGCACCCATTAATCTCTAAATACTGATCAATATATACATACTTTCCACACAGATATGGACAGACAGACACACAAACATTTTCAAACATGAATACAGAGATTCCCTAAACCTACAGCATTCACATCTCCAGAAAGCAACCTGCCAAGCTCTACAGCCAAATATCCCCATATGGACTTAGAAATGCCACACATTCTCTGAAGAAATAAATTTTCAATACTCTAGCAACTTTATTCCCAATGAAGAAACTTACAGAATTCATGTACCCATGTTAGAATCCAGAAACCAATTTGCATGCCCAAGACACAAAACTATCTCCCGCTACACATAAACTCACTTACAAATCCCAAATTATCACACCCTACTAGAACAAACTTTATTTCTAACAAATACTAACCAAAAACTGTATCATTTATCTCTAAAACAATTTCCACAGTCCCTGTTTAAAAGCACAATGTCACCTAACCATCCCATGTATACTTTCTTCCTTCCCACTTACATACAAATAACTTTCTACTTAATACAGACATCAACTTCCATATCCCTTGAATACACATACTAATTGACACCTAAATATTCTGCCTTCTCACAACTGTCACTAATACATGCAACACAAATACAAACACTCACATGAGTGCAAACACACACACACACATACACACCCCTGCGGTGTGGCAGCCAACACAAACTCAATATACAAGTAACTCTCCATAGGCATCTTATCTCTACAGTTACCCACTACATACGACTAGGCAAATATCCCCCACTATACAAAAAACCTAATACTACTTTCATATATGAGCTCACACACTCCCAGATATGCTCACTTTCAGGAGTTTTACAGATGTGATTAGGTGCAAAAACCACTATATCCATAAAATGCAAGCCACACCCTATAGTTTAAAGTAGTGGTTGTTCATGCTCATTATTGTTTATAATTAATATGGTAGACAAGAGCCATGACTCACCTGTTCTCCCAGCAGGGAAGCAAACAAAGATGATTGATGGTGTTGGATTAGGGTTACATCTACCAAGTCATTGATGAATAGACTTGTTTCTGTCATTCGTCTGTGAATCTGATAATATGGGGTTAGGGATGACGTTCAGTGGTAAAGTGCTACCTAAGAGTTTGCAAGGGCCCTGAACTCAATCTTGGTCTAACAAATAAAGCTTGCTTTGAAAGACTGGTCTCTGACAATCGTTATAGTAAACCATTATTTTAAAAAAAAATTAAATGTGGAAATAGGAGAAGACAGTTTACCACATTGTATTTCATATCACTAGGTCAAAAAAAAAAAAAAAAAAAAAGAAAGAAACCCTCCAGGTCTAATACCAATGACATGAATGAAGACTGTAGGAAATAATAAGCTGATATGACAAATGAAAGAGCCAAAGAAGCCTATTTTCAGTGTCTGAGTATCCTGTTTTGTCCCATTCCTTTAAAAAGACTTTTAATAAGGTGTTAAATATATCATGAACACCCAAGTGTGTGTTTTGCAGACATGATTGGATGAAAAAACACTATATCCATAAAATGCAAGCCACATTCTACAGTTTAGAATATTGGCCATTTATACTCATGATTTTGTGGCTGGTGAGAGCCATAGCTCACTGGTCATGCACAGGAGGGGAAGCAATCAAATAAAATTGATGAGGTATTGGAATAGAGTGGCATCTGTCACCCACCCTCTATGAATCTGAGAAACTATTTAAAAATGGCCCAGAGGCACACACCACTTGTGGCACCATTGTATTACTTGAAGGGAACTTGAGATTCCTCCCTACTAGCCAAAGCTCTTCATGGAATGTCTGCCTAGTCCCACCTGGGCCTGCTACCCTTTTCCTTCCCCGAATGAATAATGTGTTGACCCATCATTCCACTTGGGTCTACCTTTAATCTTTGCCCAGTACCCTAAGAATCTGCTACAGCCCAGTCACTCTCTGGGTCCTGTTGTTGATATTTCCCACTTAGAAGACTGTGAGACTCTGTGTCCACTGTCCTGGCCTTTAGAAGAATAGGAGCTTGGAAGGTAGGGACTTGTTCTCTGACTGCAATTCACCCTGTAAATCTTTGGGAATATGAAAGGAGCACTTCCTCTGTGTGAGGAGAAGTACAGGAAGGAAAGACCACTAGATGACATACCTGATGTGGTTGAGGAAGCCCAGAGAAGAATGATAGTTCTCATGGGAAGGAAGGCTCCTAAGACACAGATCAGACAACTCAAGGAAGCAGACAACTGGGTCAGCAGAAGGAGAGAGGTGAAGGGATTGAGTCCTTGTAGAATGGATACAGGTCACTGCATGGTATTTTTAGGGAGTCAGAGACAGTGTCAGAGTAGCGGTCAGTTAGTGTTCCCAGGAAAGTAGAGGTTGAGTCTGGATCCATTCTTCAGACAGATAGAGGCTGTCTGTGATATCATTCTGAGGGGTTTGACCCTAGGATCTCAGATTGTAGGGCAGTGGAGAGTAATGTTCTCAGCTAGTAAACTGCCTAGTAGGGTTATTACTGACCACATCTACAGTGTGATACACTCTGGGAGAGGCTGCAGGGCATTACAAGTGCCACAACCCAGGACCTCTCACCAAACCCCTGCACTGGAAAATTCCTTCAGTCCAGAGAGCAGGTGTCCTTGATTTCTGAAGTGCAGGGAATGAGGAAAACTCAACCAACCAATATTTGGACCTCCGTGAGGTCTTCTGAATTATTATCACTTTCATGGAAAGAAGAGGACTGTCAGAACTGCTTGGTATTGGCCACTCTCTGTGGTATAGCCTCAGTACTTCATTTTATGGTGGCAGGAATACTCTACTCATCTTCCTTAATCAGTAATCCATGAGAAGTGAACATATGTGGGATATCCTTCATTTTCCAGAATCAGATATGAAGACAACTGGGTTCTTTTCAATAGAAAAAGGAGAATAGCACACAGTTAGGAAGGATCCCTACTTGTATTCTGATTTGAGTTAGGCAGGTGTCCTGAATAATATGTGCAAGTGACGAAGTGTTGTAGACCTTGAAATCTTTGACTACACTATGTATGACATCCTACTGAACAGGGATAGCCTCCAGACAACCTTGCCACAAGTGTCAGTTGACTCATACCTGGTTCTCTGTGACACTTTCCTTCCCATTATTGGAAGGAAAAGGACCTCAGAATGGCTCCAATACCCAGGCCCAATAATATGAGCAGTGGCTGTGAAAATCTCTGAAAGCCTCATCACTCACCATCACATCACCTTTCATGCCTTTTCAGATCATGCCAGGATCTCAGGGAACTCAATGTCTATCACACATTGGGATCAGAACTTCTTGTGTCATGGTAGGAACCAGTGAACACTGGGGACAGGGCTGGCCAGATTCTGTCCCCCTATTAGGGAGTGCTGCAGGAAGTGCTGGGAGAAGCACCCACAGGCTAGGAAGGATGAACTTCAGGGTTCCTAAGCTCCTAGCCAGGAAGAGAGTTTATTCAGGTGCTTATTTGTTTGTTTGTGTGAGCCTAGGAAAGAAATGGAGGAGTATACAAGGAGGTGTCAGCAAAAGGAAGGCTGAGGAGATGATAGGTCAATAATCTTTGGAAACTGTCACCTTCAAAAATGACATTGGAATACCTGGAACTACCCTGGAGAGCATATCAAGGGGCATGGTGCCACTGAGTACACTCAAATTGATCTATTTCTAGGGAGTCACATAGGAGGCTGATGGATTGTCTGCAAAGGTTGTTCAAGGGGAGTCTCAGAGTCAGAGAAAGCTGAGGTATCACATTCAACAGAAAGTGTTTACGGAATCCTAGTGTACTGGAAACAAGTTTTCTCTTGGTATTCCTATGACTAAAGTAATATAGCATGAAATTCACTCAGGAACACTTGCAAACTACTGGATCTCCTTGCACACAGAGTCCTGATCTTTTTCCATTTGTTCTAAGATTCCCACTGACCAAGGTACTGGGGGGCCTCAATCGTGCTGATATTTCCCCTCTTCCATGCTCCTTTTTGCTTTGCATCCACAGCATCTGCATCACAAAACCAGGCATGAACTTCAATCCTGGTGTCCCCCTGTCTCTCTTCAGAGACCTGCCCTTTTTTCCCTCTGCCCCTGAGCCAACACACCTGCTGTTCTGGGATTTGCTGTTGACATCATGGGTGACTGCACCCATCTACCAGCATAAACCTCTGGTGCTTTCTGCTTAACCTGGAAAACTGTGTGTGAGTGATCTGTTCACCTTTGAATCATGAGGGCCAGAACTGAGGCCAGGAGAGTCTCCTCATATTCAGAACATTGGCCACACTCAGGGACCCCTCATCTGCAGGGCCCCAGGGGCCTTCTGTGGGGTTGTGGAGCATCCCACTCCCTTCCTCACAGCAGCTTCTACCCTGAGGACCACTGTGCCTGCCTCAGTCAGTGGGGCAACATGGAACTATGGGGGCCACTGGCACCCGGACCTTTCCCCTCCAGCACTACCACCATTTGCTCACCTGGACCCCATTGTCTTCCCAATGGGTGTCCACCAACGGACAGGTGGACAATTTGGAGAGGGCACAGTGCCACCAGGTGCCTCAGGTGGACCTTAGAGCATCAATGAAAACTTCAGCTACTGGCAGTGCTTTAAGACACTGGTCCACAGGCAACTTCCTTAGACTCCAGATGTGGAAGCATTCTCCTGCGTCCTCATGTGGGTGCTTTCCCCAGGGTCCCTGAACTCCTCCTGACATGAGGAAAAGGGTGGGATGGAAAAAGGAGGCTGGGATGTAGGGGAACTGGAAGGAATGTCCTGAGGTTTGGGGGACAAATTCAGAGAACTATATTCCCAGAAATATTTATCTCACACCAGGAAAAGAAATGTTCCTTAACTCAGTTGCCCATCACAGCCACATAAGTATAGGCAATCTGTTTCCAATGATCATCACTGTCACATGGAGGACTAAAGGTCAGAGCATGTATGTGAGATAATGTAAGCCAGGATTTGGAGTTGGCTGTCTGACTCCATATGATGGTCCTTCCCCCAGGCATTTAAGATTCCAGCGTCAACCTCATTGTTAATGGCACAGAAAACATCACAATCAGAAGTAAGGTTAGGGATGCTGGCCCCAATACAAAACTCTATAGACACCCACACATATTGTCCTGAACTCCTGATCAGGACCCTGTGGTTATGGGGCACTCATGGGGAAGTTCACTGTCTTTGTATTCTGGGTGGGTATGTTCATCATTGCCCCACTCTGTAATTGTGCTCCCAGGCCATTGTGTGTACCATCTCAGTTAACTTGGGCTGCCATATCAGATGCTATAGACTCAGTGGTTGAAACCCCAGACATTCATTTCTTACTGTTCTGGAGTCAGGAGTCCCAGAAGAAGGATGCCTGACCCAAAGTCCCATGAGGGCTCCCTCTCTTGCTTGATAACATGCCTGGCTGACCTGTGTCCTCACATGACCAGCATTCCTTCAGGTCTCCTCCTTCTCCTACCAAGACCACTAATGTCCTCATGAAGCCTCACCCTCAGGATCTCACCTAACCCTCCTAAACACTAAAACCAATCTCCAAATACCATCACATTGGGGGTTAGAACTTAAACATGTGAATTTTGGAGGATAAAGATATTCACCACATAATATCCTACACCATTGAGAAATTAAAGTAAAATCATACAGTCCAATGCAGCCCTTAATGTTAATATTTGGTATAAGGTACATTTTCCCAGGGCCCCAGTGCCAATACTTTTGACTTGAACATGATGGGGCAGATACAACAAAGGTAGTAAGAGTGTATTGGTCCAGGTAAGTTGAGAACAGAGGGTGACCTTTTGGACCCTGACTACTCCTGATGCATTCCAGTACATAACTTTGGTGCCAGTCCCAACTGGAGCCCACCATACCCTGGAGGAGTGTGGGAAGCCATCCTTACTTAGCAGAATCAGACTAAGTTGAGTCATGGGATACAGAGGTCTGTCTTCCAGGAACTAACAGCCACAGAAACCTGTCCCAGATTACCAGGAAGCATGTGGCACTGTGTGGGAGTGGTTCCCTGTCTCCTTCTGGAATATTCCCCCTAATAAAATGGCTCCCCTAACTCTACCCTATCCTGTCCATCACAGAAGAATCTCCTCCTGGTCTTTCCCCCTTTACCTGAGTGTCTATAAATAAAAGAGTGTTGAACTACTCCATGTTGTTGTTGTTGTTAGAGGCCAGAGCTGGTATGGCCAGACCTGTCATACCCCCTTTCATTTAAAAAGAGTATTGTCTCTTGTGTTTTTATTGAGTAGATAAGTTTGGGGGTAATTGAGTGATATGCAGCCAACATCCTCCTCCATTAGTTAACCCTTTTCTCATCCATATGCAACATGACTGAGAAACCCCTCACAGAGGAGAACCTTTAAAGAGATTCCAGGAATGGCTGTGCACAAGCATCTTTGATCATCGATGAGACCCCAGAAATGTGAGTCAGGTTTCAGTGCCCAGATCCAAGTGGTGCAGAATTATGTATTGCACAGCAGGGTCTGGTATGTTCTGTCACCTATCTGTGTGTTGATTCTTAGCTCTCCAAATTGCAGTTTCTTCTTTCTAGAGGTCTAGGCATTCTCTCTGCAACTGTAGTAGAAACTCCAACCTCAATGTTCCTGATTCCATCTTTGCCTTGAGGTTCAGGGTCAGTTTGGGGAGGAGTAACCAGTTCAGCCACAAGTTCTCTTTCTGTTTGTGGGCTCTGCTGAGGCCACTGGACTCACACCTGCCTGGAAATGGTCACTTCTTTGGAGTGTGGACTATCAGAGGTCATGACAGTGGTCACTACTTCAACCTGATATTTCAGAAGAGGATGGCAGTGGGGAGCACATGGAGGGGTTCAGCACCACATCTCTGGTCTTCATCAGCATGCCTGTAAGTAATCCCTGCCACTCTCATTCTAACAAGTGAAAAGAAGAAAAAGAAACACCCCTCATTGGAAGCAACCCAACGTTCTCAATTAAACTTCCACTTTCACTTGACCTCTCCTGTGCCTCTGTCTCCCAGGTGATTCTTCCAGGGCTCATGGTCCCAGCATCAATGTCCCTGAATTTGTCATGGTGTTCCCTGATATGAATCAAATCCCTGACCAGCTTCTGGCAATTCCCTGATCTGTGTAGTTCCTGGCAAGAACAGGAGAGACCTGGAACAAGAGTCACCTAGGGGTACTGCCTTGGTCCCTCAGATCTGATTCTCTTCAGGTGCTGCTTGATATAGTGCTTCCCCAGAACTGTGGTTCTTCCTTTGTAGCTTCTCCCTCCTTGGACTGGCCCAGTACACTGCAGGATATGACTCCATATCCCTGCCACAAGCTCCTGCTTGGAATTGAGCTAGCACCAGTCTGGTATGCCCACCTTGATTCTCAACTCAGCCTGTGCCTCCCTTACCCAAACACCATCAAGATTTGTGGAACTTGAGACTTGACACCAAAGGGTGCCAAGGGCCAAGAGAGGTTGTTGTCCAAAATAATAAATTTTCCTTCAGTATGGGGAATTTAATCTTTCAAGCAGAAGAGCCCCTTAGCTAAGGTCTCTCCTAAACTTTTTTTTTAACTGTGTAGTGATGAGGAAAAGTACGTGGCTCCTTTCTCTCCCTACCTGTCCAAAGAACAAACACACCATCTTTGCAGGACTTGAGTCTTGAGTGGGGATAGTGCATGGAATATCAGTGGCTTCAAATGTCCTCCCACATGACTGTACTAGATGTTCTACCACATGCACTGTCACCTCCAGTCAGGTTGTCCTGGTGTATGGCAGACTAGGCTAGGTCACTGAACCCTGCCTTCTACCATTTTTTGAAATGAAGTTGAATCCCTCAATCATGCACTGCTCTGGTCTTCCTTGTCCTGGTGTGCACCTTCAGAAAGACAATGCCTAAGGCATGACCTGCCTGATTTTTAGCAGTCAAATCCAAGGTACCAGAGACCAATGTGCCCAAGATCTAGGTATCCAATGAGATCACACCTCAAGCCATCCATATGTACAGCTTGGGGTCTACAGACTTTACCACATGGAAGCCCTCCCTCTTGTCCACTGGACAGCCTTCTACAAACTTGGGAGAGGAAAGACTGGAGCAGCAGCCAAGAAAGGATGATTTATACCCAGATCCGTCTCCTGAGCTGCATTAATTAGGACTTTGACAACAAGGTGGGCAGGGCCTTCAATTTTGGTGTCGCTTCATAGTTTAGATTCTCAGCATTGTGTGTGTGTGTGTGTGTGTGTGTGTGTGCGCATGTGCATGTGTGTACACATGTACATGCATTTGTAAACATGTGTGAAGCTGGTGGTTGGGATTTAACAACTCCATGGTGCAGACCAGGATGGGATCATCACCACTTCCTGTTTGTCCTAGAAGTTTTCCAGACATGGTGTCATTTCCTCCTAAGGTCACTCACACTATCTTTCTTCTCTTCCCAGGTGTAGACTATTATTCACCTCTGCTTCCTGGAAGAATTACTTTTCTCTGAACCATAAATAAGTATCTTGGCCTTAACAAAAGAGCAGGAGCAGGAGGAAGGACACACCCATGACCATATGTAAAGAGGAAGGGGAATCTCCCAGTAGATCAGGGGCTGATGATACACTGGCTATACAAGAGAAACAAGAACACCTGATAAACAAGTGCAGGGACACCAGGAACACAAGGGGTTGGTGAGAAACAAAAGGTAGACCAGGAGAAAGGAGCACCAGGTAGAACTACAGAGTTAAAGACACCAGTTTTACTGGGGATTGGGGACAGACACCAAGTGAAAAAGTCAGAGAGAGATACCTGGTAGACTAGAAGAATAAAGGACACAAGAGGGTAAGAAAGGGAGTTGCCACAGGTGGACAGGGGAGCAAGGGATAAAAGGTAGATAAGGCATGTACAGGACCCTGTTCACACACCACACAGGACTTTTTATATCCCCATCCTGCCTGTGATACATTACTCCTTGATTGTGACTGCTCCAGAACAGAGGATATAGGTCAGGATAAAAACATCTAAACTGATTTTATGCATTCAACTTCTTAAAATAAGTAAATTTTTTGCAAAATTTAAGAATGGCATATTCTCGGAACTGAGAACAGAAGTTTAATCAGAAACATTTTACTTAAGACAAACCTATTACACAATTCTTGCTGCTCTCAGAAAGGTGTGTTCCATGGCTCAAATCAGTGTGGCTGTGTGGATTATTACAATATTGAAATACTTCCATACTGAATACTGAGGAGTCCTGAGTAGCCCCCTGCTCTCATCCTGTCCCTGCTTCTCCTCTCACATTTGGGCTGTCATAACAAAGAACCCTGACAGATTTTCTTGAACAATAGAAATTTATTGATTCACAGTTCTGAGGATTGTAGGCTGACAATTCAGATGTCATGAGGAAGTGTTCTTCTGAGAATTCTCTCCCTGGATTGTGTATGCTGTCTTGTCCTATGTCCTCACATGGTTCTTCATGTTGTGTACCTTTTTCCTAATCTCCTTTCTTTCATGTGCATATATAGAGACAGTGAGTATATATTTAGTCACATATTATTTGTATAAATTAATGGGTTTCTTTGTGTCTATTCCATACATGCAGGTATCATGCATGTCTTTTTCTTTTTGGTACCAAGCATTGAACTGAGGGACAATGGACCATGAGTCCCACCCCCAACCGTATTCTGCATTTTTCTGAGAAGGGTCTCACAGAGAATCCTAGGACCTTGCTTTTCCTGAGGCTGGCTTTGAACATGTGATCCTTTGGTTTCAGCCTCCTGAATCGCTGGTGTTATAGGCATGAACCACTGTGCCCAGATTAAAATTTCTAAGAACAGGAACAACATACCAGAAGGGGAAAGCAATGCAGAGAGGCAAGTTTTTAGCAAGTTTTAAATGCCTAAACAAAAAGAATTCAAAGCAACAATATCATGATTCATCATAATGTCTTACAAAAACAATAACAAAGCAAATCCAAAATTTTCTGAAGGAAAGAAATAGTAAAATTCAGAGAAAAAATAAATAAATTAGAGAGGAAAAGAAATCTACAACCCTGATAACAAAACCAGGCATAAACACGTCAAGGAAAGAAAATTTCAGACCAATATCCTTAGTCAACATTACATGCAAACACTCTTAACAATTTTAGCAAATGGCATACCAAAACATATTAAAAAGATAGTGCAACACGATCAAGTGGGTTTTATCTCAGGGATGCAAGGCTGGTTCAACATATGGAAATAAATAAGTGTAATTCACTACATCAACAGACTTAAAGTTAAAAATCATATGATTATTTTAATAGATGCAGAAAATGTAATTGAAAAAATACAGGACCATTCATGCTTGAATCACTAGAAAAAATAAGGGTAGTAGGAACATTTGTCAACATTGTAATGGCTATCTATGCTAAGCCCATGGCCAACATCATTCTAAATGGAGAAAAACTGAAATCATTACCCCTAAAAACTAGAACAAGGCAAGGATGCCCACTTTCACCACTTCTATTCAACATTGTCCTTGAAAGTCTAGCCAGAGTGATTAGACAGACCAAAGAATTTAAATGGATACAAAGAGGAAAAGAAGAACTCAAACTATACCTATTTGCTGATGACATGATTCTATATTTATAGAAGCTGAAAAATACCACAAGAAAACTTCTAAGACTCATAAATGAATTCATTAAAGTAGCAGGATTTAAAATCAATTCTCATAAATCTAAAGCATTTTTATTCATATATGATGAATCCACTGAAAGAGAAATTAAGAAAACTACCCCATTCACATTAGCCTCAAAAAAATACTTAGGAATCAGTTTAACAAAAGAGGTGGAAGGCTCTACAATGAGAACTACAGAACACTAAAAAAAGAAATTAAAGAAAATTGTACAGGATGGAAAGATCTCCCATGATTTGGATAGGCAGAATTCATATTGTCAAAATGGCCATACTACCAAAAGTGCTATACAAATTCAATGCAATTCCAATGATGTAACTCATACAAATAGAGCAAGCAATCATGAAATTCATTTGGAAGAATAAGAGACCCAGAATAACTAAAGAAATCCTTAGCAGGAAGAGTGAAGCAGGGGCTATCACAATACCAGACCTTCAGCAATTCTACAGAGCAATAGAAAATAAAAACATCATGGTACTGGCACCAAAATAGACAGGTCAATCAATGGTACAGAATAGAGTACACAGAGACAAACACACATAAATACAATTTTCTCATACTATACAAAGTTGAATAAAATCTACAATGGAGAAAAATAGCCTCTTCAACAAAAGGTGCTAGGAAAACTAGAAATCCATATGCAGCAACATTAAAATAAACTCTGATCTCTCACTCTGCACAAAACTCAACTCAAAAAGGATGAAGGACCTTGGATTCAGACCAGAGATCCTGCAATTCATAGAAGAAAATGTAGGTCCAAATCTGCATCATGTTGACTTAGGGCCAGACTTATTTAAAATTACTCAAAAAGCACAAGAAATGAAAGCAGGAATCAATAATTGGGACAGATTCACACTAAAATGTCTTTTCTCAGGAAAGGCAACTATCAACAATGTGAGGAGAGAGTCTCCAGAGTGGGAGAAAATCTTTGCCACACATAATTCAGATAGAGCACTAATCTTTAGAATCTAGAAAGAAGACAAAATTTTACACCAAGAATTCAAAAAAAAAACCAAAAAACAATAAATAAATGGGCCAAGGAAATGAGAAGACACTTCACAGAAGATCTATAAGCAATCAACAGATACATGAAAAAATGTTCAACATCTCTAGTAATAAGAGAAATGCAAATCAAAACTATTCTAAAATTCAATCTCACCCCAATTAGAATGGCGATTATCAAGAATACAAACAACAACAGGTGTTGGTGAGGATGTGGGGGAAAAAGTACACTCACACATTGCCAGTCAGATTGCAAATTAGTGCAACCACTGTGGAAAGCAGTATGGAACAAACATTTGACAAGCTATCCCACTACATGGTCAATACTTGAAGGACTTAAAATCAGCATACTACAGCGATGCAGCCACATCAATGTTCATAGCTGCTCAATTCACAATAGATAGATTGTGGAACTGATCTAGATGCCCTTCAGGTGATGAATGGAATAAGAAGCTGGGTGTACATACACAATGAAATATTACTCAAACATAAGGAAAAATAAAATTATGGCATTAGCTGGTAAATGGATGCAGTTGGAGAATATCAGAGTAAAAAAAAAGTGTGGGAGGGGGTATAAGAAGAAAAAATAACTGAATGAGACAAACATCATTACCATATGTACATGTGTAATTACACAAATTGTGAAAATATACTTCATGTACAATCAGAGAAACAACAGTTTTACTCCATTTGTGTACAATGAATCAAAATAAAAAAATTTAAAAATCATAAAAATTAAAATAAAATAAAGGCTAATACACAGCATCCATAAAACAAGGTGTTGGATGATTTGTTTGTTTAACCCCACTTATTTATTTTTTAAAATTTATTTTTATTGTAAACAAGTGGTATAAATGTTGTTTCTCTGGTTGTACATGAAGTAAAGGCATATCATTTTTGTAATCATACATTGACATAGAGTAATGGTGTTTGATTCATTCTGTTATTTTTTCATTCCCCCCACCCATCCCACCACTCTTTTACCTCTATACAATCCCTCTATCCTCCATTCTTGACCACCACCCAAACCCCATTTTGTGTCATCATCCACTTATCAGTGAGAGCATTTGTTCTTTGGTTTTTTGAGATTGGTTTATCTCACTTAGCATGATATTCATCCATTTGCCTGAAAATGCCATAAGTATGTTATTATTTATGGTTGAATAATATTCCATTGTATATCTATACCACAGTTTCTTTATCCATTCATCAATTGAAGAACATCTAGGTTGGTTCCACAATCTGGCTATTGTGAATTGAGCAGCTATGAACATTGATGTGGTTGCATCTCTGTAGTATGCTGATTTTAAGTCCTTTGGGTATAGACTAAGGAGTGGGATAGCTGGGTCAAATGGTGGTTCCATTCCAAGCTTTCTGAGGAATCTCCATACTGCGTTCCAGAGTGGCAGCACTAATTTGCAAAGCTACCAGCAATATATGAGTGTAACTTTTCCCCACATCCTAGCTAACACATGTTGTTGCTTGTATTCTTGATAATCGCCATTCTAATTGGGGTGAGATGGAATCTTAGGGTAGTTTTGATATGCATTTCTCTTATTACTAGAGATGTTGAACGTGTTTTCAAATATCTGATGATTGCTGGTAGATCTTCTTCTGTGAAGTGTCTGTTCATTTCCTTAGACCATTTCTTGATTGGATTATTTGTATCCTTGGCGTAGATTTTTTTGAGTTCTTTATAGATTCTGGAAATTAGTGCTTTATCTGAAGTATGAGTGGCAAAGATTTTCTCTCACTCTGTAGGCTCTCTCTTCGCATGGCTGATAGTTTCCTTTGCTGAGAAAAAGCTTTTTAGTTTGAATCTATCCCAGTTATTGATTCTTGCTTTTATTTCTTGTGCTATGGGAGTCCTGTTAAGGAAGTCTGATCATAAGCCGACATGTGGAATATTTGGACCTACTTTTTCTTCTATAAGATGAAGCATCTCTGGTCTGATTCCAAGGTCCTTGATCCATTTTCAGTTGAGTTTTGTGTGGGGTGAGAGATGGGGGTTTATTTTCATTCTGCTGCATGTGGATTTCGAGTTTGTCCAGCACCATTTTTTGAACAGGCTATCTTTTCTCCATTGCATATTTTTGGCACATTTGCCTACTATGAGAAAATTGTATTTATATGGGTTTGTGTCTGTGTCTGCTTTTCTGTACCATTGATCTACCTGTCTATTTTGGTGCCAGTACCATGCCGTTTTTGTTACTATTGCTTTGTAGTATAGTTGAAGTTCTGGTATTGCAATATGTCCTGCTTCACTCTTCCTGCTAAGGATTACTTTAGCTATTCTGGGTTTCTTAATCTTCCAGATGAATTTCATAATTGCTTGCTCTATTTCTGTGAGGTACATCATTGGGATTTTAATTGGAATTGCATTGAATCTGTATAGCACTTTTGGTAGTATGGCCCTTTTAACAATATTAATTCTACCTATCCGAGAACATGGGAGATCTTTCCATCTTTTAAGGTTTTCTTTAATTTATTTCTTTAGTGTTTTGTAGTTCTCATTGTAGAGATCATTCACCTCTTTTTTATAGATTGATTTTCAAGTATTTTATTTTTTTCGAGGCTGTTGTGAATGGGTTAGTTTTCCTAACTTCTCTTTCTGAAGTTTCATCACTTATGTATAAAAATGCCTTATATTTATGTGCATCAATCTTATAACCTGCTACTTTACTGAATTCATTTATGAGTTCTAAAAGCTTTCTGATGGAATTTACCAGTTCCTCTAAATATAGAATCATGTCATCAGCAAATAGGGATAGTTTGAGTTCTTCTTTTCCTATTCCTATCCCTTTAATTTCTTTGGTTTGTGTAATTGCTCTGGGTAGAGTTTCAAGGACGATGTTGAATAGAAGTGGTGAAAGAGGGGAATGTTCGTGCCTTGTTCCAGTTTTTAGGGGGAATGCTTTCTGTTTTTCACCATGTAGAATGATATTGGCCATGGGCTTAGCATAGATGGCCTTTATAATGTTAAGGAATATTCCCACTATCGCTCTTTTTTTCTAGGGTTTTTAGCATGATGGGATGCTGTATTTTATCAAATGCTTTTTCTGCATCATTTGAAATAATCATGTGATTCTTGCTTTAAGTCTGCTGATATGGTGAATTACATTTATTGATTATTGGGTGTTGAACCAACATTGCAGCCCTGGGATGAAGTCCACTTGATCAAGGTGCACTATTTTTTTAAATATATTTTTGTTTGTGAATTGCTAAAATTTTGTTGAGTGGTTTGCATCAATGTTCATTAAGGATATTGGTCTGAAATTTTCTTTCCTTGATGTGTCTCTGTCTGGTTTAGGTATCAGGGTAATATTGGCTTCATAGAATGAGTTTGGGAGGGTTCCCTCCTCTTGTATTTCATGGAATACTTTGAGGAGTATTGGAATGAGCTCTTCATTAAAGGTTTTGTAGAACTCGGCTGAAAACCCATCTGGTCCCAGACTTTTCTTTGTTCGTAGGCTTTTGATGACTTCTTCTATTTTGTTACTTGAAATTGATCTATTTAAATTGTATATGTCATCCTGTTTCAGATTAGGTAATTCATATGTCTCTAGAAACCTGTTGATGTCTTTGAGATTTTCTGTTTTGATGGAGTAGAGATTTTCAAAATAGCCTCTAATTATGAATTGTATATCACTTGTGTCTGTTGTTATACTTCCTTATTCATTCTAAATTTTAGTAATTTGAGTTTTCTCTCTCCTTCTCTTTGTTAGTGTGGCTAAGGATTTATCAATTTTGTTTATTTTTTCAAAGAACCAACTCTTTATTTTGTCATTTTTTAAATTGTTTCTTTTGTCTCAATTTCATTGATTTCAGCTCTGATTTTAAGTATTTTCTTTCTTCTACTAATTTTGGTGTTGCTCTGTTCTTTTTCTAGGGTATTGAGTTGTAGTGTTAAGTCATTTATTTGTTGTTTTTTCTTCTTTTATTGAATGTGCCCCGTGAAATAAATCTTCCTCTAAGTACTGCTTTCATAGTGTCCCAGAGATTTTGATATGATGTGTCTTTGTTCTCATTTACTTCTCAGATTTTTTTTTATTTTCCTCCTGATGTCTTCTGTTATCCATTCATCATACAATAGCATATTACTTAATCTCCATGTGTTGGAGTAGTTTCTGTTTTTTATTCTGTTATTTATTTCTAATTTCAATCCATTATGATCTGATAAAATACAAGGTAGTATATCTATCTTCTTGTATTTTCTAACATTAGCTTTATGGCATAAAATATGGTCTATTTTAGAGAAGGATCCATGTACTGCTGAGAAGAAAGTGTATTCACTCTTTGTTGGATGATATATTCTATATAGGTCATTAAGTCTAAATTATTGATTGTGTTATTGAGATCTATATTTTCTTTGTTCAATGTTTGTTTGGAAGATCTGTCCAGTAGGGAGAGAGGTGTGATAAATTGACCTAGTATTAATGTGTTGTGGTCTATTTTATTTATGTAACTGAGAAGGATTTGTTTGACATATATGCATGAGCCACTGTTTTGGGCATAGATATTTATGATTGTTTTGTCTTGCTGATTTCTGCTTTCCTTAAGCACTATGAAATGTCCTTCTTTATCCTTCTACCTTTAGTTTAAAGTTCACATTATCTGATATGAGAATGGATACTCCAGCTTTTTTGCTGAGTCCATGTGCATGGTATGCTTTTCCCATCTTTTCACCTTCAGTCTGTGGATATCTCTTTCTATGAGATGAGTCTTTTCCAGGCAACATATTGTTGGATCTTTCTTTTTAATCCAACCTGCTGATCTATGTCTTTTGGCTGATGAGTTCAGGCCATTAACATTCAGGGTTATTATTGAGATATGATTTGTATTCCCTTTCATTTGACTCATTTTTGTTTTTTGACATGACTTGGTTTCTCCTTTAGGCTAGTTCCTCCCATTGCTGATTTGCATCATTGTTTTTCATCTCTTCCTCATGGAATATTTTGCTAGAATGTTCTGTAATGCTGGCTTTCTTTTTGTAAATTCTTTTAGCTTTTGTTTATTAGGGAAGGATTTTAATTTGTCGTCAAATTTGAAGGTAAGTTTTGCTGGATATAAGATTCTTGGTTGGTATACGTTTCCCTTCAGGGCTTGAAAAATGTTATTCCAGGCCCTTCTAGCTTTTAGGGTCTGGTTTGAAAAATCTACTGATATCCATATTGTTTTTCCCCTGAATGTAACTTGATTCTTTTCTCTAGCAGCCTTTAAAATTCTGTCTTTATTTTCTATGTTATGTATTTTCATTATAATGTGCCTTGGCGTAGTTCTGTTGTAGTTTTGTGTATTTGGATTCCTATGAACCTCTTGTACTTGATTTTCCATTTCATTCATCAGATTTGGGAAATTTTCTGATACTATTTTATTGAATAGATTGTTCATTCCTTTTGTTTGTTTCTCTAAGTCTTCCTCAATCCCAACAATGCTTAAACTTGGTATTTTCATGATATCCCATAATTCTTGTAGATTCTGTTCATGATTTCTTACCATCTTCTCTTTTTGGTCAATTTTGTCTTCAAGATTAAATATTTTGTCTTCAATGTCTGAGGTTCTGTCTTCCAGGTGTTCTATCCTATTGGTTATGCTTTCTATGGAGTTTTTAATTTGGTTTAATTTTTCCTTCATTTCAAGGATTTCTGCTTGTTTTTTTTTTCAGTATCTCTAACTTTTTATTGAAATGATCTTTTGCTTCCTGTATTTGCTCTTTTAACTGTGGATTGGTGCGATCGTTCAATGCTTGCATTTGCTCTATCATCTCATCATTCAATGCCTGCATTTGCTCTTTCATCTCCTCATTTGCTTCCCTGATCATTTTAATTATTTACATTCTGAGCTCCCTTTCTGACATTTTTTCTGCCATGCTGTCATTGGGTTTTATTGATATAGTATCTAGGTTTGTTTGGGACATTTTCTTTCCTTGTTTTTCTCATATTGGTCAGATATCAATGGAACTCTGAGATATTACAGATTTCTTCTATTGGCTTATAGTGTCTCCATAGATTTCCAGTATATCATCTCCTCGCTTTCAGTAGCCTGAATTCTTGGAGGAACTTGATAATGCCATGCTCCACAAGAAAACTGCCCCTCTAGGGATGGTGTCCTTCAGGTGGAGTATATTCCTTGTTAGCTGGCAGAAGCACCTCCACTTGTTGACTGATGGTCTGCCAAAGGGGAACTAAACTGCAGGCTTGAGCATGGCTGATCTGAGCCTCTGTCTTTCTTGCTGCCCAAACCAAGGGAGCTCATTTTTGTGCAAAAGCCTCTCACTGGGTGGTCCTGCTCCAAGATGCTGCCTTCTGACTGGGCATGCAGCCAGAGGGAGCCTGGTTGTGCACAGAAGAGGGAGACTGGCTATTCACAGAAGCCTCTTGCTGCCTGACCCTGCTCTGAGAAGCTGCCTGTGGTCTGGGCCTATCCTTGCCCAGTGGGAGAGACTTACCCAGTGTTTCCGAGTTGGTCCTGAGTCTCTTAATATCTCCTCTTCTTGAATCCTGATTCTGGACTGACATGAGATGCAGTCACCCTCTAATCTGCCATCTTGATCTCTCTAAGATTTGGATTTTTTTAAACAATAATAATGACAAATCCATAGCTAAAGTGGAAAAAAGAAAGAGAGAGAAGGCCCAAATAAACCAAATTAGACTTAAAAAAGAAATTGTGTGCTGGGGAGATAGCTCAGTTGGTAGAGTGCTTGCCTTGCAAGCAGAAGGTCCTGGGTTCAATCCCCAGCACCACAAAAAAAAAAAAAAAAAAGAAGTCAGAAGCCAGATATAATAAAATTCAAAGGATCATTAGGGGAAAATTTTGAAACTGCCTATGCCAAATAAATTAGAAAATATAGAAGAAATGGAAAGTTTCTGGATACCTATGACTTATCAAAATTGAAGCAAGAGGATAAAAAATATCTTAGAGATCAAAGTCACGTATTGAGGTTGAAGCAGTAATAAAGTCTTCTGATTAAAAAAAGAAGAAGAAGCATTATCCTAGGACCACATAGAGTCATTGCTGAATTTTACCAAATTTTTAAAGAACTAACATCAATGCTGCTCAAACTAATTTGTAAAACAGGGAAAACAAACTTTCAAACTCATTCTGTGAAAATGGTATTACCGTGCTAACAAAACATGTAAGGACACAACAGAGAAAGTGCTATAGATCAATATCTCTGATAAACATATGTATAAAAATTTTTGATAAAATGCTTTCAGATTTAATTTAAGAGCACATTAAAAGAATGATATTCAATGACCAAGTTTGTTGCCTTCCAAGGATGCAAGAATGGTTCAACAAATACAAATGAATAAATATAATAAGCATATAAATAAAATCAAAGATAAATATCCCATGATTATTGTAATAGATGTAAAAAATCCTTTGATAAAAATCAGCATCTCAGTCAGGCATGGTGGTACACAACTGTAATCCCAGCATCTTGGGAGGCTGAGGCAGGAGGATACAGAGTTCAAACCAGCTTCAGCAAAAGTAAAGTGATAAGCAACTCAGTGAAACCCTGTCTCAAATAAAATACAAAATAAGCCTTGGGATGTGGCTCAGTGGTTGAGTGCCCCTGAGTTCAATCCCCAGTACCATCCCACCCCCCCATACAAATCAGCATCTCTTTATGATGAAAAACCTTAATAAATGACATATAATAGAAGAATGCCTCAACATACTGAAGACTCTACATCATACTAAACTGAAAAAAGCTGAAAGAAATTTCGAAAAGATCAGGAACAAGACAAAGATTCCCACTCTCACCACCCTTATCAACATAGTACCAGACATTTTAGCAAATTAGGCAAGAGAAAGTGAATAAGAAAAAGGACCCAGAATCTTTAATGCAATTTTCAGCAGAAAAAAAAAAAAAAGAATAATGCTAGGAGCACCACAATATCTGATTTCAAATTATACCTGAGAGCCACAGTTATAAAAGAAATATAATATTGTTATAAAGAGAGGCAGGTAGACTAATACAACAGAACAGAGAACCCCAAATAAATACACACTGCAAATGACTATCAACAAAGATGCCACAGTATTGCAAAAAGAACAGCCATCTTCAATAAACAGTGCTAGAAAAACAGGATATTCCAATGGAGAACATTGAAACTAAATCCCTATCTCTCACTGTACAAAAATCAACTCAAGATTAAAGATAACTTAATGTAAGACAGGATCCTTTAGAACTACTAGAGAGAACACAGGGAAACACTTCAAGATCATGGTGAAAGCAACGATTTCCAAATTAGTACTCCAAAAGCTCAGGAAATCAAAACAAGAATGAACAAGAACGATTGCATCAAATTAAAAACCTTCTGCACATCTAAGAATTCAATTAGATGAATAAAGAGAAAAGAAAGAGAAGGGGAGAAAATTTTTGCCATCTGTTCATCTGACAGAGGATGAATATCCAGAATATAGGAAAAACTTTACAACCAGAAATAAGCAATATAATAAAAAAGTGGATAAATGACCTGAACAGACATTTCTCAAAAAAAGAAATGCAAAATGTCAGTAAGTATATGTGAAAATGCTCAACATATTTAGCCATCAGAAAAATGCAAATCAAATCTACACTGAGATTACACCTTACCCACTTGGGTAAAATGGTTAGCCCAGTTGGAATGGTTATTATAAAAACAGAAAGTAACAAAAAAAAAAAAACACTGATAAGGATGTGGAGTAAATGGAACCACATGCAATTTTTGTAAAAAGGTGTAATAGTTCAAAATCTATAGAAATCAGTGTGAATGTTCATCCCAAAATTCAAATAGCACTAGCATATGACAAAGGTATACCACTACTGGGTATTTATTCAAACGAAATGAAATCACCAAAAAATAAAGACACTTGAATGACCATGATTTTTATGACACTATTCAAAATAGCTAAGATATGAACTCAGTTGAAGGACCAGCTAACAGATGCATGAATAAGGCAAATACAGTATGTATACATGATGGGGTAATGATCAGGAAAGAAAAAAATGAAATCCTGTCATTTGCAGGAAAATGGATAGAACTGGATTGTGTAAAATGAAATAATTCAGAAACAGTAAGGCAAATATTGCATGTTTTCTCCCATATGTGGAAAATAAAAACCAAAAAAGAAATCCAGAAAGAAGGACCATTAGGGATGAGAAAGCAGGTAGTGGGGTGAGGGGAGGGTAACCAAGGGTAGAAAGGAAAGGAAGGTCAATGCATGATACATGAATGAATGGAATAGACACAAAGAAACCCATTAATTTATACAAATAATATGTGACTATATATATATACTCACTGTCTCTATATATGCACATGAAAGAAAGGAGATTAGAAAAAAGGTACACAACAGGAAGAACCATGTGAGGACATAGGAGAAGACAGCATACACAATCCAGGGAGAGAACTCTCAGAAGAACACTTCCTCATGACATCTGAATTGTCAGGCTACAATCCTCAGAACTGTGAATCAATAAATTTCTATTGTTCAAGAAAATCTGTCAGGGTTCTTTGTTATGACAGCTCAAGTGTGAGAGGAGAAGCAGGGATAGGATGAGAGAAGGGGCTACTCAGGACTCCTCAGTATTCAGTATAAAAGTATTTCAATATTGTAATAATCCACACAGCCACACTGATTTGAGCCATGGAACACACCTTTCTGCAAAGAAGAAGAGAAGGTGAACTCTGCCATCCCTCATGGCAAACTTGATCCTGACTCTGGAAGATGGGGCCCTCATGTAAGTCTGTCACACTATCCAGCAGCACCTGACATCATTCTCATTATTTTAATGTTTGATGACAAAAAAGTTTTAACAGATTGAAAACTGAATACCAGAATGGGTACAGAAAGGCAGTTCCATGTTAAATAAAATGAAGATTGGATGAATAGTTAAGGGATGCCAAAAAATAGTAATCAAGATAATGAATGTACAACTGTCCAAAATTCAAATTAACAAGAAAACTCTATGATGAACTTGAAAAATGTCAAAAACTAAAGTAAGAGCAGAATCCAATAGATGATATTAAAAAATGTAAACACCAGAGGAACAGAGACTGCAGCTAATAACAATGGATCCTCTGTTCATGGAGCTGGAGTTGACCAAAAAGGCTTCAACTGCTAGGAGAAGAGGGAGGTGCAGATAGTGTCAGAGGAGAAGCAGGGACAGGCAGGCAGCAAGGGAATTCTTGGGAGTCCTCACAAACAAGTATAGAAGTACTTCAATTCTGTAATAATCCACAAAGCCACACTAACTGGAGCCATGGAACCCAGCCCATGACTATAGGTCGAATAAGTCACTCCAGAGTACTCAGACAGAGGTGATGCTTACGTTTGAATAAAGGTATAGGCCCTGTATAGATAAGGCATCCTGGAGGATAAGTCCACGTAACATTTGCCTTTGCATTCTTTTTTTTTTTTTGCAAGTATTATAAAATACTTTATTACAAATTTCATCTTAGATATTTAGCAAAAAGAACAGATAAACACTATTAACCTTCCTCTAAATTTTAAAAACCTCAAGAGTAAAGTTGCCAAATTGATTACTGGATCAGAACCACAATATTCCCCTTAAGAAACAGAGATTGAAGTTACAGAGCTCTTCCAGGAATCAAAAAAAACACTAAATTCCTTCTCCTGGATATGGTGGGAAGGGCATTGGTGAAATTTCATGCTTCAAAAATCCTCTTGGGCAACAAACATATTCCTGAGTTACTTATGAACATTTTAAATATATGTACAATTGAATACTGAGCAGAAATAAGTTTTTCCTCATCGAAGGCCAACATTATGACAGGTGTGAAAACTGATGGCTAAATACTTGAAAATACCTTTCTATACAGAATAGTGGGCAAATGGCTCATGTGAGGCCAAACACTGGAGGGGTGACTTTCCAGTCCACTGTGGATATGATGTTTATCATGGCCAAGCTTACAGACTTAAAGTACCTGTCTCATCACTTATTAGACAAATCACTGCTGCTCTCATGCATGGAAATGAAGCCTCTGAAGGACAACAGTGCAGAAAACCTAGATATTAAAGAACTGGGAAATCCTGGCCAAGCTATGCAAAGATATTATCCTTAAAACATAATTTTGGTATTTCTACTGGACTCTGCCCCTCTTTTTTAACAACATGGCATTTTTGGGAGTTGGTAAAAAGGTTAAGCCACAGTGCCCTTGTGCCTGTTAATATACCACAGTGCCAGTTAAACTTGTATTTTTGGTTGTTGCTTTGGGGAGTTATTTTCATTAGGGATTCAGCAAATCTTGTGATAAAGGACAAGGCCAAAGATCTAATGAACACAGACTAGGAGGCTTCTGATGAAGAAGAAAAAATGTGTGCACTAAACTGCAATGATGTGGAGAGTACATGGTAACTGGAGGTGCAGCCAGGGCCTCACCACTATGAAGAGTGTCTACTGGGGCTGCAAATGGACCCAGGAGCAGCACCATGCTGCAGGGATGGCAATTCCCACTTGCTTTCTCCTTGAAACACAATTGCAGATGCATTCTGCATCACTGGAAACTGCAACATAATATTAAATCTGTTGGTTGATGTGTGGCTCTGTGTTTCTTGGGACCCATATGACAGAGACAAGTGCCTGGCATGCTGAGCAGAAGGCTGGACAGTACTGATCATTTGGTACTGCCAAATGATCTTGTTAAGAAAGCAAGATGTATAGTGCCATTGAGCTTATTTGGATCTCTTAGAGAGAACACTTAAAAGCTAGAAGATTAAGTGATGGAGGGAACAGGCCTATTAGGGAGAAATCTCTTACAGAAACCAAATCAGTAAAATATGAAGGTGGGCCACATCATTAAGGGCATTCTCTATCAGAGGAGCTGCTGCTCTAGACCAGAGGATGGTAAACTTTCCTGTAAAGGGCCAGGCAATAAGTATTTTAGACTGTGTGGGCCACATGGTCTCTGCTGAAATTACTGACTTGTGCCACAGATCCTATGGGAAGAAATGGGTATGTCTTTTCAACTAATTTTTACAAAAGCAGGAGGTGGGCCAAATCCCAGTATACAGACCTTCTCAGGCAGTCAGAGAAGAGACAGAGGCAGGGGAAGGGGAAGGGGAAGGGGAAAGTGGCAGATGACCTAAGTGGCCTGGATAAGGAATCTATATTGAGGGCCACAATTTCCAGATTTGCCCCTGGATGGACAGGTTTGCTGACAAGGGCAATGACTACTAATAGCCTGCAGCACAGCAGAGAGAACCCATGAGTGGCACAATCACCAGGTTCAAGACTCTATCCCTCAAAAGCTTTGGGATTCCATATAGTCTACCATACTCTATCATCTTCTTAATTAGAATATTTCAATAATTGATCAAAACTTGACTCTCCCCTCCCCCTGTGAAGTGTAGGTGGTCAACATGGTGACTGTTTTCCATGATGGCAATGACTGACAATGAAGTTTCCGATTTCATTTTCTGCAGCCTTGACCTTCTCTTATACATGGCTCTCACTGACTCTGAGAAGGCTTGGGGAATGCTAAAGGCACCACTTACACAAGCAAAGGCCCATCCTCTCCAACACTGGGCTTTGGTGTGGGGTTCACAGAGAGCTGCATATGCTGTGAAATTTCCCTCAGGATGCATGGCCATCAGGCTGTGCACTCACATTCCTCTTTAAAACTGTCCTGTGTAGTTCCTGAAGCCTGTCTCTCCCCTTTGTCTTGATATGTGACACAACAGTCTGTGAATCCTTGTCATTGACATGCAGGACAGGTCAAAAAAAGATGGTGGCACTGGGGAGTGGAGCAGAGATTATACTGGTCCCACTGGGCTCCACAGTATGAACATTCTGATAACATGTCACTGTTGTAGCACAGGGCATAACACTCGTCAAAAAAACAAACAATTTCCCCTTATAAAAACCATTGGGAAACTCTTCCAGGTACTTGTGAATACCATCCTTGGGCTAGAACAATTCCTTACACACTCCCTTGGCCTTAAGGTAGGCTGAGCCATGCTCACAAGGGATGCCCCCAGCGCAGTACATCAGCACCCTCTTCTCTCTGAAAACTTTTAGATTTTTGTCAACATAGCTAGGAAAGTAACTGAATTTCCTGATGTCTGGAGCTAAGCAGTCCTGCAATTGACGTATTTTGCTTTCATAGAAGTTTCTGCAGCCCAGTAGTATAGTATCACTTTGTTTTTGATCTGGCTGAGATAAAAACTTTTCTACTTCTTTATGAAATTCACCTGGGGATACATGGATTCCAGGCTTCTTGTAGGAGATCTTATTGGGGCTGATCTCCATTGGCATGATTTCCTCAAATACACCAATATGCAATTCTGGAAAACAGTGAGCTCCTCATCTGCTGGTCTTAAAATCTTCCTTACAAAGATAATCCTTAAATAATGGACAAGAAAGCATGACTTCTACATAGAGTCTGGTGTTTAATTTGCTTTCACCAACTGTCCCATTGATTCCTTCAGTAGCAATTCCAATCTTGCCTGTGAGGTGCAAGTGCTGACACAGATTTGTCTGCCAGGTGCAGATCCACTGGGGATCTTCTAGGTCACAGTAGCAGTAATAAAGTAGCACCTCCCCTTCTTCACTGCCCAGGTCACTTCTCAGTTCATCATGGCTAAAGCAGCTTGTATCAGGGAGCCAAGCAGACACCTTGTGGCTATGAGTAAGGTACTCTTTTAGAGGATTCTCTTTGTCCACAGATGTGATACTCTTTGAGGTACTCAATGTTGTGGCCAGTTGCTTTAAAATAAAATCAGTCTGGTGATACATTTCATTAGCATGTTGTGTTGCTACATGTCTATGGATGCTGGTCTTGTTCATGAACAGCTGCTGACAGCATTTCCACCATTTTTCTTTACATTTATAAGGAGATGCAGGAACTTGTTTGGTTTTCACAAAAAGGGCAAAGTCCCGCCTGTCCAGAGGCTTTCCCAGGTTTTTCTCAGAGGACCTGCCTCTACCTGGCAATGGTTACCTTTCCCCACCCCTGAGCTCACACCCGTGCTGCACGTTCGCTAGGTTTGCAACATCACCTCTCTCCAGAAGTCATCCTGCATTCTTACCATAGGTCTCGATGTCTCGCCTTTTGGAGTGCTCAATAAATGCTGGTGCTCTAACTGAACAAATAAAACATCTTTATCTCCATGTAACTTAAACATCCTAGAAGTGTAGAATGACCCATGAATAACTACTTTATGAATGGAAATCATTTTTGATGAGCCATTTTCACATTTGACTGAATGTTGAGTGCTTTCTCACAGACTATCTATTTTCCTTCCAAGGGTCATGGGGGGGGGAGAACTCTATTCAAATATTAATTCCGAAATCCCCCACCTTGGAATACATGGCACACACAGGGCAGTTGATGAATGGTTTTTGAGGCAGGAACCTCATATAGAGCTGTGAGCAAAGATGAGGTGTCCACTGATGGACCACATAAAAGGAGGTTGCACATCCAGGTGTGACATGGAGAGACATGCTCCTGGATCTTGGCATGAGGCCATCATGGAAGAAATGCTGCCACCTCAGCAGTGGATTCATAAGTGAGTCCCTGCCAGGGCTGTCTCCAAGCAATACCACAAAGCTCAGGGTGTGAGCACCCTGGCCTCTTCCCCCTCTAGCTTTCCTCCCCCCAGAAGTGCCTCTCATTAGGTGAAGGTGAATCATTGCCAGAGGTCCAAGAAGACAGGCTGATGCAGGATGGCATGCACACAGGATTTTGCTGAGGGGTAACATGCAAACAGAAACTAGTAGTGCAGAGTTGTGATTGTCATATATGTATATGTATCTGATACATATATGTATATGTATCTGCATTGATTATCTGAGAGTTTTAAAATGCTTCTCACTTAACCAACATCACAACAGGAGATGTTAATAAAGAACATGCTGCATGACATTCAGTGATGATTTGTCTATCTTTTTAGTGCAACACTTTACTCATGTTTCTCTCTTTATGTGTTTACATTGTTGCCAAGGTCAGATAATGGTTAAGAGGATTTGTGAGATGGAAAAGATAAAAATCAACAACATGAACTCCCAGGACTGAGAAGTAGTATCTAGTGTGAAAACATTGAAAGCTTATGAAAATGCAAAGCTTAAAAAGAAGAAAAGTATACATTATAGAGACCAAGAAGATTAAGAACAGAAATGGGCAATTATTTCTTAGCAAACTCATTGATGGAAAATTAAAAAGAAAAAAAACAAAGAAGAAATACAGGAAAGAACCAGATTCTTACTGACAGCAAGAACAATTAGAACAAATAGTTTCTTAGTCATTACAGCAACCAGTAAGAAGGAACTCTGTAATATTTGAAAACATTTAAAGAACAGAGAAATTTGTGATTTGAAAAAATGGCTCCAAGCTTCCCCAGACACATCTACACTATCTGTCCTTCTCATCACATTAACAATGACACATAACACTCCAGACAGTCCCAATAGGTTTCCCCATGTTCTGTAAGGTCAGTCACACACATAATCATGCTTCTGTTACACAATCAATTGTAATTATTTCTAGAGCCAATGTGGATTGCTGCATTTTCCAAACAGGTGTAGGTTTCTGTGGTTACTCAGAGGTTTCCAAGGGTGCCCATCCCTAGACTGAGCTGTCATACCCAGAACAGCCCATCTCCCCATAAACATGTGGCCCATGCTTTTCACACCCATGATAACACAATTACACAAAACATACAGGTGAAACTAACAACCAGAAAGTGATAAAATGCTGTGCCAGCCACAGTGAATGGGGATTAGAAAATGTTAAATTCTCCTCTAGGAATCATGGCTGGCACAGCCCTGCAGTATAAACAGGTTTGTGTTTTAGCTTTTCCCACCCTCATCCACTCTCATTATGTCTGCAGCTCTTCCTTCCCCTTTTTTCCAGTACTTGAAATTGCTGCCATCTGCTCCCTGATGTTGTCACAATAGCTACAAATTTTATCAACAATATTTTAAGCGACAGACATCTATTACTTCAGGGATCCTCTTGAAACACTACAAGGAAGACCATTCCACCACTTATTTATACCTGGATAATCTGTTGCTAGGAACACTTTAATCTGTTGCTATGTCCAACATCAATAAAAACTTCAAGAGGTGTATGAGTCTCTTTTGTACACTGTGGTTCCTGGAGTGAGAGAAACTTTCCACATTCCAGGTCTATGACATAAGCAATTCACTCAGGATCTCCAAACATTAATTCCTAAAATGAGAATGAATGCTAATAATGTTGTAGTGAAGGGAAAATGAGTTACAATATTACAACACTGCATAATCCCTACTGAATGATTTTATTATTGTTTTTATTTTTGTTTAATTATTATTACCCAAAAAAGGACAATTTTGATGTTACCACTGTTTTTATTTTTACTGCATGATTGCCAACTTAACTTTTACTTGTCTACACACAATTGTAGTATATTGTTTCCAGAATTAACCAATTAATTTTCTAGGACAAAAGATAATGTTTAATATCTACTAGAGACTTACAGTTCTGAGAAGAAAATGAATATTCTTTCAAGTTATTTTTTTACTCCCTTTTTTGATCATAATATTTAGTGGAATTCTACCAATTTAATTTGGTGTCAAAGAACTGTCTTCTGTACTCCCAGTTACTGCTGCTTTCATGGTTAACAAGCTGCACTCATGCAGTTCTTCAAACTGACTGTTCTCTCCACACTGCCTATGAATACCTGCTCCTTGGTGCTGTGTCTCCAGCCCTTGGGTGAAATCCAGGGTCCCTATAGCTTACCAGCTTATGTTTAAATAAGAAAAATCCACTGGTTCTCTCCAGACACAAAATGAAGCCTGGTTACAGTAATTACATTGCCAATCCCATGTTAATAGTCAAAACAGGACACTGCATTGAAACATGAACTTTCTCCCAGGAACAGCCAGACTTGCTGAAACCCTGTACAGCCAGGCCTGCAAGCAGGATGTAGACTTTTTGATTGGCATTTGATATATCTATTTCCTTGAGCAGACAAGCCTAGTGATCATGTCTTCTGACCACTTCAAGTCTAGCAGCTTCCCTGAGATTAAAAGAACAAGAAAATATCACTTGATGGATCTGCTCTTCCCTGAACCCAAGGATGCTCTCTGGAATGGACATGTGATCAGAGGGGACATTTCAAGAACATTCCCTGCATTTTCCAGGGCCCTGCTCCTGTAAGTCTCCTGACTGATCATCACAGTTTTAAGCTCTCATGTGGTAGAACTCTTTCAGTCACCATCTCTTTCCCAACCTCAGGGCTTTCGAGGTGTAGTTCTAGTACCAAGTTGTACTTGGGACTAAAGACCATTAACTGCCTCACCACTGAAGATTACTGTCAGTCAGAAAAGAGGAAACACCATCTGGAAAACATCTGATTGGCTGCAGTCAGCATGTTTGACCAACCACAGGTACCTGGTCAGATCAGTCCTCAGCACAGGATTGCCTAAAGCTGCCCTGCTGTGATTGGCTAAGACATAGTTTCTTGGTTACAAGGGAATTCCTATAGTTAGATAGTTTACACCTTATTTGCATATCAAAATAGGTTACAGTTCACCATATATGAAAGCCACTTTGGGACACACTTTATCACCCAAGTATGGAGACCTGCTTGGGGCAAATTTATTTCAGTTTTACAATCAGCACCATTTGTTCATATTTTTAAATATTTGAGAGTGACCAAAAACTTTAATGTAGATACTGACACTATCTTCTACAATCATCAAAATCAAACTGCTTGAACTCAATATAGACTATGTAATTTCCCAGTGTAAGGTTATTTAGATGAGCTAGGCATTCTGGAACATGACTATATTCGACCAATCAGGAAACTGAGACAGGATTATTGCTAATTCAAGGCCAGTCTCTGGAACTTCAGGACCAGAAACAAATTTGGGAGATCATAATAAAAATGAAATATAAAAAAAGAACAAAACCGGAGATGTGGCTTAGTGGCAAAGCAGCCCAAGGTTCAATCTCTGGTAATGACACTGCCCCAGAAAGGAAGATAGATGTCTTGTAGGTTTTATGCTACCTTGACAAGTCCACATGATGTGCCAGGAGAGCTGTGCATGACTGTTTGAACTGAGTACACGATACAGTGTCCTCCACAGCCTGGGCAAGGTCAGGTGTTCCTCTCATCATTAAAGGAAATGTGACACAACTCATTCATGGGTAGCCCTGGGCCTCCAATTCTGTAATCATCATGTAAAATCCATTTTTACATCATAGAATTAACTTCTGATTCTCTTTTTTATGCCTATAATTTAAAAATAAAAAACAGATAACAAATAAAATTAATAAGATCAAACTTTTATTTTAAAAATTGCATTATTTGCTCAATTTTTCTCTTTTGAAACAAAATCAATTTTAGCTTTTAATTCACTAAAAACAGAAAATAAATGACACAGATGTTAATGTGAAGCAATAATTGTTTTGGCAAAAATGCATAGTGGAGTAACTTACTAGAAATACTTGATACAAAAATTGTTTCACACTTCAGAATTTTCAGTTTTGAAATATTTAAACACATTTTACCAGTTGAACATCCCTAATTCAAAAAGGTAAAAGTTAAAATGTTCCAAAGTTTTTGAGCAGTGCTATGATGTTCACAAAATATCAGAATTGGGGTCATTTTCTATTTTGGTTTTCAGATTGGGTATGCTTCACTGGTATGTAAATTATGGCATATGAACCCTTCATAAATTTTGTCTTCATTCTTGTGAATTTGAACTCCTAGAAGCTCCTGGCTCTGTTTCCCTCTCTAGTTCACAAAATATGATGAGAATTGTCCAACAGGATGCAATATATGATATTGTTAGCAGATCAAAAACCTCAAACTTGGATCCTAGAGGAATAGGTACAGGTGGAAATCCAATGAAGGATATAAAACCAGCAGGAGAAGGGACACAGCTGACAGTGGGGTCATCTACACCAGTAGTTTTAAAAGGCAGTAACAGCAAACCAGAGGGGCAAGGTGACCCCAGGGTACAGTCAGCAATGCTGCAACTATATCTCCCCCAGGTGGTTCTCAGTGGTGGCAGTTGGCAGAAAATACATTTGATGAACATTTTCTCTGTACCCTACTGACCTGTGGAATGCAGGCAAAGATTTCAGCTTTATGAAAATGTTTTCCTTTTCCATTAAGGGAGGGACATTTCACACACCCCTCTCCTCTGTGAAGCAGTAACTTCTCCTTTATGTCACCCAATGTGTTTCATCAAATTCATCTCAGGACACCTTCGGAGTGCTGGTACCTCCCTGGGTGCGGGTGACACTCACCATCTCCTAAAGGGCAGGAGGAGTCCCTGCACAGTTCTCATTGGCATGAGGGGCTTTGTGTATTAAGGGGTTAACAACAAATTCCTGACAGTGCTCTTGTATATCCAGACTCTAGAAATGTGGTCTATTTCTCTTTGTTCATTAATATAGTTCATAAGGACATATAGTGTAAAAAGAATGCTTTAGCTTCTCCCTGAGCCTAGATTTTATTTTAACATTTTTTTAGAGGAGTCACATTTCCTCTATTTTTATCATAATTACTATCACATAATAATTGTACAAAGAAAGGGAACTCACTGGGGTATTTCCACATATGCATACATGGCCTTCACACCACCTCTCCCAGAACATTTTCCAATCTCTAGCAACCTTCTTCTACTTTCAAATCTTTCTTCTTAAGTTTCCACATTTGAGAGAGAACATGCAGCACTTGTCTTCATGTCTCTCTGTGTCATTTCATTTAACACAATAACCTCAGGTCCATCCCCTTTACTGGAAATGATAGGACTTCATTCTTCTTTATGGTCCAATAATATTCTGTCATATATATGTATGTATACATATACATATATATTTATATATATGTAGAAGATATATGTATACATAAATAGCATCCAAAATATGTACATATGCATATAAAGTATACATGTATACTCATGTATACTCATATAAAATATATATGCATACATACATAGACATACACTTATACACATGTATATGTATACATATATACATGCTGACACACACTCACATATGTGTAACCATAATTTTTTCTCCATTTCCCTGCTGATGGACACCTAGGTTGATTCTTTACCTTAGCTATTGAGAACAGTGCCATGATCATCATAGGTATGTAGACATCTGTATAGGCAGACTTAATTTCCCTCAGCTAAACACATCCAGGACAGCTGATTCATAGGAGAGCTCCATTTTCAGTTTTTTGACAAGCCTCCAATCTATTTCCAAAGTAAATATACTGAATTACATTCACACAAACAGCATATACGTGTTCCTTTTTATCCATATCTTAGTCAGTATTAATTTTGATATGATAGCTATTCTAACCTGAAAAAATCAAATCTCATAATTTTGACTTGTGCTTTCCTGATGGTTGATGATATTGAACATTTTTTCATATGTTTATTGGTCATCTATATATTTATTTTCCCACTTCATTTGTTTGTTTTTTTAAGTGGTTTTGAGTTTTTATATATATTATATGCTGAGAAAAAATAATTGATAGACAGGCTACATGCAGCCTTTCTTGTGGGAGACATCTCTTTCCTGGGGCTTACCCAGAATCCACAAAGACCTGGTCTTTCAAGTTCTCTGTGAAGAACCAAGCCCACTCATCCTCTCACATGACTCTTGTTCCATCAACCTGTGAACCTGCTCCTTCTCATGTGAATCAGCTCCCTTATCTCTCATCTTCTAGAAGATTTTCCACTGCCCAGAGACCCTGTTCTCTAAGAGTCAGCCACCTTGGGTTACACAACCAGCCAGGATGCAGCCCTTCTTTACCCTTCCTTGGACACAGACTGGGAACAACACTTCTCTGTCTGCAGTCAGGATGTTCTACCACTGAATCCTCACCTGACTCCAACAGCATATTGGTAGATTTCATTTAATCTTCATACCACTAATTTCTTACAACCAGAGGAAAAAGATTGGTCAGTAGTTACTGTTAAACTAAAATTCCTGAGAACAAGAATATCTTTCTGTCCTTTCTACCCAAATGGACTTATAAATCCAATACAATCTTGATCAAAATCCTAGCAGACTTTGTTTTATAGAAATTAACAAGCTGATTGTAAAATGTATGTGGGACTTTGAATGACCTAGAATGGCTGAAATAATTTTTGTGGAAGACCTAAGGATTTATATTACCTGATTTCAGGAATGAAAGGATAATGAAAGATAGAATAATCAGTCATAGGATATCAGCATGGAGGTTGGCATACAGACCAGTGGAACTAAAGAGCGCAGAAACAGATCTACACAAAAATGGTCATCAGATGATCAAAAAAGATTCTAAGATGATTCAATGGGGAATGAATGGTTTTTCAACAGAACAATAGAAGTGACTATACAAATAGAAAAATAATGACCTACAAATTTCATCTCACATTATGTGTAAGAGGTTGGATTGTGATCTGCCAAGATGGACATCTAAGTCATAGGCTCCAGCATCTGCATGGATTTCAGGTCAGTCAGTGTACAGAGGAGCAAAAATCCTTCAAGTTTAGCACACTCCTCAGGATAAAAGGTGCTCTGTTTGAATAGCTTAGAGATTCTCTGCAAATCTTCTGTCCTTGAGGACATCTTTGGGAGTAATGCAATCTGAGGTATAAGCAAGACATGTGACCTGCACACACACACGAAGCTATAACTGTAATATGTAACCTAGGTAGCATGATACTACCCTGGAATAGATTATAAACTGGACTGGTTTTCCATGGAAGCCACTTTTTGCTCTTTCCCATTTTGTATGCTTGTCCCTTTATTAGCTCTCCCCTTAAACCTTATAGCTGGACTCCACATAACCTGTACAATATCTGTAAGAAAAGACCATGTGCTTGATTAAGGGACCAACACAAGGTAATAAATTCAAGGATTTCAAAAGAGATTGTAGTGGATTATTTGGGCAGGCTCTAAATTCAATGACAAGTGTCTTTACAAGATGAGTGGGAGATACAGATGAGAGAGGAGAAACACAGGAGATAGCCAAGGAAAGAAGTGAGGAAAGCCTACAGCTATGCTTCCATTTGCCCAGAACACCTGCAGCCCAGCAGCTGAAACAGGTTGAGAGGACTCTCCCTCAGAGCTGACTGAAGAAGCAGGGACCTGACAAAACCTTGATTTAGGCTTTGGTCCTCTAGAACTCTGAGGTTAAAAATTTCTGTTGTAAGGAGTCACCTTGTGTGTGATCATGTGTTAAAGCATCAGCAGAACAATAACAGAACATCCAAAAATTAATTCAAATGTCTGACATGCCTACGTTTATTCTAGGACAGTTATCTAATCTAGAACTATAAAGTTCACACAATGAAACAGGTAAAAGTCCTCATGACCTTGTTTGAGGTAGGGAGTGATAATTTTTGTGAGAGAAAAAAATGAATGCTATTCATTAGCAATAAATCAAAATAAATAAAATGAAGTTAAAACAATTTATTTTAAGAATATACCATGAGGGAGCAGCTGAGGAGAGCATGAAGAGGTGGTGGCAGCTAGAAGATGCTGCTCTTTAGTGTAATTGGCAACCCATCAGGAAATATTTCTCAGACTCAAGTTAGAAGTGATAGTTGAGATAAGTGAGGCCACCATTCCTTCTCTGAACTCCTCAAGGGGAGAATGGATTTATCAGTAGTGAAAAAGAAGAGCTTGATAGGAGTCAAAACAATAATAAAAGGTCCAGCACTAGGGATCCCCCTCCTACCAAAAGCAAGGACCACTCTAAAGAAAAAGGCACCACCAAAGACATGAGTGAGAAGGACCATCGCAGGAATAAGCCTAGGAAGAGACACACTACTTCCAGTGGAAGCAGCAGCAGTATCAAGTCTCTGTGCAGTTCCACCTCCAGCTCAGGATTCAGAAGCAGCACAGGCTTCAGTAGTGTCTCCAGTGCCTCCTCTGCATCCAGGTGCTGGGGAAGATCCAGCACATCCTGCAACTCCCATTCCAGCAACTCCTCCAGATTTCTCTTCCTTCTGGGTGCAGACATGGCACAGGTGGTGATCCTGCTCCAAAAGTCGAAACACCTAAAAGATGTAAAATACAGCAAAAGGCAGAGCCCTTCCCATAAACCCAAAGTGCATGTTGGAAGCCTCACCTGGATGTGACCAAGGATAACAACATGGAGATATTTTCCACCTTTGGAAAAATTAAAATTATTGACATGCCTGTAGAAAGGGTGAATCCTCATCTATCCAAAGGCTATGCATGTGTGGAGTTTGAGAATCCAGATGAAGCTGAGAAGCCACTGAAGCACATAGATGGAGGACAAATGGATGGCCAAAAGGTCACTGCTACTGCTGCATTGGCCCCCTTGTCTAGGCCAGCCAAAACCTCAGTGATTCAGCCCTCCTGAAGAATGCAGCTGCCACTTCCTACATGGCATATGTCACCCCCACAGAGGAGAAGAAGGTACGCTGTACAAGACACAGGTCTCCCATGAGCAGACAGTCCTGCTGTGCAGGATACTGCCATCACAGAAACTGCTCCATTCTAACTGCTCCAGATAAACACACCCACCAAAACTCATGTATACCTTATGTTCCACCCCACTCAGTGCTGTCACTTTCCTAGCTAAAGGAGTGTTAGCCGGAAAGGACCCCTCACTTGGGCTGGCTTCAAAGGCAGCAGTTGAGGCCTTTCTTCTGCAGGGAGGTTCTGGCTGCAGAAGTGCTGATGGTTCAGGGATGTGCCCATTGAGGTGCCCTGCTTGTTTTTGGTTAAAAAGTTCACCCAATACTGTCTGTTCATTGGCAGAGTCAGCAGGGTCCAGTAAACTCCCAGGAGGCAGTGTGAATCATACTCTTCACAGATGACCTGAACCAGTCTGGCACACCTGGTTATACCCTTTCTGTTGCTCAGCTATGTCCACAGGAAGGGGGACCAAGTCCCATTCCTGTTAACCCTGCTCTTTTCCCTGCTGCTTCAATACACTTCCAACCTGTAGGGTTGCCCCCCCACCTGTTGTTGCTACTCAACCCTGCCCCACATTTCCCTTATTATCTGAAATTGGTGAGCAAGTTTTGAGCCAGCTCTGCAAGATCATGACTGCCATCACAGTGGTCCTGCAGGATACCTTGGAGACCTGTACATTGCTTTTTCTTCTCTCTTATTGTACGGTCAGTACTATAAACTTGTTTTGAGTTGTGTTACATAGTAGTATTTTAGATAAAGTTGAGTTTGTACTTTTTATGTAGTGATGAAAATGTATTCAATGAAACTACCATGAGAATGCAAAATTTTTAAAAATCCACTACTAGGAATGTAAAAGGCAAACCAGTAAATGGAGGAAACATCTCACAATACAGATACTCAACAATAAACCCATATCTAAATGTACAAAGCATACTTAACCATTTTATAGAAACAAAAAATTCTAATTAAAAATTAGGTAAATTACTTAAACAGACCTAAATTTAGGAGGGGAGGGTCCTTGGGATAGAACTGAGGGGCAATGGAACATGGACCACATGCCCAGCCCTATTTTGTATTTTATTTGAAGAAAGGGTCTCACTGAATTCATTAGTGCCTGGCTCTTGCTGAGGCTGGGTTTGAACAAATGATACTCCTGCCTACTGAACTGCTGGCACTATAGCATTTGCCACTGTGCCCAATTAAATAGACAGAGGAATATTAAAAGGCAATATATGAATGGTCATTAAGCACATAAAAACACACTCAGTCAATAAGTAAACACAAATGAATAGCACACTAAGATATGTCCATGTATGGTACTTACTAAAATAGATCTAATTAAAAAGACTCAACAGGGAGGATCCAAGATGGTGGACTAGAGGGTGACTGCATCTCTGTTGCTCCAGAACCCAGGATTCAAGAAGGGGAGGAACTGAGAGACTCGGACTAACATAGAGCCACGGGGTTAGTCTCCCCCACTGGGTGAAGCTCAGCCCGGGTGTCAGGCCCGGACAAGGGTGGCTTCCCAGAGCAGGGCAGGGCAGCTAGTGCCTTCCCCAGGCAGCTCTGCTCCCTCCGTCAGTGGATTCCTTCCACAACCAGCTTCTCAGAGCAGGCCACCCAGTGAGAGCCTTTCTACACAGAGCTAACTCCAAGTCCCGGAGCCAGCGGCAAGCCCCGGCCCACAGGCAGCCTCTGGGACCAGGGCAGGGCAGCAAGAGATTTCTCCAAGAAGCCCTACCCCATCTGGTGATAGGCTCCTTCCACGGCCAGCTTCTCAGGGCAGACAACCAGTGAGAGCCTTTCCATACAGAGCCAGTTACAAGTCCTGGAACCAGTAACAGGCTAGGGGCAGCTTTCTTCAGAAGCACTGCATTATCAAGTTCCTCTAAGAATTCAGGCTACTGAAGGCTGGGAGGTGATATACTGGAAATCTACAGGGACACTATAAGTCAATTTAGGAAATCTGCAATATCTCAGAGTCCCACTGATATCTGACCAATATGAGAAAACAAGGGAAGAAAATGTCCCAAACAAACCTAGATACTATATCAATAAAACCCAATGACAGCACAGCTGAAGAAATGTCAGAAAGGGAGTTCAGAATGTACATAATTAAAATAATCAGAGAAGCAAACGAGGAGATGAAAGAGCAAATGCAGCCATTGAAGGAGGAGATGAAAGAGCAAATGCAGACATTAAATGATCACACCAATCAAGAGCTAAAAGAGCAAATATGGGAAGCAAGAGATCATTTCAATAAAGAGTTAGAGATACTGAAAAAAAAGCTTGAAATGAAGGAAACAATGAACCAACTGATAAACTCCATAGAAAGTATAACCAATAGGATACAACACTTGGAAGACAGAACCTCAGACAATGAAGACAAAATATTTAACCCTGAAAACAAAGTTGAACAAACAGAGAAGATGGTAAGAAATCATGAACAGAATCTACAAGAATATGGGATATCATGAAAAGAACAAATTTAAGAATTGTTGGGATTGAGGAAGGCTTAGAGAAACAAACCAAACGAATGAACAATCTATTCAATGAAATAATATCAGAAAATTTCCCAAATCTGATGAATGAGATGGAAATCCAAGTAAAAGAGCCTTATAGGACTCCAAATATACAAAATTACAACAGACACACACAAAGGCACATTATTATGAAAATACCTAACATACAAAATAAAGACAGAATTTTAAAGGACATGAGAGAAAAAGAATCAAATTACATTCAGTGGGAAACCAATAAGAATATCAGCAGATTTTTCAATCCAGACAATAAAAGCTAGAAGTGCCTGGAACAATATTTACCAATCCCTGAAAGAAAATGGATACCAACCAAGAATCTTATACCCAGCAAAACTTACTCTCAGATATGATGACAAAATAAGATCCTTCCATGATAAACAAAAGCTAAAGGAATTTACAAAAAGAAAGCCAGCATTACAATACATTCTCAGCAAAATATTCCTTGAGGAAGAGATGAAAAACAACGATGCAAATCAGCAACGGGAGGAACTAGCCTAAAGGAATAGCCAAATAAAGGAGAAAAAAAAATCATGTCAAAAAACAAAATGAGTCAAATGACTGGGAATACAAATCATATCACAATAATAACCCTGAATGTTAATGGCCTGAACTGATCAATCAAAAGACAAAGACTGGCAAATTGGATTAAAAAGAAAGATCCAACAATATGCTGCCTGCAAAAGACTCATCTCATAGAAAGAGATAACCATAGACTGAAAGTGAAAGGATGGGAAAAAACATACCATGCACATGGACACTACAAAAAAGTTGGAGTATCCATCCTCATTTCAGATAATGTGGACTTCCAGCCAAAACTATTCAGAAGGGATAAAGAAGGACATTACATACTGCTTAAGGGAAGCATAAATCAGCAAGACATAACAATCATAAATATCTATGCCCCAAACATTGGCTCATCCATGTAAGTCAAACAAATCCTTCTTAATTCCAGAAATGAAATAGACCACAACACAACAATACTAGGCGATTTTAACACACCTCTATCACCACTGGATAGATCTTCAAAACAAAAATTGATAAAGAAACCATAGAACTCAATAACACAATCAACAATTTAGACTTAACCAACATATATAGAAAATACCATCCAACAAAGAGTGAATACACTTTCTTCTCAACAGCACATGAATCCTTCTCTAAAATAGACCATATTTTATGCCACAAAGCTACTGTTAGCAAATACAAGAAGATAGAGATACTACCTTGTATTCTATCAGCTCATAATGGATTAGAAATAAATGACAGAGTAAAAAACAGAAACTTCTTCAAAACCTGGAGATTAAATAATACACTATTATATGATGAATAGATAACAGAAGACTTCAGGAGGGAAATAAAAATAATTCTTAGAAGTAAATGAGAACAAAGACACATCATATCAAAATCTCTGGGACACTAGGAAAGCAGTACTTAGAGGAAGATTTATTTCATGGGGTGCATTCAACAAAAGAAGTAGAAATCAACAAATAAATGACTTAACACTACAGCTCAAAGCCCTAGAAAAAGAAGAGCAGACCAACAACAAAAGTAGTAGAAGACAGGAAATATTTAAAATCAGAGCCGAAATCAACAAAATTGAAACAAAAGAAACAATCGGAAAAGTTAACAAAATAAATAGTTGGTTATTTGAAAACATAAACAAAATTGTTAAACCCTTAGCCACACTAAAAAAGAGAAAGAGGGAGAAAATTCAAATTAATAAAATTCGGAATGAACAAGGAAATATCACAAGAGACACAAGTGAAATACAAAACATAATTAGAAGCTATTTTGAAAATCTATACTCCAACATAACAGAAAACCTCAAAGACATCAACAAGTTTCTAGAGACATATGAATTACCTAAATTGAATGAGGAGTATATACACAACTTAAACAAATCAATTTCAAGTAATGAAATAGAAGAGGTCATCAAAAGCCTAAGAACAAAGAAAAGTCCAGGACCAGATGGGTTCTCACCCGAGTTCACAAAATCTTAAAAGAAGAGCTCATTTCAATACTCCTCAAAGTATTCCATGAAATAGAAGAGGAGGGAAACCTGCCAAACTCTTTCTATGAAGCCAATATCACTCTGATACCTAAACCAGACAGAGACACATCAAGGAAAGAAAATTTCAGACCAATATCCTTAATGAACATCGATGCAAAAATTCTCAACAAAATTTTAGCAAATCTCATACAAAAATATATTAAAAAGATAGTGGACCACAATCAAGGGGGTTTTATCCCAGGGGTGCAAGGTTGGTTCAACATCCAGAAATCAAACAATGTAAATCACCATATCAATAGACTTAAAGTCAATAATCACATGATTATTTCAATACATGCAGAAAAAGCATTCAATGAAATACAGCATCCCTTCATGCTCAAAATACTAGAAAAAATTGGGAGAGTGGGAACATTTCTTAACATTGTAAAGGTCATCTACACTAAGCCCAAGGCCAATATCATTCAAAAAGGTGAAAAACTGAAAGCATTCCCACTAAAAACTGGAAAAAGGCAGGGATGCCCTCTTTCACCACTTATATTCAACATCATCCTTGAAACTCTAGCCAGAGTAATTAGACAAACCAAATAAATTAAAGGGATAGGAATAGGAAAAAAAAGAACTCAAACTATCCCTGTTTGCTGATGACATGATTCTATATTTAGAGAAAACTGGAAATTCCACGAGAAAACTTTTAGAACTCATAAGATAATTCAGTAAAGTAGCAGGTTACAAGATCAATGCTCTTAAATCCAATGGATTTTTATACATAAGTGATGAATCTTCAGAAAGAGAAGATAGGAAAACTACCACATTCACAATAGCATCGAAAAAAAAATAAAATACTTGGGAATCAATCTCACAAAAGAGGTGAACGACCTCTGCAATGAGAACTGCAGAACACTAAAGAAAGAAATTAAAGAAAACCATAGAAGATGGAAAGATTTCCCATGTTCTTGGAGAGGAATAATTAATATTGTCAAAATGGCCATACTACCAAAAGTGCTATACAGATTCAATGCAATTTCAATTAAAATCCCAATGATGTACCTTACAAAAATAGAGCAAGAATTATGAAATTCATCTGGAAGAATAAGAAACCCAGAATAGCTAAAGCAATCCCCAACAGAAAGTGCAAAGCAGGGGGTATCACATTACCAGATCTTTAACTATACTACAAAGCAATAGTAACAAAAATGGCATGGTACTGGTCCCAAAATAGACAGGTAGATCAATGGTACAAAATAGAGGACACGGACACAAACCCAAATAAATACAATTTTCTCATACTAGACAAAGGTGCCAAAAATATGCAATGGAGAAATGATAGCCTCTTCAACAAAAGGTGCTGGGAAAACTGGAAAACCATATGTGGGAGAATGAAATTAAACCCCTATCTCTCACCCTGCACAAAACTCAATATGGATCAAGGACCTCAGAATCAGACCAGAGACCCTGCATCTTATAGAAGAAAAAGTACATCCAAATCTTCAACTTGTTGGCTTAGGATCAGACTTCCTTAACAGGACTCCCATAGCACAAGAAAGAAAAGCAAGAATAAATAACTGGGATAGATTCAAACTAAAAAGCTTTCTCTCAGCAAAGGAAACTCTCAGTAATGTGAAGAGAGAGCCTACAGAGTGGTAGAATATCTTTGCCACTCAATACTTCAGATAGAATGCTAATTTCCAGAATCTATAAAGAACTCAAAAACCTCTACATGAAGAATACAAATAACTCAATCATCAAATGGGCTAAGGAAATGAACAGACACTTCACAGAAGAAGATGTACAAGCAAACAACAGATATATGAAAAAATGTTCAACATGTTTAGTAATAAGAGAAATGCAAATCAAAACTACCCTAAGATTCCATCTCACCCCAATTAGAATGACGATTATCAAGAACACAAACAACGATAGGTGTTGGCGAGGATGTGGGGAAAAAGGTACACTTATACATTGCTGGTGGGGTTGCAAATTAGTGCAGCCACTCTGGAAAGCAGTATGGAGATTCATCAGAAAGCTTGGAATGGAACCACAATTTGACCCAGCTATCCCACTCCATGGCCTATACCCAAAGGACTTAAAATCAGCATACTACAGAGATACAGTCACATCAATGTTCATTGCTGCTCAATTCACCATAGCCAGGTTTTGGAACCAACCTAGATGTCCTTCAATTGATGAATGGATAAAGAAACTGTGACATATATACAATTGAATATTACTCCACCATAAATAATGATAAAATTATGGCATTTGCCGGCAAATGAATGAAATTGGTAAATATCATGGTAAGTGAGATAAGCTTATCTCAAAAAACCAAAGGACGAATGATCTCGCCGATAAGTGGATGATGACATATAATGGGGGGTGTTAGGGGTTAGCATTAGGGTTAGGGTTAGGTTTATGTTTAGGGTTAAGGAGGGGGGCAAGAATGGAGGAAGGAAGGACTGTATAGAGGGAAAAGAGGGGTTGGAGGGGTTGGGGGAAGGAAAAATATAACAGAATCAATCAAACAACATTATCCTTTGTAAATTTATGATTACACAAATGGTATGCCTTGACTCCATGTACAAACAGAGAAACAACATGTATCCCATTTTTTTACAATAAAAAAAAATAAGAAATAAGCATGACTTGACAGTAAAGATTCACAGTAAGAATATGAGGAGACTAGAACTCTCACACTCTGCTGCCAGAGCAAATACTTTCAAAAACAGTTCAATAATTTCTCTAAAATGTAAGCATGGAACTGCCATATTTTTCACTATCCTACTCCTAGATTTTTACCATGGAGAAATGAAAGCATGCATTTATACTAAGATGGGCATGTGGGTAATTATAACAGAGAATTAGAAACCACTTTTTTTTTATTTTATTTTTTTATAGTAAACAAATGGGATACATGTTGTTTCTCTGTTTGTACATGGCGTAAAGGCATACCATTTGTGTAATCATAAATTTACATAGGGTAATGTTGTTTGATTCATTCTGCCATTTTTTCCCTTCCCCCCTCCCCTCCCACCCTTCCCCTCCATCTATACAGTCCTTCCTTCCTCCATTCCTGCCCCCCTCCCTAAACCCAACTCCAACCCCAACATTAACCCTTCCCACCCCCCATTATGTGTCATCATCCACTTATTAGTGATATCATTCTTCCTTTGGTTTTTTGAGATTGGCTTATCTCACTTAGCATGATATTCTCCAGTTTCATCCATTTGCCTGCAAATGCCATAATTTTATCGTTCTTTATTGCTGAGTAATATTCCATTGTATATATATACCACATTTTCTTTATCCATTCATCAATTGAAGGACATCTAGGTTGGTTCCACAATCTGGCTATTGTGAACTGAGCAGCTATGAACATTGATGTGGCTGTATCTCTGTAATATGCTTATTTTAAGTCCTTTGGGTATAGGCCAAGGAGTGGGATAGCTGGGTCAAATGGTGTTTCCATTCCAAGTTTTCTAAGGAGTCTCCACACTGCTTTCCAGAGTGGCTGCACTAATTTGCAGCCCCACCAGCAATGTAAGAGTGTACCTTTCTCCCCACATCCTCGCCAACACCTGTTGTTGCTTGTGTTCTTGATAATTGCCATTCTAATTGGGGTGAGATGGAATCTTAGGGTGGTTTTGATTTGCATTTCTCTTATTACTAAACATGTTGAACATTTTTCCATATGTTTGTTGATTGCTTGTAGATCTTCTTCTGTGAAGTGTCTATTCATTTCCTTAGCCCATTTGTCAGTTGGATTATTTACATTCTTGGTGTAGAGTTTTTTGAGTTCTTTATAGATTCTGGAGATTAGCGCTCTATCTGAAGTATGATTGGCAAAGATTTTCTCCCACTCTGTAGGCTCTTTCTTTGCATTGCTGATAGTTTCCTTTGCTGAGAGAAAGCTTTTTAGTTTGAATCTATCCCAGTTATTAATTCTTGCTTTTATTTCTTGTGCTATGGGAGAAACCACTTTTTTTAAAAGCATGAACTCTTCACTCAGGTCTTTCAGTGTCCAAACAGTAAATTCAAGCAGGATAAAATCTGCCTTCTCTGCTTTCAATTTAGTTTTTATCATATTAAATTTTGGACCAGGTCCCTGTTCCGTTCTGTACAATAGCTACAAGGTTTATGAGTCCTAAATTTAGCTAACCTATCTTGTGATGACTAAGAAAACCAATATAAGTGTAAGTTTCATGATTTGTGAGGACATTCAACTGCCAGCTTTAATACCTCCTGTTCCAGACCCCTTAAGTGACTCCTAAAAGTCTCCTGTCACTGTAGTAAACCTATAGTCAGTTTAAGTTCTAGGAGCAGCAGAGCCTCACAGACAGATCATTCCACTAAATGGGAGCACCTACTTCCGATTGGAACTGAGACTACCACACTGAGCTGGAGCAATTATGCCATGTGTACTGATGGCTCCCCTTATGTGATGACTTCTCCAGAGCCACCTCATAGAACCAGTTCTCAGATAGTGAGCAACCAGAACATAGCCTGACAAGATGAACTACTTTGCCAGCTATGAAAACCCCCATTAAACCACACACACTTGACTTTGCAGCCTTTTCTGTAAAACCTCAAGTTTCTTTCAATGCCTTGAAGCAGATCTTTGATCACTGGACCCCTACCCCTATTCTACCTGGTGTGGCCACACTAATTGAAACTCCTTTCCAGCCCTTCAACATTGCTTGACTCTTTGATTGGCATATTGGGACAGGTGGCTACAGTCATTGAGTTGCCATGACAAGCATGCCTGCATCCCACCTGCTAGATGCTTCTCAGTTATCTCATCACCCTGAAATCTGAGTACTGATACATGACATATGTCCAAGCTTGAGCATCTCTCAAAACCTGAGAGGCAGCCTGCGCTTCTCTAGGACTGGAGGCACCTTAGATGCAACCTTGTCCAATTCAAGGCTGAAGAGGGGAGGGTCCCTGATGCCCTCTCCTGCCTCAAACAGTCCCATGCAGGGCTGCAAGAGAGAGATGGCTCCTTCATTCACTAGCTGGAAGAGGAAATTCCTTAGGAAGGACTGGCACTTCCATGTTTGTGCTCTAGAGGAGATGCCATCTGAATCCCTATCAGGGGATTAATGCAGTGATTACATGAAAGCTCTCATAACCCAAAAATTTCCTCTAAATCTTCATTTTCTCACACATGAGTCTTGCAGAACACCTCATATCTTCACCATGACAGCATTTTCTTCAATTTATTGGTAAATTATATCATCTTTCTGGTATTTTTTTTTTGTCTTTTTGGAGATTTATCATTGTATTGCTATTTTAAAAAAAATGCCTCTTGGTTGCATTGATATTTCTGTGCTCTTTCCAATTTTACATATCTGTTTTTATCTGTTTCTTTCTTTCTTTTTTTTGTTGTAAACAAATGGGATACATATTGTTTCTCTGTTTGTACATGGCGTAAAGGCTTACCATTTGTGTAATCATAATGTACATAGGGTAATGTTGTTTGAAACATTCTGATATTTTTTCCCTTCCTGCAACCCCTCTCACCCCTCTTTCCCTCTATACAGTCCTTCCTTCTTCCATTCTTTCCCCCCTCCCTAACCCTAACTCTAACCCTAACAATAACCCCTCCCACCACTCATTATGTGTATTCATTCACTTATTAGTGATATCATTCATCTTTTGGTATTTTGAGATTGGCTTATCTCACTTAGCATGATATTCTCCAATTTCACTCATTTGCCTGCAAATGCCATAATTTTATCATTCTTTATGGCTGAGTAATATTCCATTGTATATATATACCACAGTTTCTTTATCGATTCATTAATTGAAGGACATCTGGGTTGGTTCCACAATCTGGCTATTGTGATTTGAGCAGCTATGAACATTGATGTGGCTGTATCTCTGTAGTATACTGATTTTAAGTCCTTTGGGTATAGGCCAAGGAGTGGGATAGCTGGGTCAAATGGTGGTTCCATTCCAAGTTTTCTAAGGAATCTCCATACTGCTTTCCAGAGTGGCTGCACTAATTTGCAGCCCCACCAGCAATGTAAGAGTGTACCTTTCTCCCCACATCCTCGCCAACACCTGTTGTTGCTTGTATTCTTGATAATCGCCATTCTAATTGAGGTGAGATGGAATCATAGAGTGGTTTTCATTTGCATTTCTCTTATTACTAAACATGTTGAACATTTTTCCATATGTTTGTTGATTGCTTGTAGATCTTCTGTGAAGTGTCTATTCATTTCTTTATCCCATTTGTCGATTGGGTTATTTGCATTCTTGCTGTAGAGTTTTTTGAGTTCTTTATATATTCTGGAGATTAGTGCTGTATCTGAAGTAGGATTGGCAAAGATTTTCTCCCACTCTGTAGGCTCTTTCTTCACATTGCTGATAGTTTCCTTTGCTGAGAGAATGCATTTTAGTTTGAATCTATCCCAGTTATTGATTCTTGCTTTTATTTCTTGTGCTATGGGAGTCCTGTTGAGGAAGTCTAGTCCTAAGCCGACATGTTGAAGCTCTGGACCTACTTTTTCTTCTGTAATCTGCAGAGTCTCTGGTCTGATTCCGAGGTCCTTAATCCATTTTGAGTTTAGTTTCATGCATGGTGAGAGATATGGGTTTAGTTTCATTCTGTTGCATATGGATTTCCAATTCTCCCAGCACCATTTGTGGAAGAGGCTCTTTTCTCCTTTGTATGTTTCTGGCCCTTTTGACTAGTAAGAGAAAATTGTATTTATTTGGATTTGTGTCCATGTCCTCTATTTTGTACCATTGATCTACCTTTCTATTTTGGTACCAATACCATGCCGTTTTTGTTACTATTCCTTTTAGTAGAGTTAAAGATCTGGTATTGCGGTACCCCCTGCTTCACTCTTTCTGCTAGGGATTGCCTTAGGTATTTTGGGTTTCATACTCTTCCAGATGAATTTCATAATTTCTTGCTCTATTTCTGTGAGGTACATCATTGGGATTTTAATTGGAATTGCATTGAATCTGTATAACACTTTTGGTAGTATGGCCATTTTGACAATATTAGTTCTACCTATCCAAGAACATGGGAGATCTTTCCATCTTCTAAGGTTTTCTTTAATTTCTTTCTTTAGTGTACTGTAGTTCTCATTGTAGAGGTCTTTAACCTCTTTTGTGAGATTGATTCCCAAGTATTTTATTTTTTTCGATGCTATTGTGAATGGGGTAGTTTCCCTAATTATTTTTCTGAAAATTCATCACTTATGTATAAAAATGCATTAGATTTATGTGCATTGATCTTATATCCCGCTACTTAACTGAATTCACTTATGAGTTCTAAATGTTTTCTAGTGGAATTTCTTGGTTCTTCTAAGTATATAATCATATCAACAACACATAGGGATACTTTGAGTTCTTCTTTTCCTATTTGTATTCCTTTAATATCTTTGGTCTGTCTAATTGCTCTGACTAGAGTTTCAAGGACGATATTGAATAGATGTGGTGAAAGAGGGCATCTCTGCATTGTTCCAGTTTTTAGGGGGAATGCTTTCAGTTTTTCACAATTCAGAATGATATTGGCCAAAGTCTTAGCATACATGGGCTTTAAAACGTTAAGGAATGTTCCCACTCTCCCTATTTTTTCTAGTGTTTTGAGCATGAAGGAGTGCTGTATTTTATGAAATGCTTTTTCTGCATCTATTGAAATAATCATGTGATTCTTGACTGTAAGTCTATTGATGTGGTGAATTACATTTATTGATTTCCTTATGTTGAACCAACCTTGCATCCCTGGGATGAAATCCACTTGATCATGGTGCACTATCTTTTTAATATGTTTTTGTATGTGATTTGCTAAAATTTTGTTGAAACTGTTTGCGTCGATGTTCATTAAGGATATTGGTCTGAAATTTTCTTTACTCAATGTGTCTCTGTCTAGTTTAGGTATCAGGGTAATTTTGACTTCATAGAATGATTTTGGGAGGGTTCCCTCCTCTTCTGTTTTTTGGAATACCTTCAGAATTACTGGAATAAGATCTTCTTTAAAGATTTTGTAGAACTCGGCTGAGAACCCATCTGGTCCTGGACTTTTCTTTGTTGGTAGTCTTTTGATGACTTCTTCCATTTCATTGTTGAAATTGGTCTATTTAAATTGTGTATGTCCTCCTCGTTCAGTTTAGGCAATTCATATGTCTCTAGAAACTTTGATGTCTTTGAAATTTTCTATTTTGTTGGAGCAAAGATTTTCAAAATAACTTCTAATTATGTTTTGTATTTCAATCGTGTCTGTTGTGATATTCCCTTGTTCATTTCAAATTTTAGTGATTTGGGTTTTCTCTCATCTTCTCTTTTTCTGTTTGGCAAAAGTTTATCAATTTGGTTTATTTTCTCGAAGAACCAACTATTTATTTTGTCAATTTTTTGTATTGTCTCTTTGTTTCAATTTCATTGATTTCAGATCTGAGTTTAACTATTTCCTGTCTTCTACTACTTTTGGTATTGGTCTGTTCTTCTTCTTCTAGGGCTTTGAGCTGTAGTGTTAGGTCGTTTATTTTTTGAGATTTACTACTTTTATTGAATGCGCTCCATGAAATAAATCTTCCTCTAAGTACTGCTTTCCTAGTGTCCCAGAGAATTTGATATGATGTTTCTTTGTTCTCATTTACCTCTAAGAAATTTTTAATTTCCTTCCTAATATCTTCTGATATCCTTTCATCTTATAATAACATATTGTTTAATCTCCATGTGTTGCAGTAGTTTCTGTTTTTTACTCTTTCATTTATTTCTAACTTCAATCCATTATGATCTGATAGAATACAAGGTAGTGTCTCTATCTTCTTGTACTTGATAACAGTAGCTTTGTGGCATAATATATGGTCTATTTTAGAGAAGGATCCATGTGCTGCTGAGAAGAAAGTGTATTCACTCTTGGTTGGATGGTATATTCTATAAATGTCTGTTATGTCTAAATTATTGAATGTGTTATTGAGATCTGTGTTTTCTTTTTACAATTTTTGTTTGGAAGATCTGTCCAGTGGTGAGGGAGGCATGTTAAAATCACCTAGTATTATTGTGTTATGGTCTATTTGATTTCTGAAATTCAGAAGGATTTGTTTGACATATATGGATGAGCCACTTTTTGGGGCATAGATGTTTATGATTGTTATACCTTGCTGATTTATGCTTCCCTTGAGCAGTATGAAATGTCCTTCTTTTTCCCTTCTGAGTAACTTTGGCTTGAAGTCCACATTATCTGAAATGAGGATGGATACTCCAGCTTTTTTGCTGAGTACATGTGCATGGTATGTTTTTCCCCATCCTTTCACCTTTAGTCTATGTGTATCTTTTTTTATGAATTGAGTCTCTTTCAGGCGACATATTGTTGGATCTTTCTTTTTAACCCAATCTGCCAGTCTATGTCTTTTGATTGATGAGTTCAGGCCATTATCATTCAGGGTTATTATTGAGATATGATTTGTATTCCCTGTCATTTGGTTCATTTTTTAAATTTTATTTATTTATTTATTTTTTTGACACAACTTGGTTCCTCCTTTATTTGACAATTCCTTTAGGATAATTCCTCCCTTTGCTGATTTGCTTCTTTGTTTTTAATCTCTTCCTCATGGAATATTTTGCTGAGAATGTTCCGTAATGCCGGCTTTCTTTTTGTATATTCTCTTAGCTTTTGTTTATCATGGAAGGATTTTATTTCATCGTCAAATTTGAAGGTAAGTTTTGCTGGGTATAAGATTATTGGTTGGCATCCGTTTTCTTTCCGGGCTTGAAAACTGTTGTTCCAGGACCTTCCAGCTTTTAGGGTCTGGATTGATGAATCTGCTGATATCCATATTGGTTTCCCTCTGAATGTAATTTGGTTCTTTTCTCTCACAGCCCTTAAAATTCTGTCTTTATTTTGTATGTTTGGTATTTTCATTGTAATGTGCCTTGGGGTGGGTCTGTTGTAATTTTGTGTATTTGGAGTCCTATAAGCCTCTTGAACTTGGTTTTCCATTTCATTCTCCAGAAATGGAAAATTTTCTGATATTATTTCATTGAATAGTTTGTTCATTCCTTTGGTTTGTTTCTCTAAGCCTTCCTCAATCCCAATAATTCTTAAATTTGGCCTTTTCATGATATCCCATAGTTCTTGGAGATTCTGTTCATGATTTCTTACCATCTTTTCTGTTTGGTCAACTTTGTTTTCAAGGTTAAATATTTTGTCTTCAATATCTGAGGTTCTGTCTTCCAGGTGTTCTATCCTATTGGTTATGCTTTCTATGGAGTTCTTAATTTGGTTTATTGTTTCCTTCATTTCAAGGGTTTCTGTTTGTTTTTTTTTTTCAATATCTCTAACTCTTTATTGAAGTGATCTTTTGCTTCCTGTATTTGCTCTTTAACTGTCGATTGGTGCGATCATTCAATGCCTGCATTTGCTCTTTCATCTCATCATTCAATGCCTACATTTGCTCTTTCATCTCATTTACTTCCCTGATCATTTTAATTATGTACATTCTGAACTCCCTTTCTGTCATTTCTTCTGGCATGCTCTCATTGCATTTTATTGATGTAACCTCTAGATTTGTTTGGGGCATTTTCTTCCCTTGTTTTCTCATATTGTTCAGATATCAGTGGACTGCTAAGATATTGCTGATTTCCTCTATTGACTTATAATATCCCTGAGGTTTCTAGTATTTCCCCTCTTAGCCTTCAGTAGCCTGAAGTCTTGGAGGAAGTTGATAATGCAGTGCTCCACAGGAAGCTGCCTTTTTACGAGTGGTGACCTTCAGGTGGGGTATATTCCCTGCTAGTGGGCAGAGTTGCCTCCACTTGTTGATCAATGGTCATCCAAAAGGGAACTAGGCTGTGGGATGAGGCATGGCCTCTTTTGGCCTGTGTCTCTGGTTTTACCATCCTTGTGACAGCACCTCACCCAGCAGGGAAGACTCACCTGGTGGGGAGGTCTCGCTGGTCAGTTCCCCTACTAGAGGTTCCCCTCAATCTACAACTACTGCCTGGGCTGGGCTTCCTTCCTGTGCAACATTCCCAGGGGCCCAGACCTCCCTCCTGGGCCTGGGAGCTTCACCCTTTGCAGATGAGTTTCCTTAGGCTGGCTCTCAGAGAATCTGCCCACAGTCCTGGAACCTTCGCTCTGCCCCTAAGTGTTTCTCTGTGTGGCTCTTCCACCAAGAAGCTGCCTAGGTCCTGGGACCCTGCTCTGCACCTAATCACCTGGCTATGTGGCCCGTCCTCTGAGCCACCACCTGAAGACCCGTACAGTCACTCTGAGTCCCAGCGACCCTCCACACGCCTCTTCCTCTGGACATCTGCCTGGTGTACCGGTGTGGTCACTAGGAGTCCAAGCAACTCATTGCACCTCCTCCTCCAGCCAACCGCTCGTAGCCCTGGGCAGTCACTCCAAGTCCAAGTGACACACCCCGTTCCTCCTCTTCCTCTGGGCAGCCCCCTGGGTGTTCATGAGTGGTCGCTCTGAGTCCAAGCGACCTGCCACAAACCTCCTCCTGGCAGCTGCCCCGAGCTCTGGTGCGGCCACACCCAGACCAAGGGATGACCGCGCTCCTCCTCCGGGCAGACCCCCAGTGTTCAGGAGCAGTCTCTTTGAGTTCAAACAACTCACCACTCACCTCCTCCTCTGGGCAGCTACCCATAGCCCTGGTGCAGTCACTCTGAATCCAAGAAACCCGCCGCACTCCTCCTCCTTTTCCTCTGGGCATTCCCTGCTGTTCGAAGCGGTCGCTCTGAGTCCAAACAACTCGCCAAGCAGCTCCTCCTCTGGCAACCGCCTGTAGCTCTGCTGCAGTCACTCTGAGTCCAAGAGACCCGCCACACTCCTCCTCCTTTTCCTCTGGGCAGTCCCTGGTGTTCAGGAGTGGTTGCTCTGAGTCCAAACACCTCACCACGCAGCTCCTCCTCCCGGAGCCCCAGTGGTTACTCCAAGTCCAAGTGCTGTGCTGAGCAGCCTCCTCTACAATGCTCCCAGTTTTCTGAGTTCACTGCTCCGGGGGAGGGAGGGGTGTCTCGTTGGGTAGCTCTACTTCACAAAGTTCCCTGTGTTCCCGGACTACCACCCCATCCGGGATGCCTTCCCAATGGGAGAGACTCACCCGGCAGCTTTGAGTTGTTCCCAAGTTTCTCAATATCTCCTCTTTTGAATCCTGAGTCCTGGAGCAACATGAAATGCAACCACCCTCTAGTCCGCCATCTTGAAATGCCCTCCGACCTGTTTCTTTCTTTCTGCTTGCATTGGGCTTAATTTTCTTGGTCTTCATTGTATGTTTTCTTGAAGTGAACACCATTGGTAATCTTATTTATTTATTTATTTATTTATTTATTTATTGCAGTCGTAGGGATCAAACCCAGGGCCTAGTGCTTGCAAGGCAAGAACTCTACTGACTGAGCTATATCCCCAGCCCAGTAATCTTTTTTGAGCTATCTTTTTATTAATTAATTCACTTATCTTTCTTGAGTTATCTTTATATTAGTTGATTTTCTTTTTTGTAATGTGGGCATTTTAGTGCTATAAATTTTATTCTAAGCAATGCTTTTATCTATAATCCTGAGTTTGATATTATATTTACTTCAAAGTATTTTCTAAATTTCCATGAGCATTTTTCTTACACCCATGGACTATGAGAATTGAACTGGTTAATATGTTTAAGAAATTCAATGTTATCTTTCTCTTGGTGATTTCTACCTTAATATCAGATCATATAATTGTTTTATGTGATTTCCATTCTTTCAAATCAGCGTAAGTTTGATCTAAGACCTAAGATGTGATCTGTCCTAGTTCACATTGGAAGAGGTGCAATTACCAGGCTGGTTTTGTTACTATTACTCTGTAGTATAATTGAAGGACTGGTATTCTGATACAACTCCTCCTCTCTATCTGCTAAGGATTGCTTTAGATATGCTGGTTCCATTATTTTTCCAAATAAATAAAGTAAAGGCAGTGTGTCCATACACAACTAAAAAAAATGAAAAATGAAAAATAAAAAATGAATCATGAATGACATGCCACATTAGGAGGCTAAGTTCACCTCCCTCAATATTTTCTTTAACCCATTATGGCATGATCACATGTCCAGAGCCTAACAAGACCCCCAGAGATCCAGTTAGGAGGACTAAAGATTCCACAAAATGTGGCAATAAATAGCCAACCTGTCTCTGGGGGTCAAGTCTCTTGAACCCCAATAAACTGTCCCCTATTCTGGATTTAATGCTCACTGGGTGCAAAATAGCAGAGCTCTTTGTCTTTGTATCAACTCTGGGAGTATACCATCTGGATGCACAACTTGGACATGCATGGTTGGGGCAGGGGACACAGTTCCCAGGTGCTCATTGGACCCAGATTTATGACCATTTAAATTTATTAACATTTTTTATTTGTTCTTTTGAAATATACAGACAGTAGAGTCTATTTTGGCATATTATACATATATTTCTCTAAAGGTTCCAGTGCAGCTGGCTAAGGTGGATTTTCCTAATATGGCCAACATCTAGTGCTTAAAGAGGAAACTCTCTGTCTACCAAACCTACTTGGTGCCTTAGGGCAATATGGCAGATGGAAGTTTCATGATGCATCATGTCCATGGGACCAATGCTGATCATGTTGTTGAGGGCCGTCTTGGACAAGATGGTGCCTGGCAGTGAGCCAAAGGGCACGGGCTACCAAAATAAAGATGTACCCAAAAAGGCTGCTTGCTTACTAGTTCCTTGGAGACTTATGACGTGCTAACACCAAGTTCAATGATTGGCTATCTAATATGCTGTGCATGGACAGCTCGTGATTTATATAGTGTTATGCTGACATTCCTCTGCATCCTCTCCTGCATGAGAGAAAGCTTTGCTATAATTGGCTGATAAGCTAGGAGCATGGGGGAGGAGAGAGGAAGAGGGAAGAAGAAGTGGCAGAACAAAGGAGGCAGAAAAACAGGGAGGACGCAATAAATCTCGTCAACTAAAGATTGGTGGTGTCTCCTTTCTCTGCGCAGGTTCCGCTGGATGGAACAAGTGGTGACCCATACGGGAAACTTCTTTCTCCTTCTGTGTCCTCCCAGGTAAGTAATTTAATGTAAGCTATAGGAAAACTAAGTAACTTAAGATAAGCTATAGGAAAACTGGAGGATAACCTCCCAGAAATCTCTGGCCAGAGTGTATAAGGGGGAGTTCATACAGTTCCGGTGAAAGGAACCCCACAGTCCTGGTGAAGGGACCCCACATTCCCAGTTTGAGGGACCCCACAGTCCCGGTGAAAGGGACCCCACAGTCCCGGTGAAGGGGACCACATACCTCGGTAAAGGAAGTCGACATTATCCTGGTAAAGGAGGCCGCATAACTCCAGAATGGGGTCACAAGTGTCAAAAAAATCAAATGATAAGAATCATACAAGATGTACTTAAGGCTAATGGGACTGCCATAAAACGATCTACTGTAACAGCATATGTAACCACGCTGGCCAAGGTTAGTCCTTGGTTTTTGGAAGAGGGAGTCCTAAATATTCCACAAGGGGAACATCATAAAGAGTATCTTACCAAAGCAGAAAAGCAATCCCCATTACCTAGAGGTACTTTTCCCATGTGGCAGCTCATTAAGAAATGTCTAACATCTGAGAAAGGCAGAATAAAAATTTTAGTAGAAGAAGAAAATATGTGTCTGGAAGAGATAAAGGAACAACTAAGTGTAATTTCTCATAAAGAGGAAGAAGAGGAGGAGGGGCTTACTGGAGAGGAATTAGAAAGAGCATCAAGGACATGGTCACCCCCCTCAGTTATGCCAGGAAGGAACACCAATCCCTTCCTGGAGGCAGCAGCTCCCCCTCAGGCAGCCTGCCCCCTATATCCCCCAAAGTACTCTTGGGAGGAGTTAGCTCATGCTATAAATCAAATGAGTTTCTCACCCCAGGGAGAGGAAACCCCCATTAAAGAAACCTCAGCAGTCCCACAATTTTTCCCTTTTAGAGGACCAAAGTAGACAAAGATTCCACCAACCTCTAGATTTCAAAACAGTAAAAAATTTTAAGGAAGCAGTAGCTACATACGGTCCTCAGGCCCCATTTACAATTAGTATGTTGAAATCAGTATTGGGACTAAATCTAGTGCCAGAATATTGGAAAAGTCTATGTAAAGCTGTACTATCGGGGGGGCAGTACCTAGTGTGGAAAACTGCATGGCAGGAAGCCTCATTAGAAATGGCATGCTGTAAAAAAAAAAAAAAAAAAAAAAAAAGAAATGTCATGCTGTAACACTGCCACAGGCTTTTCCCAAAAAATATAGAAATGCTAACAGGAGAAGGAAACTATGAAGGTATTCAGCAGCAGATTATTTATGATCCTGGGTTGTACGCACAAATTGCTGCTGCTGCCACTAAAGCCTAGAAATTAATTCAAGGAACAGGAGATTTACAGGGGCAGTTGTCCAAGGTGATTCAGGGAAGTAACAAACCATTTGGAGATTTTATTGATAAATTAATCCAAACTGGTGCTAAAGTATTTGTGGATTCAAAACAAGCAATACCCTTAATAAAGCAATTAGCTTATAAGCAAGCAAATAGATGGTGTAAAGAAGCTATAAGACCATAAGAAAATAAAGATTTAAGTACCTATATAAAAGTCTGAAGGGATATCAATGATGCAGTCATAACAGGGCAAGTAATAGCTGCTGCTATTCATGGGCCAAATTGGGGGCCACTGAAACATTAAAGATAACATGGAAATATAATAATCCTATCTGAGTCCCCCAGTGGCCCCTTTCTAAAGAAAAAATAGAGGCGGACCAGGAAATAGTTAGTAAACAATTAAAGGAAAACCATATCATTCCTTCCACTTCCCCTTGGAATACACCCATTTTTGTCATAAAAAAGAAGTCTGGGAAATGGCAACTCTTGCAAGATCTGAGAGCCATAAATTCCAGTATGCAGGTTATGGGCCCAGTGCAACTGGGTATCCCCTCATTAACCGCTATTCCAAAACATTATCATATCATCTCTACAGATATAAAAGATTGTTTCTTTTCCATTCCTGTTCATCCTGAGGATAGCCCTCGATTTGCCTTTTCTGTTCCTTCTTTAAATAATGAAGGGCCTAATACTAGATACCAGAGGGTAGTCCTTCCCCAGGGAATGGCAAATAGTCCCACTATGTGTCAAATATATGTTGGCCAGACTATATCACAGATTAGACAAAATTATAAAGAACTTTATTGTCTCCATTATATGGATGATATTCTTTTGACTCATAAGGAACAGGATATTTTATTAAGGGAACATTACAATATTATTGAGACCCTAGGAAAATGGGGATTACATGTGGCCCCATAAAAGGTGCAAACCTGCAGCCCTATTACCTTTCTGGGGCATCAAATATTAGATACCTGTGTTAGTCCACAAAAGATTCAATTAGCCACGGAAAAGCTTAAGACTCTAAGTGATTTCCAAAAATTATTAGGTGATATAAATTGGATAAGGCCAAATTTGGGAATCACCACTGGTCAACTAAGCCTCTGTTTGATATTCTCCAAGGACATTCAGACCCTACATCCCCCAGAAATTTAACTCCTGAAGGTAGAAAAGCCTTAAAGTAGGTAGAACAAGCTTTAGAAAATGCTCATAGTGATATAGTTGATTTATCCTTGCCTTTTAGTCTCATAGTGTTAGATTCTGAATATACTCCTACAGGTCTATTGTGGCAAACTGGACCACTGATATGGATTCATTTGCCAGTATCCCCCAAAAAGTTTGTTTCCCCGTATCCTGTGATGGTAGCAAATCTAGCTCTTGGAGTTCATCCTCAGACAGTTATTGTCCTGTATGTGGCAAAACAGATTGAAATACTAGTTAACAATAATGAAGATTGGGCGGTTGTCTATTGTTCCACCATGGCCACATTTGATAATCACTTGCCAAGTTCACCTATTGTCAGCTTCTTCAAAAGACATCCTGTTATTTTCCCTCAGGTTGTTAAGGCTCAACCTATCCCAGCAACAAAAGCAATTTTTACACATGGCTCCTCCTCCGGTACAGCTATAGTAGTTTCTGATAAAGTACAGACTATTATTACTTCTCATAAGTCTGCTCAAAAAACTGAACTAGAAGCAATAATATCTGCCTTACAAACATTTCCTGAGGAACCTCTAAATATTTATACTGACAGTCTCTATATTTCCCAGATTGTGCCACAGCCTAAGACAGCTGGACCCATTAGTTCTCAATCTACCTTACAGAAATGCTTTTATCAAGTACAAACTCTTCTGTGGACTCACGAAGAACCTCTATATATAGGCCATATCAGAGCACATTCAGGCTTACATGGGCCTTTAGCTCAAGGAAATTCTACTGCAGAATCAGCAACTCGAGATCCTCATGTGTTTAATATTGTGCAAGAAGCAATTAGTTTCCATAAAGATTTTCATGTCAATGCTACTACTCTCAAGATAAAATATAACATGACAAAAGAGCAAACCAGAAATATAGTAAAAGAGTGTCCTGCCTGTGTGCCTCATTTATCTGTTTCTCATTTTGGAGTCAATACTAGAGGACTCCTTCCAAATCATCTATGGCAGATGAATGTCACCCATATCCCTGAATTTGGTACTTTAAGATTTGTACATGTAACTGTAGATACCTACTCAGGATATATATTTGCTACCACCCATACAGGAGAAAAAACAAAAACAATCAGTCATTGCTTTCAAGCCTTTGCTACTATGGGAAGACCAAAATCATTTAAGACAGATAATGGGCCTGCATATACTTCTTCTTCATTTCAATAGTTTCTCTCAAAGTTTAATATCTATCATTCTACAGGATTGCCCTACAATCCACAAGGACAAGCTATTGTGGAAAGGGCTAATCAAACATTAAAAGTCTGCTTACCTAAACAAAAAGGGGAAATAGGGGCATTAGTCCCCCCCGCCAAGAACATACTTAACCTTGCTTTATTCACCCTCAATTTTTTAAATTTAGATGCTATGGGCTGTACTGTGGCTGATAGACATTTTAGTGGAAAGTCTGGTGGTCATCCACAAGCAATGTGGAAAGACATCTTGACTGGGTCCTGGAAAGGACCTGAACCAGTATCAATTTGGGGGAGTGGATCTGTTTGTGTTTTTCCTCAGGACCAACAACAACCTATCTGGGTCCCGGAGCGCTTGGTAATAAATATCCATAAGAAAGAAAATGGCACCGAAACACAAAATGATTGTGATGGTAGTAAGCCTGCTGTTGTTAGCTCTTCCTAAAACTTTTGAGGATATATTCTGGGGACTGCTATCCATATGGCCTATTCCCTTGCCTATTACTCATGATGCACAAGTTTTCCCTCAATTATTTCCTAGTACAGAACTTCTAGGTATCCCTTACCTACCAGCTTGTTCCACTGTAAAGTCACTTAACACTAGTCTAAACTTCAAGCTAAGAGGTAGTCTTTGCTTCCTATGGTTAGCCACCACAGAAACTGCCATGATACAGGGAGGCAATCTCTCTCTCATTCAATAAAGGTGCAATCAAAAGCCAGCCTATATAGAGGGAAGTAATAGTTATACAGGGTGTGAGGCCAATTTCACTTCCTTTAATCCATCTTCCCCCCATTCCAGTATGTGTCACATCTCCATTTGTGTTCATTCTGCCTAACAATTCTAAGTTTAATACTAACATCACTAATAACCATGATAATGATACTGAGGTCCTTAACTGTGCTAACCAAGTGTGTTATGTGTCTAGTTGTTGGGATGCTTCATTATTTCCTCTGACTGTGATTGCCAGGATTCCTAAGTTTATTCCAGTCCCAGTAACCTTAAATCATAGTGAGTGGAATTTCCTACCCATGAGAGCCAAAAGAGATTTCGGTATCTCAGCCATTATGCCCATCGCTGTTGCTGCAGTGGCTGCTGCGGCTGCTGCCATTGCTGCTGGACTTGCCCTAGGTACTGCTATTCCTACTGCTCACATGCTCAACAATCTGTCACAAGCCACTGCCAAAGCATTGACAGCCCAGGAAAACATCAATGCACATCTCACCATGGGAATCCTGAATCTAAACCAAAGAGTAGACTTACTACAGGAACAAGAGGACATGTTGACTGTTACCACACAGATGGGCTGTCTAGTGCATGCCCAAGCACTATGTGTTACCCCTATATCCTATTCTAATATTACTGCTGCTGCAAATCTGTCCAAACAGCTTGGAAGCATGCTTAATGGGATATGGACTAAAGAGTTTACTAATTTGACTACCTGTTAAGAAATTCTATATTTGTGGTAAATAGTACTCAGGTCAAGGTCCCGGGTATGCCAGAAGCCATTAGTTTCTTACAGTCAGCATTACAATTTGATAAACAATGGATGGGAAGTTTTGCTATGATGGGATTGATGTTCTTGCTGTTATTTTTGCTGCTCAGATATCTTTTGTCTCTAAGTAGTCATCAAAGACAGCAAGCCTTAGTGGTACTGCAAGCCCTTATGGCCATGGACCAAGGCTCTGATCCTCAGATTTGGCTCTCCCAATTACAGGACTGGTAGTCAAAGATGGGTAATCACAGGGTGGACTTTATACCAACCTGAGACAGGGATCAAAGCAAGCCAACAGCTCTTTGACTCCCAATGATGGGTAAGGATAAAGTCTGACTCTGGCACCTAAGACAGACACAGTCACTGACCTTTTCTTTTTATAACAAAAAGGGGGAGCTGTTGAGGGCCATCTTGGACAAGAATGCACCTGGCAGTGAGCCAAAGGGTGCTGGCTACCAAAATAAGAAGGTACCTAAAAGGCTTGTTTGCTGTTACTAGTTCCTTGGAGACTTAAGACGTGTTAACACCAAGCTCAAGGATCGGCTATCTAATATCATGCCGCCCATGGACAGCTCATGATTTATATAGTGTTATGCTGGCATTCCTCTGCATGCTTTCCTGTGTGTGAGAAAACTTTTCCATAATTGGCTGATAAGCTAGGAGCCTGGGGGAGGAGAGAGGGAGAGGGAAGAAGAAGGGAGACAGTGGCAGAACAAAGGAGGAAGAAAAACAGGGAGGACACAATAAATATCGTCAACTAAAGATTGGTAGTGTCTTCTTTCTCTCCTCTGGTTCAACTGGATGGAACACATGTGGTCTGGGAAATGGGGGTCCTGACAACACAGTGTGTATACCCATACATTGCATTAGCTTCTAGAGACCTTTGATAGTGGTGGATTGAATAGCTCTCTTACTAGGGAAAGCTACACAGGTTAGGGCATATTTGTCATTTATTATCAGGCAAAAGGACAATATGATCAATCTGGCAATCCCATGCTAGTTGGACAGTTCAGTTTATTTGTTCCTGCATGTCCCTTAGAGGACAAGACTGGGGTCAGGAGTACACCTGTCACTGGGTTGTGATCAAGAGCAAGTCATGATATTTTAGAAAAAAATCCTGCCCCTTTATCCCTGTTCCATCCCATTTTTAAACTCTATAAATTACTTTTTCTGTAACTTTTCCATCTGGTTCACTGACTGGGTTTGAGCCAGAGCCTGCACATAGTCAAAACATCCAGCTTTACATTTCCAGGAACAAAGGTGAGGGTGTCAACAAGTTTTCTAGTTTCTTGTCACATTTGTTGCCACATGCTTGCTTCCAAGAAAGGTTCTCCCAGTAAGACCAATTCCACTTGCAAATATGCCATCTAAAGTGTAAGGCCATGGTAAACCATCTAATTTTTAGTTCAAATATCCAGTGACCAGCTCATAGTTACTACAAGCCATAATTCTGTCTTCTGCCTGGTCAGATTTTCTTCTCATGCCAGGTAGTATGGATATCAGGTTGTATTGCAAAATGCGTACATGTACTTGGCTTCACCCATGCTCAACCCATCTCTCACACCAACAATTTTCAGGTAGGAAGACATTCCTCCTTAGGTTTGTGAGATCAATGGCACTGGGACAGCCACCTGGAGTGATGAGGAATAGGTAAAGTCACCTGTTCAACAAGTTGTTGGTGAGAACTCTGCATTGCTGCAATACACATGCCATTTATTTAGGGCTGTGTGTTATAGACGAATGATGCTGGTGTAATAGGCCATTGACCCACCTATGTAGGTATGCCAGTTCACCTTATGTCCAGTAAAGTTTTGGACAGTGACTCACCTGTGTTAGGTCATTTCACACTCCTAAAAACTGCTGTTATATAGAGCTGTATCTACTAGTTTCAGTTCCCTTCTCTTCCTATGGACAATATTCTTGAAGTACATTTTTAATTCTTGTTCTTCTTGTCAGAAAGCTAAGCTCATGTAATTTTCTGGACAGGTGACATTTAACCACATTGGCAGCCCTGGTAGTGAAGTGTCCAGAGATGGTACCTGAGCGATCAAATTTGCTTTTTCAAATACACTTTACGGGGGAGCATCCTAGTTCCATTTGGCTCCCTTCTTCATCAGCCCAGTAATGGGCATGGATATTGAGTGGGATGAGGAGTGAAAGCCTGCTAATAACCCAGGGGCCTAGAGACCCTTCTACATTTTTCACATCATGGGTGATGGTAAAGGTGTTCACTTTATATCTTGCCATTCCTGGAGTCATATGGTTCATACCTGACATGACTGCCCCATGAATGTCATGGGGCCTTGGATTCTGTTGAGGTTGAAAGCCCATCTCCTAGAATGTAAATGAGTTGTTCTACTGCATCCTATAACACAGGATGATCTTCTCCTGTTAGCAGAATATCATCGATATAATGGAACCAGATAACATCAGTAGAGAATGAGAACTGAAGGTTCCAAGTTACCATGCCATGACAGATGATAGGACTCTGTAGATATCCCAGAGACCAAACCTGGAATGTTTGCTGCCTTTCCCAACAATTAAATGTGAACTTGCTTTGCAAATTTAGTTTCAAAGGGCTGTAGAAATAAGCATTAGTTAAGTAAAGCAATCCATGCACAGAGTCATGGGAGGGTGTATTTCATGAGTGTAAGTTTTAATTTTGCAAGATGAAAATATTCTGGAGATCCATTACATAACATTTTGAATATACTTAACATGGTAGAACAATATATTGAGATGTGCTTAAGAGGTAATATTAAAAAAAAACAGGTTTAATAACTTAAGTATGTTCAGCATGTTCAGTTTATGGCAAGTCAAATGTACTTAATGAACAGTTAAAAGTAAAATTAAATAATGAAGTCAATCTACAGAATGAGAGAAAATATTTGCAATTCAAATTTTTTGAAGATTATTATTGAGTTCCTATAACTCACCAAGGAAGCATCCCAATTTGAAAATGGACCAAGTACAACAAGTAATAGGTATTTTCCCATAGAAGATGTACAGTGAATAATCATAGGAAAAACAGAACTGTTGTGAGGGAAAAGCAAATCATCCACTCTGTGGTATCACCTTACATGCACTACAATGGTTATTGTAAGATAAATGGGAAATAAATGTTGATATGAAGAAAATGAAACCCTAAAAAATTTTTTGTGGGAATTTATACAATTACTATCCAAAACAGTATGATAGTTCCTCCAAACATTCAATATGTAATTACTACATGATTAGTCAAATCCACTTCTAGGTACATTCCCAAGAGAGTTGGAAAATTGGAAGGAGAGTAAAACCAATACCTGCACACCAATGTTCATGGCACCTTTATTCACATTAGTCAAGTGTTGTAAAAAAAACCAAATTCCCTAGATAACAAATGAAAAATTATGCAACATGTTATGCAACATGTTGCATGTCCATGGCAGCAGGTGTGTGCCAGCATACCTGCCTCTCAATGCTACTTGTCAGCCATGAGCTGAGAAACTTTCCTCTGTCATGCTCTTCCACTGAGATTCTACTTCCCATGGGCCCAGCATGAAGATAGTAGAAACCAAAATAAATTTTCTTCCTCTAAGTTGTTCTTGTTAGGTATTTCATTCACAGAGACAAAATGCTGATTAATATAGTGATGATAGTTAAAATTGTATTGTATATTTCAAAATTGCTAAAATGTAGACTTAAATTTTCTAACAAAGAAATAAGTATGTGAAGCAATAGATAGCATATAGTAATTGACCTGACATAATGTATCAAAACATTACATTAGGCCTATTATACCATATAAATATGTGTGATTATTTGTCAAATAAAAATTACTATAGGTGCTGTAGATGTAACTCAGTGGTAGAACACTTGCCTAAGAAATGTGAGGCACAGGGTTTGATGCTCAGCACTGTATAAAAATGAATTAAAGAAAAGTATTTTCAAAAACACTATAACCCATGACTCTCTAGACAATATATCAAAGAAAAAATATATAAAGGATTAAGACTGGAAATTAAAAGGGTGGCATCAATACTAACTGCATGGACCTTAAAAGATAGTCAAGGAGCACCACAAAAATCTCGACATACTAAATTCAAGAAACTGTATGAAATCCATTGATTTCTTGCAAAACAATATTCCAGATTTAATACAAAAAAGTTATCAGGGACTGGGGATATAGCTCAGTTGGTAGAGTGCTTGCCTTGCAAAGCCCAAGTCCCTGGGTTCAATCCCCAGGACCACAAAAATAAATAAATAAAATTATCAATCTGAATACAACTGTAATTTAGCAAAGATTCTGAACCACTAAGGTTATCCCACCAGTTTAAGATAGGTTCCTGGTTAATCTCTTACAAAGAATAAAAGAAAAAGAGCTACTTTCTAACTCATTGTTTTGGGCCAGCATTAAAGAAATAACAAAAACAGACAAAGATTACCAAACAACTACAGACTTAAATCTGTCATGAAATTAGATAAGAAATGCAATGAAGTATTAGCAAGTATTACCCAGAAACAGACCCCCATCAGTTTAGCCAATTGGGTGCTGGGTAGAAACAACAAGAAATGAATTAAGGCCTCTTGGGGCAGTGCAAGCAGGTGGAGTTGGAAGGAGGGATCTTGAAGGGCCAGGAAGGTGGAGGACATGCTGGACTGGAGGGTGGGACAGGGGTGTGGTGGGCCCCTTCTTGACCCTCCCCTGCTCTCAGGATTCCTTTGTGATGAGACAGCACAGCCCTGTGATACATGCCTGGGCCCTACTCCCCATTCCTGAAGAGACCTCTCAGGACTCATTTGTCCAAACCGGACAGTGCCATTTAGATGATGGAGAATCCTCTTTCCTCTGAATAGCATTAGTGCCTCATGTCTGAACCCCAGCTTCACCACCTGGGCAATGGATATGATCCTTGGTTTTGTGTGTGGAATGGGGCTCTTTCTCCTCCTGTTACCCTGCCTCCAGGGTAATCCATCTTTCCCAACACAAGGAAAAAGGGAAAACCCAAGGTAAGAAACCCTCAGACCAGATCCACCAGAAAAATAGATTCTCTATTCTCTACTCTTCTTTACAAAATAAGAAGACACAGTTCAGAAAACAGAAATCTCAGAACAGAACACAGCATCATCCTGGGATAGGTGGGGCAGGGCAGGGAGGGAGTTTGCACTAGGTCTTCTCCTATCTGAAGTTCTCAGAACATCCAAGTGGTGAACTCCAGGTCCCAGAGAAAAACACACATTGTGACTTGGTGTCACAGGTTTGAACTCCTGAGAGAGTTGGGAACCTGTGAAGAAGGACAGTCTTGAGGACTGGTCCATCAGTCACCTTCTCCTGGAAGGTGTCTTGGGAAACAACTCTTTCCTCTGATTTTGACTGATGTGAGGGCTGTGCTGAGCCTTGAGGGTCTCCAGAGGTTGTATTCACCTCTGACCTCAGGGAACAGAACTCTGACTGGCAGCCTAGAAAAGCCTGTGGAAATGAGTCTGATCCTGAGTAGAAGAGTAGTGACTGAGGACATCCATGGTGCAGTTTAGAGAGAAAATTCTCCTGTTTTCCAAAGAAGAAAAATGAAGTATTTTGTCACTTTATTAACATTCTGTGAATAATGGGTCTTCATTAGCTCACTGTAGAAAGTTATGCTGTTCAGAAACATGGAATGTCTGCAGCTGGACTAGGAGAGCAGAGGGACAATAGGGCACCAGCCTCTTTATTTTCTTATTGGTCAGCATCCAAAGGTGAAGAATGGACAGAGCAAGAACAGGAAGAAGAACATTCTGAAAGGTAAGACTTTCAACCCAGAAGTGACTTGCTGTCCCCGATCCCAAGAGTCCAGAGCCATGTCCCAGAGAATGTCAGCTGCAGAGACAAGAGAGGAAGGATTCTGGGAAGGAAATCATCATACCAGAGACACTTCTCAGGTTCTGTGCTCAGAATAAAGCTGTGGTGGGCCAGGGTGGGTGATGTCTAATAGAACAGTGTGGGCCATCATGGAGTCATGCTTTCTGGATTTGGAGGTGGAACTTCCTGGTCAAAGTGTGGACAAGCTCTAACTTTCCTAACACCCATTTCTCTTTGAGATGCTCTAAACTTTTTCTCACAGGGTGAATATGAGTACAGTGGGGCTAGTGGTGATGGAAGGAAATGACCAAGAGCTACATTTCCGTGTGTCTTCCAATACATGTCATGTGTCAGGAAGACTTGAACACTGGTGCTTATCCTCCAGGGACTATTCTCACATAGTCTGCCCCACATGGACATTCCACTCACCCTCCCTCTCCACAATAACCAGGTCTCCATTTTCAGGTTAAAGTGATTGCTGGAAGAAAGTGGAAAAAAGGAAGCTCTGGTTTCACTTTTACAAATGTAAGTAACTTTCTACTTCCTATATCCTTCTGACTGCTGCCTATGATATGATTCAACATCACAAAACCCTCATGGGTCAGGGGAAGACCTCAGTTTTGGAAGGATGTGGATAAAGCTCTGGGGTATGGGAGAGTAAGGGCTTTGTAAACTCACGGTATGGGACAGTGAGGATCCATGAACCACAGGTGCCCACCCTTTCCTGCCCTAACTCCTGGACCCATCTGCTCCAGCTACAGCCTGTGCCTCCTATCTTTTACAGCCACCTAGGTAAACTTCATGAAAACAGTACCTTTCACCATGTCTTACAAGGAGATGACCCAGATGAAAAGTGCAATCCATAGTCAGCTAGAGTCCACCATTCACGAACATTGTGCAGGATGCTCTGGTCACAGCCTTCCTCCCCTTGGCTTCCATCACTTCACTGAGCAGACACCCTCTACTTATGGCTTCCACCACCCCACCAGACCTGATGACTTCCTCTGTGTCTGTTGGGTCATACTCATCCCTGAGTGCCTGTCACCAGAGTCTGTGATTTCTCTGGAACAAAATTTACCTCAGCCTCATGGACTCCTCTCTCCCATCTCATCCTTCTGATCCAATGGCTTTCCCTCCATCTGTGCCAGACCATAGCCTGACTCCTCCTCAATGTGACTCTGTGACACTGTCATGGGGAACCACACCACAGGGCTCCTCATCACCCAACTGCTTGTTGCCTGCTTCTGATTCAATGCCATTTCCTGTTCCACTGCCTTCTCCTGTCACATCCCATTCTACTTCCATCCCCTTTTTCCTGTTCCATTCCCTTCTCCTGTCCCATGGCCTCCTCCTGTCCCATAACCTTCTCCTGTCACGTTGCCTTCTCCTGTATCTACAGTCTCAGGCCATGTCCCCTCCACCTATCCCATCTCATCCCTCTCATGGTGGCACATGGATGCCACAATCTGGTGTTTCTCCCATGACCCAAAAACTTAGACCAGAGAGACCATGTTTCAGACTCACCTCAGGAATCATCCTGGGCAAATCACCTACTGTCACAGATAGCAGCTGAAGGTACCTATTTCATTAAACCTGATATCCAGAATCTGCTAGAAATACTTATTAGAAAGACAGAAGAACAGAACATTCATAATGCAAAGACAAAAAATGAATGAGACCACCCACTGAATTCTCTGGGAAGCACAGTAAAGTCACTGGACAGGGATCAGGACATCACCATCCCACAACCCTGGGACATAAAAGACAAGCCAGAGCAGCTTTCTTTTCTTCAGCACCTTTTTACACCAGGGGTCTGGGGGAGCATTTGCAGAAGAAATGCAGTCAGTTCTTTAGGGGACTCCCCATTCTGCATAGCAAGTCCCTTGTGGCTACTCTCAGCATGCCTGGATTCTCTGCAGACTTTTCCTGCAAACTTCCTAATTCCATTCAAGTTTAGGTACTAACTTCACCCAGACATCTCTATTCCTCCCAGTTCTTGCTCCACTCTGCTATCCAATTCCAGCCTGTGACTCCAACAGGCTGATCCCAGTCCCCATCACTTACTCAGATGCAGAATCAGGACCATCTCACATCCTCTCTACCAAGCATGCCATTTCACCTTCCTCTGAACACTGCCAGTGAATTTTCAAGTCCTACAAGTCAAGAGGGGACCTAACTGCTTTCCCCTTCTTCTCATCAACACCTAGAATATCACCTTTTGAGGAAACAACTTCAATGTAGAGAGGCTTTACCTTATTTGGTCAAAAGTCTCAGAACATCTTCAATCATCTCACTTTTTAGAACAGAGCTTCCTGTAACCATAAGCCCATAAACAAGATCCCAGGGGATTTCATGAGCCTTGAACTGAGAAGAAACTGGAGCAGCACCTTCAAAGGAGCTTCATGAAATACCCATTTTGACTACCACTCAACATCTACCCATATCTGAATCTGAAGGAATCATGGGACGGAGTCCCCAAAACAGGTCAGGGAAAGAATAATTGTGGGCCTTCCTGCACCTCTGTGTTTACAGATGATGACAGCCCTGCTGTACAGAATGGTTCAGAGAAGCCAGAAATATTCCAAGAGAGCACAATTCCTGTGGGGTTTGGTTTTTCCAGGCGTGTAACTTATCCTGTCTCTGCCCCACCTGGAAAATCAAATACCCACAGGGAAACTAGGGATGGACCATCCTTAAATGGTGAGGAAACCTTCACAAACACATCCCAGAATCCCTCCCTCCTTAATTCTGACAATTGGCATGTGTGGAAGCACATGTTACAAGTCAAAGAGTGAGGCACAGGTGAGGTCTACCCCTCAAGGTACTCAAGCACATGAATCTATTCAAGATGAAACACTCTGAGGCTTCACCACATCCACAGTCTCCTCTTCCCACCTTAGACTCCTGTAACTTCAGGGCTGACTCCATTGTCCAAGATACCAATGTCCTGGGAAAATCAATTCACAAAGGTCCAGGATTCAAGGAAGTTACAAAAACTTGTGTTCCCACCCTGAAGTTTCCTCTCTCTGGCTCCTCACTAGAGTCCCTGAGCACAAATGCATCTGGTGACATCTGTGGGCTCTCAGATGCTCCATCAAGTACACAAAAGGGCAGTCTGACCTCTCAGTTCCACAGTTACATTCTTGTGGGAAGAAACTGGAACAGTGATGCTCTCCTCAGTTCTGGAAGAGACACCCTAGAACCAAGGTTCAGCCTAGAAATAGGCAGACATGAACCATTGTGCAGTGGAGGTGTGAGCTCACAAGGCTAATGCCACACTCTGTCATCATTCAGGCTAGGTTCCCAGATTTTAAAAACTAAAGTAATCAGAAAGCTAGCAAATGATGAGGAGTATTCTGACTTGGCAGTCTCCATGGAAATCAAGAAGACATCAAACTCTCCAAATGTTCATATTAATCTGTGGAATATAAAATCCTGGGGGACCAATAAGAGCCCCTCCCCCTTTAGAAGTTCTATTTCCCAGGGCCTGGGATACTCATGCCTCAAAGCACACACTGAGCCACAGAACCAGCCTCAAAATCTGGCTACTGGTGTCATTCTGCAAGACTATGCCACTCACATGTTTCATCAGGACTGTGCCTCTAAGGTACTCTTGGCTACAGACATCCTAGCTTCCCAGGAGAGACTGTCCAGCTCCCTCTGCATGTCCAGTAGCAGTGTACCAACTTCCCAGGGGTATACAGACTCTTGACCAGGGAAGAGAGCAGACAGGACCTGCAGGAGCCCCAGATTCTTCAACCCTAGGATCCACAGAGGTGCAAGTGAAATAAGTTTAGGCCACCTTCTCAGAGAGGGGAGAGTGTATGGCCCAGGTCACAAGCCCAGAAACAGAGGTTTGCAGGAGAGTGGCCCTCCTGTGCTGGAGAAATAAGCCTCTCTGTTCCTGTAATGGAGGTCATAGACACTGTGTGGGACAAGTCCTCCAAGTCTCCTTCAAAAAGGCACTTTGGGACAGAATAAAGAACTTTCTGCAGTATATTTTCCCCAGGAAACACAAAAGACAGGCCAACTCCCTACCCAAAATCATGACACCACCAACTTCTACCCAAAGTTGAGGGTCAGTCACAAGCTGACTCTTTACAGACAAAATGGCATCAGAAGCCCAGGCACTCATGACCACATTTGGAAGGATCATAGAGCAGAAAATGAAGTTTCATCATGACCTTTCTTCCTCCAAGAAAAAATGTGCTCAAAGAGGAACCCCAGGCACCTTTGGGAGACAATCCCATTATTCCAGGGTTCTCCCTCACCAGAGCAAAGGAGAGTGATGGAAGCTATGACTTGTGGTCACCAGGTAAGCTCCAGGGGCCACCACCATCCTATAAACAGAAACAAAAACAACCATCGGGCCTTGCTGCACAAAGATTCTGCACCTCTGGCCAGCACAGGTTCAGGGTAGTCAGGTATCTCTGGCCACAACAACTACTATCCAAGACACTGTGCTCTTCAGAGACTTTTATTCTCTGGTAAAAATCAACATGTTTCTCACTCCTGTCCTGCTGGGACAAATTTTTCTCATTAACAGAAAATATTGAGAAAAACTGTCCCCATGTGAGCCTATTCTTTGTTTAATAATGGCTTCTTCCTAAATGAGGTGACAACTGCTTTATAATAATACTGTTTCATATAATCAGAGAGGCTTGTGTCTGTTGTGGTGGATCATAGGAAATGAGGTCATGTCTGTTCTTCATTACAATGGATCTAGAGTAGACTGGACATGCAGGGAGGTAACAGGAGCATTCATTACCTACACTTACCCAAGATCCCCTCATTATACCTTAGGAATTCATGACTTTTTATCATTACAGAAATAATACAATGTTCTTGGAATTCTAAAAGATGGGACAATCCCATGAGGTCCCCTACCCTTAACGTCAGAATCAGCTTTTCCCTCCACCCTCAACTTTGTGGTTTGTAGGAACTGGTTTACAGGGTTACCATGAAACTTAGTAACTTCCCATGACACAAAATGGGCTCAGGGAGATTGGAGAGAAGGGGTTTTTCCTGGCCATGAGTTAGACTAGGTGGTCAAAGCGTCTTGGCTTCTAGATACACTGTTGGCAACAGAGGTGCTTGGAAATCCTGCCTTATAGAGGCTAACATAGAGATGTACCTTGCCAGTTCCTTTTAGCTCAGAATGGATGACATGGCCATGTCATTTGCTTTTGCTCCTGCCTTCCTCATCTAGAGTTAGGATGGAAATTACTAGACCAGTGGTCAGAATGGAATTGCAGCTCCATGTGTGAGTCTCTGGAAGGGAACTGCAAGTTGGCCTCTCAGGGCTGTGTCACATGCAGCACACCATCCATGAACCCTGTCCCCCACCACCATTGATGGCATAAATATGCATACAATATTCATCTGACAGTTGGGGGACAGTGGGCATAGCTAGGGATGTGGAGGATTGAAATGGTGCCAAAGAAAGAGGCAGAGTAACATGGTGATACCACAAATGGTGTCTTCAATGGGAAGACACTGAACTCTCAGTAGCAGCAACCAACCTGGGGGAGGAGACATTATGATTTCACCCTGACTCCATTCCTGCACACCCTGCTCTGGCTCCCAGGTCACAGTCCTGGAGAAGACTCTTTAGCAATGACACAGGCTAGAGCAGATGTAAACCCTTTGGTGGGGAAGATTCACTTCCTGACATTATGTTAAATAAGGGTGAATGTCTTTGCTTCTTTAATTACAGAAGGGATGAGTTAACAATTGGAGTAGCCAGGACAAGGGAATTCTAGCTGTGACTCCCAGTTTAGTGATATATAGACATAAACATGGTCCTCCCGTGTCATCTTCAGTGGAAAAGTGGGGACCTAAAAAGGCCAAAGGGGTGGTATGGGAATATGCCCACATGTACTGATGAGTGCATGAATGGATTCTATGGGAAATGGAAACTTAGGGTCACAGATGACCTGGACTTCTCCTTTGAAGGCAACAGTAGCAACTCTAAGAGGTTATTTCCTTGAGCCCAGAAATATCCTCCCAGCCTGGGCTGTTTCTGGGCTCTGGAGGCAGGAGAATGGTGTCTTCAGCAGTAGATTTGGAGGGGCTAATGTGCAGAGGCTGCTGACCTTGTGGAATCCTGTTTTACTCCAGTGAGTAGCTACAGAGCATGGGTGGAGAGGTCTGCTGAGTGAAGGAACTATGCATCTGGTTGAATCAAGATCAGTGGGGCCTGATCCTAGTGTTCTGGCAGAGCCCAGCTTTGCTGACTGAGACCACTGCCTATCAGTCATTTTCACCTTGGACATCTGGGCCATTGGAGTCTGTGGTGACCATTCTTGCTTTCTGTGTCCAGTGAGCCCAAGGGAATTTGAGCTACTCCCAAGAGATACTGATCTTTCCTGTGCACACTGCTCAGGGCGGCTGAGACCACATGCAGAGGATCTGTGGCAGTGGACATGGCTGGGAGCCACAGCACTGAGGCCTCAGAGGTCAGGGTAGGGCAGTGAAACCAGAAATGGCACAGGAATTTGATGCATCCTGAGAGCCACCTCCAGGCAGCCCATGCCCTAGAGCACTGCCCAGCTCCTCCTCCTTTCCTGTCCTGCTCCAGTCATGGGACAAAGGTATGGTGATGACCTGGATTCTTCTGTGCCCTGTGTCCTCTTTCTCTGACACAAGCTCTGCCACAGCACAAAATCTACTAGGGGCTCAGTATGTTCTAACTGCACTGTTTTTCCCCCAAGGGACCTGAGACTCAAAAGTCAGCCCCCAAGGAATTGTGAATGATAATACAGACCCAGGAAGTGGAAAGGTGACTCAGTAGGGCTCCTGCTGATCAAGAGGACACCACAAAGGACTGACAGCCCTCTCCTGTGGGGAAGGTTGTACATGGTTTCCTTGTGTTTCTTTCTAGCTCACCTCAGAGAATTCCTGGTTTCTACAGGGGTTTATGATACACCTCTGAATTTTGTGCCAGTTAACTTTACCCTATTCCTTACTGTCATTTCACTTTATTTCCATTTCATACTTATAGTACTAGAAATCCAGTTCCTTCAGAGATGCACCCTCAATGACTCTACCATTACCATTCCCCCCTCCAGAGAATGCCTACATATTCCAGTTATTGTTTTCCCTATTGTTTACTCAGCATCCTCCCAAGACTCTGTCCTTGCCTCATGAGCAAGAGGCAGTGGGGACCTGAGCATGTGACCAGGAGGCACAAGTGCGATCATGAGCCTCAGGCCCCAAGAGCAGAGGCCTGTGCCAGAGCATTTTCTCTAGAATGTGCATCTTGTTCCCTCATAGAACTCAGCAAAAGAAGCTGAAATTAAATAACTACCACCAGTAACTCATGCTTCATTGAGCTTGTTTCCTACTTCCTTCCATCTAAAGCAGTATTTCAAGGAAACCACTTTAGAGTCATGGCTACAGCAGGTGCTAGCCTTTCAAACAAAGGTTTCATTTCAAAGGAAGGTCATGGACAATGGAGATGAGCTGTGATTCATGACCAGGACAAGTTCTTTAAAACTGAGCACACATACAACCTGATGGGAAGTTCATTTTTCAGGTGATTCTCATGAATTTGAGCAACCAAAATTAGGAGTACAATATAACATGTATAAGAATCATGAAATTCCAATGATTTGCATAGTGTCTGTTTCATTTACTACCAGAAATAAATACTATAACAATTTCTGTATCTTTCCTCACTGTTCATTCCATCATTAAAGAAAGTCATTTCCATGGAATTATAGATAAAAACATTGAGATTAAAATTATAAGAAAAAAACTAACCGGAATGGAAAAAATGCTGAACTAATTGAAGACTTAACTGGAAACTTTAAAGATATTTTATAAAATACAAGGTTACTATTTTAGTCTGATTTCTCACTGCTGTGCCTAAAGGAACCAACCAGAACAATTGTGAAGAAGAAAAAAGTTTATTTCAGGGCTCATAGTTTCAGAGGTCTTAGTCCATGGAAGGTCTGCTCCATTCCTCAAGGCTTGAGGTGAGGCAGACAATCATGGTGGAAGAGTTTGCCAGAGGGTCGCAGCTCACACAGTGAGCAGGAAGTCAGTCTATTCTTCAGATACAAAATATATACTCCATACCATGCCACCAATGAACCACTCCCTCCAGCCACACCCTATCACTTCACTTATCATTTATTCAGTTAGTCCCTATCAGGGAATTAATTCACTGATTGGGATAGGAATCTCACAATCCAATCATTTCTCTGCTGAACCCTATTGCACTGGCTCACACATGAGTTTTCAGGGGACACCTCACATCCAAACCATAACATTTTCCTATCACCATCTTTGTCCCTTCACTTTCTCCTATCCCATCACCATTCTACAGTTCCATAGCTTTCTCCAGTTTCATAACCTTTTTTGGTTCCATTGCCATCTTCTGTCCCATTGCCTTCTCTCCCAGCAATCTCAGGCCATGTTCTCTCTACCTACCTCATTTCACTACACTCCTAGTGGAAGATGGCTACCAAAGACTCATTCCTCTCTGGCTCCTCACACAGAAATCCAAGAGAGATCATGTTTCCCACCACCAGAAAACTCATTCTGGGTAAACAATCCACTATTATAGGTAGAGACTGAAGGTACCCCTTTCATTAATTCTGCTGTCCAGAAACTGCTGTAGACAATGGTCAGCAAGAGAGCAGAACTGAAAATTTGTAATTTGAGAATAAAAAAGAAATCAGATGAGCTCCTCATTCACTGGGGAGCGCAGAAAAGTCATTGGGCAGGGAGCAGGACACTACCAACCCACAAGCCTTCTAGAAGAAAAAGCACAAGCACTAGCAGCTTTCTTTTCCTCAGTAGCTTTCTTAAAAAAAAAAAAAAAAAAAAAAAAAAAAAAAAAAAAAAAACAAGGTCTTAGAAGACCACTACAGAAAAATGTAGCCAGCTTTTGTGGGGCCTTCTAAACAGCAATGTTCTGCAGCCTTCTATAGGGATCCCCACCAGGCATCCCATTTTATGCAATGGACTCTCTAATTCCATCCTAGTAGAAGCTCAGGCTAAAGTGCATGACACTTTTCTCCCAGTCCTTGCTCCACCATGTTCTCAAACCTCAATCTTTGACTCCAAACTTATCCTGGTCTCAGTCCCCAGCACTGGCTCAGATTCAGAACCAGGACCATCAAACACTGTCTCTTCATATACTGTCAGCCATTTCTCTCTGAATAGTATCTGTTGCATTTTGCACCCTACAACCCAAGATGGGGATACAATGTTCTGTCATAACTGCAGACTGTTTAACACTTAGAACATCACCTTTTGAAAAAGCAACTAAAGAGCATGAGGATTTTTCCCTATGCAATCAAAACAACCCAGGAAATCTTTAGATAACTCACAGCCAGTACACACTCTCCCAGAAACACAAGTCCACTGCCAGACTGCCAAGGCATTTTATCAGCAATGAACAATGGAAAAAATTGAAGTAACACCCATGAGAACAGGATCACTCAGCACTAGTGTGGAGTATTCCACAAGATCCAGCTATCTTTAGACCAAGGGGAGCCCAGGATAAAACTGCCAACCACTGATGACAAAGGACAATTATGGATCTTTCTAGAGCTCCACAATCCAGATGACAGCAGTCAGAAGGATGGGGAACCCAGAAATACTTCAGGTGGGAAATACTCAGGCAACAATCTGGGGCACAGTCTGAGATGATCCCAGAAGAGTTTCCCAATGAACTTTCTAAGGGTCATCTCTGAGACAAAATCAGGAAGTGACTTGAGACCTTTAAGAAATACAGAGGAAATGATTCACCAAGAGACCCAGACAAGAAACATATACATATCTTGCCTGTACATTCAAGAAGGAAGTTGGAGCAGACCAAAGAGGGCATGATTCCTGTGGGTAGTTATCATTCCAAACTTGCAACATACCATCTGTCTGCCCTGCCTGAAAATTCAAACACTCACATGGAATCTGGGGATGAACCATCTATAAAAATTTGGGAAACCTGCAGGAACACCTCCCAGGAGTTTTGCCTCAGGAATGCTGAAACTCAGCAGGTGCCAATAGTATATATTAAAAGTCTCTGTGTGAGGCACAGGTGGGACCTAAATCCCATAATCCTCAAATACATAAACCTCATTAACTTGAGAAAGTCTAAGCCGAAGTCCTTCCATAGTTTGTCCTTCCCTCATCAGCCTCCTGTGATTTCAGGTCTAACTCCTTTTTCCACAATGTCAGTGTCCTATGAAAACATACTCAGAAAGGTCTCACCCTGCATTATCCTCTCCCTGGCCCCTCACTTGAGTCCCACAGCAGGACTCCATCTCATGAAAACTGTGGGCCCTGAGAGGTCTTACAAATGGATAAAGGGGTAGCTTGCCCTTTCAGTGCCCCCACATTGGTCCTTGTGGGCAAAACTCAGCATGGAAATATTGTCCTGGGATCTGGGAGGGGCACCTGGGAGCCAAATCCAAGACCAGAAGAAGGAGGCATGTACAATTGGAGAGTGGGGTGTGGGCTCACAAGACCCATGTCACAACATAACATCACTGGTCAAGGAAGAGTTCCAAACTTCAAAGGCTGAAGACACCAGGGAGATAGAGAAAGCTGAGAAGCCCCTGACAAGGTATTCACTATGAGAACCAGCAGGATGTCCAACTCTCAAATTGTTCAAGTGAATCAGGGAAATTCTGGGAAAAGTAAAATCCCCAATCCCCTAGCAGAAATCTCCTGCCTGAGCACAGAGGCTGAGTCAGACAACCATCCTAAAGATATGTCCACTGGCATCATCCTTCAAGACTGTGCCACTGATGCATTCCTTTAGGACTGCACTCCTGACATCCTGGCTTCCCAGGAAACTCTGTCCACCATCCTGAACATATCCAGCAGCATCCTGTCACCATCCCAGGGAATGTGTGATCTCTTAAACATCAAAAAGAGCAGCCAGGAACTGCAGAAGGCTAAGATCCCAAACTTGCAGGACCCATCAAAGAACAATAGCAAAAGTCTTGTTCCAACTGACAAGAGAGGGCTGTGTGGCCCAGGTCAGGTATCCAAGAAGGATGGTTTTCAGGAGGAAAGCCTTGCCATACTGATGGATATATCCCCTGCCCAGGTAGGGAAATAGGAGGCACTATGGGTACATGTCCTCCAAGGCTCCCTCTTCACAAAGGACAGTCTCCATCAGAGGCACTTTAGGCACAGGATAAGTAAATTTTTGAAGAGTATATTCCATAATAAAGGTAAAAGATAGGTATATAACTAGACAAAGGTAAATAATCATTATCCATTTCCCAATCCTCATGTTAGTAGCAAGCACAAAGTTTATAGATGGCAGTGAGGGGTGGGGGTAACTGCTGATGCCCAGATACTCATAACCATTGTTGCATGGATCCAACAGCAGAAAGTGGGGCTTCAGCATAAACCTTCTCCCTCCAAAGATAACTTGTACAAACAGGAACTCCAGAACCTGGTTGGTAGATATTCCTGTTGCCACAAGAGTTCCTACCCCTAGAGCAAAGGAGAGTGATGTGTAATTTTGGCCTGTGGTCACTGAGCTCACCCCAAGGGACACAGTCTTCCCATCAAGAAGACATGGATGAGAGACAGGGACAGCAATCAGACCTTGCTGCCCAGTGTGCCTACACCACTCACCAGTCCTTGCCAGCATAGGCCTAAAATAGCAGGCCACCATTCCACTGTCACAGACACTTTTGTCTTCAGAGAAGTTTGTTGTCTGATGAATACCATCATGCTTCTCATTTCTTTCCTCTTGGCAATATTTTCCCCAAAAAACATCTCATTCCAAGTGGAGGAAACAATTTTGTCATGACCATATCATGGTGTGGTAAGAGCATCTTCCTACTGAGATGTCTATTGCTTCTGAACCCATGCTCTTTTTCATCTGAAGTAGGGTCTTCTGTCTTTGCCATGGTGGGGCATTGGGAAGAGGTTGGCATCTGCTCTTCCTCACAGTGGATTCTAGAAGGGAGATGACAGGCAGAGAAGTAAAAGTGACATTGAGTACCACTCTCATCCAGATTCCTCATTGTATTATGTATTTATCATTTGGTTATCACATACACAAATAATAGAAAACTCTCAAGACTTGCCAGTATGAGGCCACCCTACACAAACCATTCCCGAGGATCTCTCAACCTGCCTTCTCCTTTCTATCCCTCTCCCTTGAAATTCAGGCAGCTGCAGAGAGAGGTGTATAGAGCGACTATGGAACATGGTGACTTCACATATGAGAAGATGTGCTCAGAAAAGTTGGGGAGGGGCTTAGTTTGCTGGCCCTGAGTTCAGATTTGGGAGAGTCTAACCCCTCATATATCTCTGGGGGGCTGGGGATTGAACTGATGACTCTTTACCACAGAGCTATAGGGTATTTCCCCAGGGCTTTTAGTTTTTTTACTTGGAAACACGGTCTCACATTAAGATGCTGAGACTGGTCTCAAACTTGGGACCACCTTTCTCTCTTTCTCTCTTCTCTCTCTGTCACACACACACACACACACACACACACACACACACAAACACACATGAACATTAATATATCACAAGTTGAGGAAGTGCTACACACCAGGCAATGTAGTTACATTGGAATAAATATTGATTTAAAAGAGAAATAATTTTCTGCTTCTATGAATTGTACACTGCAGGACAGAAAACACATAATTACCAAGAACCCCTTAGCCATTAAGGTGGAACTACAGTTAGGGTCCATAATCCCTGGCTTCAGCAAGGGAACTGTGAGACCCTCTCTGCACCAAGACTCTGTCTTCTGCCCTCATCCCTCAGAACAGTACTCCATAGGTGCAGGCCTGGAGCACATCACAGTCTTCTGGGAGACAGAGAAAATGGCTCAGTCTCCCACTTCTGGAAGCAGATTGAATTGTCAAGAACACAAATTGGAGACCCCCCTTGAACCCCCTCAAAAGCCCTTCTCAAGAGACCAGTGTCTTTCCCAGCTCTTCTCCCCCTTCTTTCCTGTTCACAGAGCCATCAAAATCCCTACAGTGAAAGCCACGTGATCCATGCCTTCCTCAAAATCCTCTTGTGTGAACTTACCCAGTTAGAATAACCTTAGCACCTCTTTCACTGCCCCAGTCCTTTAGGGTGTGGCTCCTGGAGGCCTCTGTGGCCTCACTCTCACCAAGCCCCTCCCCCAGGGCACTCCACCCAATCTGGGGTTTCCCTGAACCATTCTTGATGCTGTTTCTTCCAAGAAACCCTGCATGACTTCCCTGTGCATGGAATGTCAATACCCAAAGAGTCAGGGCTCTTTCCCTTCTCAATGGACTTCTCTCTGAGTGCCCATCCCAAAGATCTCCCATGGTCTCCAGGTAGGTCAGGTCTGTTCTTCCTTGTTTAAGACCTGCCTGGCCCACTGCTATCTATGGTATTTAAGTATTTATTCAATGTCACACCCTCTTCCTCCAAGTACAAGATCATGGGAAGCTGTGAGCAAAAATCAGGCACTTGGAGTATGACCACAAGTACTGATGAGTGCATGACTGGATTCTATGGGAATGAGAACTTAGGGCTACAGATGACCTGGATTTCTCCTTTGAAAGCAGTAGAAGCCACTCTGAGAGGTCATTTCCCTGAGCCCAGAAACCTCCTCTCCTGAGCTGATGCTGGGCTCTGGAGGCAAGAGAATGGTGCCTTCAGCAGTAGATTTGGAGAGGCTGCTGTGCAGAGGCTGCTGACCTTGTGGGATCCTGTTTTACTCCAATGAGAAGCTACAGAGCATGGGTGGAGAGGCCTGTGGATTGAAGGAAATATGCATCTGGTTTGTATCAAGATCAGTGGGGCCTGATCCTAGTGTCCTGACAGAGCCCAGCTTTGCTGACTGAGACCAACCACCCACCACACTTCTCACTGTCATTACCACTAGGAAAGAAAACAGTTTCCATGGAATTATGAACAATGGTTGAGACTGAGACAGGAGTCAAGGAATACCTTAAATGGAAACACACAAACCTGAACTAATGAAAGACCTAATTAGGATCCTTTAAAATGTAACAAAATACAAGGTTTTCTTTGTGGCAGCTGCTAGTAAGATGAGGAATCTAAATGTAGTTGTTACATTAATCAGAAGAATGTTAAAATTCCATAACTTACTGAATTGTGTTGGTGACCATGAATGTGAGCAAGGTGAACATTCTCATGTCTTTATCTTGTTAAACTTACTGAAATTAATAAATAAAATGATAATTTGAAAGTGTAAACAATTTAAATGTATTTTATCTTACTTTATTAATTTTTAACCTAATGATGTCCACGGCATTCTACTCTTGATTCCAAATTACTACAAACTCTTCTAAAATATTCCCCGAAATAATATTAATTAGTAACACATTACTAAACTTACATGTGTAATGAAGATTATTTCTTAGAATTTTCTTCTAATAATGCATTGCAGGCTCAGGTTCTCTAATGGAAAATTCTTACAATCAGAATTATACAGATGGAAGGTATATTGTCTTCTTGAAAGATTCTGTACCCTGTACACTCCCACCTATTTTAGTATTGCCATAGATTTCAGGTTTATTGAAAAATGTTTCTTTTTCCTCTACAACAAAGGAGACTTCAATATCACAGTCGAGTGGAACAGCAGTTTCTACCTTCTATCCTCTGTCATCAGATGCCCCCAAGGACATCTGCACAGTGCTGGCACCTCCCTGGGTGAGGATGACACACTCAACATTTTCCTCACAAGGGCATGAGGAAGTCCTCGCACAGTTCTCCTTTGCATGAAAGGAATTTTTCATACTAAGGTGTTCACAACAAGCTGATAAAATGTGCTTGGAATGGCAGCTACTCTTTGTTCATGACTATTGTTCACAAGGGCAATGGGACATTTATTTTGCTTTACTAAGTAGAAATCAGGCATCACTCAACTTGAAAGCATATGTGGTCCCCACAAACAGGAGACTTTTCTCTTCCACAGGGATATCTGTATTATCCCATGGAAGGTGGGGACAAATAACAACACCTGCCCCAGGAGCTACTCCCTGTGTGAGGGACTTAACTGTTTTCTGCATTTAAATTCATTAGGGAAACACTAGTCCCTGCCAAGGGCCACATGAGCATATCTGTAGGATCAGGAATCCTGACCACACTCCACAGGGTCCATAATAAAAAAAGTTTATGCTGGCAGGCTCAAGCACTCCCCATAATCCCCCCAATTTTCAAACATTACTATGTGATTCAGGGCAAGCCTCTTATTCCCATACCTGAATCCTAAGGACATGACAATTTAATTCAGGCAAAATGGTTGGAATTGAGTCTGGTTAATGATACCTGTGGGCCACAATTAGCACCTGGACCCCAAGCTACCAGTGAATCAGTAGTTACACATGTGGCCTCAGGCCCCCTCTCCCAGGCATATTCACTGCAACCTGAGCACCCCACCTGACAGAGAGAGGGCACCTCCAAGAAGGTCAGAATTTAGTCTCAGTCACTGCCTCAAGAGACCCCAAATCAGGATGCTCCCCAGTTCAAGGCCCACAGTCACACTGCACAAGAATGTTACTTCAGATGTACTAGGAGGTCCCATGCCCTGCCCCCTCAAGTCTCCCAAGGACTGTGGGCCCAGATAAATAAAAATTATACAGTATCATTTAGGGAATAATAGAAAGGGAAAAAGTATATGTGTGTTCAATACAGACAAATTATTCTTAATATTTTTCATTTCATTTTAGTTGACTCCATGGATGAAGACTCCAGATAAAGAAGGTCAAGAATATACATTGTATAAACCACAGCACATTATACAAAAGGGACTGCTCATACTTAATACAAATAAAAGCCTCTGTTCCTAATGGCTCTGCTGTGAAAATCAGTGGAAGTTCTATTGCGTTCCCTCTGGCTGCAGAGAGAGACACGACAAACGTCTGAAGCTTTGGAAGTTTATTTTGCACAGTCTTCCTTTCTTTCCCTCTTTTCTATCCCCTTCTCTCTTTTCTTTCTCTCGCTCTCTTTCCCTCTGCTTAACTCTCGCCTGCTCCGGTCGCTCCACTCCTCCTGCTCGGCTCACACCTGCTTCGGCCGCTCTGCTTCTCCCGCTCGGCTCACACCTACTTCGGCCGCTCCGTTTCTCCCGCTCGGCTCTTCTTCCTCGCTTCTTCTCCTACTCTCAGCTTCTTCTTCTCTCAGCTTCTTCTTACTCCCAGCTTCCGCGTACTCCCAGCTTCAGATTCTCTCTCTTACTCCCCCACCCACCAAGCTTATATACACTTCAACCAATCAGGGGAGAGCACACGAGGTAAATGCGCGGACAGCTGCAGGCATAGAATAGGTACACGAGGGGGGCATGCTCTAATCACATCGTTAACTAGCCAATCATTGGAATTCGCTGGTTGTTTACTGTATAGCTGGCTGCTTTTGGCTCAGTGCCAGGCGCCATCATGACCGTGCCCAAGGCTGGGGGTCCCGGGAACCCCGACATATCCCCCTTCTTTATTATTAAACTAAGGCTCGAGACCGTGTCTGTCTTAGGCTGAGTGGTCAGCATATGTCCTTACCCGTCATCAGAGCCTGCAGAGCATGCTGCAGCTCCTGTCTTAGGTTGGTACACAGCCACCTCCTTCATTACCCGTCTTTGACTACCGGTCCAGCATCAAGAGCCATACTAATGGGGGGCTGTCGGCCTTTAGGGCGGTCATGGCCTGATGAAAGATAATTTGATCTCTCTATTGGCTAGCTTGTAGATGCATGCCAAAATGAATGAAGAGAGAGAGGCCAAGGCAGAGGAGCACCACCATAGCTCCTAAGCCTGCCCGCTGTTTGACAAATCTATAAACAGAAGAAAAACCATATAGCCATATTAAATACAGAAACAATATACATACCAGTAGAGTTACAATACGGGCAACACAAACAGCTCTCAGGGAATAAACGCATCCCAGTCCCAAAAGTTCTTGCAAGGTATCCACTTGTTCTTATAGTAAGTCCACTCTCTGATAGAGTCTCTATGGTCTGTAAGGCTGCAGCTGTATATTTGGCCAAATGATCGTTGTTATGGTTGTGTCAATGCTGCTACTGCAAGGACTGTGATGGCAATGATCACGGCTGTTGCAATGTCAAAGCCTCTTCTGTTTCTTGATAATAGCACTGGCAATTCTATATCTGCAACAGAAACTAGGACTGGTAGGAAGATAGAAATGTGCATCAAATTGCACGGGTGGCAAAAGTACCATTCCAGCATTGTGAGAGATAGCACACAGTTAGTGAACAGTTAAGAGGTGTTATTAGAAATGTTAGTTGGTAGAAACATAAAAGGGAGGAAATACACAAGCTGACGTGGGAGGAAAAGCAATATTACAGCTAGGGTCAGCAGAACGAGTTGCTCTACTCTGGGTCTGATTTGTAGTATGATTCCAACGGCAAAGTGCAAAAATTCCTCCTGTTAAAGCAAAGAAAGGCTAGAGATATCCTTGTCACCAAAAGCAGCACGACCTGAAAAATCATCAGTAGAATTGACAGGCTTGTAGAGGAATTGGTGAAAAACAAGAAAAGGAAGGATAAAAAATGTGTTAGTTAGAAGTAAAAAATATGGCCAGGCTAACAATGGCCCATAGGTTCCGGGTTTGCCTTTCCGTCTGAGTTTTTGTTATTGGAGGGAGGCTCAGGCTCGCCATTGCGAGGAGGAGCAGCATCACTTGCATGCTGTAAAACTCTGATTAGCCTTTCTGGAATCCAGACTGGAGTCTGTTGATCCTGTGGGAAAATACAAACAGACCCTCGGACCCAACGAAGGACTGGATCTGGTCCTTTCCAACAACCTGTCAGGATATCTTTCCATTTTGCCCATACTTGAGGAGTATCATGGGGATTATAATGTCGATCAGCTGCAGAGTGGCCGTCCCTATCCAGAGTTAAGAAATTTAGAATGAAAAGAACTAAATTAAGTTTATCTTTAGGAGACTTGTAGGAGGCTCCTATTCCCCCTTTTTGTTTATTTAAACAATTTTTTAAAGTAAGATGTGCTCTTTCCACAATGCCCTGTCCCTGAGGATTATAGGGGATGCCAGTGACTGATTGGATGTTAAATGTTTGTAAAAACAACCGGAAGCTTTTGGAAGTATAAGCAGGACCATTATCTGTTTTAATAACTTTAGGTATGCCCCAGCCAGCAAATGCTTGTAGGCAGTGTTGAATGACATCTTTTACCTTTTCTCCAGAATGAGTGGAAGCCATAATGACTCCTGAAGCAGTGTCTACTGACACATGTACATACTTAACAGTACCAAATTCAGAAATATGGGTTACATCCATCTGCCAAATATGACCAGGCAGCAGTCCCCTGGGGTTAACTCCAAAGGATTGTACTGGGATTAAAGGAGCACAATGTTGACAATTTTTTACTGTTTGTCGAGCCATACATTTAGATATAGGAAATTTTCTGCTCAAAGTAGTGGAATTTACTTGGAATTTTTCATGAAAGAGTTTTGCTTGTTCCTCTATGGAAAAAACAAAAATTGATTTGCTGGCCATATCTACCAAGTCATTAGCATTGGCCAAAGGTCCTGGTAAATTAGAATGAGCTCTAATATGTCCTACATAGAATAGATGTTTACGCTGTAGGATAAGGTTTTGTAGCATGGTAAAATAAGAAGCTACCTTGGACATGGAAGAAATATGGGGTACCGTTTCAAGAACCTGTAAAGCGTTAACGATATATAAGCTATCAGATAGAAGATTGAATGGCTGATTATCTGCTAATTTAAAGGCTAATATTACAGCTGCAAGTTCAGTAACCTGTGTGGAGTTGGGTGGAACTATTATGGTGTGAAGTTGTTTACTGATAAGTACTGCACCTACTCCATTTTTGGAGCCATCAGTAAAAATGGTTACACAGTCTTTAAGAGGCTGGACACTAGTCACTTTTGGAAAAACTATGGGAGTATTTTTACAGAATTGAATCCAGGGATGTTGGGGATAATGGTTATCGAACTGAGCTGAAGTGGAACAATATAATACTGACCAATCATCATCATTATTAATTAGCCATTTAATTTGCTAAGTGGAATAAGGAGTTATAATAATAGACAGATGGATTCCAAAAACAGTAATGCAAGATTCTATTCCCTTGAATATTACCTGAGCAATAGCTTGGGGATATGATTGTAATGTTTTAGCCGGAGAGCTAGGGAGATTTATACTTTGCAGAGGTCCTCCTTGCCAAACTATGCCAAAAGGGGTATGTTTCTCTGAGATTATGATTAAACTTAATGGTTGAGTAGGATCACAACGATCAACGTAACACTGCTGAAGTCTATTCTCTACTAGCTGTAAGGATATCTGTGCTTCGGGATTAAGTTTCCTAGGGGAATTCAAGTCAGGATTACCTTTAATATATCGAATAAAGGTTTTAATTCCCCTGTGGATAATTTTAAATAGGATCTGATCCAGTTAATGTCACCTAAGAGTTTCTGAAAATCGTTCAAGGTATTCAATTGATCTGTCCTGATGGTCAACCTTGATGGTCTGACTGTAGTGGCAGTGAGCCTTGTACCCAGATATTCTTGGATCTCCTCTAATTGTAATTTTTCAGGGGCTATCGTTAGTCCTCTTTTTTCTAATGCTCGAGTTATAAATTGTAATGCTTCTAACAAAACTTCTTTTTCTGGATGGCAAATAAGTATGTCATCCATATAATGATAAATCAACAATCTCTTAAACTTTTGTCTAGTAGTTGTTAACGCTTTATCTACGTATTTTTGACATATAGTAGGACTGTTAGCCATACCTTGAGGCAACATGGTCCATTTGAATCTCTGGTCAGGCTGAGTGTGATTAAGAGAGGGCAAAGTAAAGGCAAATCTCCAACAATCATTTTTGTGTAAGGGTATAGAAAAAAAGCAATCTTTTAAATCCAGAATAATAGTAGGCCAATTTTTTGGTAGTGCAGTGACAAGAGGGAGTCCACATTGGATGGGTCCCATAGGGTACATTTGTTCGTTTATGGCTCTTAAATCATGTAATAACCTCCATTTTCCTGATTTTTTCTTTGTTAAGAATATTGGAGTATTCCAAGGAGAAGTAGAATGTTGTAAATGACCTGCTTGTACCTGTTCTTGTACTAACTTATGAGCTGCCTCTAGCTTCTCTTTTGTTAGGGACCACTGTGGAATCCAGCGGGGCTTATCATCTTTCCATATTATAGGGATTGATGGTTTATCAGTGGCCCCTAGGAAAAACCCAATCCATGAGAATCATTTTTTGGTGAAAGTAAAGGCAGTGGTTGGGTAGATCCTTGACTATGTCTTTCTAATCCTTTTTTATCATCATAGTTCATATTTTGTAACATATTTCTTACAGGAGTCCCTTGTTAAGTCTGATCAGTGGTGAGTTTCATATCCATTTGCTGCAGGACGTCTCGTCCCCATAGGCTAATAGGAACATTACAGACATATGGCTGAAATATTCCTGTGTGTCCCTCTGTATCTTTCCACGATAATGAGGAAGCACTTTGATTGGGGCTTTCTGCTACTCCTAAGCCTCTCAAGCTCTGAGCTGCTGTGATCAATGGCCAGTGCTTTGGCCAGACCATTGCGCTAATAATACTTTTGTCTGCTCCCGTATCTAATAAACCTGTAAATTCCATATTTCCCACTTTTAATTTTAGGAGGGGCCTCTGTCCCATATCCATAGTAAGGTTTATTAAAGTGGTTCCTGTTGATCCAAAACCTCCTTGTCTTTTATTTGTATTTTTACTGGGCCACAAAGAATGTCGACTGGGCAATATAAGCATTTGTGCAATGCGATCCCCTGGAGAGATGACCGTAATTCCTTTTGGTGAAGAGACCAAGACTTTTATTTGTCCAGTGAAATCAGGATCAATAACCCCTGGGTGTACTATAAGTCCTTTTAGTGTTGAGGAACCTCTACCTAGTAATAGTCCTACACTGTTCTGTGGAATTTTTTCATGCCAATCAGTATCAATCATCTGCACCCCCTTATCTGGGGTTAGTATGAGTCTGGAGGTGGCACAGATGTCCAATCCGGCACTTCCTGAGGTGGCTCTGCGCTCCCCTTCTCTGTGGGAGGATACCACCGTCGGGGAACTTGTTGAATTACCCCGTATATTTGTTGCGGGCCCCGGGGAGGGCCTTGTCTCCCGTTTTTTTTGAAGTTTAGGATTCAACCCTAGGAAATTATCCTCCCTATCTCTAATAGGCTGACAGGCACTATTCCAATGACTTCCTCTTCTGCATCTTGGACATAGCCCAGGTCAGGTTCCCAGGTTATTCTTTGTATAGATGTTCCCACCTTGGGCAAAGGGTGGCCTTTTGTTTGGACAAGTGGCTTTTAGATGTCCCTTCTGTCCGCACACAAAACATGATCCTAAAGACTCTTTATTAGTTCTTGAAGGGAACCTCCCCTGGGCTTGTGCAAGTGCGGCAGACAACAAGGTGGTTTGTCTGTCTATGGCTGCTACAAAGGCACTGCTCTGCACCGAAGTATCATTTACATCTCTACACACTTTTAAGTAGGTGGACAAGTCTTTGTTTCTCCATGGTCTTATGGCCTCCCTACACCATTTGTTGGCTTGTTCGTAAGCCAATTGTTTTACTAGGGGCATGGCTTGCTCTGCATCTCCGAAGATGCGTGATGCTGTCTGAATTAGCCTATCGACGAAGTCCGCGTAGGGCTCACTACTCCCTTGAGTTACCTTTGACAACTAGCCCTGCAAATCTCCTGCTCCTTGTAATGTTTTCCAGGCCTTGGTTGCAGCCACGGCAATTTGCGCATAGACTGCTGGATGATAATTAAGCTGTGCCTGAAGGGTTTCATAAGGTCCTACGCCCATAAGCATGTCCCTATCGACTTGGGGATTCCCCGCTGCCACATTTCGGCGGGCGGTATCCGTAGATATTTCTTGCCATGATGTTTTCCACATAAGGTACTGTCCCCCAGACAGAGCGGCCCTAGCAAGATTAGTCCAGTCCTGGGGCACTAAGTTTAATGATGTCAAGGTATCTACTAAGGCTATAGTAAAAGCTGACTGAGGACCATATGTGCTAACTGCTTCTTTTAACTGTTTCACTATTTTGAAGTCTAAGGGTTGGTGGAATCTTTGATTTTGAGCATCCTCAAAAACAGGATACGCTACAGATCCAAGATGACTCCATTCTGAGCGTAATCCAAAACCGGACGCTTCATGAGGGGGTTCCCTATTTATGGGAGGTGCACTAGGCAACACGGGCACTAGAGGGGGCTTTTCATCTAGTCTTAATTTTTGTACTCTTTTTTCCAGTTCCTCTCCTGATAATTCCCCTTCTGATAGTTCCTCATCTGAATTAGTTCCTTTTTCTGAATTTTGAGAAAGATATGAGCGTTCCTCTTTTATTTCTTCCAAAATCTGTCTTCCCTCAGCTAAGGGCTCGGTGAGTGAAGGTTTTTTTTTTTTATCTTGCAGACAGGATTTAATAAGAGACCAAATAGCCATAGTGCCTACTGGCAAAGGGTTTTGCCTATCCGCTATACGAAGGTCCTCCCTCAGCTGTTCCCACTGTAGGGTATTCAAAAGGCCCTCATCCAAAAACCAAGGGGAAACCCTTTCCACAGTATCGAGAAATACTTTAGCTGTTTTTTCCTTTAATGGCGTCCCATGGTTTTTTAATAGCTCCCTGAGGGGTTGCTGCATTCTGAATTTAGACGTTTCAGACCCCATTGTTACTAATTTGAATAGCTTCAGTTATGGCAATTACAATAACAAACAGTGGGCAAGCTGCCAGGAGCAACGAGATTACTGAAAGGAAAACTATCTATCAAGTGTGCATTAAAATTTTTATAGCGGCTTTTCACGTGCTGCCTATACCCTAATTGGACCGCTTCAAGCGTGTTTCTACTTTCACTTTTAATTGGACCGCGTTCCACGCGTCAGGACCACTGCTGGCGTATCCCGATACCGGACCACCTTCCGTGTGTCCTTGTTTTTATTTTAACCGGACCACATCCCGCATGTCCCCAGGACCGCTGATGGCGTATCCTGATACCCTTTAACTGGATCGCATTCCGTGTATCCCCAGGACCGCTGATGGCGTATCCTGATACCCTTTAACTTTTTTATAACCGGTTTAACTTATTAGAAAAATTTTTTTAGATATCTTACCTTGTTTTCTTTATAGAATTTTCATCTTCCCGGGTTTCGGCACCAGTTATCGCGTTCCCTCTGGCCGCAGAGAGAGACACGACAAACGTCTGAAGCTTTGGAAGTTTATTGTGCACAGTCTTCCTTTCTTTCCCTCTTTTCTATCCCCTTCTCTCTTTTCTTTCTCTCGCTCTCTTTCCCTCTGCTTAACTCTCGCCTGCTCCGGTCGCTCCACTCCTCCTGCTCGGCTCACACATGCTTCGGCCGCTCCGCTTCTCCCGCTCGGCTCACACCTGCTTCGGCCGCTCCGCTTCTCCCGCTCGGCTCACACCTACTTCGGCCGCTCCGCTTCTCCCGCTCGGCTCTTCTTCCTCGCTTCTTCTCCTACTCTCAGCTTCTTCTTCTCTCAGCTTCTTCTTACTCCCAGCTTCCGCGTACTCCCAGCTTCAGATTCTCTCTCTTACTCCCCCACCCACCAAGCTTATATACACTTCAATCAATCAGGGGAGAGCACACGAGGTAAACGCGCGGACAGCTGCAGGCATAGAATAGGTACACGAGGGGGGCATGCTCTAATCACATCGTTAACTAGCCAATCATTGGAATTCGCTGGTTGTTTACTGTATAGCTGGCCGCTTTTGGCTCAGTGCCAGGCGCCATCATGACCGTGCCCAAGGCTGGGGGTCCCGGGAACCCCAACAAAGTTCCTTTTTAGTGGGACAATAATAAAGTTATTTCCAAGGTCCCCATGGCAATGCCACATTTCTTGCAGTTTTGATTAGTTTAGCATTGGTATAACTAGTCAACTGGCAGATGAGGTCCTTTTAGATTAATAATTTTTGTATAACATGATATTCTGATTTGCAATAGGCTAATGCTAGAAAAATGCTACGCAATGAAAGTTGAATGCTATGTTTTCAAAATCTCAAATATTTGCATGAAAAGTACACTGTAATATATACTCATTTCTGAGACTATTAGAACGTCTGACAAGTCTCATTCTGGAGATGGAGACTATGTATCACTATGATGAACATAATGCCACCAAAGTAGTTTTTGAACAATGAATAATAGCAGAATTTATCAGAGTCTGGAAAAAATCTCAATTTTAAAGCTTCATTTCTCACAGTCACAAATGATTACTTAATTCTCATAGTTTGAGGACTTTACTGGTCTGGAAGCTATGGATTGTGTTTCTTAGAAACACATAAATTGAAAATAAAAATGACCCTGTTCATTTTCATTAAGGAAGCAGTTTTGGAAACTAAATAGTTTAAGATGAAAGTGTATGAGTAAGTACTATGTCTTCATTTTAATATGATTATAGCTTCCAAATTTATTTTTAATATTAAAAGAGACTGAATATTAGCCTGATACCAAATGGGGCAGAAAACTTTCTTATCATGACAAGAAAAAAAGAGTTGGGGAATCTACTCAATTTTACATTTTAAAAAATGACAGCAAATTGTCTCTTGTATGAATTACTTAATTTGGATGTGTTGAACCCTATTATTTGGGCTCATTGCTTTAATCTACACTCTGGATTTTTAGTTGTATGTGTGTAAATTTGCCATGCGCTTGTGTTTGGGACCAACTGAAGAGTCATGGAGCCACAGTTAGCCTCCTCCAATCTCTCCCCTCAAAAAAATTATGTTTTCTATATTGATAGAATCCAATGACAGTATGTTAGAAGAAATGTCAGAAAAGGACTTCAGGTCATACATGATTAAGATGATTTGTGAAGCAAAGGATGAGATAAGAGAACAAATGCAGACAATGAATGATAATACCAATAAGCTGAATGAGCAACTGCAGGAAGCAAAAGATCATTTCAACAAAGAGAAGGAGATTCACACACACACAAAAAAAATAAATTCTTGAAATATAGGAAACAATAAACCAAATAAAAAACTCAATGGAAAGCATCACCAAAAAGAATAGAGCACTTGGAAGACAGAACCACAGTCAATGAAGACAAAATAATTAATCTTGAAAATAAAGTTGCCCAAACATAGAAGATGGTAAGAAATCATGAACAGAATCTCCAAGAACTAGGGGACATCATGAAAAGACCAAATTTAAGAATTATTGGGATTGAGGAAGGCACAGAGATACAAACCAAAGGAATGAACAACCGATTCAAGAAAATAATATCAGAAAATTTCCCAAACCTGAAGAATGAAATGGAAAATCAAATACAAGATGCTTACAGAACATCAAATGCACAAAATCACAACAGATCCACACCAACGCATATTATATTGAAAATGCCTAACATTCAAAATAAAGATAGGATTTTGAAGGCTGCAAGAGAAAAGCATCAGATTACATATAGGGGGACACCGATATGCATACCAGCTGACTTCTCAACCCAGACTCTAAAAACTAGAAGGGCCTGGAAAAGTGTATTTCAAGCTCAGAAAGAACATGGCTGCCAACCAAGAATCCTATACCCGGCAAAATTAACCTTCAAATTTGAAGATGAAATAAAATCCTTCCATGATCAAGAAAAGTTAAAAGAATTTACAAATAGAAAGCTTGTGCTACAGAATGTTCTCAACAAAATATTCCATGAGGAGGAAATAAAAAACAACAATGGAGGTCAGCAAAGGGAGGAACTACCTTGGAGAAAAACCACACAAAGGAGAAACCAAGCCAAATTAAAAACCAAAAATGAGCGCAAATGACTGGGAATACAAATCATATCTCAATAATAACCCTAAACATCAATGACCTAAACTCATCAATCAAAAGACATAGACTGGCAGAATGGATTAAATAGAAAGACCCAACAATAAGCTGCTGCAAGAGACTCATCTCATATTGAAAGACATCCACAGACTACAGGTGAAAGGATGGGAAAAAACCTACCACACACATGGACTCAGTAAAAAAGTGGGGGTTTCCATCCTTATGCCAGATAAAGTGGACTTCAAGCCAAAGTTAGTCAGAAGGGATAAAGAAGGACATTTCATACTACTTAAAGGAATCATAAATCAGGAAGACACAATGAGAGTAAATATTTATGCCCCAAACAATGGTGATCCCTGTACATCAAACAAATCCTTCTCAATTTCAGGAATCACATAGACCACAACACAATAATTCTGGGTGACTTTAATTCACCACTGTCACCACCAAACAAAAACCAACCAAAGAAACCATAGAACTCAATAACACAATCAATAACCTAGACTTAATAAACATATATAGAATATTCCATCCATCAACGAGCAGATTCACTTTCTTCACAGCAGCACATGGAACCTTCTCAAAAATAGAACATATGTCATGCCACAAAGCAGTCCTTAGGAAATGCAAAAAAAAAAAAAAAATAGAGATACAGCCTTGTGTTCTATCAGATCATAATGGACTGAGAATAGATATCAATGACAAAATAAAAAACAGAAATTACTCCAACACCTGGAGACTAAATAATATGCTATTGAATGAAACATGGATAACAAAAAACATCAGGGAGGAGATAAAAAAAATTCTTAGAAGTCAATGAGAACAATGATATAACATATCAAAATCTCTGGGACACTATGAAAGTGGTACTAAGAGGAAAATTCTTTGCATGGAGCGCATTCCAGAAAAGAATGAAAAGTCAACAACTAAATGACCTAATATTACAGCTCAAAGCCCTAGAAAAAGATGAAAAGAATCACAGCAAAAATAGTAGAAGACAGGAAATAATTAAAATCAGAGCTGAAATCAATTAAATAGAAAAGAAAGAAAGAATTCAAAAATTGACAAAACAAAAAGTTGGCTCTTTGAGAAAGTAAACAAAATAGACAAACCCTTAGCCACACTAACAAAGAGAAGGAGAGAGAAAACTCAAATTACTAAAATTTGTGATGAAAAAGGAAATATCACGACAGACACCACTGAGATACAGAACATAATGAGAAGCTACTTTGAAAATATGTATTCCAACAAAGTAGAAACTACTGAAGACATTGACAAATTTCTAGAGACACAAACTCCTCCCAAACTGAGTCAGGAAGACATGCATAATTAAAAACAGATCAATATCAACCAATGAAATAGAAGAAGCCATTAAAAATCTTCCATCCAAGGAAAGCCCAGGACCAGATGGATTCTCAGCCGAGTTCTACAAGAACTTCAAAGAAGAACTCATTCCAAAATTTCTCAAAGTATTCCAGGAAAAAGAAAAGGAGGGTACCCTGCCAAACTCATTCTATGAAGCTAATATCACTCTCATACTCAAACCAGGAAAAGACACATCAAGGAAAGAAAATTTTAGACCAATATCCTTGATGAATATAGATGCAAAAATCCTTAACAAAATATTGGCAAACCGTATCCAAAAACATATTAAGAAAATCGTGCACCATGATCAAGTGGGGTTCATCCCTGGAATGCAAGGATGGTTTAACATCCATAAATCAATAAACGTAATCCATCATGTCAATAGACTTAAGGATAAGGATCATATGGTTATTTCAATTGACACAGAAAAAGCGTTCGACAAAATACAACACCCCTTCATGCTCAAAACCCCAAAAAAATAGGGATAGTAGAAACACACCTGAACATTGTAAAGGCTATTTATGCTAAGCCCATGGCCAATATCATTCTTAATGGAGAAAAACTGAAAGCATTCCCTTTAGAAATGGGAACAAAACAGGGATGTCCTCTTTCACCATTTCTATTCAACATTGTTCTCAAAACTCTAACCAGAGCAATTAGGCAGACTAAAGAAATTAAAGGGATACGAATAGGAAAAGAGGAACTAAAGTTGTCACTATTTGTTGATGACATGATTATATATTTACAGGATCCAAAAACCTCCTCCAGAAAACTTCTAGACCTCATCAATGAATTCAGCAAAATAGCAAGCTATAAAATCAACATGCATAAATCTAAAGCATTTTTGTACGCAAGCAACGAAACAGCTGAAAGAGAAATGAGGAAAACAACTCCATCTGCAATAGACTCAAAAAAAAATAAAATACTTGGGAATCAATCTAACCAAAGAGGTAAAAGATCTCTACAATGAAAACTACAAACATTGAAGAAAGAAATTGAGGAAGACCTTAGAAGATGGAAAGATCTTCCATGTTCTTGGATAGGCAGAATTCATATTGTCAAAATGACCATACTACCAAAAGTGCTATACAGATTCAATGCAATTTCAATTAAAATCTCAATGATGTACCTTACAGAAATAGAGCAAGCAATCATGAAATTCATCTGGAAGAATAAGAAACCTAGAAGAGCTAAAGCAATCCTTCGCAGGAAGAATGAAATGGAGGTATCGCAATACCAGAACTTCAACTATACTACAAAGCAATAGTAACAAAAATGGCATGGTATTGTTACCAAAATAGACAGGTAGATCAATGGTACAGAATAGAGGACACAGACAAAAGCCCAAAGAAATACAGTTTTCTCATACTAGACAAAGGTGCCAAAAATATGCAATGGAGAAAAGATAGACTTTTCAAAAAATGGTGCTGGGAAAACTGGAAATCCATAAGCAACAGAATAAAACTAAAATCCTATCTCTCACCATGCACAAAACTCAACTCCCAATGGATCATGGACCTTGAAATCAGACCAGAGACCCTGCATCTTATAGAAGAAAAAGTACGTCCAAATTTTCAACTTATAGGCTTAGGATCAGACTTCTTTAACAGGACTCCCATAGCACAAGAAATAAAAGCAGGAATCAATAACTGGGATAGATTCAAACTAAATAGCTTTCTCTCAGCCATGGAAACTATCAACAATGTGAAGAGAGAGCCTACAGAGTGGGAGAATATCTTTGCCACTCATACTTCAGATAGAGCACTAATCTCCAAAATCTATAAAGAACTCAAAAAATTCTACACCAAGAAAACAAATAACCCAATCAACAAATGGGCTAAGGATATCAATAGACACTTCACAGAAGATCTACAAGCAATCAACAAACATATAAAAAATGTTCACCATCTTTTGTAATAAGAGGAATGCAAATCAAAACTACACTAGGATTCCATCTCACCCCAATTAGAATGGCAATTATCAAGAATACAAGCAACAGTAAGTGTTGGCAAGGATGTGGGGAAAAAGGTACACTTAAACATTTCTGGTAGGGCTGCAAATTAGTGCAGCCACTCTGCAAAGCAGTGTGGAGGTTCCTTAGCAAACTTGGAATGGACCCATCACTTGATCCAGCTATCCCACTGCTCGACCTATAGCCAACTGACTTAAAATCAGCATAATACAGAGATACAGCCACATCAATGTTCATAGATGCTCAATTCACAGTAGCCAGACTGTGGTACCAACCTAGATGCTCTTCAATTGATGAATGGATAAAAAAACTATGATATATATATATATATATATGTATATATATATATATATATATACACAAGGGAATATTACTCAGCCATAAAGAATGATAAAATTATGGCATTTGCAGGCAAATGGATGAAATTGGAGAGTATCATGCTAAGTGAGATAAGCCAATCTCAAAAACCAAAGAACGAATGATCTCACTGATAAGTGGATGATGACGCATAGTGGAGGTGGGAGGGGGGCAAGAATGGAGAAATGAAGGACTGTATAGAGGGAAAAGAGGGGTGGGACATGTGGGGGGAAGAAAAAATAACAGAATAAATCAAACATCATTACCCTATGTGAATGTATGATTATGCAAATGGTATGCCATTACTGCATGTACAAAGAAACAACATGTATCCCATTTGTTTATAATAAAATTATATTTTAAAGAAATGCTCATGTAAAAAAAGGGTGTTGAGGACTGAGGGTGTAACTCAGTGGTACAGCGCATGTAAGGCCCTGGGTTCAGTCCTCCAAAATAAATAAATAAATAAATAGGACATTGAAAAAACCATAAAAAATAAAAAAAAAGAATGACATACACACAATATCAAGCCAACAAGACTAAAGTGAAGATATACAAGTACGTAAAAAAAAATTATGTTTTCCATCATTGAACTATTTCTTCCTGCTAATGAACACACTGTCCCATGGAAACAACTGTCAAACCATAGATAATTATATCTTCAGTTTCCAAAGTTATTTTTAAATTAAAAAGTATTTTTGGATCCAAGATGGCGGCCTAGAGGGAGACTGCACCCCCTGTCGCTCCAGAACCCAGGAGTTAAGAAGGTGAGGCATTGAGAGACTCGGACTGAAATAGAGCCACGGGTGAGTCTGCCCACTGGGTAAAGATCGGCCCGGGGGGCAGGCCCAGATAGACGTGGCTTATTGGAGCCGGGCAGGGCAGTTAGATTCTTCCCAAGGTAGCCTTCCACACTCCGGCAGTGAGCTCCTCCCACACGGCCAGCTGCACGGTGCAGGCCCACAGTGAGAGCATTTCAGCACAGAGCCAGTTCCAAATCGTGGAACCAGTAGGGGGCTAGGGGCAGTTTTCTTCGGATACGCTGCTTTATCAGATTCCTCCAAGACATCAGGCTACTGAAGGCTGGGAGGTGATACACTGGAAATCTACCGGGACACTATAAGCCAATAGCGGAAAACTGCAATATCTCAGGGTCCCACTGACAACTGACCAATATGAGAAAACAAGGGAAGAAAATGTCCCAAACAAACCTAGATACTACATCAATAAAACCCAATGACAGCACAGCAGAAGAAATGTCAGAAAGGGAGTTCAGAATGTACGTAATTAAAGTGATCAGGGAAGCTAATGAGGAGATGAAAGAGCAAATGCAGGCATTGAAGGAGGAGATGAAAGAGCAAATGCAGGCATTAAATGATCGCACCAATCAACAGTTAAAAGACCAAATACGGGAAGCAAGAGATCATTTCAATAAAGAGTTAGAGATACTGAAAAAAAACCAAACTGAAATACTTGAAATGAAGGAAACAATAAACCAAGTTAAAAACTCCATAGAAAACATAACCAATAGAATGGAGCACGTGGAAGACAGAACCTCAGACATTGAAGACAAATTATTTAATCTCGAAAGCAAAGTTGGCCAAACAGAAAAGATGGTAAGAAATCATGAACAGAATCTACAAGAATTATGGGATATCATGAAAAGGCCAAATTTGAGAATTATTGGGATTGAGGAAGGCTTAGAGAAACAAACCAAAGGAATGAACAATCTATTCAATGAAATAATATCAGAAAATTTCCCAAATCTGAAGAATGAAATGGAAAACCAAATACAAGAGGCTTATAGAACTCCAAACATACAAAATTACAACAGACACACACCAAGGCACATTATTATTAAAATACCTAACATACAAAATAAAGACAGAATTTTAAAGGCCGTGAGAGAAAAGAATCAAATTACATTCAGAGGGAAACCAATAAGAATATCAGCAGATTTTTCAATCCAGACCCTAAAAGCCAGAAGGGCCTGGAACAACATTTACCAAGCCCTGAAAGAAAACGGATGCCAACCAAGAATCTTATACCCAGCAAAACTTACCTTCAAATTTGACGATGAAATAAGATCCTTCCATGATAAACAAAAGCTAAAGGAATTTACAAAAAGAAAGCCAGCATTACAGAACATTCTCAGCAAAATATTCCATGAGGAAGAGATGAAAAACAACGATGCAAATCAGCAACAGGAGGCGCTAGCCTAAAGGAATAGCCAAATAAAGGAGAAACCAAATCATGTCAAAAACAAATATGAGTCAATTGACTGGGAATACAAATCGTATCAATAATAACCCTGAATGTTAATGGCCTGAACTCATCAATCAAAAGATATAGACTGGCAGATTGGATTAAAAAGAAAAATCCAACAATATGCTGCCTGCAAGAGACTCATCTCATACAAAGAGACACCCATAGACTAAAGGTGAAAGGATGGGGAAAAACATACCATGCACACGGACACAGCAAAAAAGCTGGAGTATCCATCCTCATCTCAGATAATGTGGACTTCAAACCAAAACTAGTCAGAAGGGATAAAGAAGGACATTACATGCTGCTTAAGGGAAGCATAAATCAGCAAGACATAACAATCATAAATATCTATGCCCCGAACATTGGCTCATCCACGTACGTCAAACAAATCCTTCTCAATTACAGAATTCAAATAGACCACAACACAATCATACTAGGCGATTTTAACACACCTCTCTCACCACTGGATAGATCGTCCAAACAAAAATTGAATAAAGAAACTATAGATCTCAACAACACAATCAGCAATTTAGACTTAACAGACATATATAGAATATACCATCCAACAAAGAACGAATACAGTTTCTTCTCAACAGCACATGGATCCTTCTCTAAAATAGACCATATTTTATGCCACAAAGCTACTGTTAGCAAATACAAGAAAATAGAGATACTACCTTGTACTCTATCAGATCATAATGGATTGAAATTAGAAATAAATGACAGAATAAAAAACAGAAACTTCTCCAATACTTGGAGACTAAATAATACACTATGATACGATGAATGGATAACAGAAGACATCAGGAGGGAAATAAAAAAATTCTTAGAAGTAAACGAGAACAAAGACACATCATATCAAAATCTCTGGGACACTATGAAAGCAGTACTTAGAGGAAGATTTATTTCATGGGGTGCATTCAAAAAAAGAAGTAGAAATCAACAAATAAACGACTTAACACTACAGCTCAAAGCGCTACAAAAAGAAGAGCAGACCAATACCAAAAGTAGTAGAAGACAGGAAATAGTTAAAATCAGAGCCGAAATCAACGAAATCGAAACAAAAGAAACAATTGGAAAAATTAACAAAATAAATAGTTGGTTCTTTGAAAAAATAAATAAAATTGATAAACCCTTAGCCACACTAACAAAGAGAAAGAGGGAGAAAACTCAAATTACTAAAATTCGGAATGAACAAGGAAACATCACAACAGACACGAGTGATATACAAAACATAATTAGAAGCTATTTTGAAAATCTATACTCCAACAAAACAGAAAACCTCGAAGACATCAACAAATTTCTAGAGACATATGAATTACCTAAACTGAACGAGGAGGACATACACAACCTACATAAACCAATTTCAAGCAATGAAATAGAAGAGGTCATCAAAAGCCTACCAACAAAGAAAAGTCCAGGACCAGATGGGTTCTCAGCCGAGTTCTACAAAACCTTTAAAGAAGAGCTCATTCCAATACTCCTCAAACTATTCCATGAAATAGAAGAGGAGGGAACCCTCCCAAACTCGTTCTATGAAGCCAATATCACCCTGATACCTAAACCAGACAGAGACACATCGAGGAAGGAAAATTTCAGACCAATATTCTTAATGAATATCGATGCAAAAATTCTCAACAAAATTTTAGCAAATCACATACAAATATATATTAAAAAGATAGTGCACCACAATCAAGTGGGTTTTATCCCAGGGATGCAAGGTTGGTTCAACATTCGGAAATCAATAAATGTCATTCACCATATCAACAGACTTAAAGTTAAGAATCACATGATTATTTCAATAGATGCAGAAAAAGCATTCGATAAAATACAGCATCCCTTCATGCTCAAAACACTAGAAAAAATTGGGGTAGTGGGAACATTCCTAAACATTATAAAGGCAATCTATGCTAAGCCTATGGCTAATATCATTCTAAATGGTGAAAAACTGAAAGCGTTCCCCCTAAAAACTGGAACAAGGCAGGGATACCCTCTTTCACCACTTCTATTCAACATCGTCCTTGAGACTCTAGCCAGAGCAATCAGACAAACCAAAGAAATTAAAGGGATACGAATAGGAAAAGAAGAACTCAAACTATCCCTGTTCGCTGATGACATGATTATATATTTAGAGGAACCTGGAAATTCCACCAGAAAACTTTTAGAACTCATAAGTGAATTCAGTAAAGTAGCAGGTTACAAGATCAATGCTCATAAACCCAATGGATTTTTATACATAAGTGATGAATCTTCAGAAAGAGAAATTAGGAAAACGACCCCATTCACAATAGCATCGAAAAAAATAAAATACTTGGGAATCAATCTCACAAAAGAGGTGAAAGACCTCTACAATGAGAACTACAGAACACTAAAGAAAGAAATTCAAGAAAACCTTAGAAGATGGAAAGATCTCCCATGTTCCTGGATAGGCAGAATTAATATCGTCAAAATGGCTATACTACCTAAAGTGCTATACAGATTCAATGCAATTCCAATTAAAATCCCAATGATGTACCTTGCAGAAATAGAGCAAGCAATTATGAAATTCATCTGGAAGAATAAAAAACCTAGAATAGCTAAAGCAATCCTCAGTAGCAAGAGCGAAGCAGGGGGTATTGCAATACCAGATCTTCAACTCTACTACAAAGCAATAGTAACAAAAACGGCATGGTATTGGTACCAAAATAGACAGGTAGATCAATGGTACAGAATAGAGGACATGGACACAAACCCAAATAAATACAATTTTCTCATACTAGACAAAGGTTCCAAAAATATGCAATGGAGAAAAGATAGCCTCTTCAACAAATGGTGCTGGGAAAACTGGAAAACCATATGCAATAGAATGAAATTAAACCCCTATCTCTCACCCTACACAAAACTCAACTCAAAATGGATCAAGGACCTTGGAATCAGACCAGAGACCCTGCATCTTATAGAAGAAAAAGTAGGTACAAATCTTCAACTTGTTGGCTTAGGATCAGACTTCCTTAACAGGACTCCCATAGCACAAGAAATAAAAGCAAGAATCAACAACTGGGATAGATTCAAACTAAAAACCTTTCTCTCAGCAAAGGAAACTATCAGAAATGTGAAGAGAGAGCCTACAGAGTGGGAGAATATTTTTGCCAACCATACCTCAGATAGAGCGCTAATTTCCAGAATCTATAAAGAACTCAAAAAACTCTACACGAAGAATACAAATAATCCAATCAACAAATGGGCTAAGGAAACAGACACTTCACAGAAGAAGATGTACAAGTAATCAACAGATAATATGAAAAAATGTTCAACATCCCTAGTAATAAGGGAAATGCAAATCAAAACTACCCTAAGATTTCATCTCACCCCAATTAGAATGTCGATTATCAAGAACACAAGCAACAATAGGTGTTGGCGAGGATGTGGTGAAAAAGGAACACTCATACATTGCTGGTGGGGTTGCAAATTAGTGCAGCCACTCTGGAAAGCAATGTGGAGATTCCTCAGAAAACTTGGAATGGAAACACCATTTGACCCAGCTATCCCACTCCTTGGTCTATACCCAAAGGACTTAAAATCAGCATACTACAGAGATACAGCCACATCAATGTTCATTGCTGCTCAATTCACCATAGCCAGATTGTGGAACCAACCTAGATGCCCTTCAGTTGATGAATGGATAAAGAAACTGTGGCATATATATACAATGGAATATTACTCCGCAATGAAGAATGATAAAATTATGGCATTTGTAGGCAAATGGTCGAAATTGGAGAATATCATGCTAAGTGAGATAAGCCAATCTCAAAAAACTAAAGGACGAATGATCTCGCTGATAAGCGGATGAGGACATATAATGGGGGTGGGAGGGGTTAGCATTAGGTTTAGGGTTAGGTTTAGAGTTAGGCTAAGGAGAGCGGTAAGAATGAAGGAAAGAAGGACTGTATAAAGGGAAAAGGGTGGGAGGGGTGGGGGGAAGGGGAAAAAAAAGAAACATCATTACCCTATGTAAACGTAAAAAAATAAATAAAAAAAAAGTATTTTTGTTTGATATGTCTCAATTATACATATTAAGGGAATGGAGTAGGATAATTCAGAACATGTACACACATGCAATGATCAAATCCAGCCTCCTTCACTCTCCCCACCACATCCCAAATGTCTAGTAAATGGGGTGTATTTCTTTAAAAAACCTTATCCTTTGGATTTAGAGTGACTGGATGTCACGGTGTCAGTGTCCTTGCAGACAATAATTACCTGATTGACTTCAGACTGACTTTCCGCCAATATTTGCTCTTTTTTTCTAGCAGATATGCTTCACAACTAGAGGCAAAACTTAAGTCATTTAAGCCTTAACAGGTTTTTTTGTTGCTTTGTCCATCATCCTTGGGAAGTGCTCAAAGGACAGAAGGATCAGGGTCTTTCTTCTCTCCCCAGCTGCCTTATGTTGGGGCTCCTCAAGGATCAGGCCATCTGAAACCATCTTCTCTTTTCTTCCCATATCTTCTTCCCAGATGATTATTTAAGTTCCCCTAAAGGATTATCTTTATGTTGCATGTCTTTACTGAGATCTTTCCACTGAGAAATAAATCAACAGGTCCAACCTCTATAGAGACACCATCCTAGACCACTGTGTTGGTGTTTTAGTCAGATTTTTGCTGCTGTGACTAAAAAATAAAAACCTGACAAGAACAATTTTAAAGGAGGAAAAATTTATTTGGGGATCACTGTTTAAGAGGTATCAATCCACAGAAATCCAGCTCCATTCCTCGGCATTACAGGTAAGACAGAACATTATGGCAGAAGAGTGTGCTGGAGGGACATACTCATGGATTTCCAGGGACAGATGAGATTTCCCTGGTCTCCTGTAACCCATTATACTATTTTATAGACAAAAGCTCTTCTTACTTTGCACTGGAGCAGATCCCACCATAAGCCCCTTTCCAGCTTTCCCTGTGCCCTATGGAGGAAAGGAATCTTGCTCTCTTGATATTTTTCTAGCATTTTATTTATAATATCTATGAATTCCTAACTATATGTAATATACTATAATAAGAACTTGGATTTTAGAACCAGATAGAACCTGGTTTCCATCTTCTCCCCAGTGTGTTAGGAGGCTTGATTCAAAACTTGACAAAGATGCATTAGAAGCAACAGTCACAAAATATCATTTGGAGTTGCACAGGGACAAGTCTAGAATTCAGGATCTCTCCTTAACCCCATCTGCTGCCTCAGGTGCACAGGCAGGCAGTCCCATGTGCTGGCCCTGGGTAGGCTTGGCCTTGCTAGCACCACAGCACTGCTCCAGAGGCAGAGATGGCTGTGCAGAGCCTTCCTGTATACCGACCTTTAGAAACGCAATGCTTCCTCTTGTGGTTGACATTGACCAAAACTAGAGGTAGGAAGTTCCAGAGCCCCAGGGAAACTCTCTGTCATATGTGTACTGAGGTTGCCAGTAGCAGCAGTCCAGGATCAAAGGGTGAGCCCACTCCAGAGGACTTTGTGAGTGATAGAGGCAGGAGGAAATGACGACAGCTGCAGACATTTCTTTGCAGTTGAGAGACCTGACCTTTTCCATCTTTGCCTGGGTTTGGCTTTGGGCAAGCTCCCAATTTAACTTTGTTTAAATTCCCAGTCTGTAAAATGGAGATAATGTACCCACATCTGGGGTTGCTGTTAGGGTTGAAAGATTGAATTCATGGAGTGGTGTGGGGGTCAGCACAGGCCGACAACACTCCTGCAGTGCCTATGGTAGTGTTGCTTTTTCTACCCCTTGGTGGCAGAAACCCCTGGGAAATTTTAATAGCTACACAGAGTGCTATTATACAAGTATTGGACAGCTTTATATTAAAAACATAGGTGAAAAATTTCAGATGAACATTGTCAGAATATATTGTTGGCACACAGCAAATCAAGTGCATCTACCAAGCACAGTCATTGATTGAAACTCCTGGGCTCCATGTTAAATTCTTAGCTGTGATTATGTCAGTGGATGGGAGCACCTCCTTTGCATGAAGAGGGAATGCTGAGATGGGTTCTGCTTAGCAGTGACATTTTCCATCTTGAGCATGTATGACATCAGCTCTGTCTTTGTTCTCTCTCAACACAGTTGTTCTTTGACAAAGGAGTGACCAGTCAGAAACTGGGCCTGCTAGATTCTAAGTGACTTAAGTAGAGACTGCCAACTGTGGTTCTTTTCAGGTCCCCAGCAGATTCTGGTTCCCCACAGAAGGCTACTCTGCCCAAAAATATCCTGGTGTTTTCCAGGTGGAAAAATTTCTCTGCTTAATTTTATTCTTTCTCACAAAAGGTACTAAATGGAGAAGGTTGTCTCTAAACTGCCTTCTTCATGCTAGTTGTTTACCGGCATAGGAAGGGTGCCACTCTGTCTTCAAGGAGCCTTTGACTGTGCCACTTGGAGGGAAAAGACAGTCTCTGGGGAGATGTATGTGCAAGGGTGCTGAAGGAGTAGTGAGGCTCATGGGCAAAGGGGGGCTTCCCTGGAGAAGGTGTAGGATGAGGAGTGTTAGTACTCCCTAGACTCTCAGGTATTTGTCAGATGAATGAACAAAGGCTGACCACAGGGAGAGTACTGAGTAGAAGCACTTAGTGGGTGTTCAGAGGGGTTCTACCTATATTGCTCAATCCTGTAGTAAGGGAATGAGAAAAGGGAACAGAAATGGGACAAGGAGGGTTCTGATTACTCCTATGAAGGTGGCTTGGTGAAGCTTGGAGGAGGAAGGACAGTGGTCACCATGGATCAGTGAGTAGGGGAGCCAAGCACAGCTCCGCCTCTTGGTGAATGGTTCTTTATGGGAAGATGGACTGCTGTTCAGTTAGCAGAGGAGACCTGTGGGTGGGAGGAGGTGGGCCTTGGCCTTGAACATGGAACAGAAAGAAGGGAGGGCACTCCAGTGTGGAGAAAAGTCTGGAGGTTAGAGTAAATGTGATCTTGCAGAGGGCAGAGGACCTTGACCACTTTGGAGCCAGAAGGAACTATTAGGGAAAAACTGGAAGTACTGACAGATGCGGATGGTTAGGGTCAGGCTGAGGCTGTTCCCCAAGTGGGTCACTGCCTCAGCAAGCCAGAACCTTTGTACACACTCTTTGCTGATGCTGGCAACAGTCAAGTCATGCTCTTGGGGTGGGGGGAAGGAAAGCAGAATTTAGTGTGCATCATTACAAGTCAGGCATGCTGCCCAGGCATCACACATTCTGGTGCTAGCCCAGTGACACTGATGAGTGAGTGCACTGACATGTGTCCCCAAGGTCACAGGACAGTGCAGGGCAGGGTCAGGACCCAAGCTGTGTCCCAAGCCCAAGGGGTCTTTAGTGTCAACTGTTCACTTATCCAGTTCCTCAGAAGCATGTGTGAGCCTCACACACACAGGGACAGGAAAGGTGGAGGAAGCAGACCCTCTTGGTTCAAGCATGACTCTTCACTGTCTGGAGGTCATGGTTCTAAATGCCAGATACAGAGAAGCTCACCTTTTGCCTGGAAAGAATTTAACCCTTCAGGGTTTGGGTTGTGAAGAAACCTATCCTTGAAGATGAATTTTTGCTTTCCCCTTGGATTTCAGTGATATGGAAGAAAATTTTTATGCTTTTGGAGACAGATTTTCCTTTATGCTCAGTAAAGGATCTAATGAGACTGGCAACCTGGTTCCATGGGACTATGTTGGTTTGGACCAACAGGTGGGGGTAGACTAAGGTGCTATGTATGGTTCAGCAGGGATGGGAAATGGCAATGGAAGTCAGGAAGCAAACAGGAATTCTAATGCAGGTGTCCAGGACAAGGTGGAGGTGGACCAAGTTCAGAAAGAAATCTCTGGGAAGGTTCAGGGGCTGAGGTTCCCAGCAGAATTGCAACTCCCCCTTCTTCCAGCAGGTGATTCCCCACCAGGTCATTTTGACTTGGTATCTGAATGATTGATGTGATTTAGGATGTCCCTTGACATTTCTCTGCCTCCTTTTGCTGTTAGTCAGGGGAGAGCCTCTGGGCTGTTTCTGAAAACTGCTGATCTCCATGAGCATTTATGAACCTTGGGAAGAGGATCTCACCATCCCACTTTCAGAAAGGAGACTGTAGTTCATCAGTGCCTCCATGAAACACAGCAGCATGGTGAGGGCAGGGCTGGTCTTGCAGCAGCCCTGGGCCAAGCTCCTGCCAGGCAGATGCCTGAAGAATATTCAGGGTGTGCAGATCTGACCTGATGCTCCTGGAGGGATCTTGGGGACAGTGGCAGGTTGGCCTGTCCTTTGATCATCCATGTGGGGCCTTTCTCAGCTTACAGCACACAAACCTTCACTGAGGGCCTTGGGCACAACAAACCTGGCTGATAGTATCAGGGAGGGATCAGATCAAAATAACTTTGTTTAAACACATCCTTCCTCTGAACATCATTTATTTCATGTGTTCTCTTTTGAACTGGAATTCAATAATTGAAGTTTCTGGGTGTTGTAGACAGTGGTTTTTGTTTTTTTTGTTTTTTTTTTTTTTTTTGTCGTTACTTAAGAACCCAACCAGAAACACTGCAAAGGAGAGAAAGTTTATTTGAGGGCTCACAGTTTCAGAGGTCTTTGGCTATAGAAGTCTGGCTACATTGCTTGGGGCTCAAGGGGAGGCTCAACATCATGGCAGAAGAGTATGGCAGAAGGAAGCAACTCATGTGATGGTCAGGAAGCAGAGAGAGAGGTCTCCACTTTCCAGATATAAATTCATACCCCAGAGTCACACCCCTAGTTCCCACCTCCTCCTGCCACACCCTACCACTTCAGTTACCACTCAGTTTCACTGCGTGGTTTAAGACTTTCACAACCCCATCATTTTTCTTCTGAACCTTCTCTGCATTGTCTCACACATAAAGTTTTGGAGGACACCTGACATCCATAAAACCATAAAACTGAGTTTCCATTTCATACAGTTTTTGTTCAATACTTTGAACATTTTGATTGAAGATAGATAACTGAATTATCTTTGAAGCTGTTGATTCTGAGATTTATGCTATTACACTTTCAAAGAACAAGGGATGCCTTTGCAGGGCAGAGAGTCTCATTTGCTTCCCCCTTCATACTTGATTAATATCAGATCCAGGACAGAATGGGGATAGTCAGTATGGCACGAACTGAACTACGGGAACTGGAAATTGAGTGAGAACCTGAGAAGTGGCAGGCATCGTGCTGGGTTAGGCTAGCCTAGAGCTTGCAGATGAACTCCAGGAGATTAGAAACTGAGGCCATAGAGAAAACAATGGCAGTAGCAGCAGGTGAGGAATGCCAGCCTCTGACCCTCCAGGGGCTCATTATGCTTTGCTGTCATTACACACACATGACAGACCTCACACCCCAAGATCAGTGGTCACCCCTATTTTGAAAGGAAGATTTAGAACAGGAGTGAGGATGGGTGGTAAGAAAGTTGCCTGAAATTGGGACACTGTGCTTACAGCAAGGGACACTCTCCAAGGGTACAGAGGATAGCATTGTGAGAGGTAGTGGTGCTGCAGGGCACATTCTGAGGCAAAGAGACTCGTCCTGAGTTCTCCTGGTCTGTATGGGACATGGGTAGACTTGGGAATAAACTAACTCAGGCCTGAACTTCACCAGAATTTTTGTAGGCTGCAGCTCAGGGACAAAGAGTTCTCACTGGTCTGTGCTAAGTCTCTACACCAGTCATGTGATAGAAGGGGAGAGAGTTTCTCATCTGCCCACCATGGAGTCACTATGTGAGGATATACTGAGAGTTGGTCCGAGTGTCTCAATAGCTCCCCTTCTTGAATCCTGAGTTCTGGAGTGATGGGAGATGCAGTCACCCTCTAGTCCACCATCTTCGTTCTGACCCACAATCCAGCTATTTATTTCTTTCTCTGGAATGCTTTGGGTCATTCACATGCAAGGAAAATGTTATGCTGAATTTAATTGTGAGCTGGAGTAGATAAACATAAGTTTTGGTGTCAGAACAGCTCTTGTTTTGATTTCTGGTTACATTGGTGCATGCTAGTTACACAAACTTGGACAATTAAAAAAAAGGGGTGTCATGTCTGAGGAATTTGAAGCAGAATCATCTGAACAACAAACACAACCTGAAAAGCAGAGGGAAAAAATTAGGAAAAAGAAGATTCCAGCTTACCTGGATTCAGAAAAAGAATGAAGAAGAGAAGTAGTTCTGAAGATGGAAAATACCTAGCTCCCTGATCAAAAGTGAAGAAAATGGCTCAGAAAGACCACATTAAAAAAAAAAATAAAGAAGCTCCTGAAGTTTCCAAAGTAAACACAGGTAGAACATTAAGGTTATGGAGAGATATGCTATAGATGTTTAAATCCCTTATAGCCCATAAATGCCTTTAACTGTATTTTGATTTCTCTAGATATAGAATACTCTGCAGAAGACAAAATGAATACTATCAATACAAAACACAGTTCTCTACTAAAAATAAGAATGAAGTATAATAAAAAACATATAGGGAGACATAAAATGGTAGAAAACTTTATATTATTGAAATTATAATCAAAGTATGTATATGGCATCACTTCTATTATCCATGGCAATTGACAATATTCCTTTTATTTTACTTTTAATTGGCAAATAATAATGACATATGTTTATGGAGTAAAAGGAAACATGATCCATGTATACACCGTAGAATAATTATATCAAGCCAATTAGCATATTCTATTCAATACCTTACATACTTATTAGTGGTCAGAACATTTAAAATCCATCCTTTTAGCAATTTTGAAATATGTATTTTCAACTGTAGTTGTCATGTTATATAAAGGTCTTATCAAACTGAAATCTTGTACTCTGAATAATATCTTCCTTTTTCCAATTATCTACTTGTGTTCTTAATTTTCTCTATTGATTTCCTGTTTTTAATTTCATTGATTTCTGCTCTAATTTTTCCCCTTTTTTTTCTTCTACTTTGGAATTTACTCTTCTTTGGTAACCTAAGGATGAAACTTAATTATTGATCTGGTTTCTCCTTACTATACAATATATACATTCAATGCTATAAATCTTCCTCTAAGACTGCTTTCACTGCAGCCCATGAATGTTTTTTCAGGTATAGATCAACACAATAACTTTATTTTATGTATTTATTTTTATGTGGTTCTGAGGATTGAACCCAGTGTCTCACATGTGCCAGACAAAGTGCTCTACCACTGAGTCACAACCCCAGCCCCAGTCATCCCATGGATTTTGATAAGTGGTATTTTCATTTTCATTTAGTGTGAAATAGTTTAAAATGTCTTGTTAGATATCTCCTCTGATTTATGTGTTATTTAGATTTGTATTGTTTATTCTCCAAAATGGTTTCAAATTTTTCACTTTTGGTTATTGATTTCTAGTTTAAGTCCTTTATGATATGAAGCAGACACTGTATTTATTTTCTTCAATGTGTTAAGGTATGTCTTATGGGCCAGAAGTCGGTCTGCCTCGATGAATGTTACATGTGAGATTGACCAGACTTACTACTGGATCTGTTGATTTCTAATGGAGTGGTGTTTACATGTCCAAATATAAAGTCATCTGTTCCTCCTTGCAGATCTATCATGTTTGGCCTTATCTCTTTTGATGTTTTGTCAATAGGCACATATATTTGAAGGATTATTTTGTTTTCTTAGGGAACTGATTACCTGTAATGCTTCCCTTTAATGTTGATAATTTCCACTGCTCTAAAGTTGACTCTGCTTGAAATTAATATAGATTCCCACATTCTTTGAATTTTGGCATGAGATATCTCCATCTCCGCCCCCCCTATTTTTTTTTTTTTTTGGTACCAATGATTGAACCAAGACACTCAATCACTGAACTACATCCACAGCTGTTTTCATTTTTATTTATTTTAAATTTTAAGACAGAGGTTTGATCAGTTACTTAGAACCTCACTAAGTTGCTGAGACTGGTTTTGAACTTGCAGTCTCCCAAGTAACTGGGATTGCATGTGTGCACCACTGCACCTGGTCATCCCTTTACTATCTGTACCTTTATGCTTAAAGTGGATTTTTACAGAGAACATAGAGGAGGTCTTTATTTTTTTGTTCTACTGTAACTCTTTTAGTTGTTTTAAACTGTTGATGTTCCAAATTATTGTTAACATGTGAGTGAATATCTCCTTATCCGTTACTGTTTTATATTTTTAACCCTCATTCTTTGTTTCTATTTTGGCATTCCATTAATTTTATGCCTTTTATGGATTGACTATTTTATATAATTTCATTTTCTCTTCTTTCTTAGTGTATCAGCTGTGCTTCTTGAATCTTTCAGTGGTTGCTGAGAGATCTCAACATACAACTAATCCAAGTTAGTTGTAACTATACCACTTTATGAGTACTGTGACTTTCTTCTAATAATAAAACAATTCTAATTGTTTTCCCACTCTCTGTATAATTGATGTAATTCATTTCAATTATATATAAGTATACATAGCACCCATCTACCTATTTACTTATTTTCCATCTACATAAAGATTAAATAGGTGCTATTATTGCCTTTAGCAAACTGATAGATAATTAAGAATATGAAAAATGAAAAAAATATTTTTTGCCTTCACTTATTCTTTCTTTGATGCTCTGTCTTCCTCTCTGTAGTTCCAGGCCACTGACCTGTACTATATTTTTACTTTTGTGAAGACCTTTTCTTATTTTTTTTTCACATAAGGGATTTTATTAAGCAAACAGAATGTCTCCCTGCAGGGTAAGAGAGAAAATGAGAGGAAAAGAAAGGGAAAGAGAAAGGGCACGTACTAGAGAGAGTGGAAAGTGAGGAGGAGAAAGAAAGCAAGTGAGTAGGAGAGAAAAGCAAGAGTAAAGATGGCAGGGTAGCTACCCTGAAGCAGTTGAATTCTGCCAGGCTAACAGGGGACCAATAACAGAGAAGGATACTTGCAAGCTGACTGATGAATCAATAGCTAGCTAGGATGTTCAGAGACTGACAGTAGTTGGGAGGCGGGGAAACGGCTGAAACAGAAAGGATGGGGAGAGCAGCTTTGTACATTACATTCCCCCATTTCTGTTTTTATAAGAAAATTTTTTGTTCTCCAGTTCTTTCCGAAGACTTCTCTCTCCTTCCTGCCTAAGTGACTGGTGAGATGTAAAAAGTCCATTCTCCCAGGGGCAGTCTTCAACTTCCAGACTTCCAGAGGCAGATGGTTTTCATGGACTTCATTTCCTTGATTTGACTGATCCCCTATTTCTAAACTAACTGCCTGTCCCCAAATCTGGTTTCATTCACCCCTCTAATTTTAGGAACTCCTTTACTGCTATAGGGAAAGGGGGGTGATGACCAATCTGGCTTCTTCAAGCTGGAAGTGGGCAGCATGTGGCAAGCAGTTTGGAGTTCCCTTTTTACAAATTGGGTTAATTGAGGGGTCCATGGTAGAAGTCTGGTTGGGAAGAGCAGGTTATAAAGGCATCTGGGGATGGGTGCTTCTATGATAGAACAAAAAGACATGAGTACTGAAATGAGATTAATACTATATAAATGTTGCAGAATCTGGAACATGCCAATGAATATCCTCACCAGGGGTGGAAGAACTGAGAAGTTGTTTCCATAACAAGGCCTAGCAAAGGCTGGAGAGGACAAGCCTTTTATTTGGCAACTTTAACATTGTTTAGGTTATTGGGAATGTAAACACAACATTTAAATCTTATTGTCATTGATGTAAAATATTCCTTTATTGGAATAACCTGTGTTTAGTAGAGATCTCTATACTTCTGTTACTTAGGGCTAGGTAATCATACTAACAAACATACATTAAGCCTACCTGTGTAGCTTAGGAAGGTCTGTAGGCCTTAAACTGACTAAAATCTTCTGACTCTGGCCTTTTTTGTAGCTTTTAGTTTTTATCTGGCCTTTTTTATAGCTTTTAGTTTTTATTCTAGTGGGCTAACACAAGTGTACATCTTAAGTTACATTTAACTATTATTTCTTTTAAATACCCAAGAATGACTATATTTTGTTTTTAACTGTTTTTCTAGGTGTTTAATATCAAACTGGTCAAAGTGACCTGTTCCTTTATGTTAAAGAGTCACCTTAGTTCCCACAGAGGTCACTCATAGAGAACTTGAGAGCCTTAGCTTTAGTGCTGTCCATTAGGCAGGGTCTCCTAGATAAGGTGGATTCCCTTGAAAGCATTAGAGGTGTCTCCCTTTTTCCATGACCCTCCTCTGCAACAGGTGCACTGATTGACTTGTCATCCTCTAGTGACCTCATGAATCTCCTTGATTAGGAGGTTGTGTGACCCACCCAGAGTTGCAAAGCTCCTTAGAGAAGTCCTCTTATTCCCTGGGTTCAGGCTGACTTTGAGGGAAAGACCCAAATATGGACTTTCCTTGACCTCTACATTTAATCTCAATCTCTAAGTTTGATCTTAAACATCAAGTAAGCCAGTCTCACCAGTCATAAAGTAAGAGTACTGGGTTTTAACTTCAATGTCTATAACTTTACAGTTATTTACCACATTTTATCTAATTGGGATCTACATTATCTGTCCTATAGGTGATGGTTTACTATTTATTTCAAGTTAATCTATGGGGTACTTCTGCAAAATATCAGGCAACAGTTAGAGTTTACAAGGAAAATACAAAATGGATTCACCAACAGTAAAACATTCAGTTTGTACAATAGCTATCTTGAATTTTGGCTGAGTTATTCATTATATCCCCTGTTTGAGATCACAGTAATCTTTACAACAAACATCAAACTTTTGAACACAACTTTAAATGAGTTAAAGTTTGGCTTACTTTGGACCCATTCTAAAATGCAGCAGGGTTGTGAGGCAGAGCCTTATCTCAGGTAAGGTGGGGCTTTTCACAAATCTTAGGTAAAATGTGCTAATCATGAAGCTAATTTTTCCTCTTTTGCCATGACCAGCATGATCAAATTCTCAAGTTCAGTGAGGGGCAAAGGAGTATTAGAAAATAAAGGTTTATAAACACAGACTTTGAAGATTAAGCTGAGATCAGATGGAACTCTGTTCTCTGATGGAAATGCAAATCTAAAGAGTTATGTCAGCAATCTTTATATAATTGTGTAAGCATTATTATTTGTTTTCAGGAAAGTTAGAGACTAGGACATTAATATAACTTTTTTCAGAGCTGCAAAGTGCAATGTTAGGAGCTCTGTGTAGCTCTCAAGGAAGTCCATTGTCCAAAGTCACGAGGTTAGAACCCCAATCTCAATCACTGTTGTCCCATTTTTGCTACTGCACATTACACTCTTTCTTAAATGTCATTTTAGGCAGAGTACATATATTGACTCCTGAGTCTATATGAACATTAGTTAACACAATTTAACATATCTAAAACATAAATCAAAGAAAGGCTGAGAGAGCTTTTAACTTTCCTTTTGTGTGGCAGAGTGGCAAAATGCTTTCATGTTTCACAATATTAACCTTTAAACAAATCAAGATTTCACTAACATTTAGAAATACATTTACATTTAAATTTCTTTTATCTCACTGTAACAAATTTTACATATACCCTATTGATGACAGGTCCTATAATACAACATTAAATGATAAGTTTAAAATTACCATTACAGACAAGTTTAATTTGGAGAATAGCAGCTTGATGAATTTTCTGCTTTAAAGACTTGTATACCTGGAAAATATGAACACATTTAATATACAAAGAATAATGTTTAAGTTTGTTACTCCATGGAATAACTTTGTAAATTAATCAGATGTATCTAACAAACACATTTGAGTAATCCCATGTCAACTCTAATTCAGTCATCCTATTATTAAAAAAAAACAAGATATCAGACAAGTGTACCAACAGTATTTGCCGTCTCTTTCCTGTTGAAGAAAAGTCCTAGAAAAATTGATGTTAGACATTTTATACACATCAACATTTTATTAGTTTGACCGCCTAGAGACTTGTGAGTTAATTTTAAAGACATTTTACTTCTATTAGTTTACTCAATTTAAATTGAACCTTTTTAAATCATGTGAATTAAAAGTATTTGGATCCATTTTTTTTATTTTAATTTTTATGCGTGCTTATACTTAACACAAAAGCAAAGGACTTGTAATGCTTATCTTCATTGCAGTGTATTTTGTTTTTGTTTTTGTTTTTTTGGGTGCTGAGGATCGAACCCAGGGCCTTGTGCTTATAAGGCAAGCACTCTACCAACTGAGCTATCTCCACAGTTCCCTCTCCACTGCAATGTAACAGATGTTCAAAAATAACTCTAGAGTTGTATAAAAAGAACTGATCAAAAATCATTAACCTAGGTATGTAGGATCAAAATTGTGAGCTCAAAAATATAGCAATTAAGAAAAACAATAGGGGGGGAAGGGAAAAAATGGCAGAATGAATCAAACAACATTACCCTATGTAAATTTATGATTACACAAATGGTATGCCTTTACGCCATGTACAGACAGAAAAACAACATGTATCCCATTTGTTTACAAAAAAAAAAAAAAAAAAAAAGAAACAAAGTGAATTCCAGTGAGTCAGTTTGATGTCTTGTAATATGGACTGCATGCGTAATTCAGTCCTGTTCTGAGATATGGAAAGAATTGGTCTAGGGTTGAACCAGTAGCTCAGTGGTAGAGCTCTTGCCTTGCACATGTGAGGCACTGGGTTTGATCCTCATAAATAAATAAATGATATTAAAAAAAAAAAAAGAAAAACAATAGTCCTAGAAGAAAAATGATAATGGTCATTAATTATAGCATGAGAAAATGAGAAAGAGAAGGGCAGAGAGAAAAGTTGAGGAGAGATAAGGTGATCTATGTTGCAGCCCAGGAGAAATTTATTTTTTTATTTTTTTATTTTATTTTATTTCTTTTTTTTGCTGTGCTGGGGATTGAACCCAGGGCCTTGTACTTGTGAGGCAAGAACTCTACCAACTGAGCTATATCTCCAGCCCTCAGGAGAAATTTAAAGTGGACACTTTTTTTTTCTTGAGTTTGAGACTGGTCTCCCACTGAGCATTCTGGCTTCCTCCATTTACATTTCAATGTAAGCCTTGACTGAGATCTGAAAGAGGCTAACAGGTTCTAGCAGAAACTTGATGCCTAGGGCATTTTAACCCTTTTTCCTGGTTAGTAATCAATTCAGGTTTGGGTGCAGACAATTGTGAAACAATTTGGGATGCAGAAAATTGTGAAACAATCTCCCACTACTTGTGGGGAATGGGGCTGCTATATCATACTCCTTACTGGGACATGCCACTGATGGTTGGACTGGTTACTCCCTCCATGCCGGTGTATGTTGGACCTCGTGGCAGGAGGACTAGGTGGGCTGGGCTGGGGAATAGAAGCAGAAACAGAACTTAGTCAAAGTTGGAGGAGGAGGAGGAATTAAGGGGGAGAAAAAGTCAAAAGGAAGTGTTTGAGTTTGCAGGAAGAGTGAAGAAACAAGAAAGAAGAGACTTGAAGATAAGGAATCCCTTTCCATTCCACTCACTACACAAATGAATTTTGATGGCTTTAAGTCAGGGGTCAGGCAAAGGGTTCCCAGGGTTGAATCTGCTGGAATGGAGGACCCAGATCCCATGGTGGACACTGATACAGCCGAATCTGTGGGCAGGGCCTATGTGGCCATTTTGGATTGATTATCTAAAGGGTACCATGGCCAAATATAAGCTGGGAGTCAGGCGAAGGGTTGAATATGCCAGAATAGAGGACCCAGATCCCATGGTGGAGACAGTTACAGCTGAATCCGTGCCCTGGCGTCCCGAGGCCACAGAGTAGTTGGCTGGAGTTGAGGAGGCAGCACAGTAATGGTGTCATCACACAAGCATCAGTCTGTGTGCCGGGAAAAAGCTGAGAGGCATTGAGGACCTGATATCAGGGTTTGTGTGTGTGAGTGCAAGTGTGAGCGTGAGCACGAGATGAGCCTCAACCCTGAGAGAGAATCTCCACCATAAAATCAGGAATCCACCCGGCCTATAAGACAGACTAAGAGGCCAGCTGTAACTATAAAAGTTGTGGCTGGGGGTACCCCCACCCCTCAGCCGCCTTGAGGGTCCCGGATAAACCGACTTAGGGGAACCTGCCTAGAGGACTCACCAATCTGAAGTCCAGTGATGGATGCAGAGCATCCATCAGCAGAGCATCCGGGCAGAATGGAAGGTGAGGCTGTGTCTTCAATTCTTTTTAATTACTTAAATTTAAAAAAACCTTGTTTTTTCTCTTTAGACTTTCTGGTTTGTTAGCCAGTAACTGAATCATGTGTTTATTAGGTTTTTAAATAATAATGCAGTATTATTCAGGCAGGCCTGTCTCGTTTTGATTGTTCATAATTATCAATAGGATTTTCAACCTAATTTTGTATATTTAATTCATTTTCATTAATTTCCCAACTACTTCTAATTTTTCTTTTGATTTCATCTTTAAAACAAGATACTTAAAAGGAGATACATATTTTACTTTCTATTTTGTTTTTTTAATTCCATTTTGTAATTGTAGCTTTTTTTCTTATTTTTGTCCATTTCTTAATCAGAATCAGAACTTATGACCTATAAAGAACTACATAATGGAACATTACTCAGTCATAAAGAAGAATAAAATTATGGCATTTGCAAGTAAATAGATAGAGTTGGAGAATATCGTACTAAGTGAGATAACCCAATTCCCAAAAAAACCAAAGGTCAAATGTTTTCTCTGATAAGTGGGTGCTGATACATAATAGGGGGGGTAAGGGAAGAATGGAGTAACTTTGGATTGTGTAGAGGGACATGAGGGGAGGGGAGGGGAGGGGAGGGGGCAGGGGTAAGGAAAGATGGTGGAATGAAACAAACATCACTACCCTATGTATAAGTATGAGTACACGAATGGTATGACTGCGTCATGTACAATCAGAGAAATGAAAAGTTATATTCAAAAAAAAAAGGAAAAGAAAAAAAGAAACCTATGTAGTACATAGAAAAAGAAAAAAGAACTCATCAGTGTTTTTCCTGGTCTATTTAAGATACGGTAATTTTAAAAATGATTTTATGTGTACTATAGTTATACATACTAGCAGAGTTCATTTTGACATATTCATACATGCATGGAATACAATCTTCTCTCTTTCATTCTCCACTACTTACACTTTCCTTCCTTCCTTCCTCTTCCTCTATTCTACTGGTTACTGTTTTATTTACTTATTGTTTTTTAATTATAGATATACATAAAGATGGAATTCACTGTGTTATATTCATATATGTACCTAGCATAATTTGATCAATTTTATTCCATAGTTCCTCCCTTTTCCCAGACCCTCCTCCCTCACCTTCAATCCCCTTCCTCTACTCCAGTTATCTCCCTTCTATTTTCATGGGATCCACCCCAAATTTTTTCCTCTTATTTCACTCTATCTTTCACTTGTGAGAAAACGTTCCACCCTTGAATTTCTGCCTCTGGATTATTTCACTTAGCATGATTTTCTCCACTTCCATCAGTTTGCCAGCAAATGACATAATTTCATTCTTCCTTATGGCTAAAATAAAACTCTATGGTATATATATATATATATATATATATATATATATATATATATATATCACATTTTCTTTATCCATTCATCTACTGATGGGTACCTAGGCTGGTTCCATAACTTGGCTCTTATGAATTGTGTTGGTATAAACATTGATATGCCTGTATCACTATGGTAGGCTGATTTTAGTTCTTTGGAATGAATAACAAGGAGTGAGATATCTGCATCATGTGGTGGTTTCATTCCTAGTATTTTGAGGAATCTCCATACTGCTTTCCAAAATGATTGTACTAGTTTGCAGTACACCCACAATGAATGACTGCAACTTTTCCCCACACCCTCAGCAGTATTTATTATATTTTGTATCTTGATGATTGTCATTCTAACTAGAGTGAGATAAAATCTCAAAGTAGTTTTGGTTCATATTTCCATGATTACTAAGGATGTTGATTATTTTTTCCATATATTTTTGACCATTCATATGATGCATGGTAATTTTTATATTTGTTCCAGTTGTGTGCAATGTCATTGCTATACTTATAAAATTACTTATGAATAAGAATACATTATCTTTTTAAAGATTATCAGTTGTGCATCTATATAATTGGAAACTTTATTTACTTGAAAGTGATGTTACATGTGTAAGTATATATGCATGAATATATCTTCCTTACAGAAGTATTTTTTCATTATTTTATTTTTAATGTTTCTGTATCATTATTTGAAATGAGTTTTATGTAAACATAATTTGTATTTGTATCTCTCTCATTCCAAGAATCTCCCCTTCAATAAAAGAAATTAATTCCTTCCTCTTTGCATGTTTGTCTTAAAAATCTGCTACTCTTTCTGCCACTGTTTAATTTACCATGCTTTCTAAGTAAATGTAAATATGTGTGTGCATATTTGTATATACACATATATATTTATATGCTGCATGTGCACACACAAATATATAATTTATAACCAATTACATATGAATAAATTTTCCTTTCTGACATTTGTTCATCTCTTAAGAATTATTTAATTCCCCATTTTTTATTTCTGTAGAATTTTGAAACTTAAATATACCGTATTTGTTTTATTTGGGCTGGATTTAGACCATACCTCCCATTACTAAAGTTGGATAACTCTCCCTGACGTTATTCAAATGCTTTTCCTTTTACTCTGTTGTGGCTTTTTCACAGCCTGACCTTATTTTATGGTTACTAGTGTATGTGAACTCAATGCAACCTCCTTAAGGACCATAGCTTTTCCTCAGTTAGCTTTGTGTCTCATCTCTTTCTTCTTTTGTCTTTGAATGGATTCTGTTCCTGTTGCCAGAACAAATGATTTCTGAACTAACTTACAGTGACTTACACTAAGTGATAAAGGTGAGGTAGGGTAGAAGACAGATGGTAAAAAGAGAGATAAAAGGATCTAATACCATGACCTTTAAAGTCTGGACCTTGTATGGGAGAGAGGGTCCCTAAGATCACTCCTCCAATCTGATGAATTACCAGGAGGACTCAGAGAACTTAGCCTATAGTTTTACTCATAGCTATAACTTATTACAACAAGAGCTACAAAGCAAAATCAGCAAGGAAAAGACACACTGGTAAAGTCTGCAAGAAATGACACAAGCTCCTGAGATTCTTCTCCCAGTGGAGTCACACAAGACATGCTTAACTCCCCCCAGCATCTGTGAAATGTTGTCAACCAGGGATTCTGCCCTGAACCTCAGAGCCCAAGATTTTTATGGGGTACATATTATGTAGTCATCCTCAGTCTAACATGTACTCCATTTCCAGACTCTCAGAAAGAAATCAAGCATTCAGCAAAACCCACTTTCTACAATCCTTTAAGGAAAGCAAACGAGTATCATTATCATCAGGGTTGCATGCATTTTACTCAATCTAAGTCCTCGGGTGCCAGGAAAGAGCCAACATTGCAAGTATGCCATTCTAAGGTTAGCAATGAGGCTCCCTATGATAACCTGTGCCTGAACAGACCTCCATCACTTTCATGTTTATAGTATCTTGCGCATTCCTTCATGTTTCAGCCAATTTTCAAATTGTTTCTTTTATTGTGTTGTTTGTTTACATTTTTGTCCCCAGCATACAACTCCAGTTATCAAAGAACTTGGTGTCTGTCCAGCAGAAGAAACTGACAAGGAAAGGAACAAAGAGAGTACAGTGCGGTAAGTACAAACTACTGTTAGTACATCTGAGAAGGATTGGTGGAATGTATGCTTGAGAATATATTCTTGAAGCAGGAACATGGGTCCTGATATTTATCACATTTATAGAATAAAATATACACATAGCATTACAATATTTGACAAATTGCTAGGAAATTAGCTTACAAATATGTTCGTTTGATAGTTGCAGAGGATAAAAGAGAAACCTCTTTGAAATCTAATACATCCCAGCAGGGCATTATGCACCATGACTGTAATCCCAGAATTTAGGAAGCCGAGGCAGAAGGAATGCAAGTTTGAGGCCAATGTCAACAAAGTAGCAAGACCTTAGCAACTTTGTGAGACCCTGTCTGAATACAAAAATAAAGAAAAAGGGCTGGGGATATAGTCAGAGTGATACTTTGCCTCTGGGTTCAATCCAAAGCACCAGAAAAAAAAATTAATAAGAAAACTCACATCATATCCCATCAGAACTGAAATACACAGAAGTCAACCTTGACACAAAAGTTTAAAAATTAGGATGCCATAAAATAGTCCAAGATAAAGGACAGTGATGTAAAGCAAGGATCATGGCTTTCAACCCATCAGAGGTATTCTCTAGAGTAAAAGTTGACTTCATGCCAACTTTACCTTTAATGAGAGGAAACAAAGGAAGATATCTACAAATTCACTGTGGTTCAGAAAAGTGAGATATATAACTAATTAGAAAATGCCAGAAGGCCAGATTGGTTGAACAATATTCAAATGCATCTTTGTGTTTAGCCTAAATGTAATTTTGTATTTAACCTAAATGTTAGTATTTCTCCCCTTTTAGTTTTAACATTGACCTACAACTTTACATCCACCATTGCTTCAAGGTCTTCCCCCAATCAACTAGAAATAGATATATATTTCACTTTAAAATCTAATAATACATCCCCTCCATGCCAGTGATTTCTGTTAACACCTATGAAGAGAATGAGTAATGCAGCCCCAGCCTCAGCTTGGAAGTGTTAATTGCTTGTCCACCTCATCAGGAATCACCAAATATACCACAGACCCACCATGTGTGAAATGAACCCCTGACTCCACACCTGGTCCTATGGGTGAGGGTATTATCTCATCAGATGTGCAAAGCAGACCCAGCAGTGTCCCTGACATCTTTCTTTCCCATCATCCATTCTTGTCCTTCTCATAAGGTTGCTTCAAATCCAGCCATGAAGTCTCTGTCCTCATATCTTCCACCAACTGACCTGTTCTGGCCCTCAGCAGAGATACCAACACCTATGCTTGACTCCTGTCATGCACTCTCCACATGCATCCAAACTGATCTTCTCAAAAGTGTGCCAAATTAGTCAATCTCCTATTGAGTGCACTGTGATTGTTTGTGAGGTTAAAGGAAAGATACTGAAGACCCTGAATAACACCAACACAACTTTTCACTTCCAGCATCAGCCCAGAGCATTTATGGATAAACAGATATGAATAAATGTATATACACACACATACACACACATGTATGATTCCCAAAAAATGCACACATATACATACACATATATGATCACAGCATGCACACACACACACACCATGAGTATTAAATTTGTTAATTAAAAAGGCTCAAGATATGTTCTGGTTCTTCTCTCATTGATAAGTCTAAGGGATTGCTTCCTCTAGTTTTCAGAGTTAAGGCTAATTATTAGTAATTTAGGAAATCTGAATTTGTAATAAGGCTATGTCCTTTCAGAGAGGATCTATCTACTCTTTCCCCTAATATTTATTAAAACTATATTTTATTGAAGTAAAATTTACATACTCATTAAGGTAAGCCCTCTACTTATGAGACAGTCACCCCCTATTCTCCTCTTCCACTAGCTTCTGACCACTACCCACTTTCCTATCTCCATAGATTTACCTAATCTGGATATTACACATGAATGTAATCATACACCACGTTATTTTTCATATCTTAGCATGTCAGAAATGAAGCATACTTAACCAAATTCCTCATACAGATTTTCATTGCTTTTTGGGAAGTTTATTACAAAAAGTTACTTTAGAGTATTTTCCATAGCTTAATTAATAGTAGTAGTAATCACAATGAATTACTAACTGAATAGAAATTTGCAAAAATTGCATTTGCCAAGTCTCAGTCATTCAAACAGTGGTTTAATAAGCTAGAGAAAGGTTGTCACTGGAAATTAAAAGAACATAGTATCCCTGAATCTTACCATCACTTCTCTTTCTAAGGAGATGAGTTACTCATAAAACAAATGCCATGAGACTTTTTTTCTTTTTGGTGGTGCTGGGGAATCAAATCCAGGTTCTTACACATGCTAGGCAAGGGTTCTACCACTGAGGAACATCCCCAGCCTGAGATGAATTTTTTAAAGCACAGAAAGGAATTTGGCTGAAGTAGGACTTTGCAAAAGGTTACTCAGTAAGTTACCACTCTCTCCCAAGGTCAGGGATGGTGGTGGAGTAGTGGAGCAGTAGCATTGTGTTTGTCCCAGACAATCCAAGATACCTGCCAGGAGCCCAAGCACCTTCTAAACCTGGTGCAGCAGCAGCTTCTGCAACTCCTCCTTCCAAGCCACATCTGAGGTCCTCACCAGGACAAGCTAGCTCTTCCGAAGTTGGCTCCAACATGATCAGCCTGAGGGGGACTGTTACAGAGGACGGGATCAACTGCAAAAAGTTAGTAAAAAAAATGATGGTAGAACATGGGCCAATCCTTATGTCCTGCATCAACAATAACTTTACAGAGTTTGGTCAGGATAAAGTAAGGTAAGGTTTTATGGTGAGCCAAAAGGAGTATGGACAGGCAGTTACAGATTTCCATCTTATCATGAGATGAGACCCCAAACCACATATTATTGATCAGATTCCCAAAATTGTTAAACTATACATCATTACCTAGCCGTTTCTGGTGCTGTAGAGAAAACAGGCAGAATCTCCAGGATTCTATTTGCTGGGCAAGGTAATTATGAACCTCCGTTATCTCACATTTTCTTTCATTGGTTGTATGACCATGGAAAAATTCTGTGATCAAATGTAACAATGCCCTGAGGGAGGCTTTTTCAGATGCCATGTTGACCAGGGAGTGGGAGGCTCAGGTGAGCTGGCTTCTGGGCTTCTTACACATCCTGCCTTCACAGTTCAGGTCATGTTCCTGACAAGCTCAGGAAGTTCCCCGACCATGCAAAGACAACCTGTTACCCAACCGTGCCCCGTGGGGACACTCTAAATATAGCATGATCCCAGCAGCAAGGACCCACACCCTGGGCAATTCATCCAAAACCAACCGTTCCTTCCCAAGAAAACCAAAAGAGCAGAAAACCGATGAAATATAATTTTGGTGGTTTAAAGCTATGGGTCTCAACGTATGGTCACCAATTCAAGCGCATGAACATCAGGAGGAAATTTGTTTGAAATGCAAATTCTCGGTTGTGAAGACCTGTTCAGTCAGAAACTCTGGGCTGCATCTTAGCAGTCTATGAGCACCAAACACTCCAGAAGTCCCTAATGCTTAATCATTTAACTATCGCAAAACCATAGTGGCAACAGGGAGGTACAGAACAAAGATTACCTTGTTAGCTAACTGCAAAAGCAAACCTTAGTTATTCTTTTTAATTCATTTTTATTGCAAACAAATGGTATACATCTTGTTTCTCTGTTTGTACTTTAAGTAGAGGCATACCATTTGTGTAATAATACATTTACATAGGATGATGTTGTTTGACTCATTCTATCATTTTTCCTTCGCCCCACTCCGACCCCTCTTTTCACTCTGTAAAGTCCCTCATTTCTCCATTCTTGCCTCACTCCCACCCCCCATTATGTGTCATCATTCACTTATCAGTGAGATTATTCGTTCTTTGTTTTTTTGAGATTTGCTTATCTCACTTAGCATGATACTCTCCAATTTCATCCATTTGCCTGCATAATTTTATTCGCATTATGGCTGAGTAATATTCCATTGTATATATATATACCACAGTTTCTTTATCCGTTCAAAAATTGAAGGGCATCTAGGTTGGTTCCACAATCTGGCTATTGTTAATTGAGCAGCTATGAACATTGATGTGGCTGTATCTCTGCAGTATGCTGATTTTAAGTCCTTTGGGTATAGGCCAAGGAGTGCGATAGCTGTGTCATATGGTGGTTGCATTCCACATTTTCTAAGGAATCTCCATACTGCTTTCCAGAGTGGCTGCACTAATTTGCAGCCCCACCAGCAATGTATGAGTGTACCTTTTTCCCCACATCCTCTCCAACACCTATTGCTGCTTGTATTCTTACTAATTGCCATTCTAATTGGGGTGAGATGGAAACTTGGGATTGTTTTGATATGCATTTCTCTTATTACTAGAGATGTTGAACATTTTTTTCATATATCTGTTGATTGCTTGTAGATCTTCTTCTGTGAAGTGTCTGTTCATTTTCTTAGCCCATTGGTTGATTGGGTTATTCGTATTCTTGATGTAGAGTTCTTTGAGTTCTGTATGTATTCTGGAGATTAGTGCTCTATCTGAAGTATCAGTGGCAAAGATTTACTCCCACTCTGGAGGCTCTCCCTTCACACAACTGATGATTTCCTTTGCTGAGAAAAAGCTTTTTAATTTGAATCTACCCCAGTTATTGATTCTTGCTTTTATTTCTTGTGCTATGGCAGTCCTGTTAAGGAAGTCTGATTCTAAGCCAACATGTTGAAGATTTGGACCGACTATTTCTTCTATAAGATGAAGGTTCTCTGGTATGCATATTAAGTTGAGTTTTGTGCAGGGTGAGAGCCAGGGGTTTAGTTTCATTCTGCTGCCTACGGATTTCCAGTTTTCCAAGCACCATTTTTTGAACAGGCTAACTTTTCTCCATTGAATATTTTTTGCCCTTTTGTCTAGTATGATAAAATTGTACTTATTTGGGTTTGTATCTGTGTCCTCTATTCTGTACCATTGATCTACCTGTCTATTTTGATGCCAATACCATGCCGTTTTTGTTACTATTGCTTTGTAGTATACTTGAAGGTCTGGTATTGTGATGCCCCCTGCTTCACTCTTCCTGCTAAGGATTACTTTAGCTATTCTAGGTTTCTTATTCTTCCAGATGAATTTCATGATTGCTCGCTCTATTTCTGTAAGGTACATCATTGGGATTTTAATTGGAATTGCATTGAATCTGTATAGCACTTTTGGTAGTATGGTCATTTTGACATTATTAATTCTTCCTATCCAAGAACATGGCAGATCTTTCCATCTTCTAAAGTTTTTTTTAATTTCTTTGTTTAGTGTTCTGTTGTTCTCATTGTAGAAGTCTTTCACCTCTTTTGTTAGATTGGTTCCCAAGTATTTTTTTTTCAAGGCTATTGTGAAATGGGTAGTTTTCCTAATTTCTCTTTCTGAAGATTCATCACTTGTGTATAAAAATGCATTGGATTTATGAGCATTGATCTTATATCCTGCTATTTTTTTGGTGGAATTTCCTAGTTCCTCTAAATATAGAATCATGTCATCAGTAAATACGGATAGTTTGAGTTCTTCTTTTCCTATTTGTATCCCTGTAATTTCTTTGGTCTGTGTAACTGCTCTGGCTAGAGTTTCCAGGACAATGTTGAATAGAAGTGGTGAAAGAGGGCATCCGTGAATTGTTCTATTTTTTAGGGGTAATGTTTTCAGTTTTTCACCATTTAGAATGATATTGGTCATGGGCTTAGTATAGGTGACTTTTACAGTGTTAAGAAATGTTCCCACTATTCCTATTTTTTCTAGTGTGTTGAGCATGAAGGGGTACTGTATTTTATCAAATGTTTTTTCTGCATCTATCAAAATAATCATGTAAGTCTTGATTTTATGTCTGTTGATATGGTGATTTACATTGATTGATTTCTGGATGTTGAACCAACCTTGCATCCCTGGGATAAAAGCCACTTGATTGTGGTGCACTATCTTCTACATATATTTTTGTATGCAATTTGCTAAAATTTTTTTGAGAATATCGCATTGATGTTCATTAAAAATATTGGTCTGAAATTTTCTTTCCTTGATGTGTGTCTGTCTGGTTTAGGTATCAGGGTGATATTGGCTTCATAGAATGAGTTTGGGAGGGTTCCCTCCTCTTCTATTTCACGGAATACTTTGAGGAGTATTGGAATGATCTCTTCCTTAAAGGTTTTATAGTATGTAGCTTAGAACCCATCTGGTCCCGAACTTTTCTTTGGTGGTAGGTTTTTGATGACTTCTTCTATTTCATTACTTGAAGTTTATCTATTTAAATTGTGTGTTTCCTGGTTCATTTTAGGTAATTCATATTCCTCTAGAAACCTGATGTCTTCAAGGTTTTCCGTTTTGTTGGAGTATAGATTTTCAAAATAGTTTCTAGCTATGTTTTGTATTTCAATTGTGTCTGTCATGATATTTCTTTGTTCATTCTGAATTTTAGTAATTTGAGTTTTCTCTCTCCTTCTCTTTGTTAGTGTTCTAAGGGTTTATCAATTTTGTTTGTTTATTCAAAGAACCAAATTTTTAGTTTGTCAATTTTTTGATTGTTTCTTTTGTTTCAGTTTCATTGGTTTCATCTGTGACTTTAACTATTTCCTGTCTTCTACTACTTTTGGTGTTGCTCTGTTCTTCTTTCTCTAGGGTTTGAGCTATAGTGTTAGGTCATTTATATTTTGATTTTTTTCTTCTTTTATTGAATGCACTCCATGAAATAAATTTTCCTCCCGGAACTGCTTTCATAATGTCCCAAAGATTTTGATGTGATGTATCTTTGTTATCATTTACCTGTAAGAAATTTTTATTTCCCCCTTTTGTCTTCTGTTATCCATTCATCATTCAACAGCATATAATTTAATTTCCATGTGTTGGAGTAGTTTCTGTTCCTTATTCTGTCATTTATTTCTAATTTCAATCCTTTATGATCTGACAGATTAAAAGGTTGTATCTCTATCTTCTTGTATTTGTTAACAGTAGCTTTGTGGCATAATATAACGTCTATTTCAGAGAAGGATCCATGTGCTACTGAGAAGAAAGTGTATTCACACTTTGTTGGATGGTATATTCTATGAATGTCCATTAAGTCTAAATTATTGATTGTGTGATTAAGATATATGGTTTCTTTGTTCAATTTTTGTTTGGAAGATCTGTCCAGTGGGGAGAGAGGTGCGTTAAAGTCACCTAGTGTTATTGTGTTGTGGTCTATTTGATTCCTGGAATTGAGAAGGATTTGTTTGACGTCCATGGATAAGCCACTGTTTGGGGCATAGATATTTATGATTGTTATGTCTTGCTGATTTATGCTTCCCTTAAGCAGTATGAAATATCCTTCTTTATCCCTTTTGACTACCTTTTGCTTGAAGTCCATATTATCTAATATGAGCACATGGATACTCTGCCTTTTTTGCTGAGTCCATGTGCATGGTATGTTTTTCTCCATCCTTTCACCTTTAGTCTATGGATATCTCTTTTATGAGATGAGTCCCTTTCAGGCAGCATATTATTGGATGTTTCTTTTTAATCCAATCTGCCAGTCTATGTCTTTTTACTGATTAGTTCAGGTCATTAACCTTCAGGGTCATTATTAAGATATGATTTGTATTCCCAGTCATTTGACTCATTTTTCTTTTTTAACATGACTCTGTGTCTTCTTTATTTGGCTATTCCTTTAATGTAGTTCCTCCCTTTGCTGATTTACATCATTGTTTTTCATCTCTTCCTCATGGAATATTTTGCTGAGAATGTTCTGTAGCACCAGCTTTGTTTTTGTAAATTCTTTTAGCTTTTGTTTATCATGGAAAGATTTTATTTTGACATCAAATCTGAAGGTAAGTTTTGCTGGGTATAAGATTCTTGGTTGGCATCTGTTTTCTTTCAGAGCTTGAAAAATGTTGTTCTAGGCCCTTCTAGCTTTTAGGGTCTGGGTTGTAAAATTTGCTGATATCCATATTGTTTTCCCCTTGAATGCAATTTGACTCTTTTCTTTTGCAGCCTTTAAAATTCTGTCTTTATTTTGTATGTTAGGTATTTTCGTTATACTGTGCCTTGGTGTGGATCAGTTGTAATTTTGTTCATTGGGAGTCCTATAATCCTCTTGTTTTTGATTTTCCATTTCTTTCTTCAGATTTGGAAAATTTTCTGATATTATTTCATTGAATATATTGTTCATTCCTTTGGTTTGTTTCTCTGAGTCTTCCTCAATCCCAATAATTCTTAAATTTGGCCTTTTCATGATATCCCATAATTCTTGTAGATTCTGTTCATGATTTTTTACCATCTTCTCTGTTTGGTCAATTTCGTTTTCAAGATTAAATATTTTTTCTTCAATGTCTGAGGTTCTGTCTTCCAGGTGTTCTATCCTATTGGTTATGCTTTCTATGGAGTTTTTAATTTGGTTTACTGTTTCCTTCATTTCAAGGATTTCTGTTTGTTTGTTTTTTCAGTATCTCTAACTCTTTATTGAAATGATCTTTTTCTTCCTGCATTTGCTCTTTTAACTGTTGATTGATACATTCATTCAAAGCCTGCATTTGCTTCTCTAATCCTTTTAATTATGTACATTCTGAACTCTCCTTCTGACATTTCTTCTGACATTCTGTCACTGGATTTTATTGATGTAGCATCTAAGATTTTCAGGACATTTTCTTCCCTTGTTTTCTCATATTGATCAACTATCTAGCCCTCTAGTAGTGAAACTCTGAGATATTGCAGATTTCCTCTATTGACTTATAGTGTCCCTGTAGATTTCCAATATCTCACCTCCTAGCCTTCAGTAGCTTGAAGTCTTGGAGGAATTTAATAATGCAGTGCTCCACAGGAAGCTGTCCCTCTTGGGGTGATAGACTTCAGTTGGGGTATTTTCCCTGTCAGTGGGCAGAGTTACCTCCACTTGTTGACCAATGGTCAGTCAAAAGGGGGACTAGGCTGCAGACTGGGGCATGGCTGGTCTGGGCCTGTGTCTCTGATTCTACTGCCCTGTTGGTAAAGCCTCCCCCAATGGGGAAGACTTATCTGGTGGGGAAGTAGCACTGGGCAGCTCTCCTCTGAAGAAGTTTCCTTCGGTCCAGAACCATCACCTGGGCTGTGCAGTCCTCCTCTGTGATGTTCCCAGGGGTCTGAACCTATCTCCTGTGCCAGGGAGCCTCATCCTGTGAGTGAGACTTTCGCTTGTCAGGTCTCCTCTGAGACGTTCCCTGGGGTCTGGAATTAACACCTAGGCCAGGGAGCCTTGACCTGCATCAAAGTTTCTTGCTTGTTGGCCCTCCTCCAATAAGCTGCTTGATGCCAGTTCTGGGACCCTTGCTCTGTGCCGAAGTCTCTCACTGAGTGGCCCCTCCTCTACAATGCTCCCAGTTTTCTGGGTTCACAGCTCCAGCAGGGTAGTCTTACTGGGCAACTCTACTCAACTAAGTTCCCTGCATTCTGGGACTATGGCCCCATCTGGATAGCCTCTCCCTGTAGGAGATACTCACCCAGTGGCTCTGAAATTGTCCCGAGTCTCTCAATACCTCCTCTTCTTGAATCCTGAGTCATGACTAGAGGCTGGATAGTCCATGATGGCCATCAGCAGCTGGAGAGCTGGAAGAACAAACAGCTTTGCAATCCAAGATGCAGAAGCCCCAGAACAAGAAAGATCAACTGTGCTACCCTAGTCTGAGACCAAGGCTCCTGGAAACTACCTGAAGAATCACTGGCAGAGTCCGATTTGGAAGAGTGAAGAAGTTAGGGTCTGATATTCTCAGATCATTGAAGCAGCAATCAAGAACCTGTTCAAGAAGATCTGAGCTTGTATCTCCCAGCCTTAGTTATTTATAATGCAGTCAGTGACATACATAGGAATATGTACTGCTAAAATATGAAAATATTTAAATTATCCAATATCAGGATTTCATTATTTTATTGCCATCTAATAAGCTAGAGAACTTCATTTGAACTTGAATAGTTATATTCTTACAAGGCACATTCTATTTAATTACAAAATGAAGAGTAAGTATTTAGTTTACAATATTTCAAAACAATGCGTTATCTATGCATTACACACTATATATGTGAATTGAACTTCTGAATTTTATAAAAAGGCAACTACACAAAATGAATGAATCTTTTTGTGTTGTGAACATAAATGACTTGATAGAAATAGTTTAGTCTAAATGAAATGTATGTCCATGAGTAAATTGGCCACAACTTTCTGTGAAAGTAAATAACATTGTTTTGAAAGCCAAATTTACTTTTTATTTGCTTTGTCTTCATTTATTACACACATACACACACACACACACACACACACACACACACATATATATATATATATTTTTTTTTTTTTTTTTAATCATGCTGGTGATTGAATCCAGGGCCTTGTGCTTGCAAGGCAAGTTTTTTACCAACTGAGTTATATCCCCAACTCTACATATATATTTTTAAAAGACATTTCTCCATTCTTTTGCTTGTGAAATATGAAAAATATAAGAGATTTTTTTCTAGGCAATATGAACTCCTTTTAAAAAATAATACTTAATTAATCAATCATTTTTTTAGTACTAGTGATTAAAGGTAGTATTCTCTACCACTGAGCTACATTTCCTGTTCTTTTTAATTTTATTTTATTTTATTATTTTGAGACTGGGTCTTACTAAATTGCTCAGTTTCAAACTTGGGATCCTCCTGCCTTGGCCTCCCTTGTCCCTGGGATTATAGTATTGGGTCATGGTGCCACACTGTATGAACTCTTTTATACTGTTCTATTAGCAATTTTTTAAAAAAAATTTTAGTTGTCAATGAACTTTTATTTTATTTTTTTATATGTGGTGCTGAGGATCGAACCCAGGGCCTCACACATGCTAGGCAATTGCTGAGTCAAAACCCTAGTCATGCAATTGTTTTTTATTGATGTTGTGTGTGTGTGAGTGTGTTCTGCTTGGCATCAAACCAAGGACTTTATACATGCTAGGCAGTTACTTAAAATAAGCCCTGTATATTAATGATAAAATTTAACTTTTTGACTTGAACCATTAAAAGTAGTATTGATATCAAAAAGATAAGACTTTGTCAGTAAGTTCAGAGAAAAACAGCAGCATCCCAGTGGAATGACCTTCACAATTACTGAAGTGCAACATAAAATAGGTATGCCCTTTTTGTGATCTGACTCAGACACAGTGTTGAGAAAAAGTACACATTAGTATTAGTATGCCCTTCAGATGAGTTTAAAATGGCATTAAGTGAATCCTGGTGTGCATACATGACTTTTATGACTGAACACAAGTATATTAAAAGGAGAACTGTTAAATGTCTAAGTCACTGGGTCAAAGAATTAAGCCATTTACAATGAGTGACACCTTTTACCAGTAAGTGACAACTATTGTATCCTTTCCAAACATGGGTAGTGTTGAATGACTGTAAGATATACAGGAAGACTTTGTGCAAGGGGGATAGACTTCAACTTCTTCCCGGATCCTCACTTTTTATAGAATGAGAAAAGCAAATACGAAGATAGGTGCAACCGGAAAGAGATGAACAAAAATACTTCTTAATGATAATGTTTTTGAAAAATGTCAGAAAAAGCAAACAGGGGAGATGATATCTGTTGATTCTGGTATCAAGAGGAAGTGTGTAGTGGATATTTCCACCTATGTTAAATAAACCAGAAATACACTACATATGTATATGTGTTGACTTATACATTTCAATGCATTAATGAAAGTATACCTAAATCAGTTTTTGATGTCTTTCATTATAGGATCTGAGATGATTAATTTTGATGGGAAGAAAAGTTTCTTGTCGTACACAATTAATCAGAAATCCGCAAGTCTAGTGAAGAAGATTATTTCTTTGAAATTTAAAACCAGGCAGAGTGATGAGATTCTACTCTAGAGAGAAGAACAAAATGGCAAACATATTGCCCTGGAATTAGTTAAAGGAAAACTCATCTTGTTCCTTAAGGTAAAAGGGCAAGGCATTAGTTTTAAAATGTGATTGGTTAAATGAAAATGCTTTTTATACTTAATTTTTTTTCTTAACTAGTTAATTTAAACTGAAACCAATTCACTTAAGAATGAATGAAGGCCTTATAAATAATTCCTTGGAGTGGCTGGTATAAATGGGAACCATTTAAGCAAGAGGAACATGTTCATTCTAAAGTTGGGTGTCTTAAGGTGTTGTGCCTCTTTTAACCACAGATTTATGTAAGCAGTATTATAGTTTGATAATTGTATAAGACCATTATCAACTGTTAAAAAATAACCTGATAATCTCAAAGATAAGAATGGATCATTTAAAATTTAGAAGTAGTAGCATTAGTTTTCTTCTTTCCTAAGAAGAAAATATTTTCAAATTAAATGAAAATATAATCAGCAACAAGAAAAATAAGATCAAAAATTGCTCAAAGATCAAAAAGTAGATTGTGTTTAGGATTAACATTACACTAGCTGATTAGTTGTTTGGATAGGAGACTATAAGGAAAGTGTAATTGCTGCAACAAACCTCCTAGTAGAAACCACAGTATTGACCAAATAGAATAATACTACGTTGACTTTTCCTCTCTTTTCAGGTAATGCTAATGTGCCCTCTCCTGATGTCCTCACCCTGGACAGCCTGCTGAATGTCCAGCACTGGCATTCTATTCTCATCAAGCCCCTCATACACACATCAACTTCACAGTGGACAAGCACACTCACCGTTTCCAGGCAGAGGGAGAGTCCAGTGCTTTAGATCTTGATTATAAGGTGTGGACATGATAGATTTTAGTACTTAAATTCACTGTAACCCTCTAGAGAACGTACTGCTACATTGAAAAATACCTACTTTTCCTAGAAATTCAGAATCTGGTGGATTATTTTCTATACACAACTATCACACAGTAGGTACAGTTGAACACTGCTTATCAACAAGGGTATATTATTTTTTTTGTGGTGGTGGGGATTAAACTCAAGGCCTTGCATGCAAGGCAAGCACTCTACCAACCTAACTGTATTCTCAGCCCAACAAGGGTACATTCTGAGAAATTCATCATTGTTGATTTAATTGTAATGTGAGTGTGCTCAGACCTAGATGGCTATGATATCACTAGGCAACATATGCTTATGAGATGTCCACAGATGTGTGGTCCATTACTGAACAAAATTTGGTTATGTGGCAAGTGACTGTACAAATATACACTAATGAGGCATTTTATTTTTATGAATGTTAGTCCTCAGATGAGACTAAGCACTCAACACATTAAGTTAGTAAGTTTTTGAATGAAAAGTTATCAATAAATACAACAAGCAACATATTAAAAGACATTCTTTTAAATAATTCTTCTATGTTATGTCTGATGTTTTGGACTACGAGCCCTAGAAATTTCTTTTTGCTTATAGGACAGTCCTAAATACAATAATTGACCTGGGATAACTTAGAGAAATAATTAACAAGTAATCTGATTTATTGACAAGAGAGACAAATGCAGAGAAATCAAAATAACTGTTTCTTAGGATTTCCAAAAGTTTAAGAACATTAGCAGTGTATTACACACATACATCTTCTCCACATTGAAACACAGCATTTGTTCTGATAGTTCTGCTCAGCCCATGACAGGATAAGCAAACCAGAGAATATTGACATTTCTTTGACCTCAATGGAGGAGATCAACAGAAGATCCTGTTCTTGCATAAGATTATCAATGAATATAATTTTATAACCTAACAGTGATATGAAAAAGGTCAGTGCCCTAAAGTCTGGTTACTATAAAGGTTGATAAAGTCAAATGTCATCATAGTTGTTATTATGTCCATAGCCCAGTTGTGTCAGGGCAGTGGAGTACATTGTGGGAAAGCCAAAGAAAGTGCCCAGAGACAGCATGAGAGACATACGATTTTTTGGGGAAAACTCACAAGAGAGCAGTGCTGGTACCAAGAAGAGTTTAGTGGTGACAGGCTTGCAGATAGCACCTTTCACCTCATGGTGCTTTGCCAACCACTACCTCTATTCCTCTTGGCCCTTTGTCCACTGGTGGCCAGCTGGACTATTGACCCATATTCTTTCCACATTGCCCTCAGTCTGTGTCAGTCCCTACTCAGGGGTTTTATATCTTAGACTGCAGAAGCAGTGACATCATTAGCATTAGCTGATTAGTGTGTCTGGCCAGTATCCTAATGAGCAACGCTTCTGGTGTACATGTAAAAAAGTAGCTTTCAGGCTGGGGTTGTGGCTCAGTGGTAGAGTGCTTGCCTAGCATGTGTGAGGCCCTGAGTTTGATTCTCAGCATCACATAATAATTAATTGAAGATCCATCAACAACTAAAAAAATATTGAAAAAAAAGAAAGTAGCTTTCTACAGATTGCACTAACCATTCCTAATTCCCATTGTGCATAAGAGAAAACCCCAGGTCCTTTGCAATAATACATATCTGGTCTTTGCAGCCCAGGTTTGTTCTCTTTGTTCCCTTAACTTGGCAAGGTTTTTGGGAACAGATTGGGGGTGTTCAAGGACATGAAGTTTTGCTGTTCCCTGTTACTTTAGGGAAGACAAACTTGGATAAACTGTTACATGAATCACCATGGAAATAATGATAAAATATTTTCATCTAAAAATAATGACAAGAATCATATGACTAAAAAAAGAAAAATTGTAATAAGGAAATTGTGTCTATAATGAAGACAATGATAAATCTGGATCTCAAATCTATTTGAAATTAATATGAAAATATAATATTCAAAGCAAATTTGAAAACAATTATTGTATCTCTAATTTATTAATGTTTTGGACAGATAATCAGGAAATAATTAAACAATATTATTTATATAATTTTTATTCTTTCAAAAATCAGCTTTGCAGGGATTACTAGACTTGGAAAATCAGTGGTGTTTCCACAGAAAAGCTTCTGCAGGTGTTTTGAAAATCTCTATTATAGTGGAGTAGATATCATTGATTTGTCCAAGAAACAAACCAGAGATACTCATCATGTTAAGAAAGTCCAAATGGGTGCTTAATAGATAATGAGATGCAATTTGTTAAATTGATGCAGCTTTAAAATATATTTCTTCTATAAGTACAAATCATACATAGTTTTTTATGTATTATGATATAATTTTTGTACATATATGAAATAGATGCATGTTACAATATCATGAGGTGTGATCACATAACAGTTTTTAACACACTTTTTGTGGTGATAAAACACACTTAATATGAGATCCACTTTCTTAACAAATTCTTAAGTGTGCAATAACATATTAGCTGTAGGCCCAAAGTTGTAAAGCAGATCTCTAAAACTTATTTATCTTCTGTAACTGAAATTTTACATGAGTTACATGACAACTCTCCATTTTCCTTTGCTTAGTACCTGGAAACTACCATTCTATTCTCTGTTTCTATGATTTTGACTGTTTTAGATACTCCATCTAAGTGGAATCATGCAGTGTTTGTTCTTCTTCAAATGGCTTATTTCACTTAGTATGAGGTTCCCCTGGTTCATCAATGTTGTTGCATATAACAGGATTTCCTTTTAAAAGGTTGAATAATATTCCATACCACATGCACGTTCTGCATCCACTCTTCTATTGATGAATGTTTTTATATTGTTTCTACATTTTGGCTGTTGTGAATAATGCTACTATAAACGTGGAGGGGAAAAGTCTTTTGAGATCCTTATTTCAAATCTTTTGAATAAATACCCAGAAATGGGATTGCTGGATCATTTGGTAGTTGTAGTCTTCATTTTTGTAAGAGCCTCCACTTGACTTTCCATAGTGACTACATCATTTTTTGTACCCACCAATACTTTAGGATTCCATTTTCTCCACATTTTCATGGACACATTTATTTGTTCAGATATTAGCTATCCTAAAAGTGTGAGATGATATCTCGTAGTTTTAATTTGTCTTTCCTTGATGATTAGTGATGTCTCCTGCATTTTCATAAGCCTGTTTACTGTTTGTAGGTTTTCTTTAGAAAAATGTCTATTCAAGTTCTTCGTCCATTGTTTCCCCAGGTTATTTATTGTTTTGCTGTTGAGTTCTGGAATTCCTGGTATGTTTTGGAAGTTAACCACTTTTCAGATATACAGTTGATAATATTTTCTCTCTCTCCACAGATTACCTTTTCACTCCTGATTTTTTCCTTATGTTTTACATCTTATTTGAACCTACATTAATTCTACTCTAATCATCATTACCCACTGCGGAAATCAAACAGAATGTCCAAAGGCATGACTATATTTCTTATTCTATATGCTAATAGGATTCTTACCTTTACTCAGCACTAAGCTCTGTCAAAAAATCAACAAGATCATTAAACTTTATTATCTCCTTATATCAATTGAACAATCTCGTTCCAACCTGAACTAAAAACATATTATTATTAGTTTGTATTATAGCGTTCATAGTAAAAATGCCTCTTTATGGTCTCCATCTCTGACTACCTAAAGCACATGTAGAAGCACCTATTGTGGGTTCTAAAGTCCTAGTTGCCATTTTACTCAAACTTGAAGAATATGGAATGATTCGAGTCACAACAATTCTTCACTCCATCACAAGCATTGTAGCATGCTCTTTCATTATACCATTTCTCTGAGGAATAATTATAACAAGCTTTATCTGCCTACAACAAACAGACTTAAAATTCCTAATTCCCTACTTATCCATTATCCATATGGCTCTAGTAATTGTAGCCATCATGATTCAAACCCAATGAAGCTTCATAGGGACCACAGCACTAATAATTGCCCATGGACTAACATCGTCCATATTATTCTACCTCGCTAATACCAGCACTATTTTTAGTTTGAGATACTACTACTTATCTATTTTGCTGATATTATTTTATTTCTAGTGTCATATCCAAGAAATAATTGCCAAGACCATGTCATAAAGCTTTCCCATTTTGTCCTATGGTTTTGCAGTCCCAGGTCTCACATGTACAGTACCTTTAATCCATTTTGAGTAGAGTTTTGCTTATAGTGCCCAACAGAGTCCACTTATATATTTCACTTGTGAATATACAATTTCCCCCACACCATTTGTTGAAAAGACTATCCTTGCCCTGTTTTATATTCTGGGCACACTTTTGGAACATCTCCTGCCTGCATATTCATGGATGTGTTTCTGGTCTTTATTCTGTTTCTTTGGTTAGTATATCTATCTTTATGCCAATAGCATTCTTTTTCAATTTCTGCAACTTTATAATATAATTTGGAAACAAGACATATGATGCCTCCAGCTCTCTTCTTTCTCAAGATTGCTTTAGCTATACAGGATCCTCTATGGTTCTATATGAAATTTAGGGTTGTTTTCTACTTCAATAAAAAATGCCATGGGGATTTTGGTAATGAATGGATTGAGTCTGTAGATTACTTCGGATAGTATTTTCATTTTAAACTGTTAAAATTGTAGTAGCATTCATGAACATGACATGGATTTCTGTCTTATTTATTTTATCTGTGTTTTGGCGTTTTCTGTATACTCCAAGTTTTTTTTAACCTTCTTTAAATTTATCCTCAGTATTTTATTCTTTTTGATGCTACTGCAAATTAGAGTGCTTTCTAAATTTTTCTGTTTGTCAGCTTTCTGTCACTGTGACAATATATCTGTGACCATCCATTTATAAGGAGAAAAGATTGATTTTAGCTCATAGTTTCATAGCTTTCAGTTTATGGTTACTGGACCCTGTTGCTTTGGATCTGTGGCAGCAAAATATATCATTCAGGATGGTATGGCAAAGGATGCCTATTTGCCTTGTGGTAGCTAGTTAGCAAAGGGGGAGAAAAGAGGGGTCCAAGGTCCCAATATCCCTTTCAAGGATACACCCCCAGTGACTTAACTTTCTTCCACTAGGCTCCACCTTCCAAAGGATCCACCTCCAGTCAGTGGTACCACAGGCTGAGAATCTGTCTTCTAATACATGAGCCTTTGAGAGCTAGGGGTGGAATGCCACAGGTTGAACCTTGAATGTCCCTCAAAGGCCAATGTGTGGAATGCTTGAAACCCAGCCTGTGTCACTACTTGGAGGCAGTGAAACCTTCAGGAGTTATGGCTTATTGAAAGTAAGCTAGGTAATCAGTGGCATGCTGAGCAAGCATTGCGACTCCAGCTTCTTCCTATCTCTCTCTTTGCTTTCCAGCTGCCATGAGGTGAACAGACCTTCTCAGTGATGTGCTTCTACCATGATGTGCTTTCTCACTATAGGCCCAAAGCAACAGGGTCAAGCAACCACACACTGAAACCTCTTAAACTGTGAGCCAAAATAAATCTTTCCGCCTCATAATTGGTTATCTCTGGTATTCTGTCACAGTGTCATAAAGCTGACTAATACAGTTTCCTTAGAAACACAACAGATATTTTTGCATTGATTTTTTTATCTTGCAACTTCACTAATTTTTTCTTTAATTACAATTTTTAAAATATTTAGGATTTATATCTAAAATGTCATCTGTAAAAAGAGATAATTTCACTTCTTCCTTTCCAATTTGGATACTTTTTATTTCTTTATCTTGCTTGATTGCTGACTATGGTTTTTATTAAGATGTGAACTACAAATGGTCAGAGTGGGCATTCTTACTTTGTTCTTTTTTTTTTCCAGTTTCCAAAATTTTATTATTAACTGTGTCAAAAGTTTTTTTACTCTTTTTAATTAAAAACAAGTCCAGATGGAGCAGAACAATTTTACCAGCACCATCATCAAGTGGACTGCAAATCTATCCTTGTCACAGAGCAAGAGGACACTTAAGATCAACCCAAGAAAACAGCTTTAAGTGTCCACAGGAGTACTCATGTACACTTGTCACCCCAGTACACTTTGAATTGTCTAACTCTTAACCCAGCTGCTTTTTATAGTGTGAAAATATGAAATCACTCAAGTGAGGTACCCCTTCAGAGCATTGTTGAAAACAGATTAAACATGGAGCTATTCAAGATCCCAGTTCTTAAATGTTAAAAATATTTTACATTGGTATATATAATATCCATAGATATATTCTGTTACATTCTAAATAGCTTTTGCTCCCTCCCCTTTTGATAATGTCTTTCATTTCTTCTGAGACCTTTCCTTTATAGTCATTTGTTTCTGTTGCTTTTAACCTCTCTTGATACTCCGGTGGCAAACCATTTTCTTTTGCACACATGCAAATTACCTTTTTCTATCATGGGTATTGGGGAGCATGCTTATTATTTGTCATCAGATAACTTGGACAGGTTCTTTCTTTCCCTTCTTGAGTTTAAAGGTTCACTTCTATCACAACATATATTCCTGTTTTTAAATTCTTTTTGTGGTGCTGGGGATTAAACCTATGGCTTTGTGCTTGCAAGGCAAGCACTCTACCAACTGAGCTATACCCCAGCCCTATATTCCACTTGTAACCCCTTCTTGTCTCCATGCCACCTCTGATTTGTTTTGCCTTGGAAATTGCCAAAGCCAAGTTTAAAACCCCGAAGATGGGCCACAAAACAGAGCGTGGTGGAGGGGCTTCAGAGTTGGATCCTCTCCTTCAGTAGTTTGCTGCCACAGGGGAAGTACTCCTGGCCCATGCCTCCCTTCCTCGCAGCATGAGCTAGGTGCATCTCACCACATGCCTGCACTGTCCTGGGGGTCTGCATCCTTCTTGGGGTCAGGAAGCAGGGGTGCAAGAAGCCAACAGCAACTTGGTGCTGCTGCCAACAACCCAGACTTGGTATCTAGAGGGCTGCCCACCAAGGTCTGGGGAAAACTCACTTTGTTCTTGATCTTCAAGGAAAAACATTTTTTCACCATTGAGCACATTAGCTTTCTATATATGACTTTGCTATATTGAGGTTATATCCTTCTAAGTTGTTGGAGTTTTTATCATGCAATGCTGTTGAATTTTCTCAAATTCCTTCTCTGCATCTATTAAGACAATTAAGTGATTCTTAATCCCTTATTTTGTTCATTTGGTTTATTACATTAATTGATTTTCGTATATTGACCCATGCTTGTGTCCCACTAATACATCCTGATTGGTTATGATGTATTATCACTTTGTGTTGTTGAATTCAGTTTTCTGATATTTTGTTGTAGATTTTTGCTTCTATGTTCATCAGAAATATTGTTTTGTGGTTTTTGCTTTTTTTTTTTTTTTCCTTGTTTCTTTAGGTCTTCTTTTTTTTTATTTTTTTTTTTTTTACGTTTACATTGGGTAATGATGTTTATTATATTTTTCCCCCTCCCCCCCACCCCTCCCACCCCTCCCACCCCTCTTTTCCCTCTACACAGTCCTTCTTTCCTTCATTCTTACTGCTCTCCTTGGCCTAACTCTAAACCTAACCCTAAACCTAATGCTAGCCCGTCCCACCCCCCCTTATATGTCCTCATCCGCTTATCAGCGAGATCATTCGTCCTTTAGTTTTTTGAGATTGGCTTATCTCACTTAGCATGATATTCTCCAATTTCGACCATTTGCCTACAAATGCCATAATTTTATCATTCTTCATTGCGGAGTAATATTCCATTGTATAAATATGCCACAGTTTCTTTATCCATTCATCAACTGAAGGGCATCTAGGTTGGTTCCACAATCTGGCTATGGTGAATTGAGCAGCAATGAACATTGATGTGGCTGTATCTCTGTAGTATGCTGATTTTAAGTCCTTTGGGTATAGGCCAAGGAGTGGGATAGCTGGGTCAAATGGTGTTTCCATTTCAAGCTTTCTGAGGAATCTCCACACTGCTTTCCAGAGTGGTTGCACTAATTTGCAACCCCACCAGCAATGTATGAGTGTTCCTTTTTCACCACATCCTCGCCAACACCTATTGTTGCTTGTATTCTTGATAATCGCCATTCTAATTGGGGTGAGATGAAATCTTAGGGTAGTTTTGATTTGCATTTCCCTTATTACTAGGGATGTTGAACATTTTTTCATATATCTGGTGATTACTTGTACATCTTCTTCTGTGAAGTGTCTGTTCATTTCCTTAGCCCATTTGTTGATTGGATTATTTGTATTCTTCGTGTAGAGTTTTTTGAGTTCTTTATAGATTCTGGAAATTAGCGCTCTATCTGAAGTATGGTTGGCAAAGATATTCTCCCACTCTGTAGGCTCTCTCTTCACATTTCTGATAGTTTCCTTTGCTGAGAGAAAGCTTTTTAGTTTGAATCTATCCCAGTTGTTGATTCTTGCTTTTATTTCTTGTGCTATGGGAGTCCTGTTAAGGAAGTCTGATCCTGAGCCAACAAGTTGAAGATTTGGACCTACTTTTTCTTCTATAAGATGCAGGGTCTCTGGTCTGATTCCAAGGTCCTTGATCCATTTTGAGTTGAGTTTTGTGTAGGGTGAGAGATAGGGGTTTAGTTTCATTCTATTGCATATAGTTTTCCAGTTTTCCCAGCACCATTTGTTGAAGAGGCTATCTTTTCTCCATTGCATATTGTTGGAACCTTTGTCTAGTATGAGAAAATTGTATTTATTTGGGTTTGTGTCCATGTCCTCTATTCTGTACCATTGATCTACCTGTCTATTTTGGTACCAATACCATGCCGTTTTTGTTACTATTGCTTTGTAGTAGAGTTGAAGATCTGGTATTGCAATACCCCCTGCTTCGCTCTTGCTACTGAGGATTGCTTTAGCTATTCTAGGTTTTTTACTCTTCCAGATGAATTTCATAATTGCTTGCTCTATTTCTGCAAGGTACATCATTGGGATTTTAATTGGAATTGCATTGAATCTGTATAGAACTTTAGGTAGTATAGCCATTTTGACGATATTAATTCTGCCTATCCAGGAACATGGGAGATCTTTCCATCTTCTAAGGTTTTCTTGAATTTCTTTCTTTAGTGTTCTGTAGTTCTCATTGTAGAGGTCTTTCACCTCTTTTGTGAGATTAATTCCCAAGTATTTTATTTTTTTCGATGCTATTGTGAATGGGGTAGTTTTCCTAATTTCTCTTTCTGAAGATTCATCACTTATGTATAAAAATGCATTGGATTTATGAGCATTGATCTTGTAACCTGCTACTTTACTGAATTCACTTATGAGTTCTAAAAGTTTTCTGGTGGAATTTCCAGGTTCCTCTAAATATATAATCATGTCATCAGCGAACAGGGATAGTTTGAGTTCTTCTTTTCCTATTCGTATCCCTTTAATTTCTTTGGTTTGTCTGATTGCTCTGGCTAGAGTCTCAAGGACGATGTTGAATAGAAGCGGTGAAAGAGGGCATCCCTGCCTTGTTCCAGTTTTTAGGGGGAACGCTTTCAGTTTTTCACCATTTAGAATGATATTAGCCATGGGCTTAGCGTAGATGGCCTTTATAATGTTTAGGAATGTTCCCATTACCCCAATTTTTTCTAGTGTTTTGAGCATGAAGGGATGCTGTATTTTATCAAATGCTTTTTCTGCATCTATTGAAATAATCATGTGATTCTTAACTTTAAGTCTGTTGATATGGTGAATGACATTTATTGATTTCCGAATGTTGAACCAACCTTGCATCCCTGGGATAAAACCCACTTGATCGTGGTGCACTATCTTTTTAATATATATTTGTATGCGATTTGCTAAAATTTTGTTGAGAATTTTTGCATCGATGTTCATTAAGGATATTGGTCTGAAATTTTCTTTCCTTGATGTGTCTCTGTCTGGTTTAGGTATCAGGGTGATATTGGCTTCATAGAACGAGTTTGGGAGGGTTCCCTCCTCTTCTATTTCATGGAATAGTTTGAGGAGTATTGGAATGAGCTCTTCTTTAAAGGTTTTGTAGAACTCGGCTGAGAACCCATCTGGTCCTGGACTTTTCTTTGTTGGTAGGCTTTTGATGACCTCTTCTATTCATTGCTTGAAATTGGTTTATTTAAGTTGTGTATGTCCTCCTCGTTCAGTTTAGGTAGTTCATATGTCTCTAGAAATTTGTTGATGTCTTCAAGGTTTTCTGTTTTGTTGGAGTATAGATTTTCGAAATAGCTTCTAATTATGTTTTGTATTTCACTCGTGTCTGTTGTGATGTTTCCTTGTTCATTCCGAATTTTAGTAATTTGAGTTTTCTCCCTCTTTCTCTTTGTTAGTGTGGCTAAGGGTTTATCAATTTTATTTATTTTTTCAAAGAACCAACTATTTATTTTATTAATTTTCCGATTGTTTCTTTTGTTTCGATTTCGTTGATTTCGGCTCTGATTTTAACTATTTCCTGTCTTCTACTACTTTTGGTATTGGTCTGCTCTTCTTTTTCTAGTGCTTTGAGCTGTAGTGTTAACTCGTTTATTTGTTGATTTCTACTTCTTTTTTTGAATGCACCCCATGAAATAAATCTTCCTCTAAGTACTGCTTTCATAGTGTCCCAGAGATTTTGATATGATGTGTCTTTGTTCTCGTTTACTTCTTTTTTTTTTTTTATTTTTTATTTTTTATTGTGAACAAATGGGATACATGTTCTTTCACTGTTTGTACATAGAGTAAAGGCATACCATTTGTGTAATCATACGTTTACATAGGGTGATGTTGGTTGATTCATTCTGTTATTTTTTTCCCCTTCCCCCCACCCCTCCCATCCCTCTTTTCCCTCTATACAGTCCTTCCTTCCCCCATTCTTGCCCCCCTCCCTAACCCTCACTCTAACCCTAAAACTAACCCCTCCCACACCCCATTATGTATCATCATCCACTTATCAGCGAGATCATTCTTCCTTTGGTTTTTTGAGATTGGCTTATCTCACTTAGCATGATATTCTCCAATTTCGTCCATTTGCTTGCAAATGCCATAATTTTATCATTCTTTATGGCTGAGTAATATTCCATTGTATATATATGCCACAGTTTCTTTATCCATTCATCAACTGAAGGGCATCTAGGTTGGTTCCACAATCTGGCTATGGTGAATTGAGCAGCAATGAACATTGATGTGGCTGTATCTCTGTAGTATGCTGATTTTAAGTCCTTTGGGTATAGGCCAAGGAGTGGGATAGCTGGGTCAAATGGTAGTTCCATTCCAAGTTTTTTAAGGAATCTCCATACTGCCTTCCAGAGTGGTTGCACTAATTTGCAACCCCACCAGCAATGTATGAGTGTACCTTTTTCCCCACATCCTCGCCAACACCTGTTGTTGCTTGTGTTCTTGATAATCGCCATTCTGATTGGGGTGAGATGGAATCTTAGGGTGGTTTTGATTTGCATTTCTTTTATTACTAGAGATGTTGAACATTTTTCCATATGTTTGTTGATTGTTTGTAGGTCTTCTTCTGTGAAGTGTCTGTTCATTTCCTTAGACCATTTGTCGATTGGATTATTTGTAGTCTTGGTGTTGAGTTTTTTGAGTTCTTTATAGATTCTGGAGATTAGTGCTCTATCTGAAGTATGATTGGCAAAGATTTTCTCCCACTCTGTAGGCTCTTTCTTCACATTGCTGATAGTTTCCTTTGCTGAGAGAAAGCTTTTTAGTTTGAATCTATCCCAGTTGTTGATTCTTACTTTTATTTCTTGTGCTATGGGAGTCCTGTTGAGAAAGTCTGGTCCTAAGCCGACATGTTGAAGATCTGGACCTACATTTTCTTCTATAAGATGCAGGGTCTCTGGTCTGATTCCGAGGTCCTTAATCCATTTTGAGTTTAGTTTTGTGCACGGTGAGAGATATGGGTTTATTTTCATTTTGTTGCATATGGATTTCCAATTTTCCCAGCACCATTTATTGAAGAGGCTATCTTTTCTCCATTGCATATTTTTGGCCCCTTTGTCTAGTATGAGGAAATTATATTTGTTTGGGTTTGTGTCCGTGTCTTCTATTCTGTACCATTGATCTACCTGTCTATTTTGGTACCAATACCATGCCGTTTTTGTTACTATTGCTTTGTAGTAAAGTTGAAGTTCAGGTATTGCAATACCCCCTGCTTCATTTTTCCTGCGAAGGATTGCTTTAGCAATTCTGGGTTTCTTATTCTTCCAGATGAATTTCATAATTGCTTGCTCTATTTCTGCAAGGTACATCATTGGGATTTTAATTGGAATTGCATTGAATCTGTATAGCACTTTTGGTAGTATGGCCATTTTGACGATATTAATTCTGCCTATCCAGGAACATGGGAGATCTTTCCATCTTCTAAGGTGTTCTTTAATTTCTTTCTTTAGTGTTCTGTAGTTCTCATTGTAGAGGTCTTTCACCTCTTTTGTGAGATTGATTCCCAAGTATTTTATTTTTTTTGAGGCTATTGTGAATGGAGTAGTTTTCCTAACTTCTCTTTCTGAAGATTCATCACTTATGTATATAAATGCATTGGATTTATGAGCATTGATCTTGTATCCTGTTACTTTACTGAATTCACTTATGAGTTCTAAGAGTTTTCTGGTGGAATTTCCTGGTTCCTCTAAGTATATAATCATATCATCAGCAAATAGGGATAGTTTGAGTTCTTCTTTTCCAATTCGTATCCCTTTAATTTCTTTGGTCTGTCTAATTGCTCTGGCTAGAGTTTCAAGGACGATATTGAATAGGAGTGGTGAGAGAGGGCATCCCTGCCTTGTTCCAGATTTTAGGGGGAATGCTTTCAGTTTTTCACCATTAAGAATAATATTAGCCATGGGCTTAGCATAGATGGCCTTTACAATGTTAAGGAACGTTCCCACTATCCCTATTTTTTCTAGGGTTTTGAGCATGAAGGGGTGCTGTATTTTATCAAATGCTTTTTCTGCATCTATTGAAATAATCATGTGGTTCTTGACTTTAAGTCTGTTGATATGGTGAATTACATTTATTGATTTCCTGATGTTGAACCAACCTTGCATCCCTGGGATGAAACCCACTTGATCATGATGCACTATCTTTTTAATACATTTTTGTATGCGATTTGCTAAAATTTTGTTGAGAATTTTTGCGTCGATGTTCATTAAGGAAATTGGTCTGAAATTTTCTTTCCTCGATGTGTCTCTGTCTGGTTTAGGTATCAGGGTGATATTGGCTTCGTAGAATGAGTTTGGGAGGGTTCCCTCCTCTTCTATTTCATGGAATACTTTGAAAAGTATTGGAATGAGCTCTTCTTTAAAGGTTTTGTAGAACTCGGCTGAGAAACCATCAGGTCCTGGACTTTTCTTTGTTGGTAGGCTTTTGATGACTTCTTCTATTTCATTACTTGAAATTGGTCTATTTAAATTGTGCATGTCCTCCTCGTTTAGTTTAGGCAATTCATAGGTCTCTAGAAACTTGTTGATATCTTCGAAATTTTCTATTTTGTTGGAATATAGATTTTCAAAATAGCTTCTAATTATGTTTTGTATTTCAGTCGTGTCTGTTGTGATACTTCCTTGTTCATTCCGAATTTTGGTGATTTGGGTTTTCTCTCGTCTTCTCTTTGTTAGTGTGGCTAAAGGTTTATCAATTTTGTTTATTTTTTCGAAGAACCAACTATTTATTTTGTCAATTTTTTGTATTGTTTCTTTCGTTTCAATTTCGTTGATTTCAGCTCTGAGTTTAACTATTTCCTGTCTTCTACTACTTCTGGTGTTGGTCTGTTCTTCTTTTTCTAGGGCTTTGAGCTGTAGTGTTAGTTCATTTATTTTTTGAGTTTTACTTCTTTTATTAAATGCGCTCCATGAAATAAATCTTCCTCTAAGTACGGCTTTCATAGTGTCCCAGAGATTTTGATACGATGTTTCTTTGTTCTCGTTTACCTCTAAGAATTTTTTAATTTCCTTCCTAATATTTTCTGTTATCCATTCCTCATATAATAGCATATTGTTTAATCTCCAGGTGTTGGAGTAATTTCTGTTTTTTGCTCTTTCATTTATTTCTAGTTTCAATCCATTATGGTCTGATAAAATACAAGGAAGTGTCTCTATCTTCTTGTATTTGCTAACATTAGCTTTGTGGCATAATATATGGTCTATTTTAGAGAAGGATCCATGTGCTGCTGAGAAGAAAGTGTATTCACTCTTCGTTGGATGGTATATTCTATAAATGTCTGTTAAGTCTAAATTATTGATTGTGTTATTGAGATCTAAGGTTTCTTTATTCAATTTTTGTTTGGAAGATCTGTCCAGTGGAGAGAGAGGCGTGTTAAAATCACCTAGTATTATTGTATTGTGGTCTATTTGGTTTCTTAGATTGAGAAGGATTTGTTTGACATACATGGGTGAGCCACTGTTTGGGGCATAGATATTTATGATTGTTATGTCTTGCTGATTTATGCTTCCCTTAAGCAGCATGTAATGTCCTTCTTTATCCCTTCTGATTAACTTTGGCTTGAAGTCCACTTTATCTGAAATGAGGATGGATACCCCAGCTTTTTTGCTGGGTCCATGTGCATGGTAAGTTTTTTCCCATCCTTTCACCTTTAGTCTTTGGGTATCTCTTTCTAAGAGATGAGTCTCTTGCAGGCAACATATTGTTGGATCTTTCTTTTTTATCCAATCTGCCAGTCTATGTCTTTTGATTGATGAATTCAGGCCGTTAATATTCAGGGTAATTATTGAGATATGATTTGTATTCCCGGTCATTTGACTCATTTTATTCATTTATTTGCTTATTTTTGACACGACTTGGTTCCTCTTTATTTGAGAGTTCCTTTAGGATATCTCCTCCCTTTGCTGATTTGCTTCTTTGTTTTTCATTTCTTCTTCATGGAATATTTTGCTGAGAATGTTCTGTAATGCTGGCTTTCTTTTTGTATATTCTTTTAGCTTTTGTTTATCATGGAAGGATTTTATTTCGTTGTCAAATCTGAAGGTAAGTTTTGCTGGGTATAAGATTCTTGGTTGGCATCCATTTTCTTTTAGGGCTTGAAAAATGTTATTCCAGGCCCTTCTAGCTTTTAGGGTCTGGATTGAAAAATCTGCTGATATCCGTATTGGCTTCCCCCTGAATGTAATTTGGTTCTTTTCTCTCACAGCCTTTAAGATTCTGTCTTTATTTTGTATGTTAGGTTTTTTCATTATAATGTGCCTTGGTGTGGGTCTGTTGTAATTTTGTGTATTTGGAGTCCTGTAAGCCTCTTGAACTTGATTTTCCATTTCGTTCTTCAGATTTGGGAAATTTTCTGAAATTATCTCATTGAATAGGTTGTTCATTCCTTTGGTTTGTTTCTCTAAGCCTTCCTCAATCCCAATAATTCTCAAATTTGGCCTTTTCATGATATCCCATAGTTCTTGGAGATTCTGTTCATGATTTCTTACCATCTTCTCTGTTTGTTCGACTTTGTTTTCGAGGTTAAATATTTTGTCTTCAATATCTGAGGTTCTGTCTTCCAGGTGTTCTATCCTATTGGTTGTGCTTTCTATGGAGTTCTTAATTTGGTTTATTGTTTCCTTCATTTCAAGGATTTCTGTTTGGTTTTTTTTCAATATCTCTAACTCTTTATTGAAATGGTCTTTTGCTTCCTGTATTTGCTCTTTTAACTGTCTATTGGTGCGTTCATTCAATGCCTGCATTTGCTCTTTCATTTCATCGTTTGCTTCCCTTATCATGTTGATTATGTACATTCTGAACTCCCTTTCTGACATTTCTTCTGCCATGCTGTCATTGGATTTTATTGATATAACATCCAGATTTGTTTGAGGCATTTTCTTCCCTTGTTTTCTCATATTGTTCAGGTATCAGTGGACTGCAGAGATGTTGCAGATTTCCTCTATTGACTTATAATGTCCCTGAAGATTGCTAGTGTATCCCCTCTTATCCTTCAGTAGCCTGAAGTCTTAGAGGAAGTTGATACTTCGGTGTTCCCCTAGGTAGCTGCCTCTCTAGGGGTGGTGGTCTTCAGGTGGGGTATATTCCCTGCTAGAGGGCAGAGGTGCCTCTACTTGTTGACCAATGGTCATTCAAAGGGGAGCTAGACTGCGGGCTAAGGCAATGCCTGTTTGGGCCTGTGTCTCTGGTTTTACTGTCTTTGTGGGAAAACCTCACTCGGCGGGGAAGACCCACCCGGTGGGGAGGTCTCACTAGTCCGTTCCCCTCCTAGAGGTTCTCCTCAGTCCACAACTACCGCCTGTGCAGGGCAGCCTTCCCAAGCAGCGTTTCCAGGGGCCTGGACCTACCTCCTGGGCTTGGGAGCCCTGCCCTTCGCAGACGAGTCTCCTTTGGTGGCCCCTCCTCAGAGAAGCTGCCCACAGTCCTGGAACCTTCGCTCCACCCCTCAGCTGGTCTCTGTGTAGCTCTTTCAAGAAAAGGTGCTTAGATCCCCGGCTCGGACCGTGCTTTGCACCTAATCACTTGGCTATGCGACCCCTCCTCTGAAGAGTCACTTGGAGCCTCGTACATATGCTCCAAGCCCCAGTGACCCGTCACTCGTCTCTTCCTCCAGGCAGGTGTTCTGTGTGGGCGCTTGGAGACCAAGCCACTCACTGCGCACCTCCACCTCCTCAGGACAGCCCCCTCCCCGTTGTTCAGGCAGTTGCTGAATCCAAATAGTTCGCCACCCAACTCTTTCTCTGGCAGCCCCCGGAGCCCTGGCAGATTGGTCCAAAAAACCAAAAAACCAAGCGGTGTGCTGCTCGGCCTCCTCTGCAAGGTCTCCCACTTTCCGAGCTCACTGTTCCAATGAGGGTAGATGTGTCTTGCTGCCTGGGCAGGGCAGCCTTCCCAGGGGCCCAGACCTACCTCCTGGGCCTGGGAGCCTCACCCTTCGTAGACGAGTCTCCTTAGGTTGTCCCTTCTCAGAGACGCTGCCTGAAGTCCTGGAACCTTCACTTCGCCCCTCAGCTTGTCTCCTTCGCAGACGAGTCTCCTTAGGTTAGAGAATCTGCCCGCGGTCCTGGAAACTTCAATCCGCCATTTTTCGCTCCGCTTCGCTGTCCGTATTTACCGCTCCGGCGGGGGAGGGGCGACCCGCCGAGTCACTGTACTTCACAAAGTTCTCTGCGTTCCAGGGCTACTGCCCCTTCGGGGACGCCTCCCCTATGGGAGAAACTCCCCGGGCGGCTTTGAGTTGGTCCCAAGTCACTATCTCCTCTTTTGAATCTTGAGTCCTGGAGCAACATGAAATGCAGCCGCCCTCTAGTCCGCCATCTTGAACCTCCTCGTTTACTTCTAAGAATTTTTTTATTTCCCTCCTGATGTCTTCTGTTATCCATTCATCATATAATAGTGTATTATTTAGTCTCCAGGTATTGGAGAAGTTTCTGTTTTTTATTCTGTCATTTATTTCTAATTTCAATCCATTATGATCTGATAGAGTACAAGGTAGTATCTCTATCTTCTTGTATTTACTAACAGTAGCTTTGTGGCATAAAATATGGTCTATTTTAGAGAAGGATCCATGTGCTGCTGAGAAGAAAGTGTATTCATTCTTTGTTGGATGGTATATTCTATATATGTCCGTTAAGTCTAAATTGCTGATTGTGTTGTTGAGATCTATAGTTTCTTTATTCAATTTTTGTTTGGACGATCTATCCAGTGGTGAGAGAGGTGTGTTAAAATCGCCTAGTATTATTGTGTTGTGGTCTATTTGGTTTCTGGAATTGAGAAGGATTTGTTTGACGTACGTGGATGAGCCAATGTTCGGGGCATAGATATTTATGATTGTTATGTCTTGCTGATTTATGCTTCCCTTAAGCAGCATGTAATGTCCTTCTTTATCCCTTTTGACTAGTTTTGGTTTGAAGTCCACATTATCTGAGATGAGGATGGATACTCCAGCTTTTTTGCTGTGTCCGTGTGCATGGTATGTTTGTCCCCATCCTTTCACCTTTAGTCTATGGGTGTCTCTTTCTATGAGATGAGTCTCTTGCAGGCAGCATATTGTTGGATTTTTCTTTTTAATCCAATCTGCCAGTCTGTGTCTTTTGATTGATGAATTCAGGCCATTAACATTCAGGGTTATTATTGTGATATGATTTGTATTCCCAGTCAATTGACTCATATTTGTTTTTGACATGATTTGGTTTCTCCTTTATTTGGCTATTCCTTTAGGCTAGCGCCTCCTGTGGCTGATTTGCATCGTTGTTTTTCATCTCTTCCTCATGGAATATTTTGCTGAGAATGTTCTGTAATGCTGGCTTTCTTTTTGTAAATTCCTTTAGCTTTTGTTTATCATGGAAGGATCTTATTTCATCGTCAAATTTGAAGGTAAGTTTTGCTGGGTATAAGATTCTTGGTTGGCATCCATTTTCTTTCAGGGCTTGGTATATGTTGTTCCAGGCCCTTCTAGCTTTTAGGGTCTGGATTGAAAAATCTGCTGATATTCTTATTGGTTTCCCTCTGAATGTAATTTGATTCTTTTCTCTCACGGCCTTTAAAATTCTGTCTTTATTTTGTATGTTAGGTATTTTCATAATAATGTGCCTTGGTGTGGGTCTGTTGTAATTTTGTATGTTTGGAGTTCTATAAGCCTCTTGTACTTGGTTTTCCATTTCGTTCTTCAGATTTGGGAAATTTTCTGTTATTATTTCATTGAATAGATTGTTCATTCCTTTGGTTTGTTTCTCTAAGCCTTCCTCAATCCCAATAATTCTCAAATTTGGCCTTTTCATGATATCCCATAGTTCTTGGAGATTCTGTTCATGATTTCTTACCATCTTCTCTGTTTGTTCAACTTTGTTTTCAAGGTTAAATATTTTGTCTTCAATGTCTGAGGTTCTGTCTTCCAGGTGTTCTATCCTATTGGTTATGCTTTCTATGGAGTTTTTAACTTGGTTTATTGTTTCCTTCATTTCAAGGATTTCAGTTTGGTTTTTTTTCAGTATCTCTAACTCTTTATTGAAATGATCTCTTGCTTCCCGTATTTGGTCTTTTAACTGTTGATTGGTGCGATCATTTAATGCCTGCATTTGCTCTTTCATCTCCTCCTTCAATGCCTGCATTTGCTCTTTCATCTCCTCATTAGCTTCCCTGATCGTTTTAATTACGTACATTCTGAACTCCCTTTCTGACATTTCTTCTGCTGTGCTGTCATTGGGTTTTATTGATGTAGTATCTAGGTTTGTTTGGGACATTTTCTTCCCTTGTTTTCTCATAATGGTCAGTTGTCAGTGGGACCCTGAGATATTGCAGTTTTCCACTATTGGCTTATAGTGTCCCAGTAGATTTCCAGTGTATCACCTCCCAGCCTTCAGTAGCCTGATGTCTTGGAGGAATCTGATAAAGCAGCTCATTCGAAGAATACTGCCCCTAGCCCCCTACTGGTTCCACGTTTTGGAACTGGCTCTGTGCGGAAATGCTCTCACTGTGGGCCTGCACCGTGCAGCTGGCCGTGTGGGAAGAGCCCACTGCCGGAGTGTGGAAGACTACCTTGGGAAGACTCAAGCTGCCCTGCCTGGCTCTGCTAAGCCACCTCTATCTGGGCCTGCCACCTGGGCTGAGCTTTACCCAGTGGGCAGACTCACCCGTGGCTCCACTTCAGTCCGAGTCTCTCAATGCCTCCCCTTCTTAACTCCTGGGTTGTGGAGCGACCGGGGGTGCAGTCTCCCTCTAGGCCGCCATCTTGGATCTCCCCGTGAAGAGAGCCTGCAGCCGGAGTGGGCAGAGCCGCCTGAAGAGGTCTCCGGCTGCCCTGCCCTTATCCCTGAGGCTGATTGCAGATCGAGGCTCTCCGCTGGTTCTTTGCAGGAGTACACTGCACTGCAGCGGCTCCGGGACTCGGAGCCTGCTCTGTTCAGACAGTCTCTCACTAGCAGGCCAGTTCCGTTCCGAGAACCTGGAGAAGCTGGCTGTGTGGGCGGGGCCCACCGCCGGAGTGCGCAGGACTGCCTGTGGATGACTCTAGCTGCCCTGCCCGGCTCCGATAAGCCACCTCTATCTGGGCCTGCCACCCGGGCCGAGCTTTACCCAGTGGGCAGACTCACCCGTGGCTCCACTTCAGTCCGAGTCTCTCAATGCCTCCCCTTCTTAACTCCTGGGTTCTGGAGCGACTGGGGGTGCAGTCTCCCTCTAGGCCGCCATCTTGGATCGCCCCGTGAAGAGAGCCCGCAGCCGGAGTGGGCAGAGCCGCCTGAAGAGGTCTCCGGCTGCCCTGCCCTTATCCCTGAGGCTGATTGCAGATCGAGGCTCTCCGCTGGTTCTTTGCAGGAGTACACTGCACTGCAGCGGCTTCGGGACTCGGAGCCTGCTCTGATCAGACAGGCTCTCACTAGCGGGCCAGTTCCGTTCCGAGAACCTGGAGAAGCTGGCTGTGTGGGCGGGGCCCACCGCCGGAGTGCGCAGGACTGCCTGTGGATGACTCTAGCTGCCCTGCCCGGCTCCGATAAGCCACCTCTATCTGGGCCTGCCACCCGGGCCGAGCTTTACCCAGTGGGCAGACTCACCCGTGGCTCCGCTTCAGTCCGAGTCTCTCAATGCCTCCCCTTCTTAACTCCTGGGTTGTGGAGCGTCTGGAGGTGCAGTCTCCCTCTAGGCCGCCATCTTGGATCGCCCCGGTTTTTGCTTTTTAAACCATCTTTAATTTTGGTTGTAGGGGCATTGCTGGTCTTAGCATGAGTTTGAAATATTCTATGTTTTTAAAAGAGTTTGAGAAGAATTGGCTTCAATTCTTTAAATAATTCTTTGGTGGGAGATTTTTGGTCACCAATATTCTTACTATTCTATTTATAGGTCTATTGAGATTGTCTCTTTCTTCATCATTTGGTATTAGTAGGTTTTCTCTGTGGGTATTTATGCATTTCTTCTATGCTATCCAATTAATTGGCATTTGATTGGTCATACCAGGCTCTTAGGATCCTTTTTAATTGTGTTTAATTGTGTTTAACTGTGTTTCATCAGTTGTAATGTCTTTTCTTTCATATCTGATTTTGCTAATTTTAGTCTTCCCTTTTCTCTTAGGTAGCTAAAACTTCGTGGATTTTCTCAATCTTTCAAAAAATCCAACTCAATTTCATTAATTTTTCTGTTCTCTACTTCATCGATTTCTCTTCTAATCTTTAACATTTCTTGTAAGAGTGGTCTTGTAATGATAGACCTCTTCAGCTTTGTCTGGGAATTATTTTATATCTTCTTCAATTTTAAAGGATAATTTTGCCAGGTATTATATATCTTGGTTGGCAGTTTTTACTTTCCTGCATTTTGAAAATATTCTACTGCCCTTTAGCCTGTAAAGTTTCTATTGAGAAATTCATTGACTATCTTGGGTAAGTTTTCCTGTATGTGATGTGTTCCTTGTCACTGGCTGCTCTCACAATTCTCTATGTGCCAGACATTTCACAATTCAACCAAATGTAATGTCTCTCACTGTGGAATTCTTTGTGCTCATCTTATCTGGGTTTCTTTGGATTTCCTATATCTAGATGTTCCCTTTTGTCAAATTCTAGAAGTTTTTTCCCCATTATTTCTTTGAGTAAGTTTTGGCTCTGTCTTTTCTTTCTTGGACATTGTATATATTGGTCTAATTAATGGTGTCCTTAAGTCACCAAGTTTTCTGTATTTTTTTCTTTTTATGTCATGGACTGGGTAATTTCAAAGGACTGTATCTTCAAATTCAGTGATTTTTCTGCTTGATCTAGTATGATGTTTTGATATAGATTGATTTATATATTAATTTTTTATTTCAGTTACTGTTTTCTTCAGGATCAAGACTTTTTTTGGCTTATATGGATCTTTGATAAATTTTTCATTTTCTTCATGCATTTTTCTCCCAAGTTCATTTTGAATACTTTGCCAGGTGATTCATAAGTTACATATCTGTAAAATTGGAGTCTAGAAGTTTTATCTTGTTCCTTTTGGAGAGGAAAGTTCCTATTTGTTCACTTTCCTTGTCTCTTAGTTTAGTACCTGTATATTAAAAAAAATTACTACCTTTTCCAGTCTTCATGAATAGGATTTGTACAGAACAAGACCCTTAGTAGGAAGTTCTGCCAGGGATCCTTCAAACTTCCTGTGTATGTGTCTTTGCTGGATTTATTTGTGTAAATTTCCAGTTAGGGGATTTACCTGTTCCTTGTCTTTGCTTGTCTTTCTTTCTCTTTCTTTCCTTCCCTCCCCCAACCCTCTTTCTCTTTCTATCTCTCACATTCTTTTTTTCCTCCTTCCTTCCTTCCTTCATTCTTTTCTTTCTTTCTTTCTTTTTTCTTTCTTTCTTCACAATCTTCTGCTGATTCTGGTTTCTGTCTGTGGCAGCACTGTTTTTATGATACAGCAGCACACAAGGACTCCTTTGAGATCTCAGAGGCATCTACATCTAGATTATAACAGGTCTCATCCATCCTCTGAAAATGGTGACACTGAAACCAGTTATGAAAGTTTGGCATATATTTCTTTCTTCTCTGTTTTTCCCAGAGATGAGCTCGACTCTGGATTTCTCATTGATTATTTTGGGCTGAGTCAGGAGAAGAGCTCTGGCAGATGACTGCTTAATAGTCCAAACTTTCTCTTTATTCTCAGTGACCCTCATACTTCTAGAATATGCTGGGTTCCATCAGTGTTCTAAGACAGGTGAAATAAAGCCAGTCCCTCAGACAGCCTCTGAAAATGTTGGAATATTACACATGTAATCCAGCTTTCTTCTTCCAGAGTATAAGGTCACCCCCCTCTTAGGTGCCAACATGGTGCTGGCCAAGCTTCTCTTCCTGATTTTACTCCTCATAACTTCTTCCTGCCGGTGAGAATTCACACCCAATTGGCGCTCGACACCCTGCCCAGACCCATAGCAACAAGGCTCACCCAATCAAACATCACCCAGTCCCCCAGCAACAAGGCTCTCCCAATCAACTCTCACCAAGTTTCATGCCCCAACCAATCAGCCTCTTCCCGACCCTTTAAAAGTGTGTGCATTTTTAAAATAAAATGGAATTTCTCCAGTGATTTGCTTTGGACTGTGGCTCCGTGCACTTCTTTCATTGGTGCCGAAACCCAGGGGGGGAAACTCCTCAAATATCGAGGATCCCCTCCATCTCCCCTGGTCAAAGCTTCTCATCCTTTTTCACCTTCTTGAGCGCTGGTTACCCTGCAACCACCACCAACCAATTTCTAGGTGAGGCAGCTGCCCTTAGCTTGACTATCGCAGGGTGTCTGGCCGTGATCCTCTGGCAGCCCCTGACATCTGGTTATAGGCAGAAGACTGCACCCCACCTCAGCCTTCACGACCACAGTGGACTCCTAGGCGCCTCTTTCCTCCCTCAGTCGGGAGGGAGGGAACAACAACCCCTTTTTCTTCTCTCTTCTCTCGATCTTTCTCTCCTCTCTCCTCTCCTCTTCCATGCTGACTGGCAAAAGCGTAGTGCTAGGTACTCTGTGACCTCTGGCATTTCGCCCCAGCAGGAAAAAATCTCAGGTGACAACCTGACTTTTCCCTTACCACCGACTCTATCGAGTCCTGTGAATGGTTTCGCGCATTGGGGACGCCTGAAGAGTCGCCCATTCACTTCCCCCAGTCTGGAGATCTCTCTCTCTCTCTCTCCCTCCCCTCCTCTGCCTCTCATCTCCCTCACTTCCTCTCCACTGTAAACAATGGGGGCCTCTTCTTCCCTCCCAAACGACTCCCACTTAAAATGCATACTCTCCAACTTGGCTCATCTCTCACTTCAGATATTAAACCTAAAACCCTCATTAAATTCTGCACCCAAGGTTGGCCTTCATACCTGTTAGACAATCTTAGTCTGTGGCCTCCCGAAGGCTCTCTTGACTCCCAAATTCTCCAGGATCTTTTCAATTACTGCCAGCGTTCGAAAAAGTGGAAGGAGATCCCCTATGTTGTAGCCTTTACCTCCATTCTCACCCCCATCTCTGTTCTTACTGCAGCCCTCATCAGGTTCTCCTCACCTGCAAACCCTCCGCTACCACCGAGCCTGCCATCTCCTCTTTCAATCCTGCAGACAAACCACCCCCCACCCTCGCCCACCTCCCTCTGTCCCTTCCTCTCCTTCACCATCCTCTCCTGAGTCCTCTTCACCATCACCCTCCTCTGCCCCTAACTCCTTCAGCCCTCCAGCCACTAGGTCGCACTCCCAAACCACCCATTGCCATGTCCTGGCACCCCTTCAAGAGGTCGCTGGACCCAAAGGGGTTATTGGGGTTCATGTTCCATTTTCCATGACTGATCTCACCCAGCTTGAGAAGAGATTGGGCTCTTTCACGACTGATCACACTACATATATTCAGGAATTCCAGTGGGTCATCCAGGCTTACAGTCTCACCCACCATGACATCTACATGCTTTTACCAATACCCTTCTTCCTGAAGAATGTAGACGGGTATGGGAATTAGCCCCAGCCCATGCAGATGACACCCATCATGTTAATCCTAATCATCCCACCAGCCCCCATGCGGTTCCTGAACAGGACCCAGACTTGGACTATAACACTGCATCTGGAGTGCAGCTGAGAAATCAGTTTGCTGCCTGCATAGTTGCTGGCCTTAAGAAGGCCACCCATAAGGCAGTTAATTTACAAAAAATCCAGGAAATAATGCAGAAAAAAGATGAAGCCCCTTCTGAATTTTTACATCATCTCACTAAGGCTCTCCAACAATATACCAACTTAGATCCTGAGATCCCCGATGGTAGACATGTCCTTATGACTCATTTTCTATCTCAAAGTTACCCTAACATTAAGGCTAAATTAAAAAACTTGAACAAGGGCCCACAACACCTCAGACCAAAATTCTGGCAATGACTTTCAAGGTCGTCCATAACCGTGATGAGGAAGCTGAACACCGCAAATACCAAAGATGAAAAGGCAGAGCATAGTAAGTTTCAGTTGCTCACTCAGGTCCTTCAAGGGACCCCCCCAAACACAGCATCAACATCATTCACAAAGTAAAAATCCAGGTGCCTCCTTCAAATGTGGAAAAGAAGTGCCCCATGCAGAGACTATCGCTGGAGAACTGCCACCTCACGGAAGCCTGTTGCAGCGACCTCTCTGCTACTCTGATCGTTGGCCAGAGACTGACCCACCTGTGCCTTGCCAAGAACGACCTGGGGGACGGCGGGGTGAAGACCCTGTGTGAGGGCTTGCGCTACCCCGAGTGCCGGCTGCCGATGCCCCAAGGACCCCTATTCCCCCTTGCCCAAAATGCCAACAAATGGGTCACTGGGGATCAGACTGTCCCACCTCCCAAAGGGGAGCTGCAGCCAGGAACCTAACACTGACCTCCTGGGCCTGGCACACGATTGACGGGGCCTTGGATCCTCCTCCCCGGCCATCACTGTTGACATGCAGGAACCCATGGTGGAAATTTGTGTGGATGGGTGCCATATTAACTTCCTCTTAGATACTGAAGCCACGTTTTCAGTCTTGAGGGAGTTTTGGGGACCCACAATGCCATCATCCTCTCCTATTGTTGGGGTAGGAGGGAAATCTATACTTCCACTAAAGACCCCTCCCCTTACATGTACCATAGAAAATTTCCCATTCTCACATTCCTTCCTTGTCATGCCCCAGTGTCCAGTACCACTTCCTGGTAAGGATATCCTCTCAATCCTCAAAACCACCATCTCGATACAACCACTGTCTTCCCCTACTCCACACTTCCTAATGGCCCTTCTGATAGACGATCCCACAATTCTCTTTTGCTCTGACTGGGCCAGGCCACTAGAGGGCCATCCGCACACCCACTTTTCTGTCCCAACCCACCTCATCGATCCTATCATATGGGACACCCAAAGCCCCTCCATGATCAATTGCCCTCCCGTCCGCATTTGCATTAAAGATCCCAACAAGTTTCCTAGACAATCCCAGTATCCCTTGTCCACTGCTGCCCTACTTGGCCTCCAGCCTATCATACATGATCTTATAACTAAAAAATACCTTTGGCCTACCCATTCTCCCTATAACATCCCCATATTAGCAGATAAGAAATGTAATGGTACCTACCAGTTGGTACAAGACCTTCACCTCATTAATTCCTCTGTTATTCCTATCCACCCCCTGATCCCTAACCCGTACAGTCTTCTTTCCCAGATCCCGGCCACCTCTACCCATTTCTCTGTTATCAATTTAAAGGATGCCTTTTTCTCTATTCCCCTTGCACCCAAATCCCAAGACATTTTTGCATTCACCTGGACTGACCCAAAAACCAGACATTCTCAACAACTCACGTGGACTGTCTTTCCTCAGGGTTTTAGGGATAGTCCCCATATCTTTGGGCAGGTTTTGGCAGCAGACCTGGAAGGCTTCCACTCAGCCTGCCCTGAATCTACCCTCCTTCAGTATGTAGATGATCTCCTCCTTTGTAGCCCTTTGACTGAAATCTCCAACGTTGACACCATCAACTTAATCACCTAGCCCAAAAGGGGTATCGGGCTTCCACCCAAAAGGTGCAAATCTCTATACCCATGGTCACCTACCTTGGGTTCCTCATTTTGCATGGAAAAAAGGCTATTACCACTGACAGGAAACACCTCATTAACTCTCTCCCCACCCCAAAAACCAAGACCGAAATTTTATCTTTTTTAGGATTGGCAGGATATTTCAGGACATGGATTCCAAATTTTTCCCTCCTAGCTAAACCATTATATGATATGGCAAAGGGCCCCCAGAACGAGCCACTACTTTCAACTGCTGGACAGCCTTTACAGACGCTCAAACAAGCACTTCTTTGAGTCCCGGCCCTTCACTTGCCTAATTTATCCAAACCCTTTCTCTTGTATGTTCATGAAAAGGGAGGCCAAAGTTTGGGGGTCTTAGGACAAGAGTATGGCCCCACTTTTGCTCCAGTAGCCTATCTTTATAAACAGCTAGATCCCATCATTAGAGGGTGGGCACCTTGCCTGCAAGCCCTAGCTGCCATCCAGGTCCTCCAGAAGGAATCTCATAAGCTGACATTTGGATCCCCTCTTACTATTCTTTTGCCACACCACCTGAAGGATTGACTAACCTACAAGGGACTCCAGTCACTTCCCTCACTAGGGTGCTTTCCTTACTTGTGTCTTTTCTCCAGAATCCAGTGGTATCCTTTAAACCTTGCCCTCCATTAAACCCTGCCTCTCTCCTGACCTCCCCTCCCCTGGCTGATTTTCCCATACACAGTTGTACAGAAACCCTAGAAACCTTTTTACCCTGTCCCACTTCAATCTCTGAAGGCCCTTTGCCACATCTTGACCTTATTTAGTTTACGGATGGTAGTTCATTCATGCACAATGGCACACAGAGAGCGGGATACACTGTCGTCTCCCTTTCAACAACAATAGAAGCCAACCCTCTCTCACCAAACACTAATAACCAACAGGCCAAACTTCTGGCAGCTATTAAAGCCTGTGAATTGGCAGCAGGGAAAGCTCTATCCCTCTACACAGATTCTAAATATGGTTTTCACACTTTGCTGTCCCATGCTGCCATATGGAAGGAAAGAGGACTACTAACATCCAAGGGCACTTCTGTTACCAATTCCAAACTTATTTCTCACCTACTCAGGGCTGCACAGTAGCTTGGAGGCTTGGAGTCACTCATTGCAATGCACATCAATCTGACTCTTCTCCCATCACAGTCAGAAACTCTAGGACTGACCAAGTGGCACAGGCAGCTGCCCTCAAAACCCTGGACCCCTCCACTGTGCTCATGTTCACCCCCTCCAGCGATATGCATGAGGAAGACCATAAAAACCTTTTTTCACTTCCTTCATTCCCTGTTCCACTCTAGCCCCCAAAGCCTGGCAACCTTCCTTCATTCTTTCTTCTCCCTCTCTGCAGACAAAAAAGCCCTCTTACAACACATATTCTCAACACGTTGCATCTGCCAGCGAACCAACACCAACACACCCTTACGGCCCAAACCCTTTCCCTCTCACCAAGCCCGCGGGCACACCCCTGTGGCAGACTGGCAAATTGATTGTACCAACATGCCCAGGATTAAACACATAAAATATCTGCTGGTCCTAGTAGACACCTTCTCTGACTGGGTTGAGGCCATTCCCACATCCAACAAAAGAGTCTCTACAGTAACCTCCATTCTGATGACTCAAATCATTCCTCGATTTGGAATGCCCACCTTGATCCATTCCAACAGTGGCCTGGAGTTCTCCTCACAGATCACCCAGTCTCTCACTCAGGCTTTATCCTTTCCTTGGCATTTCCATTGTCCTTATCGCCCACAAGCATCAGGGAAAGTTGAAAGAACAAACTGAACTCTCAAAGTTATCCTTACAAAGCTCACCATGGAATTAAGTATGGATTGGGTAAAACTACTTCCTCTGGTCCTTCTCTGCCTGCAGGCTCTGCCAAAGAATTCCTCACTCCTTTCCCCCTTTGGGATTATGTACGGCCACCCCCTTCTTCCCCCTGGCATCTCACCAAAAGCATGGCCCCTTCCCAAGAACTACGCCCTACCCCTTCTCTTTCACCTCTGAACTGAGTTATGGAAGCACCAAGTCTGGCTTCTCCCTGACCTCAACCTCTCCCAGAACTCCCTCCCTCTAACACCTGGTCAGTTTGTGTACTATTGTCCCCCGGGAGAGAGAGACCCCCTCAAACCAAAATGGGAGGGACCAACTTCAGTGATCTTATGTGCTCTGACAGCTGCCAAACTGGCCCTCCCTAACAGTCGGCTTTACTCCATGGATTCATATTTCCAGGCTAAAGCCAGTCTCCAGTGTCCCGGGCCCTGAAGAAACACACCTGGAGTCTTCGGCGACATCTTCCTGTGGACCTCAAATGAAATACTCTTGCTCTACCTCTCCTCATAACCCCTTAAAGCTTAATTTTTCCTGCATCTCCCTTCTTGAGTCAGTTCCTGAACATGATCCATGTTAGTCCAGCCCTAACCCCTATCCTCCTACCCTTTCTACTTATGCCCCTCTTAATAACCTCCACACCTATTGTGTGGAGATTTAAGGTGAGGCAAACATACACACAAAAGAACACCAAGACCATCTCTCTGGCAGCAACAGTTGACTGTTCCCTGATGGGTTGCTCTGGCATTATCATATCTCATTTCCCCTGACCACCAAGCTATTTCAACAGGCTACCCGCCCCTACCTTTGCTTTTTATACAATCAAACCCGAGTTTACTGAAAACAGTGGCCTGACACCTATGGAGGCTGCCCATATTGGTCTTGCAGGGTTCATGATGCCTTTTTGGGACAGCTGAACATTGGCATCTTTTCCTACGTTAGCAATGCCCACACCTACAATCTCACCATCAAGGACTCATGGGATCCTCAGTGGGCTTCGGGAGTAACTGCTTCTGTTTACTGTAATGGATGTTCTCACACTCCCTGGGGATCCCTCCACATTTCTTGGGAATATCTCTCCATAGGCACCCAGGTGTCTCAGGTATCCTCTGACATCAAGCATTCAGAAAAATCATCATGCAGGCCTTACAAAATTCCTCCTCCTCCTCCTCCAGCTCGTTTTACTCCTGGCTTCCGATACTAAAAGACACCATTGGCTTCCTCAATTGCACCATTTCAACTATTAGCCCTACCGATTGTTTTCTTTGCGCTTCTCTAAACCGACCTTTACTAGTTGCGGTTCCCCTAAACACTACAAGCTACACATTCCTTTCTCAGGAGTCTTCCATAAAACATTTTCCTCACATCCCCTTGTGGGAACCTGAGGACATCACCTCCCACTCACCTCCCTGAACCTGCATCTACGGAACCCAAACCCAAGCTGCTCCTTCCATGGCCTGTGCCATTAACATCACTCTTAACAATACTACTTATGCCCAACCTGGACATTTCTTTTGGTGTAATGGAAGCCTCACAAATGTCCTCTTTAAGAACTTAACCTCCCCTTGTGTCCTTGTTACAATTGTTCCACAGTTAACCCTTTATAGCAGCTCGGAACTTCGGTTCCTTATGTCCCCACCCTCACGTGCTAAGCACACAGCTTTCCTACCCATACTGGTTAGTGTTTCATTGACCACTTCCCTTGCTGGGTTGGTTCTATCAGGAGGTGCCCTTGCCCACTCCTTATGGGCCATTGAGCATATCAACACCCGGCTAGAGAGTGCTCTCTCCTCTACTGCCTCCTCCCTCGCCTCTCTGCAAAAGCAGGTAACTTCCCTGGCCCAGGTGACTCTCCAGAATCACTCTCCAGACCTCCTTATGGCTGAAAAGGGGGGAACCTGTGTATTCCTTCAAGAAGAATGTTGCTATTATATTAATGAATCTGGCCTAGTGGAACAAAATATTGTCAAATTACATAATTTGGCAGCAGACCTACAAAGATCCCCCCCAATTCCCCATTCTCCTTGTGGTTCCAGTCTCCCCTTCTAACATGGGTATGGCCCATTCTAGGACCATTATCCATCATTTTTCTTGCCTGTCTCTTTCTACCCTGTATCATTAATTTCCTTCAGAACCAAGGGTGTAAAATCTCTAATCAGGCTTTTAACCAGCTTCTTCTCAGGAATTATCAGCTACTGGCAACAGATGAGCCCAGTGCCTCCTCTCGGGAACACCTCACTACCTGTTGAGGGAGCTGTAACCAACCTGTGGACTTCCTTCCTAGCGACCCTCCATCAGGACACCTGGCTCATTCCACCTGAGGCCGCTACAAGGGACAGTCACCAACCTCACCCCCAAGAAACGTTCCCTTTTTCAGATTGTTATGGGGCTTCTTGACCATGTTCCTCCTGATTCCCCCACCCTGTTCCTGACTCTGCCCCCATTCAACAGGAAGTGGCCGGACTGAACAACGTCCCCTTCCAATATAAAACAAGAAAGGGAGGAATATAAGGTCACCACACCCCTTAGGTGCCAACATGGCGCTGGCCGAGCTTCTTTTCCTGATTTTGCTCCTCATAGCTTCTTCCCACTGGCACGAACTCGCACCCAGTCGATGCTTGACACCCTGCCCAGACTCCTAGCAATGAGGCTTTCCCAATCAACTCTCACCCCGTTTCATGCCCCAACCAAACAGCCTCTTCCCAGCCCTATATAAGTGTGTGCATTTTTAAAATAAAATGGAACTTCTCTGGTGATTTGCTTTGGACTGTGGCTCCATGCGCTTCTTTCACAGAGAAAATCTGATATTTGGTGATTTCTTTATCCACTTTATTGAAATGAATACGGGCTATGATAAGTACTTACATGATATTATAAACTGCCACCTTTTTCCCTAGTGGCTCACAGGTTTCCAAAATGTGCCAGGTCCCATCAGTGCTCCCAGACAGACAAGATGGAAACCAGTCTCTCTGGCAACTTGTGAAAAAAATTGGAAACTTGGACATATAGTCCAATTATTTTCCTCCCCAGGAACTGGTATTTGGTGATTTCTACCTTTTTGTTTTTCTGCTCTTCTGAAGTTGAGGGGCTGTGGCAGGTGCTTGTTTGTTAGTCCAAACTGCTATGTTTGCTCTTAGTGTTTCCTAGATATCCATAGCATGCCAGCTTCTGCCTTGCTTCAAGATAGGTGAGATGAAAACAGTCCCTTGGGAAAAGAAGCAAGTTCCTGGAAAATTTGGAATGTTCAACACACAGTCCATCTTTTTCCCTCCCCATTAAGATTTGGTGGTTTCAGCAGTGCACTCTGTGCTGAGCCTTGTAGAGGGGCTACAGGGAGTACTTGCTTGATAGATATCCTCCATACTGCTCTTTTTGTCCATAGGGACTCCCACCCAGGAACCTCTCCTTTAAGGGTTCAGATTCAGACAAGAAGTAAACCAGTTCCATGGGCAGCCTTCAAGAAAGTCAGAACATTGGATATTGGATTACAGTTCAGATGCTTCCTTCCTTCCCCAGGAAGAGGCTGGGGGCTGCAGTTTCCTAGGGCTCCTCTGGTGCTGTTCTGGGAAAGGCATTATATTGTGAGGGTTTTATGAATTTTAGTTCCACCTTCAGTGTGTCTAGTTTTGTACTTCTCACAAAATGTGGTTCTTGATTTTTCACAAAGGGACCCTACCTGTGTGTCTTTGAATCTGTGTGTCCATGAGGAAAGGAAAGACCAGAACTTCCCATACCATTTCTCTTAGGTCACCTCCCAGGTTTTCTTTCTGCTTTACTTCCTTTGCTTTCCTTCTGTCTTCTCCCTAGAGGACTGCATTTCCTTCTAACACTGTCATGTTACTGGGCTCATTTTCCTACCTTGCTGCATCCAGCATAATCAAATCCCATGTGAATCTGACATAGGCTTGTATTCATGTACATATTTATTAATACTTCCCTATCGGAATTTGGGAGTATTTACAAACATGTTTTTCTGCATCTTCTGACTTGTTAACACATTGTGGGAAGCTTTTGAGTTACCAGATACAGTGCTATTTTATAATGGCTATGTAACATTCCATTATGAAAGCACACCATCATTTTTTTCTTTTACCTATGGAGGGTAGATATCTTAACTCTACTTTTTCCCACTTGAGACATTTGCACATATGTTTTCAGATATTGAGGCTTTTATTTTGATGGGATAAAGTTTAAGGAGTGGTGTTTCTTAGCCAAAAGGTTTTTCATAGTTTTACATTTTAATAAATGTCACATTGCTTTCCCTAGGCTCTAAGAATATTATTTACCTGAAGAGTGTGACAATGCCTGTCCATCATGTCCCAGCCAGCCACATGTGTTAAGCACTTTTTAGACTTTGCCAAATCAATGGAGTGAAGGGATGTCTCTTTGCTAGTTCATGCTTAGCTGACAATTGGCAAATTAATACTTGTGTATATATGTTGTCCATTTGGATTAACACTTTTGGTCATTGTTTATTCTTTCTATTTTATTTCATTTTATTTTTAACTTTTTATTTTTTGATTCATTGTACACAAATGGGGTACAACTTTTCATTTCTCTGGTTGTATCAAGTAGAATTACACCATTTGTGTAAACATACATGTACGGAGGGTAATAATGTTTGTCTCATTCCATTATCTTCACCTCTCATTTCCATCTACACAATCCATCCTTACTCCAGTCATTGTTCATTCTTATTATTTTTATTTTTTTTTACATTTTCTTCTCAATTTATAGCATAACATTATACTTGGTAGATGATCTTGCTTTTTCAGATTTATTAATTTTGTATTCAATATTTTAGGATATATTGAGAATATTTTTTTTATTTATTTATGATCAATATATCTATGTATTTCTTCTTATCTTTGAAGTGTTCAAAGTCTTACTTTGGAATGCCTCTAAAACCAAAGAATCTATATAGTCTCATGAATTTTATTGCAAAAACTTTAAGTTAGATTTCTTTATTTAAAGTCCTTGATTATCTGAAATGTATTCTTTGTGATATATGAGAGAGATCAATTTTTATATTCTGTCTCTGGATACTCATTTGTTCCTGTGCTGCTTGCTAATACAACTTTCTCCACAATGAATTGAATCATGATCCTCAGAACATACTAACTGTGCATATGTTCTCTGATCTTTTTGTGGCTTAATTATTCTGTATAATTTGTCTCATTGTCTATATCAGTGCCACATTGACTAAATTTGTTGATTTTGTAGTAGTTTGGTATTTGATGATTACATCTTTTTTTTTTTGAATGAATCATTTTGGAGAGGAAAGGCAATTTTGAGACATGTATTCTTCCATGAGAAATTTGTGAAAATTTTATGCACTACCAGGGGGGAAAAATCTTCTGTTTTTTTAAAAAATATTTTTTGTTGTTAATGAGCCTTTATTTAATTTATTTATATGCGGTGCTGAGAATTGGACCCAGTGCCTCACACATGCCAGGCAAGTGCTCTACCACTAAACCACAACCCCAGCCCAGAAATCTTCTAATATTTATTGGATTTGAATTAAATTCTTGTTTTTGAAAAACTTTGAATAAAAATAAATTTGGTCCTGGAACAAGAGAGTTAATCAATCCAGAGACTAAAAATCATGTTAAAATTTTTAATATTTTTAGTGTAGATGGACACAATGCTTTCATTTTATTTATTTTTTATGTGAAGCTGAAGATCAAACCCAGTGCTTCACACCTGCTAGGTGGGTGCATTACCACTGAACCACAACTTCAGCCCCTAAAAGCCATCTTTTAAAACACAAAAACATAAATCAAAAGGATGCTTATAAGGCAGGTCAGTACTTCAGCTGGAGTGAATAAGTGGCAATGTGACCTGAGGGTCCGTGAATGCTTCTGAGAGGAGGCCAACCTGTGTCTTGGGACATCTGACCTCACCATCAACTTTTTCTTAAGACATACAGAAGCACAACTCCTACCTGAGAAGATGAAGAACCCATTGTCTCAGTGACCCCATCATGAGCTCATTTACATAATCAGTGCAAGAAAGGAACAGTTCTTCAACTAGGTGATCCTTAATGCCATCTTCTCATTGGACAAGGACATCTGGACAACCTAGGAAAGAAGGTTGTCTCATCTATTGTATCCTCAATTGACATGGAGCTGGAGAGTGTATGACTTGAGGTTATTTTACAGATGTGAGAGAAACAGTGAAGATGGAATTTTCCTAAGATTCAGAGTAAGAAATAGGTTTGGTCAATTATAACAGTGCCTTGATTTGAAGGACCTATTTGGGAAATATCATGAATTTAAGTTTGTTGGGAAAACTTAATTATTAAAATCCTAGTGTGTTAGAAGATGGTTCTTAAGTTTTAAATCTTGGTAAGTTAATTGTTAATGCATTGAAAGTGTTACCACCACACCTTCCTAATATCCTTAATTGCTGTATTCAGAGGGAAATGATTCCTTCTCCTGTTTACATCCTCAAACTGGCCCCTGTGACTTTTCTGAACTCAAGAAGTTATTTGGCTCTGCCTAACTCCTCTGGAGAGGATGATCTCTTTTCAATTTTGAACATAGAACAGAATGGGGCTGTTGTTGACAAGTCAGTTTCTACACCAGTCAGGGGCTCTTTTCCTTATTCTTAGTGATGGGAAACTGAGGTTGAGCCCCTGCCCACTTGGCCAGCCAGTGAAAGCCATCACAGCAGGTGAGACATCGCAGTGCCTTTGCATGGTCATAACATCCTATCCATAAGCTTGAGAGCAGTCATCCTGGAAATAAATTAAAACATTGAATCAATGAGATATTCATAATCCCACTATAACTAACTATAGATTCCATTTTCCTTTTAAATAGGGAACTCTGTTGCTCATTAGTGAGTAAGTGTGACATAAGTCTGCATGAAAGTATGGTTGTTTCAGAATTTAAAAGTGACTCATCTTTTTTAAAGTTTTTTTAAGTTGTAGATGGATCTTTATTTTATTTATTTATTTTAATATGGTGCTGAGGGTTGAACCCAGTGCCTCACACATCCTAGGTAAGTGTTCTAGCACTGAGCTAGAACCCCAGCCCATGACTCATTATTGTACCTTTTCTTGTGCCAGGCTAGCTCATATGCAGGGTCAGTGGTGCAGAGTCAAGACCCAGACTTTGTGAGTTGGGTGGAAGCAGGCTTGTGGCGAGCAGTCTGCAAACTCATTTATTGTGGGAACAGCTATACATTTTATAGGTTTCTTTCCCAATCACAATGTGCATGGGGGATCAGACCACCAGGTTCCTATTCGGGTTCCCTTTATAACACTGGGTCAATTTGGGGCAGTTGTTTACTTTCCTAGGTAGCCAAAGTGGAACACTCCTCCCTGCAAGTTTTCCTTACACGCTTGGGACATTCACTGCTGCCAGCCAAGACCTAGAATTTCTCCCAACACATTATCTTAAGTTAAAGGTTGGTAACCAGAAGTAAACTTGAAATGTTAGAAGACATTAGCCTAGTCCTAGGTACTCTTGACAAAATAGATGAATCTCTTTTAACTGTCTTTCAAACGTACACACTCTCTGATTATCAAAATACAGACAGTTTGGGACTTAGAATAGTTTGACTTATGAGTTTTTCATCTTTATGATGGTGCCAAAACTATATACATTTCGTAGAAATCATACTTTGAACTTTTAATTTTGACCTTTTCACATGCCAATCAGGTATATGGCAAGATGCTCTCTCAATGCTGGGAAGTAGCAGCTAGCCACATCTCCTAGTCAGTCCTGTGATCACAGAGGCCAACAAACAACACTTGACCATGTTCTGTGAGGCCAATAGGATTTTTGGATACAGGCATTTGATAAAATAAATGAGGTACTCTATACTTTATTATAAAATGGGTTTCATGTTAGATTATTTTTCCCAACTGTAGGCTAAGATTTGTGATCTGAACATGCTTAATGTAGATGAGGGTAAGTTGCAATGTTTCATAGGTTAAACAGGTTTGTTAAATGAGTTTTCAAATGTGACAACATACAATGGATTTCTAGGGAGCTAATTCCATTGTAGGTTGAGGAGTGTCTATAATTTAAATTATATTTTTCTCCCTTCTGTCAGAGCAGCTACCTTGTGTAGATGCTACTTCTTTTGGATGAAACCTTCTATTACTTATAGAGCATGTTGTTTTGAATCATTTTGCATATGAACATTAACAGCAGTTTAAACTCAACTGGAACCTTGGCGTGTCGCTACATGAATGTTGGAATAAGAATGGTATCTTGCTTATTGGTCTGAAAAGCTGGGAGTGAAAATAAAATTTTTCTTTCCTTTTATAAGCCAAAAATTCTTGACCATTAGAATACCGAGTTTTCTTGTGAGCTGAACCGAGGGCATTATTTGGCCAGTGTTTTGTCTGAATATTGGTTTGCTTAGCATTACAATTTGTATGCAGTATTAAGCTGGAACTTTTTATAGTTGTTTTCACATGGATAGGGGTTACCCCATATGTATATATATGCACATGCTTATTATATATTTATATATTTGAACTTTTTTGTTAGTCAGCACTATTATAGAACCCTTTGTTTCTTTTTCTTTTTTTGCAGGTGAGGGTGCTAGAGATGGTGAACCCAGGGCCTAGCACATGCCAAGCGAGTGCTCTGCACTGAGCTATACCTCCATCCAGGTTGAATGGCTTTTTAAATTTTTACAATGCAATATGTATGAGTTTTTCCCCTGAAACAAATAGTAAAGGTAAATTTCTCCTGATATTTGATGATTAAATTTGAAATAGATGAAAAATAAGACAGATTGCAAAATTTTTACAGTTTTAAGTTAGAAGCATTATATGTAAAGATCATGAGAGACTTTTTTCCCCCATTTTGGGTTGTTCTTCTAGCTCTAGGATTACAGAATTTCTTTCTGAATTTTACTTCAGAGTTAATGTCATCAAATAAGTTTTAAACATCTAACCTAAATCCTCTATTTTCAGCTGTTCTCATTCTCTAGAGCAAGAGTTATGACTTTTGCAGCCATGTTAGAAATTTGACCTACCTAAGAAAACTCTGAGACCACAAAACCAAGTCACTAGTGGGAAATCAAGCAGAAAGGAAAAAGCTGGCTTGAAGATCTTTTGTACAACTTGTATTTGTGTGCTCATTTGATAAAGAATACAAAAATATGATGTTTATTTAGATGTAAGATTGAATTTCAACAGGAAGTTAGACCACATTTTATTTGAAGAGTACCTCTCCACTGGGCCATAAAGTGACTTATTCCTACAAGTTGATTTCCATCCTTAAAAAGCTGTAGCCAGTCTGTATATTTATCATTTATTAGCTATACTAGTTAACTATGTCGGGACACTCCCTCAGGTGGTAAGATTAGATTCAAACAGGTTTAGCAGCATGCTCAAGTATAACATCAAACAAATCAAGCATTCACTGCTTTGTCATATTTATGTGAATAAAACTTTTTCTCTGGGTCCCTCTCATTTCTGCAAAGATAGTTTCTAAAGATCCCAGTTACTCGCTCTCCCCTTCAGGGAAACATGCATCTGTTCCCTGCAGTGATGGGTGACTAGTCTGCTGTCGGGGAATGTAACCTCTTGTCCCTTGATGTCAGAATTGGTCAAGTGACACATTTTGGTCAATGGATTCTAAGTAGAAGTGACATGTGACCGATTGGAGTAGAAGCTATAAGAGCCACAGCAAGACTCTGCCAAGTGTTCTCTTCTCTAAGCCATGAAGAGATGCAGGCCATACATCCAAACTTGGTCCTGCATGAATGGATCACCTGCCATAGAGTGGATGCAGATCCTGCTGACTTGGAACCATGGACAGAATGAACGTTGGTTTGTTAGTCACTGACACATGGGTTGTTTACTGCGACAAAATAATCTCGTGGGAGCTAACAAAATTTGCCTTGGCAATGTCCTGGTATGCTTGCTGTTCACTGATTCATCTCCAGTGTGACAGTGTGAATTTTCATTATAAAGCCTCCTGAGGAAATCTGCAGTAGATGCTCCCATCATGTTCAGTCATTTGCCAGTCAGTGACTTGACCTTGCCTTGATCCATCACTTTATGAAAAATAGATAGTTCATCTTGTGGATTCAAGAGACTGACTAAGCAAGAACTAATATTTGTTTTGAAAAATAATAATACAGTTATAACTGAATATACTGTAGTAAATTTGGAAAAGAGAAAATATAAACATGTCATGAAATTAAAAGTTTTCTCATCCAGATATTTCATTTTTTAAAAAATTTAGTTGTTGATGGACCTTATTTTATTCATTTCTTTATATGTGATGCTGAGAATCAAACCCAGTGCCTCTCACATGCAAGGCAAGCACTCTACCACTGAGCCACAACCTCATCCCCAAATATTTAATTTTTAACAATATTTCTGCCAACTGCCAGATGCACTGACCCAGATCTATAATCCAAGTGACTTGGGAGGCTGAGGAAGAAAGATTGCAAGTTCAAAGCCAACCTCAGCAACTTAGCATGACTCTAAGCAACTTAGTGAGACCCTATCTCAAAATATAATAAAGGACTGGGAAAATGGCTCAGTGGTTAAATGTCCCTGGATCAATCCCTACTACCAAAAAAAAAGAATATTTCTACCATTTTTTGCATACTTATATAAAGCTTGAGTGTGTCCACACATACACACACATTTTAACATAATGCATTTTTAGCTTTACATTTTATGAATTTCTGTGCCTAATCAGTGCCTAAATTGATATATTTGTGAATGTTTGATTTGTTTGTTATACCTGAGCATATGATTTTTCTAAATTGTCTACTAAGATTATTATATGATTAACAATGCATGAATGTAAGAAAAAAATTTATAATTTGAAAGCTTGGATAGTATCTGTACTTCTCAACAGTTCAAGATATTATTTAGCTAGATGAGACTCAGATATGCCCTGTGTCGTGTCATTGGGAATGTTTTATCATCACACAATAGATAATTCAGGGTCAGTTGTGGAAACTAAGTTCCATCAAGAACCCAAAAAATGGAAGAAATACTGTCCTCCCAACCCCCATTGTAGAATGTAGGACTAGCCACTCTGCTTTTGTCTTTATCCTTTTTATTCTGATTTCTCACTCTTTTCCTTCTCCCTCCCCCATACTTATCTGACTTAAATGAGTAATGAGAAAGTGAAAAATTGCAAGGGCAATGGGTATATTGGCCCTAATAGTCCCAAATGAACATAATTGTTGTTAGAACATGAATAAGAACCAGACAAACCAGTTCATAACCAGAAGCCCAGAAAAAAAAACTCCCTGGAATGACTAACCCATTCAATAAGCCCCTGTCCAGGGTGACATGGATAGTCCCTTCCTCTTCAGTAGAAATTAGCAGCATACCAGCTCACTTAATCAATTTTTCAGGCTCTCCTAAAGAAACCCAAATCTTTCCTTATCTTTTCCCTGTCTCCCCCAGGGATTCTAAACAGAAAATCCACATGGGGCATTTGAGGAGGGTTATGGTGGTCTTTTTTAAAAAAGTTTTTTATTTGTTATAATTAGTTGTACATGAGAGTAGAATGCTTTTATACATGGGTAATAATGTCTGTTTCATTCTACTGTCCTTTCTACCCCCATACCCTTCCCCTCCCTTTACTCCCCTCTACCTAATATAAAGTAACTCTGTTCTTCCCTGTCCACCCACCTTATTGTGAATTAGCATCTACATATCAGAGAAAACATTCAGTCTTTGGTTTTTTGAGTTTGGCTTATTTCACTTAGCATGATATTCTCCAACTCCATCCATTTAACAGCAAATACCAGAATTTCATTCTTCTTTAAAGTTGAGTAATCATCCATCATATATGTATATATATGATGTATACATATATGTATATATATACATGTGATATATATATATATATATCACATTTTTAATCCATTCATCTGTTGAAGGGTGGTGGTCTTTGACAAGCAGATTTACCGTTATCTGCATCCACTGTTTTCTGGCACTGGTTCTCTATTAGAGTCCCTTATAACCCACTTCATTTAGCTCCAGGTGATAGATTAAACGATGGTCAGTGGCATTCCATGTCCTTATCCACTAAAGGGAATCACTTGAGCCTGAAGATGAACAGCAATGCGTCCTCTGATGCCCATTTACTGTGTGGGAGGATTCATTCTGGTGATGCCTGCTATTTTGGGGGTAAAAGAACGAGACAATATTGCTAAATCAAACCTTTTTTATCTTTGAGGCTCCTATGTTCTAAGGTGACTGATATTGCTAAATGAAAACTGATATTGAAGAATGATTTTTTCACTGTAAATGATAGTTAGTTGGGAATGTTGACAGGCAAAGACAATAAATTGTAGCCTAAAATGCAGGTCTACTCATTGACTTTATTTAAATATGCACTAATGTAATTGGTTTTAAATAGAGCTTCCTCTTAGGGGTTGTTCTCAACTACAGCTGCACATTTCAATCAACCAGAGACTTCAAAAATGCTGGTGCTGGGTTTCATCCCCATAGGGTCTCAATTAACAAATCTTGAGTCCTGAGCAACAGGTTTTTAAATGTCCTCCAGGTAATTTTAATGTGAAGACAATGTGGAGGATCCTTGTTCTCTATTTCTAACTTTTATAACTTTCCCACAGGGAATTTTCCTAATCCCAAAAGACCCTTACAATCTTTTTTTCTGATTTCATTTGTCAATATTTTTAGTGCTTATGGGAGCTGTTTTATTCTGACTGCTGTCTCCTCTCCCTAGAGACTGACTATTCACAAAGTATCCTCAGTAACACCTGAAAACTTGTTGGAGATGCTGACTCACTGCCCCTCACCATTCTCATCACTTTTTACATGTGACCAAAATCCCCAGGTGGTCTTCAGTACTTTAGAGTTTGAGAAGCCATCTGTATAGAAGGGCACTATTACAAACAGCACAGCAAGATATTAATTTGTCTACTCTTGCTTAGCAATGCATTTTACTAAGACAACACCAGACTTCATCCTCTGGGCTCCAGTAAATGGAGCATTTGCTTACTCAGTGGGTCTTAAATTTAGTTCATCCAGGATCCCTTCAGTCAATGAGAGAGCAGCTGAGGGTGATGAATCTCTAACTCTGAGGCAGTTAAGTAAAAAAAATTTTGCTACTAGAAGCTTGGACCTGTCAAATAGCCAGACTTATTTCTAACCTTGGCTTAGTGCATTTCTTGATATTATTCCTGTTTTGCATTTTATACTTTTTTCTTTCTAAAGTAAGATTGGAATCATGATGGAGATAGCTTTCCAGCCCAACAAGAAAATATAAAATCCTAAGAATTGACAATGAGCACACAAACCATGAATCCAGTTTTTTAATCTTTCAAGTTTCCTAGAGCATTTGTGATTGCAAGAGGTGAAATAGTGTCAACACCCTTAAACAGTGGACTGTGTGCTTTCCTTGTTTGCTAAAGGTGGTACATTTCTGACTCCAGGGTTTTATGAGTTGTTTGCTATTTATGAAGAATTTTCTAGCCCTGCAGAGAAACAAATTCCTTCAAAAACAAGAATTTATCAAAGAGCTATAATTTAAAAGGTAAAAGATTCTGAAGCACAAATGGGATAGGAAGCAAAATCCTGTCTAATGTATTGTTTAATGATACAAAATAAAGTATACTGGAGAAAAAATGCTTTCAGATCACAGAATTATCTTTCATATTTTAAGACATATTCAGAATATGCAATGCATAGACATGAGAGTAAGTACTTTCCATAAACATTTACACACTTATATGATAGGAATTGTTAGTAGGAAATTGACCACATCTATACATTTATACATTACTAAATATTTCTTAAAGGATTATATATGGGCTTGCCTTGCAGACTATAGAATGCAACATTACAATGCTTTGGAAGCTTCTCTTGCTTCCTTCAAATTCATTTCCCAGGTAATTTTTTTGTGTGGTGCTGGGGATTAGAACCCAGGGCCTTGTGCTTGTGAGGCAAGCACTCTACCAACTGAGGTATATCCCCAACACACCCAGGTAATTATTATCCTGCACTTTGTAGGTTTATCATCTATGTCAGTAATTTTAAACAGTATTTTATTTCCTTTTGGCCCCCTTTTAACTTCATACATAGGATAAGACACGCAGTCTTCCATGACTTCCTTTTATTCTTCTCCATTATGTGCTGAGGTCTAGCCATGTGGATGTGAATTGGCAAACAATTTTTACTGCTGCATGGTTTTCAATGAATATTTTATCACAGTTTACTTATCTATTCCACTGTCTCATTCTACCATTGATACATGTTTTGATTGTGCCCATATTTACTATTTTTTTAAATCTTGTGAATATTCTTGAATAGTTGCTAAGAATCATCTTGCCAGTGATTTTTGTAATTTTCTTTATGTACCATATAATGGTCCTCAAATGTCAAGTCAACTCAGTGAGGCAGAAGTGACATATTGCAGTTTAAGTAACATATACTGGTTATTAAGTTGCATTCATTAGAACTTACATAGGTTGTGCACACAGATCCAGGTTTTGATTCCACCAATATCTTTAAAGGGACCCTAGAGCTCTGGAGTTAAAACAGGCCTTGTGCATTTTCATAAAGTTATATTGATATAAGTGAAAACTTTCTAGTTAAAATAGTTTCCAATGAGAAAAATTTTCCCTAAAATGAGTGAAATTAGATTTTAAACATCCCAGCAGAGTGTGGAACTTGATAATTTTTCTTCATTATGATTTTCCAGTTTTTCTGTTGTAATTGCACATTGTCACTTAGTTGCAAAAATAGTTTTAGAATTTGCGATCATAGTACATTTTTCCTAAGAAATGTATAATATAGAGTAACCTCCAAATGCCTAGCTGTAAATACCCAACCAATTCCCAAGTATGATTTTAGCCACTATTTCAAACTTAGTTCAGTACAGATATTATGCAAATGTAAATGCACCTTTTTTTTTCCTAAAGATAGAACGAATATATAATATTTTACAAACTATGGTACTGTCTCCCCTGGATAAAAACACATGTGCAAACAAATACCCAAACATACCAATTTGCTGATATTTTTAAATAAAATGGTATCTATTATTTGTACTTCCAGGAAACCCAGGAGAGCAGATGTAGGAGCAGTAGACACAGTGTTCCAGTTTTCAGTCAATGTATTATACTCAGAACTTTAATGCATAGGTGTGCCAAATTGTTCTGGATAAATTGGGACAACTCGACTTCCTCTTTAGTGGAACTCCACCCTGACAATTCCAGTGTCAAGGTTATTTTATACAATCACAAGAGTAGCTGGTGTCAGTGTCTCTTCATTTAATTCTCTTCTTAATTAGCACCCATTGGTGCCAGAATATGTTTGATGCTGAATGAGGAAATTTACTTCCCCTAGTTCACAGTCTACAGCAGAAATTGGGCTAATAATGTGTTCCAGGGTCCTCTAAGTGGAAGCCAATTAATGACATTGATTCTTCAAGGAAATCAATATCCTGTGATCTGAGACAGTTCATAACCAGTTCTCTTGTTCTTTATTTATTAATGTAGATTTAGCCACATTATGATATAGCTATAGTCAACCACATTGTATTACAGTATTTTACCCTAAAAGCTTTGCTTTTATAGTTAGGGTAATGATAAATTTATTGTCCAAACCAGGATACTTTATATAATGAAAGGGATGGTATGAGTAATTTTGACAAGACAACAGCATAAACCAGGATGCTTTGGTCACATGGAATTATCTTCTATGTTATCTGCTATATTTTGGTCTGGAAGTCTCAGTATGCATCTTTCTTCTTGTGAGAGGGGTCAACTTTGTGTTGCTGTGACCAAAAGATCTGGCCAGAATAACTTAAAGGAGGAAAAGTTTATTTTGGCTCATGGTTTCAGAGGTTCAGCCATGCTCAACTAACACTTTAACTCTGGGCTCAAGTTAACAAATTAGCAGAACATCATGGTGAATCACTGTGACAAAGGAAAGCAGATCAAAGTACTCAGTAAACAACTCCACTTACCAGGGACAAAATATGAACCCCAAAGTCATTCCCCCAGTGACTGAATTCCTTCAACCACACCCTACCTGCCTACAGTTACCACCCAGTTAATCAGTGGATTAATCCACTAGTTAGGTTGCAACTCCGTCATTTCACTTCTGAACATTCTTACATTGTCTCACACATGAGCATTTGGGGGACACCTCATATTGAAACCATAACAAATAACAATTTTTTTTAATTTTCACATTAGAACTCTGATTTGGTTATCTTTTTTCTCAACTTCAGGTATGTGTGTGTGTATGAAGTGTTCTTCAGATAGCAGTTTCAGCATAGCATATTGTACACAGATTTTTGGTGCCTGCTGTTGAGGGTAACTAAAAGTTAAGCTTTTTTAAGTCCCCTGTTTCAGGATCTTTATGTTATTAAATAACAGAATTTTTACCCCAGAGCTTGGAATACTAAATTGTGTTCAAAGGTGCCAAAGCCAGTGAAACATGAGTAGGCTACTCTATATTGAGGTGTCACCCTGCTGACCTCTTCCTGGTACAGTGGTACAGTGATATAAAGTGCTAGGTACTCTTGTGTTCCTCAGAGGTACTTAATCATGATGACTCTACTCAATAATAAAAGATCATTTTATTAATCGAACTGTAAGCAACCACTTCCCTACTTACACCTTCTCTCTCAAATGAGATCCCTAATGAAGGAACCTCCACCACTTTAGCTTTTGTAAGGTCTTTTGGGAAACCTTCTGCAAGCCTAAAGGGAACATTCCTGGCTTTTACTGGGTTTGGACCTCAATTCCTTTTCTACCTCTCTTTCTTTCTGTAATGACTAGAAAACCATGTACCTAGTGGCTTGAACTTCTCGTTGTATAAAGTTCCACATTAAGAAATTTTTATTGTAAATTAATGGATTTGGTTTAATTTTATTCCTAAAAGAAATAGATAACACATTTTATTTTGGAATAGTTTTAGGCCTATTATCTAGATAAAAGGGAAAGAAGCAGAAAAGAAATACTACAAAAATACTATATTTTTGTGATTCTACAAAAATACTTGACCTAATGTTCTCATTGCCTATGCAATTCTCATGAAAATTCCAATAATATTCTTCATAGAAATAGAAAAAGAAGTCATGAAATTCATCTGGAAAAGAATAGCCAAAACAAGCCTTAGTGACAAAAGTGAAGCAGGAGAAATCACAATACCAGACATTAATTATACTATAGAGGTATAGTGACAAAAATGGCATGGTATTGGCAGCAAAACAGAAATGTAGACCAATGGTACAGAATAGAAGACACAGAGACAAACCCAAATGTATACAGTTATACTAGAAAAAGGAGCCATAAACATTAGGGAAAAAAAGGTAGCCTCTTCAACAAATGGTGCTGGAAAAAGTGGGCAGGAGGAACACAATTTCAAAGCCAACCTCAGTAGTTTAGCAAAGTGCTAAACGACTCAGTTAGACCCTGTCTCTAAATAAAAATATATAGAAAAAGGGCTGGGGATGTGACTCAGTGGTTCAGTGCTACTGGGTTCAAATCCATGTACCAAAAAAAAAAAAGTATGGGTTAGAGACTTTAAGTTATTTTGCTCACATTATAAGGGTTTAAACTGGTCATTTCATGCTAAGTAAAAGCTCTGACAGGTTTAGATTTTTGATTAAAAATCTAAATTAAGTTTTGGACAGTCTTTAAATGATAAAGGAGATTTTATAAAAAGATTGGAAACTGTTCTACTTGGTGCTTAGTGAAACTATTTTGAATTAGTGTCTATGCAAATTATTGTCATTTCTTTTTTAATATATTTTCAGCTATAGATAGGTATGATACCTTTATTTTATTTATTTAGTTTTGTGTGGTGCTAAGGATCAAACCCATATCCTCACATGTGCTAGACAAACACTCCACCACTGATCTACAACCCCAGCCCTATCATTTCTTTATATTAATTCAGAAATCATCTGTCAAATAACAAATATTTCAGTTAAAAAAGTAAAATAGTCTTAAAAATAAGGTTATAAATTTCAGCATAAGAACTCTTTAATATTTAAATGATTGGAAAACGCATATCAAAAAAGATAATTAAAATATAATATCTACCAAGTTAAGAAAAACAGTTCTGGATATAATTAAAATTAAACATAATTTTATAAAACAAAGAAAAAATAAAATAATGCTCTTCATTATTTTATTAATGTTTTCAATTTAGTTATATTTATCATAAAATTTACAATTTTTAGGATACACAGCGGTCTTTTTTAGATATGGTATAGTCTTAATATTTACATATGAAAATTAAGTATCCAATTCAATAAATGCCTTGTAATTTTATTCTACATTGTTGTAGGTTGGGCTCCCCAGGAAGTTAACTCTGAGGGAGATTCTTACACAGGTGGTTTAGTGGGGAGAATTATTGGAGACAACGATAGAAAGCTGAGAGAGCCACTGGAGATGGATGAGGGACAAAGGTGAGCTGCAGTAATGCTGTTAGGACAGAACACTCAGACATGGGATATGCAGCAGGAATGCTGCTTTGGGAATGTCCCAACTGAGTCAAGGAATTCAGGCACCATACCCATCCATTGCATCATTGGATGCTGGGTAGCCCCCAAGAGGGATGTCACTGAATACTTATGGAATCCCTTCAGCCAAGGCAAAACCTGCGGGGAGCCAGACTCAGTCCTAAAAAAGTGCCAGCTGTGGGGGACTGGACTGTTGTGCAGTGTCCACTTTCCCAAGGGGTTACCTTATACAAAGGCACTTTTCAGGTACTGAATCCTCTTTCCTTTTACTTCCCTCTTTTCATTGCTTATCTTGCAGTGTGCAAAGCTAAAACCTGAGATTGTTTGAGAGGAAAACTAAGTAGAGGGTGAGAAAATACTCAAGTGCCTGCTGTATGCACATGGGCTGCCAGATGTGCTGTGGATTCTTCTTGCTTCAATTTGAATTTCAAAATTATGTCCTTGCTCTTCATTGTTAGAAGACCGTTGTCATTGTTTTAGTCAGCTTTTTCACTGCTGTGACCAAAAGACATGATGGGAACCATTTTAGAGAAGAAAATGTTTATTTTGGGACTCACAGTTTCAGAGGTCTCAGTACATTGATGGCCAACTCTGTTGGTCTGATATGGAGGGGAGCAGAACATCATGGTGGAACATTGGGAGCTGTGCCATGTGAGCTGCGCCGGGATGGCGCCTGGTGCCCAGCCGGAGGTTGTTTTGATCACATCCGCAGTGAGGAGGTTAATTAACATAAGCACACCCAGGTGATTTATTGACTGTATTCAATTAAGTCCATGCACACAACATGTGCACAGATGTTCCCGAGTGCTCCTGCTCGGGCCTGCTCATTTTAACCTTGCAGTGATAGGGCAGCTGACTCCTCGCCTGATCTCAACTGGCGTGGCCCCGCCCTCCACCTCCTGGAGGGAATATAAGCGGGCAGTAGGTAGAAGGAAAAAAGAAGCAGCTAGCAGAGAGAAGCAGCAGCTAGCAGAGAGAAGAAGCAGTTAGCAGAGAGAAGAAGCAGCAGTAAGCAGAAGCAGCTAGCGGAGAAAAGAAGCAGGTAGAAGCAGCAGCTAGCCCTCAGATAGATAGTACCTAGTTCACAGGATGCGGGATGCAACTCTAAGAAGAAATAGATCTCTGATAAGCGTAGAAGCCTCTCTTTCTTTAAAAACTTCCTCTAAGCAAAGTCTCTCTTTCTATAAGCAAAGCCTATCTTTCTCTCAAAGCCTCTCTTTCTCTAAAAATAAGCAAGCTCTTTTTCCTCAATAAGCTAGGGAATAAGCAAAGAAGCAAGGAAGCAGCACAGGAATAGAAGTAGTTTATTTCCAGTCCACCTCCGATAAATACCCGTGCAATTGTTGCCGCAGGTGGCGACAGTGGAAGGATTTGGCAGAGGAAAGCAGCTGGGGACATGGCACCAGGAAGAAGAGAGAAAGAGACTACCTTCACCACAGAGAAAATGTGCACCCTACAGGCACATCCCCAGGGACCCACCTTGTTCAGACACACCCTCCAGTTTACAGTCATCACCCAGTTAATCCATATCAGATTAAATTGACTTTCATAACCCAATCATTGTACTTCTAAGCTTTCTTGAATTGTCTTACACATGAGCTTGAGACACCTAATATCTAAACCATAACTGTCATCTTTAGAAGTCCAGGCATGAAATAAAATTACTGTATAGGAAATGCAGTTTGTAATTTACAACAAACTGATTAATAGTGGGCATGGCAGGACTTTTAAAATTTAACTGTTAATATTGCCCTTCTTAAATGGACAATTATAGATGCTAATTTTTCTGTTATTTACAATGCCATATCATTGTAAAATACTGGCTAATTTTTGTTAATGTTGAAAGATATTTGACAAAAGTGCCTCATTAAAAAAAATAAAGAAGTCAGTGTAAGTTAATGTTAGATTTCTCTGACCAATTATTATAAAATAGTATTATTAAAATATGCCTATGCCTGTATGTGCAAATACACATGTCAGAGTAGATATTTAACTTAATGTTTAAGTATGTTCAAAATATCTACATCACTATTCAAATTAAAATTATTTTTCAAGCATTTTAAACTTAGCACATACTGTTATGCCTATAATTTCCTTCTGATACTACTGTCACATGTCTTTTAGTTTACATGGTTTAGTGTCATGCTGAAATCAGTGATTACTTATGTTGCTTTGCTTCAGTCAAATGTGCAATAACTACCTGCATAATTTTACATCTTTTCTTCTTCTTGTTTTCCCATAAGCCTGACTCTAGTGATTTTCTTCATGCTCTACCTTTACCACTAACTTTTCTTGTTCTCACCCCTCTACCATCCTCATATCATGACCTTCCTAGGTAGTTTAGGAAGTCTAATCCTCAGGTGTCTGTAAACCAGGGAAGCAGCAGTCTTCATACAATAAACACTGTGAAATAGCTTTGTTACAGTGTTGATTTTCTCCTGTCTTTGTCTCTGTGTTCAGACTATCCTGACCATAGTTTTGGCTCTGGAGGTGAAAGTCCCCTTGGAGGGTTTCAGGGGTGTCTAAGGCTCATGTCCATTAGTGGTACAGTGGTGGATCCCATCTCAGTGCAGCAAGGGGTGCTAGGGGGTGTTTCAACGACCTTCAGATAGACTCCTGTTGCATCACAGGCAGTCATTACAGCACAACTGTTCTTAGTTTTTAGTTTTTTTGTTTGTTTTTGTTTTTAATTAAAAACACAGGAACAACTGGAAAAGCACACTTTTTTCATGCCCTTCATGACAGTAGGTTTCTCTCTTAAAGATTCTACCTTCTCCTACTGGCTGGGGACTGAGTCTTCAATACTTAGACCTGTGGGGAATATTTAAGATCCAAACTGTAGCACATTAAAAATGTGCTAAGAAATTTTTGTGCTAAGAAAATGTGCTAAGAATATTTAAGATCCAAACTGTAGCACATTGAAAATGTGCTAAGAAAACAATATCTTTGGTTTTAAACAGTTCCTTTCAAGTAACAGTGTTGTCTTGGAAGACACACTCATGAATTTTCCTTTCTATACCTACTGATGCTCATAACCATTGATGTGAATAAATACTGACAAATATAGATAATCTTAAACATTTTCCTATTACTCAAAACAGATTATTATTATTATTATTATTCTAAAAAGATAATGGATCAGCAGTAGATCAAACTCATATGTGGTTAGCCCCTTTTCTACAGGGAAAATGAGAAATAAATCTTGTTTTGAGAAGGGTGGAAGCTTCAGGGATTTGTTAGCAACATTGTAAGCAAAATAAAGAGATTCCCCAGTTCCCCAGAGCTGAGCACAGGACCAGTTCAATGAAGATGATAAGAAAAGCAAAAGGTTACCACTACAGCATATTATAATTGTTAACCATTATAATTTTATTCAAGTTTACTTGTTAATAATATTCAACTTTTAAGACATTTTGGCTAAAACAATCAGCTTAGCAATATAGAATAAAACATTTTTTTGTATCAGATATACCCAATTTAATAAGTGTGTGAAAGATTTACATTGAATACATAAACAAATTCCTTAAGTCTTTCTACATTCATGCCTCCAAACCTCTTGAAAGGCCACACTCTGTGAAATACTTTGTTCACTAATTTATCACTAATTGAGGTTCCATATCGTGTTCAATAAACTTTGTCACAGTTGCAAATTTGGCAATGTGTATAAAGACCCAATTCCCAGTACGTGAAATATTGACTCATAAGAAACTGTTTATTAAATGTAACACTCCTTTATTTTACTGATAAGTCTTTTAAAAATCATTAAACAATTTATATATTGATATGTATTGCCATTTTTGCCTTCATGAAAGAAAACAAATTACACTCCTTTCTTGCTGGTGAAATTGAATCCATTTTCTCAATTTACTGGTCATTTTACAAAACAGATAATATAAATGAGCATTTTTACCGGAATCTTTTTCTTTTTTTTTTTGTAATTTCAGGCCAACATTTAATTTTTTTTTATTATTATTGTATACAAATGGGATACATGTTGTTTCTCTATTTGTACATGGAGTCAAGGCTTACCATTTGTGTAATCATACATTTACATAGGGCAATGATGTTTGATTCATTATTTTCTTCCCTTCCCCCCCACCTCTCCCACCCCTCTTTTCCCTCTATACAGTCCTTCTTTCCTTCATTCTTACCACACTCCTTATGCCTAACCGTAAACCTAACCCTAACCCAATGCTAACCCCTCCCACCCCCCATTATATGTCCTCATCCGCTTATCAGCGAGATCATTCGTCCTTTAGTTTTTTGAGATTGGCTTATCTCACTTAGCATGATATTCTCCAATTTCATCCATTTGCCTGCAAATGCCACAATTTTATCATTCTTCATTGCGGAGTAATATTCCATTGTATATATATGCCACAGTTTCTTTATCCATTCATCAACTGAAGGGCATCTAGGTTGGTTCCACAATCTGGCTATGGTGAATTGAGCAGCAATGAACATTGATGTGGCTGTATCTCTGTAGTATGCTGATTTTAAGTCCTTTGGGTATAGGCCAAGGAGTGGGATAGCTGGGTCAAATGGTGGTTCCATTCCAAACTTTCTGAGGAAACTCCATACTGCTTTCCAGAGTGGCTGCACTAATTTGCAACCCCACCAGCAATGTATGAGTGTTCCTTTTTCACCACATCCTCGCCAACACTTATTGTTGCTTGTGTTCTTGATAATCGCCATTCTAATTGGGGTGAGATGAAATCTTAGGGTAGTTTTGATTTGCATTTCCCTTATTACTAGAGATGTTGAACATTTTTTCATATATCTGTTGATTGCTTGTACATCTTCTTCTGTGAAGGGTTTGTTCATTTCCTTAGCCCATTTGTTGATTGGATTATTTGTATTCTTGGTGTAGAGTTTTTTGGGTATAGATTCTGGATATTAGCGCTCTATCTGAAGTATGAGTGGCAAAGATATTCTCCCACTCTGTAGGCTCTCTCTTCACATTGCTGATAGTTTCCTTTGCTGAGAGAAAGCTTTTTAGTTTGAATCTATCCCAGTTGTTGATTCTTTCTTTTATTTCTTGTGCTATGGGATTCCTGTTAAGGAAGTCTGATCCTAAGCCAACAAGTTGAAGATTTGGACCTACTTTTTCTTCTATAAGATGCAGGGTCTCTGGTCTGATTCCAAGTCCTTGATCAATTTTGAGTTGAGTTTTGTGTCGGAATCTTTTTCTTTATGGCATTTAATCAGTGATACATACCTCTTATCACACGTTACAAATACTTTTCAAATTTGTAGTAACTTCCCAAGTCTGGATTATTTTGTTCAATGTAATGCTTCCCATTTTCATCCATTTGCCTGCAAATGATGTAATTTTGTTATTCTTTATGGCTAAATAAAACTCCATTGTGTATATATATATACCATATTCTCTTTATGCATTCATCTGCTGATAGATACCCATCCAAGAGAATAAAGAACCTTTTTTTAATGCAAATGTTTATGTTGATATGTCCACAGTTTATTCACTTGTAGTGAAATCAAAGATTCAAAGAATTTACTCATAAATCTACAATACTTATTTTCAGATTATAATTTTGGGGGAGGATTGCAAAGAAACTGCCACCATTCATAAGTAATAACTGCAGCCACATCTGCCTCCCAAGTCTCGGTGTCAGGAGAGGACCGAGACATTAAATCATGGGGTGCTGGTTTCCTTTAAAAATCCACGTCATTATTTGACTTTCACTTAGAAGACCCAGAAACACCTACTTTGTTAATCCAAGTATTGCTACAGAGCATGGATTGGATAAAGTAAAATTCCTTGTTCAATATCATAAATATTCTGGCAATGTTAGACACTAATTAAGAAGAGAATTATATGAACAGAAACACTGACACAAGCTACTCTTATGATGACATAAAACAACACTGATATTGCTGTCTTCAGAACACAGCTCCTACCCAGGGCAGCAACTGTCCAGTGGGTCAGAGGTCAATGGCTGGAAGTCATGTTTCACTGGCAGTTGCCTAGATTAAAAGTACATTTATGAAGGTCACAGAAAGTTGTTTTAATACAGTCATAATTTCCTTACAAAGTATGGTGTAATCTTAATATTTGTCTTACATAAAGAATCTGAGGTGGGCATGGTGGTACATACCTTGTAATCCCAGTGGTTCAGAGGCTGAGACAGGAGGTTCACAAATTCAAAGCCAGCCTCAGCAACTTAGTGAGGCTCTGAGCTACATAGTGATACCCTGTCTCAAAAAAAAAAAATTAAAAATGGGGTGCTAGAGATATGGCTCAGTGGTTAAGTACTGGTACCAAAACGAAAATCTGTGTTGCCTTAAGGATCTTTTTGAAAAATAATGTATATATAAATATACATATATATATATATGTGTGTGTGTGTGTGTGTGTGTGTGTGTGTGTGTATACGTATGTTTAAATGTCACCAAAATGGGAAGAATTATCCATATCACACCTAACAATATTTAGAAGTATGTAAGTACATACCTTCCTTTGGAGTTTTCTAGGATACTAAATTATCTTTTTTAAGCAAAAATTGAGGTTAATGGCTACTGTCTAAGTTTCTAGGAAAAGAGTGGTGGGGAGCTGGGGATGTAGCTTAGTTGGTAGAGTGTTTGCTTCCCGTGTTCAAGGCCCTGGGTTCAATCCCCACCACCACAAACACACACACACACACATACAAAACTGTGGGTATTTTGTATGACAATACAGTCACTAATTGTAATTTTTTATAGTTCTGATGGTTTAATGTCTAAAAATATGCCCTCATTCTAATAATAAATCAACCATACATTTTCATTTTTTCTTTAGGCCACTCCTACTAACAGCATGTCCAATGCACCATAAAATAAATTCATTTGAAAACAGGACAAAAAGTTCTCTGCTCTTCTCCATTCAACAGACAGCTGCATCTTCTTGTCTCACGCAGTGCCAGCTGTGTCCCTGGCATGATGATGAAGTTTGGAATGAACAGATTTGGCCGATATGGGCACCTGGTCACCAGGGCTGCTTTCAACTCTGGCAGTGTGGATATAGTTGCCATCGATGACTCCTTCATTGACCTTAACTACATGGTTTACAGGTTCCAGTATGATTCTACCCACAGTAAATTCAATGGGACAGTCAAGACTGAGAATGGGAAGCTTGTCATCAATAGAATGTTCATCTCCATCTTCCAGGTGTGAGATCCTGCCAACATCAAATGGGATGATGCTGGTGCTGAATATGTTGTGTTGTCCTCACCTTCAAGGAGAAAGCCAGGGCTCATTTGAAGGGTAGTGCCAAAAGAGTCACCATCTCTGCCCCTCTGCTGAAGTTCCCACATTTGTGATGGGCATGAACCATGAGAAGTATGACAACTCCCTCAAGATTGTCTGCAATGGGGGAAGGAAAGACAGTGGACTGAGACAGATATTGTTATCCTACCTATGTACATGTATGGTTATATGAGTGGTGTGAATCTACATTGTGTACAACCATAGAAATGAAAAATTGTACCCCATTTGTGTACAATGAATCAAAATGCAGTCTGTAGAAATTTCTAAAAAATAAGATTGTCAGCAATGCCTCCTGTACCACCAACTGCTCAGTGCCCCCAACCAAGGTGATCCATGACAATTTTGGCAGTGCAGAAAGACTCATGACCATGGTCCATACCCTCACTGCTACTCAGAAGACTGGATGGCCCCTTTGGGAAACTGTAGCATCATGGCCATGGAGCTGCCCAGAATATCATCCCTGCATCCACTGGCACTGCCAAGGCTGTGGGCATGGTCATCCCTGAACTGAATGGGAAGCTCACTGGCCTGGTCTCCCGTGTGCCCACCCTACAACGTGTCAGTTGTGGATCTGACTTGTCACCTGGAGAAAGCTGCCAAAAATGATGACATAAAGAAGGTAGTGAAGGGGCTGGTGATATAGCTCAGTTGGTAGAGTGCTTGCCTTGCAAGTGCAAGGCCCTGAGTTCAATCCCCAGCACCGTTAAAAAAAAAAAAAAAGGAGGTAGTGAGGAAGGCATTAGAGGGCCCCCTGGAAGGGCATCCTGGGCTATCTGGAGGACCATGTTGTCTCCTGTGACAGTGATATTCACTCTTCTACCTGGGGCCTGCATTGCCCTCAACGACCACTTTGTCAAGCTTATTTCCTTGTATGTCACTGAATTTGGCTACAGCAACAGGGTGGTGGACCTTAGGTCCACAGGGCCTTCAAGGAGTAAGAGCCCCTGGATACTATACCCCAGCAAGAACACAGAGGAAGAGAGAGGCCCTCAGCTGCTGGGGAATCCCTGCCCTTAACTCAGTGCCTCAACACACTGAGAATCTCCCCTCCTCCCAATTTCCATCCCAGATCCCCTGAAGAAGGGGAGGGGCTTAGGGAACTCTACTGTCACATACCATCAATAATGTTCATTGCACTAACCCCCCCACACAAGAAAAACAGGACAAAACAAACATCCCCACCCCTAGGCTCTCACCAACCCTCTACAGTGTACCAGGACATCCACTTAGACCACTGCTCTGTCTGCCAAGAACAGTCAGATTTGCTCACGTACAGTCACAATTTTTTTACAATAATGCAGTTGATTTCATAACATATTCATCTGGCAAAGGAATGAGTAATTCCTGATCATAGAACATTCTCGCTCAAATGACACAACAGATTATGAAAAGATGTTTGTCAGATTATGAAAAGATGTTTGTAACCTGCCAGCAGCATAAAAAACCTACTTGAGCCAAACCAGGACACATCTACATGGAGTGATCTGTCTTCTGGTGGCTCCAAGAGGTGCTTTATGGGTAAAATGACCAGTTGATTTGGCACCCAGATGTGTTAGTTTTGTGTCACTGTGACCAAAATACCTGTCAAGAGCAATTTAGAGGAGGAAAATTTTATTTGTGCTCATGATTTCAGAGCTCTCAGTCAATGGTTGGCTAACTCCATTTCTCTGGCCCTGCAGTAAGGCAGAACATCATGGTAGAAGAGCATAGTGGAAGGATGCTGCTGAGCACATGGTAGCCAGGTAGCAGAGAGAGCAAGGGAAAGGAGCCCATGACAGACACCATGCAAGGTCAAGTTCTCAATGACATACTTCCTCCTGATAGGTCTCACTCCAGTAATCCATTCAGATATCAATGAATTAATCCACTGATGAGGGCAGAGCTCTGATGGTTGCCTAAAGCCTTACCTCTGAACCTTTCTGTACTGGGGACCATGCTTCCAACATGTTTTACTCAGCTTTTTTACTGCTGTGACTAAAGAATCTGACCAGAACAATTTTAGTGGAGGAAAAGTTTATTTGAAGGCTCAATTTTTCAGGGGTCTTAGTCCATAGAAGCCCTGCTCCACTCCTTGGGGCTTTGGTATAGCAGAACATCATGGCGGAGGAATGTGGCAGAGGGAAGCAGCTCACATGATGATAAGGAAGAGAGAGCATCCCTTCACCAGATATAAAATACATACCCCATAGCCAGGCACCTAATTCCTCCAACCACACCCAAACATTTCAGTTAATCCATACCAGGGGGTTAATTCACTGATTGTGTTAAGATGCTTACAACCCAATCATTCTCCTCTGAACCTTCTAGTATTGTCTCACACTTGAGCTTTTAGGATATACCCCACATCCAAACCATAACACAACACATGAATTTTGGGTACTTTCCAGATTTGAATCATAACAGACTTTCAGGATGACAATAGTGGAAATAGGAGATTGTGTATTATACCAACTGGGTTTTGGTATTAGAATTTCAATTTCCTCCAACTCTGGTCACAGTGTTCCTTTTTATCTGCTCATGGGGCCACTGTTCCCACCTCTTCCCACCTGCATAGTCTCAGGCCAATATTCATCTTCTCCATGGCAACACCAAGAGCATATATCATACATCTTATTTTTTTATAGAAAATAGAAAATTTTGAAAATTACCACAAACTTAGAGTTCTTGTTTATTAAAATAAATAGTATCCCAGAACATTTAAGGAAAAATATAATATTCTCTATTACCATAGCATTTTCAAAACTATTAAAAAGTGTGGAGCATACTTAAGTATATTTTTAAAGAGTTACAAAACATCAGAAAAGAAAGCAATGAGTCCTTTTGCTTTTTTGTTCAAATTGGTGATAAAGGGGACTGACTCTGCCCCAGTCATGGGTTTTGAAGTGTAAGACTATTTCAAGTGTAAGACTATTTCAAGCTGGCACCCTGATGAAGCTGTGCCTTGGTACAGCCTAGGAATTGACACACTGGGATCCAGAGGTTGTTGCTTGCTTTTGTCAAAAATGTTTTATTGAGACACAGCCATACCAGTTAATTTGCATAATGTCTATACTCACTTTCTCCTAACAATTGCAGAGCTGTGTGTATTTGACAGAGAGCATATGATCCACAAACCTACAATATTAACTAGTTTTCCCTTTACAGGAAAAAGCTTGCCAATCTCTTCTGTGGTAAATAGGCTGAAGTGGAAGTTGGGGGTGCTCTGGCACCATGTGGGAGAGTTGCCTCATTTGTGTTGGGTCAAGGCAGGCTGTTCAAAGAGTAGGAAGAGATACCTCAATGGGGCAGAAGGTGGATAAGTCAGTTCAGTTGGAGGCATAACAGCCTCGTGCCCAAGTTCACAGTTCCACGGGGAGTCTGACCCCAGTGTGCATGGCTGCTGGAGAAGTTCCAAGTTTGAAGAGGTCAGGGGGTGTTGGAGTTGGGTGCTACCTCACCAAGCATGGGCTCTATCAGGCTAGATGCCTGGGTGCTAACTTGAAGTCTAGATATTCATCTGAGTTACTCTGGGAAATTGCTGAAGGATTTTAAGAAGTCACTTTTGTGTGTAAGGAAGATTCTGAGCACAGGTGACAAATGACCTGGGTGCAGGAAGCAAGAGAGAGATGGTGTGGAATTGGAGACCAGGAGACCTGGTAAGAGGTTACTCCAGATTCTCTCATGTGAAAAATGAGGATGAATTGAACTGGGGAACCAGAATATGTAGATGATTTACAAATTCTTTGGAGAGCAGAATCACCTGTTGATTTGTTGCAAGCCTTTGGAGCAATGGTAAGGAAACAGTCAAGGCTAAACCCATGCAACTGGATAAAGGCTGGTGTCACTCAGTGGAATGATGGGGAAGAAGCAGGGTATTTGGAGGGGCAGGAACAAGAGGTTCAGCTATTAAATCTTGATATAGTTGGAGGACTACAGAAGCAAACAACCTTCAAGTTGAGAAGACTGGAGCTTTCACCTCAGAGCACAGATATGTTTTTAGCTTATTATTAAAAGAAGATGATTCTGTTTCTACTCAGTCTTTTGCAAACAAAACCTCTCTCTGCCCATTAATGAAATGGTTTATTGGTGGTGAACTGAATTTCTTCCTCTTGTTTCTGAGTGTCTTTTCTGCTGTCTTAAAATTTTCTGTTGTTATAACTGAATACCACAGATAGAATGTTTACCAAAAATAGGAATCTAGCCTGGTATGGTGGCATGTACCTGTAATTCAAGTGATATGGGAGACTGAGGCAGGAGGATGGCAAGTTCAAGTCCAGTCTCAGCAACTTAGCAAGGCCCAAGCAACTTAGCAAGACCCTGTCTCACATTTTAAAGTTAAATAAATATAATTTTAAATATAGAGGTTTATTTAGGTCACTGGTCTAGAGGCTTGGAAGTCCATGATGGAACAGTTGCATCTAGTGAGAGACTTCTTACTGCATCATCATATGGTGAGACAGCAAATGTTCCACCTCCGATCTCTCTTCCTTTTAAAAAGTCACTAATGCCATCATGGGGACCCAACCCTAATGACATTAACTATTCCTAATTACCTTCCAAAGGTCTCACCTTCAACTACTCCAACTGCTGGCAACATGTAAATTTGGGGATAAAGTTCCCAACCCATGAACTTTTTGGGGACACGTTCCAATCATAGCAGCTGCTATGAGTAGGCCTGAACACCCTCTCCCACTTCAAGGCTTGCAAGTATCTGCTGGATAGTTAAACTGCCTGAATCAGCACCCTGCCAAGATAAGAACCCTGCTCTCTTAATGAGTTTTTATATGTGAAGGTGTTGAGAACTATGTGAATCCTTGTTTCCCTCCTCTACATCAACTCTGGTTGATATCTTGGAATCTGGATATGTCCAGGCCCATGTAGGGTATGGAGGAACCATGAGCTCCTTTTTGATGGACACTGTTTTTGGTGCAGACTGAACATACCTCATCTGTGTGTAAGCAGAGACAGGGTGCTGAGCATGAGGCTCCCTAAGAACCCCAGATCTCTGGTAGTGAACTATATTCAAGTTGGGTAAGACACTTGCAGATGTACTTGCACACTCAAACAGATGTACTCAGATGCGCACATGCAGGTACACTCACACATGGGCACACACTCAAGCACACTCACACATACTCTCATAATGGGCACACAGGCACACATAACAAGAATGCTAACCTCCCAGCAGTGTTCATGTGTGTCCTCTTGAATGAAATCAGGCTTCATTCTAGTGTCAGTGTCCTAAATAGCAAAGGAGTAGTAACTTTGACAGAAGTATCCCAAAGTTTCTACTCCTTCAACTCCTTGGAAGAAGGAGTCATCAAGCCAGCAGTGTTCATGTGTCCTCTTGAATGAAATCAGACTTCATTCTAGTGTCAGTGTTCTAAGTAGCAAAGGAGTAGTAACTTTGACAGAAGTATCCCAAAGTTTCTACTCCTTCAACTCCTTGGAACAAGGAGTCATCAAGTTCAAGAGGACAATTGGCAGTTTTGTGACTTCTGCAAACTGTTGAGACTTTGGTACATCCACACTCACAGTTTTAACTGATGAGATGGGGAGTTGGCCTCACCTGGACCTAAACACTTTTCTTCAAAGTCACAATCTTGTTTTCCACATTATTATTATTATATTTTTTTTTAAAATATTTTTTAGTTTTCAATGTATATTTTATTTTATTTTATTTATTTATTTATATGCAGTGCTCAGGATTGTATCCAGGGCCTCACGTATGCCAGGCAAGTGCTCTAACACTGAGCCACAACTCCAGCCCTGTCTCCACATTATTGACCAGTGAGATATTCCTTCAACTCTCTTCCTCATTCACCATTTTCAGATTCCTGCTCAGGGTCATGTCTGACCCAACCAAAGAATAAAAATGATGGTATCAAGGTGAGGCATTCTCCTTCACCAGCTCCTCCTTGGGAAGACCTATAAGGACCAAGTCTCAGACCCAGGATGTTCTCAGCCTCCCCCTTCCAAGCTCCTACGGCTGGGGCCCCAACTGAGAAGGAGTTGTCATGCCAGGTTTTGGCAGGCCACCACCACTTTCCACATGCATGCTATGAAGAATGGCTGCTTTATCATCCTGGCTAGCACCACCTTGCTGGTTCTACTGTGAGTCTGCAGTCTCAGGAGGTGCATAAGTGTTGCACAACTAGAGCTGAGGGATGTGAAGACCAGAACTCCTGCCCCAAGCTGCAGCTTTTCTGAGCTTGGTATTGATACTATTTGTATAATCCATGTAGAAGGAATAATGTTTTAACTACTGAGAACAGCTAAACCAGAATAGAACTACTTCAGAATTTTTAATGTTTGGTAATATATGTCTGACTTTCTGCATCTCTGTTATATTTTGTTCTGTTTCCTTCCACTACTGTTTAATTGACCTGCTGACTTGCAAAGTATGGGTTCCCCATCCTCAGCATTCACTCTGCAAAGTAAGCTTAATAGGATTTTATATGAATGTCATAGGATAAATGTGACACTTAATGGCATAAACTGATTATCAGTGTCCTTTCAACATTGACAACCTTAAGATTGACAATCTGTTTTGAAATTACGAATAAGCATTATCCCAGTAGAGTCTCAAAATCTCTTTTTTTTTTTTTTTTTTTTTTTGCGGTACTGGGGATCGAACTCAGGGACTTGTGCTTGCAAGACAAGCACTCTACCAGCTGGGCTATCTCCCCAGCCCTTCTTTTTTAAAGTAAAAACAAATTTGCCCATTTCCAGTTTTTATTGATTGAAGATTTCCATTTTTTTCCCCAAAGAAAACCAAAGATTAAAAATAGTGTTTGGCAACATCTACAAGAATTTCAGAATCTGAAAGTATAATTTGTGCACTGTTGGAAAGAAGGTAAAATAAATGGATACCCTTTTTATCTTTAGATTTTTCTGCTTTCCATTTGATGGCATTTGTTTCACAATTTGATTTTGCAGATCAGTCCCTGGGGTATCAGAACAGATTGGGACAAAATAGGAGCTGCCTGCTTTTCTGTGCACTCCAAGTGCTCACACTCTCTTGTCTTTTTATTTTTTATTTTTTTCACTGTGGATTGAATTCAGGTCTTGTGCAAAGTAGGCAAGATCCCTACCACTGAGCTACATCCCCATATTGTCCCATATTGTCTTCTCATAAGGAAACATTTTACTATTGCTGTAAATCTCTCATTGCTAATACAGTTTTAAGATCTTACCAGTTTTCTCTTTAATTTGGGCTTGCTTTGGGATTCTTGACCTTATATTTTTGTGTGTATGGGCAAGAGGGGAAACTTTTGAACTTGTATCTTTCTAAAGATGACTGAAATGGTTTTTCAATGTTTTGATTATATTTTTTTCATTATTCCTAAATATCATGATGTGATGAATTTTAGTCTATTTACTAGCAGTTGTGTGGAAACAATTTGAACAATGAACTGGAGTGAAGAAGGAATAAGATTAAATCAAGATCTTATAAATTGCTTCAGATTCATGAATAAGACTGTATTTATCTATGCAAATTTATATGCACTAAAAAATCATGATGGCCATCCAAAACATTAAAGTCAATGATTTGGAAAATGCAGACAAATTAGAAATAACACATGTAGCAAGCAGTGTTTCTTTCTTAGAATCCCCTTCTACAAGGCAACTGTAAGTCCTTGGTGGTTTTGAAAGAGAAGAATCTTATTTTTTCTTAATTTATGGGGCTGACCATACTTTCAGAACTAATATCATTCCCTTCATCAGAAATTTTCTAGGTTCATGAATTTCATACAACTGTAACTGTTTTTCAAACATTTGAGTGATAGCTCTATGAACAACTCATATTGCTCCTTTGTACTGCAGAGTGTCTTTGGGTTCTCATTTCTTGTATTAAATTAAATACATTCTTCTGGTATTTTCCAATCTCTTAGTAAATTCCATGTATAATTTATGGCACAAACTGAACGGTTATGGAAAATAATATTCCTATGAGAAAGCCTCTGGAAAAAAATGGAAAGACGTGGCAGCTTGGAAGGAGAGGGGAAATTAGTCAAGCATTAACTTCTCCCAGTAAATCCTTTCCCAGAAACACTGGGCCCTGAAGGAAGGTGACAGATACTGAATGCTGGACTCTGTACTTTGACCTTCTCCCATTGCAAATTAGTCCTAAATGGAAGAACAGTAAATATTGAAACTCTGGGAAATAATGAATCCCGGAGAAAGAAAACCAGTGGGCAAGATTTGAGCACTCATCCCTCTGGATCTAATTCCTATCTCTCCAGTTAACAATGAGTTTCAACCTTTTTACAACTTCCTTCCTAATTTAAAGTTTTAACCAGCACAACTGACTACCTTCTTCCTACATTAAAGTTTTAACCTGCACAACCCACCACCTGATTGTCCAATAGGCACATCTACAGTTTCCAATGATTAAACCACTCTCATTTTATCTTATAAAACTAAAATTCCCTCTGTAACCAATGGTCATTTTTGTATCCAGAAAATGAGTCCCTTAAGAGCCTGACTCTATGAATGAATAAATATCTTCTCTGAATCTGTTGAGATTTGCATCTCTCATTTTGCACTTGCACAAATGGCACGTGTTCTTCCACAACCTGCATTGCAATGGATACATACATGAGCATCTTCAAGTTCTTGGTATTTCCTCAGAAGGTGTATCATATCCAGAATAGAATCAAATGATGAAGAATGTCATGGTCTGGCTCATTCACTTAATGAAGCTAATACAGCCTACGAGATTCATTTTGGAAACTCAAGTAACTGTGTCCTAATGAAGTAGTCTGTTCTTGCTTGTTCATCTTCACCAGAAATTTTGAATGGCACAAATATTATAGGGCCTTCTCCACACAAAGGTCAGTAACACTCCATTTTTTCCTACCCATGTCAAATTTTCAATAGGCCATTATAATGATTACAAACATTGAACTTCCATATCATCCTCCAAAAATTGATTGCTACTAGCACAAAACGACCAAGCCCGACACAAACTTCATGGATCAGCTCTTTAGTCAGCAATGAAGTTTTATAAGGAACAGGGTGGACAGGAATGGGGTGATGTCCTTGGACCCACTTTCCTGGTGGAAAATGAGCCACTGGCCAAAGGAGGAATGTGGGCTTATGTAGAGAGGTGACTTAATTAATAATCCTGTCAGTTTGGGGCACTTAGGAATTTGGGGTCTGCCTTACTGGGTACCATGGGAGTTCTAGGGTCAGTAGTAAGTTTGGGCACTTAGGAAACAGGGCAACATTTTTGCTTGGAGAAGAATGGAGGATCTGTGGTCAGCATTCAGTACTTATCTCTTTCCCTTCAGGATCCCAATGTAATGTCACTGGGAACTCTTTCATTAGCTTGTTGTTAACCCCTTTAATACAAAAATCCCCTCAAGCAAATGAGACCATGCAAGGACTCCCTCCTGACTTTGTCATCCACACCCAGGGAGGTACCAGCACTGTGCCAGTGCCCTTGAGTGCGTCTGATGACAGCAGATGGAAAGGAGAAGATGCTGCTTTACTGGCTGCGGGCTTGAACCACCCCTTGTTGTAAAGGAAAAGAAACACATTTAGTAAGCCTGAAATATATGGCACCACTAAATGAGGAGGGAGCTGAATGTGAAGGAAGGCATGGGCAAGTGTCTGAATACTTTATTTTTGCAAATCGCAACAACCAAGAACCACTTTCTGGGGCAGCTGCAGTTGTGGCATTGTTCACTGTACACTGCTGTCATGTGGGATTACCTCAACCCTCCTGCTTGCTATTACTTCCTTTTAAAACTACTGTGCATAGAAGACCCCAGATATTAGCTCAGTTTTCTCCCTTCTTCCCTTTCTCTCCCCTTCCTTAGGATTTTACCTGCACATCTTTCTCTAGGACCAAATCTGAAGGAGTTTTTCATTTGCTAGAAATAGTATTTTATGCTAGACACAGTTGAATTTTTCTCATTTTATTCTTTGAACAAACTTGGAGACCAACAGGACCAGGAGCTATTTGGAATTAAAATTGCAAGTATTAAGAAACAATTCCCATGTGTTCATACCATTAGACATTTTATATCCAATTTAGTGAAGAAATAAAATCTGAAATGATCTGAAATTTTTTTAGCATCATGTCAACATTCAAAAATTTCAGATTGAGCATTTAGATGTTGGATTTTGGATTAGGGATACCCAATCAGTAAATCTGGAAATATTCCACAATTTCACAAAACTCTAAAATCTGAAGCAACTTGGTCCCAACTTTTCTAATAACAGATACTCTTCTGTGCATTGTTGCAAAGGAAGCTATAGTCTCACAAGTTCTTGTCTGTATTGTTCAATTTACTTATTTATTTATTTTATTTTTGTGATGCTAAGGATGAACCTCAGGGATTTACATGCTATACAATTTCTCACCTTTTAGCTGTACCCCTGGACCTTCCATGTATTTTTTAGATGAACAAATCTCCAGATCAATTATTTTGTTAAAAAGATAAAAATCTAGATGATTGGATTTTTAAAAATACAAATTATTTTTTTAAGTTATTACTTTGTTATTTCAATTATAGGCATGTAACAGAGAACTGTAAAATAATTTGGTGATAAAAAGTTGCATTCTACATAATGAGTATAGAAAATGAGCTCCATGGACTTCTGGAGAGCCTGTGTGCCAAGGGGCCACTACCTGCTTGCAGTACATCCAGCCAGCGTCCCTGGCTGGGAACCTGGTGAGTGCATTAGCCAGGCCACCACTGCGCTGTCTGCACAGTCAGTTTCCTCTGTCAGTGAACGAGGGGCTTAGGGTTAGGGTTAGGGTTAGCTATTGCAAGCAGTGATCACGGGGTATTTCTGTCTAAGGCAAGGGCAACCTGTCATAGCACATTACCAAACACTTCTATCTGATTGCAGCTCTCCAGTAGGGACCTGTTTCAATGAACCATGCTTCAAAGCACATAAATTGGTGTGTTAGCCAAGACTCTCATTGACTGAGGGAAACTCATCCCAGGTGTCATCATGGCCCTCCAAATAACTGACTGTTGGATGGTTTTTCAAGGACACTTCCCCAGGATGAAGCTCTGGATAAAGCTTATCAGATAATCACAGTAGTCAACCTGAAAGTGCCCTTTGAGGTCATTAAATAACTCCTTGCTGCTTGCTGGATTCATCTAGCCAGTGTCTGATTCTGCAACTTTGAATTCAGTCCTCCCCAAACTGTGGGCATAGATGGTCTGACTGGAAAGTCTCTGATTTCAGTGTGAGGATAATAGACCAGAGACAGTGATCAGAGACTGAAGGATTTATGAAGGCCCAAATAGAAACCAGTCCTGGAGTATCAGAAAAAAAGGAGTGTTGAAAACATTTTCTGGAACAGAAACCAACAGGATTTGGCCCTATGTACCTACTTTCTTACAAACAAAATTGCCTCAATCAAACCAGAAAGTCTGTTACTCCATAGGGAGAAAAGCATGTAACTAACAAGATGACCAGAACCTCCTCGATTTTGCATGAGCAAGTCTTTTTACTAAGATTCCAGCTTGTATGAATTCTTTGAAAATTGTTTTATTTCTTCTGATTGTTTTTCTGGATATTATTAAGGATGAGTCAAATAATTCAGACACTAAGATTGATCTTTTGAAATAATCCAGTGTATTTTATCCTGTTATCATCTATGAGTATGCAATTCAAAATCACTTTAGAGAGATTGAAACTTTTTTAAAGAATCTGTTAGAGTAAAATTAAAAGAGCAGTTAGTAGTAACCTTTTGGTTCAGTAAGAGTAAGTGGTTGATAAATTTTCATATTTCTCTGGGAAAGTAGGAAAAGCACATATTATTTGGGGAAATTACCTCATCAGAGGCTTCTGCATAGACTGATGCTAAAAAGTGTTTCCAGCCCTGTGTAACATGGTATGGTAAAGACACTACATAAAATTCCAGGAAAAAAGCAATCAGATTTACAGATCTGTTGCAGAATGCAAATTCACTGCTACCTGTACACTAAGAAACACATAAAATCTCTGACCCTAAGTTCCCATTTCCCATAGTATCCATTCATGCACTCATCAGTTACTTGTGGACTTATTCCAAGTGCCTGATTCTGGCACACAGCTTCCCATGACCTTGTGCTTGGGGAAAGGTGATATGACATTGAATGAACACATAAATGCTGTAGATAGCAGTGGGCCAGGTGTGGGCATGGACTAGAAAGAATAGACCTGGTTCCCCTGGGGATCATGGGAGATCTTTGGGATAGGCACACAGGGAGGAGTCCATTGAGAAAGGAAGGAGCCCTGTAGCATTGGGGCTTGGGAATTCGGAACACAGGGAAATAAAACAGGGTTTCTAGGAAGGAACAGGACCCATTATGGTTCAGGGAAACCCCCAGCATGGGTGGAGTGCTATGGAGAGGGGCATGGTGAGAGTGAGGCCACAGAGGCCACCAGGAGCCATACCCTGCAGGACTGGGGGCACAGGGTGAGAACCTGAGGTGGCCAGCACAGGAGAATTTTGAGGAAGGCATGGTTCAATTGGCTTTCTCTGTAGGGATTTTGGGGGCTTTGTGAACAGGAAAGGAAGGAAGGGGGAGAGCAGGAAAGGATGTTGGGCTATTGAAGAGGATGGTATTGCAGGGGTCCAAAGGGGTATTTGTCTCCCACTTATGTTCCTAACATTCCATTCTGTTTCCAGATGCAAGAGACTAAGCCATTTTCTCAGTCTCCCAAGAACACTTTGATGTGCTCCAGGCCTGCGCCAGTGGAGCACTGTTCTGAGGGATAACCTATTATATTGTTTGGTCCAGCAGAACTGGCGCAGAGAAGGAGACACCACTAATCTTAGTTTGACAAGATTTATTGCGTCCTCCCTGTTTCTCTGTCTCCTTTGTTCTCTCACTATCTTCCTTCTTTTTCTCTCTCCCTCTCTCCTCCTCCAGGCTCCTAGCTTATCAGCCAATTATAGAAAAGCTTTCTCTCATGCAGGAGAGCATGCAGAGGAATGCCAGCATAACACTATATAAATCACGAGCGTCCACACATGGCACAATATTAGATAGCCAATCCTTGAACCTGGCATTAACATGTCATAAGTCTCCAAGGAACTAGTAACAGCAAACCAGTCTTTTAGGTACTTCCTTATTTTGGTAGCCAGCGCCCTTTGACTCACTGCCAAGCATCATCTGTCCAAGACGGCCTCAACAGCTCCCCTTTTTGTTATAAAAAGAAAAGGACAGCGACTGTGTCTGTCTTAGGTGCCATGCCCACTTCAAGATGCATTGCTGGCCTCTCATTCTGGGGTTTTGCCAAGTGTGCAGGGCTTCCATCAAGCTCTCCTGCTAATCTCCACCCTCGGCACTTGGATTGACAATTTCTGTAATGCCTCCACCTGGTTGGTGACTGCATCTTGTTTCCATAACAACTGAAGGAATGGTAAGCTTACTATTCAGAAGACTGAGTGAAGACTTCATCTTGCTTACAAATTTGTTCATATGGTGTCCTTGACTTAGGCCCAAGGGAATGAGCTTTGATTGGATTTCACACCTGAGATTGATCTCCTTACTCCACTGAAAGTCAAAAGAATGGAGTGACAGAGGTCCTACTGATTTTTGGCCCCAGTCCACTGATCACTTTGTCATTATTGTCAGTGGCTGCTCTGAACAAAAATGCAGTGTCTTTTGCTCTATTGTGGACTGGCCCCCACAGTCAGTCCTCACAGAATGTAACCTTTAATCAGGAATATGTTCTTCTACCTAGGGCAAAGGGTAGATGGGGAAGGCATATGAAGCAGTTTAACAATACTGTAGAGAGTCAGGGCTTGAGTGAACCATTAGGACAAATGATAATGTTAACAAATATAAGATTTAAAACTTAGTATCCATTGAATACTCATGCATTAGACATTTACAATGGTTGTTTTGCTTAATCCTTTCAATCACTCTATGAAGTAAACACTTACTTCATTTTCTGATTAAAAATATCTCATATCTATTCTTCTTTAGAATAGGCAATAAGCTGGGTAGATCCATGATTCTATAACTCAAATACAGGCACTCCACCCAGAGTCTGAGAATACAAGAACCAGTTGCAACTCCCATAAATTCCTACATGAAGGAAGGTGAAAACCAAACTGGCTTTAGAACTCTTATTCACCTCCTGCAATCGGAAAGTAAAGGTACCAGTGTGGGAAGGTTCATCTTTTAGGGATCCGATCAGGGCCCACTTCTCCAAATCTCCTTCCTTAGAAGATTTCTAGATTTCCATGATCCTTTCTATAACTATCATTTCACCTAAATTCTCCCAGGAGCTCCTCCAAAGTTAATATTACTTTTTCCACTTTACAGATTTATAGTTTGGCTTAAAAAGGGTTCATTAAAGTAGCATTTCTGGTAAGTAACTGAGCCTGGATTTAGAACAACTGACAGAATTATTTGCATTTTTTCTGTGTAATGTTATCTCCCCTTTCTCAAAGACTATATAATATGGTTTATCAATCCATCAATATTCGGTAAATTTGTTTCCTTTTTTCATGTTCACATAAAAATTTTCATCAAATCTTATAGTCACTTATTTTAAGGAAACCCCTTTAACAAAATACAGATTAATTAGAGAAAAAACAAATGTAATTAACACATGTTGTACACATACATGGGTGATACCCAGGAAACAAGCAGCAGTCAGTGGGGTCTTTGAATTCCAACTTACAAAGCATCCTCAACAAAGAATAAAACAATTCAGAGAAGTGACAAGACCAAGGAAAAAAAACCTTGAGCATTTAAAGTGGCAACTGTGGGAAGGCAATTAACTGGCAGATAAAGTCTGCTGAGTAAAGTCTGTTATCATTGGTTCATCTGGGGCCATTTTCAGGCAAGTTTCTGAATTTGTCTTCAGTGGTTGCCCTTTGGTCTCCCAGGTCGATCTTTTGTCTTTATAAAAATATGTCCTGCATTTAGGTCACTAGAGAGAGAGTAGAGAGCTTTCATGCATCTGCTTCTTGTTTGCCTTCAGCCCAGTAATACTTCATACTTTGGGGTGGCATATTCTGGTCTCTTAAACCTAGTAGTCCTGCTATAGGCTTGCCAGAATAATCTTATTCGTACAGTAAAAACAACAAACAAAAAAAAACTTGCCACCTAGTTTCACTCAAGTCTTTTCCCATAAATAAACAACCAGAATACTTGGACTGTGGGAGAAAAATGTAGGGGAAGGTAGTGCACATGCACATGCAGAGTAGCTTCCCTGACTTTTGCAGAGGTATGTTTTCATGGCCTGCTTTCTTGTAGTACTTATCTTCATTTTTTTTTTGCTCTTTTCTTTAGATTATTTCATTCTCAATGCTGTTGAAGATCAACACAAAAGAAAGTATATCATGTTGAAAGTAGGAAAGCATGTCATATTTTTCTTTGATCAGTGCCAATCTTCAATTGAAGATACATGGTCTAGAATAAAACATCACAAAATGAACTTATCAGTCAGAAAGAAACAAAATTAGTTTTTACCTGAAACAACTAACTCTCATCTAAGAGAGGATAATTATATGAACATATGATCAGAAGCATTGTTCAAATACTGCCTAGCTCTTCTGTGCTCTAAGATTCTTCTAATTCTTTTCTTACTACAGAAGAAAAGGGGAGGAAAATGCATGTACATAACTCTATTATGTTCTGAGATTATAACAGTAACTGAGATACAGCAAAATAACTCTAAGTCATGGAAAATAGGTTCAGAGAAGAGCATCTGGAATGGTCATAATACATTAATGCCTACCTTCTCTGACAAGCTCACTTTGCTGAACATACTTCTCTCTAAGACTTCAGGTAAAATTTCTTTGAAGGGCTAAAACTGTCACTAATTAATAACCTTAAAGGTACTTAAACAGTGGCACAGGCAGACAAGAAAAAAACATATCATCTTTAGTCTCACAAGTCAATACAGATTTAATTCTCCTTAAATATATCTAGAAGAACATGTATGATTCCAAATCAGAGACAGATTTCAGAAAGGTCTTACACCTGTTGAAGCAATGATCCAGCCAAGAATAATGCCAAATTAAGAAATATCAACTAAAAAACAGACTTCTGAGAATTTATTCCATTATTCAATGACTTTAAATCTTTTATATATACTTATAAAATGCATAAACCCATAAAGAATTGTCTTTGTTTATGTAAGAGGCTGTCTTATAAATACACACTAAAATGTTTAGAGACAGCAGGGCACAGTGCCTACAACTTACTCTCAAATGATTCAAGAAGCAAAAATGGAGAGAGAAATGTGTATGAAAGAAAATGCAATCAACTGGAGAAAGCACTGGGAGTGTTTTCTATTATTTATAGAACTTATGCTAAATTTCAATTGGATCCTACCAAAAAGGATTTATTTTAACTTGAAACAATATAAGATGAATATTTGTTAAGTTAGGTTGTAGACAGGTACTTGAACATTCATTGCATCACATTACTTTTTTCATTGTTTTCATTATGATAAAGAAAATCCAAATGATTAAAAAATGTATACAATAGATCTAGTCAAATACACTCTGATCATGAGGAATGCAATATATACCTTTAGGATGATGGTATTCACCATTTGAATCATAATTTGAATTGCTTACTTCTATTTCTTCCTGTGATTTTAGCTTTACTATTAGGTTAAGGATGCCCCCATTTACAAGCAAAAAAAGAACATTTTGAAAAGGACTTCTATTAAATGAAAAAAAAAACCAAAGATATTATCATGATAGAAGAAAAGGTAGTAATTGTCTTGAGAGTATGTCTTCATTGAAAAAGAATGGAGAAAACTTTAGGAAAAGAAACATTCAGTATTTTAATATGGTTATAATTGCATGGATCTAAACATGTAAAATGTTACACAAAAGTTTTACTTTAACAATACTATGCTTCACTCTTCCTGTTCAGGATGCCGTTGGCTATTCCATTTATGATTTGATTCCTCTTGATTTAATATTGGTTTGGGGTTTGATATACTCACAGTAAGAACAGTTTAATATATTTTAAAAATGCTTTAACATATATTGTCTAAAAGTGATCTGGTGTATAATATCTGTTATCTCTCTAGAATACTTCAGTAACTTACAGAGTCATCAGTGAGCATAACATGTCAGGAAAATACAAATTTGTTGGCATGAAAAATAGTGATTCAAACACTAGTGAAATTAGTATAATACTTCATTGATATTAAGTTTTTAAAAAAATCTCATTAAAGAGTGCGTGTGTGTCCTTCTATGTAGAATGAGTAAATTTATAATTTATTAGAAGTATTAGGAATAATTCTTTAGTTAAGCACTAAAGTTCCTAATACAAAGAATTCCTTGGTGCAACCTTTGCTGACATTGGAAACCCCCAGAATGCTTTTCAAATGACAGATGCCAGGGCGACACCCTCAGAAATCATATCATCTGGTATTGAGCCCAGTGACAGGCATTTTTAAAATTTCCCATATGATTTATTCAGGTTGAGAATTACTGTGCTATAAAATAAAGTTCTCTATTGTCTCCTTTTGAACATATTATAATAGAATCAGCACTCTCCTATGTATGGAAAAAAAACTGAAAGAAAATTCAAACCTCTGCTCATTATTAACAGCTCCCACTTATGCCACAGAAGTAAATACTGGACAACAGCTGGAACTTCCAGAATAGGAAGGGGAGAAAGAGACTATTTCATGAGACCATGAAGCAATGCACTCCTTATTAAGTGGAAACAACTTCTAATAGTTATTATTCACTCATGTTTTATATATATTATCTCCTTTAATTTCACAGGTGGAATGTCCTGATAGTTTTTATTTGAATTTCCTTGATGGCTAAAGATTTGAGGATTGCTTTCATATTTATTCGCCATTTATATTTCTTCTTTTGAGAAATGCGTTGGTGTTTTTCTTGTATACTTGTGTTTTTGTTGTTATTGTCATTTTTTTAGTTCATTTTTACATTCTAGATGCTAACCCAGTGTCAGACGAACAGCTGGTGAAGATTGTCTCTCATTCTCATGGTGATCTCATCACTCACCCAATTGCTTCCTTTGCAGTCTTCCAGCACCATTTGTTCAAGAGCCTATCTTCTTTCCAATTTGTGATTTTGGCACCTATATTGAGAAACAGCTGTAGGTGCAAGGACTTATTTTGGGGTATTCTATTCTGTTCCACTGGTCTCATTGCCTATTTTTATGTCATTAGCATGCTAAGTTGTTAAAATGGCTTTGCAGAATGTTTTCACATCAGGTGTAGTGATGTCTCCAGTTTTGCCTGTTTATCCTTGGTATTGCTTGGTTATTTAAGTATTTTAGGGCTGGGGTTGTGGCTCAGTTAGAGAGTATTCGACTAGCATACATGAGGCCCTGGGTTAAATCCTCATCACCACATAAAAATAAAATAAATATATTGTGTCCACCTACAACTAAAGCAAAATGAACAAAAAAGTATTATATGACTTCTTGTGAAATTTAGGATTTTCATATTTTTTCTAGTACTGTGAAGTAATTCATTGATATTTTGATGAAACTTGCACTGAATCTGTAGATCACCTTGTGTAGTAGTACAATTTAGCAATATTAATTTTCCCTATCCATCCATGAAAATTTTCCAATATCTTCTTCACTGTTTTAGGATTTCATTTTAATGGTCTTTCACCTTTTTAGTATGGTTTGTTCTTAGGTATTTTACTTTATTTTTGAGGCTATCGTGAATGGGGTTGATGTGCTGATTTCCTTCTCAGCAAGTTTATTATTGATTTGTAGAAAATAAGTGCTAAAATCTTTTGTGCAGTGTTTAATATTCTCTAAGTATAATCACATCACCACCAAGCAGGGATAAATTAAATTTCTCCATTTCTATCTGTATCTATTTTATGTCTTTCTCTTGACTAAGTGCTCTGGCTCAATTTTTAAGAACTATATTGAAAGAGAATGGTGAGAGTGTTCACCTTTGAATTTTTTTTCTGATTGTAAAGGAAATTCTTTCAGTTTTTCCAAATTCAGCATGATGCTGCCTAAGGGTTAGACATAAATAGTTTTTATTATGTTGTGGTATGAACCTTTTATGACATTTATTCTGTGCTTTTATCATGGGGTATGTTAAATTTTATCAAAGGCTTTTTCTGTATCTTTTGGAATAATCATGTGATCTCTTTTATACGTGATTCTACTTAGAAGTTGTATAACCTTTATCAATTTGCTTAAGTTGAACCATGCTTGCATCTCTGTAATGAAATCAACTGGATTATGGTACATTATCTTTTTAAAGTGCTGTTGAATTCAATCTGTAAGTATTTTATTGAGGACTTACACCTAACTTTATCAGGAATATTGATCCATGGTTTTTTTCTTGTTTTTTTTTTTTTTTCTTTTTTCATTGTTGTGCTTTATCAGGTTTTGTTAGGTGGCTTCACTGAGTGGTTTTGAGATTGCTCCTTCACTTTCTACTTTATGGAGTAGTTTGAGGAGCACTGGTTTCAGTGCTTTAAAGGTCTAGTAAAACTTAGCAGTGAATCCATCTGGCCCTGTGCTTTTCTCTGTTGGGATACTTTTTATTATTGTTTCAATCTCATTACATTTTATAGACCTATTTGTGTTTTGTATCTCCTCTTTGTTTAAGTTTTATAGGTCATATGTGTCCATAAATGTACCCATTTCTTTTAGGTTTTCCATTTTATTAGCATACAAGATTATTTTTGGAGGAGGGGTGCTGGATATTGAACTCAGGGGTACTCAATCAATGACCACATCCCCAGCCCTATTTAGTATTTTATTTAGAGAAGGATCTTACTGAGTTGCTTAGCACCTCAATTTTGTTGAGACTGTCTTTGAATTTGTCATCATCCTACCTCAGCCTCCCAAGCCTCAGGGATTATGGACGTTTGTCACCATGCATGCTTGGCATAGTTTTTCAGAATATTTTCTAAGAATACTGGGAACTTTAGTGGTATCTGTTTTACCATCTTTTCCATCTCTTAATTATTTGGATCTTCACTTTTTTTCTTTTGGTTAGCTTAGCTAAAGGTTTGCAAATATCTTTCCATAGAAACAACTCTTCGTTTGATTCTTAAAATTATTCTTTTAGTGTGTTATTTTTGCTTCTGATATTGTGTTATGCTTTAGATATGAGACATACCTCCAAATATCATGTGTGAGACAACACAAGAAAGCTCATATGTGATAGGATCAGGTTATAAAGGCCTAACCTAATCAGTGCATTAATCCTCTGAAAGGGATCAACTGGGGTGGTAACTGTAGCCATGTATGGTGTGACTGGAGGAGGTGGGTCACTGAGGCATGCCTTTGGGATATATATTTTGTCTATGGTGAAGGAAATATCCCTCCTCCCTCCCTCTCCCTGTGAGTGTGTGTCTCTCTCTTTTTCTCTCTCTCTCCCGACCTCTCCCTTTCTTCCTCTCCCCCTTTCTCTCCTTCCTGGTGCAACACTCTGAGCCTCTTTCCTCCACCACATTGTTTTGTATGATGTTCTGTCTCACCTTGGGCCAAGAGCAAAGGAGTCAGTCACTTATACTAAAGACCTCTGAAACCATGAGCTCCAAAATAAGCTTTTCTTCCTTAAATTGTTCCTGTCAGGTCTTTTGGTCATGGTAGTTAAAATTGACTAAAATATTGAATTTATTTTGTTATTATTCTAAGAGATTGAGATGAATTATTATATTATTTGATCTCACTCTCTCTCTTTTTAATGTTAGCACTCATTGATATAAACTTCCCCTTTAGTATTGTTTTTGCTTTATCCAATATCTTCTGGTATGTTGTTTCCATTTTCATTTGATTCTAGGAATTTTAAACTTTCCCCCATAATATCTTGAATGACTCCATGTTCAACCAATATTTGATCTCCATGTATTTGTATGATTTCTGAAGTTTATCTTGCTATTGATTTTTAGTTTCATGTTAGTGTGATCTGATAAGATACAAAAACTTTTTTCAATTACCTATGCCCTAATATGCAGAAAAACTTCCATATGATGATAAAAGAATGTGTATTCAGTTTGAGAATGGAATGTTGTGTAGATATATATTAAGTCCTCTTGGTCTGTAGTGTAATTTAACTCTGATGTTTCTTCATTGACATTTTGCCCAGATGATTGATATGTTGGCAAGAGTACAGTTTTGAAGTCACATACACTACTGCTTGTTTCTAAAAATTGGTTTCTAGTCTTTGATGAATATGTACTAATTGTCATTATATCTTCTTAGTGAACTATTCCTTTGATCAATATGTAGTGACTTTTAACTTATCTGGTTTTGCCTTAAAGTCTGTTTTGTCAGATATGAGTGCATCTAGTCCTTCTTGCTTTCAGTTCTTATTTACTTGTATTTGTTAAGCATTTATTTTTCTCTGTTTAGTGAGTAATCCCATCATAGATGATGCTATTCTTTGGTCAAAAATGATTTATTTTTTGTATTAGGGTTGGGGATGTAGCTTAGTGGAGGGGTTCCTACTTAAAATGCATGAATCCTGGGTTTGATCCCTAGCACTGAAAACAACAACAAAAAAAACCCAAATAACTTATAGTTTAAAACAAAATGAAATCAAAAACTAATAATGTTTGGGAGCAATTATGTGCACTACAGAAGTTCCAATGAAGTTCTGGGATAGATGTATAAAGTCTCTGCCTTTATGTTTGGTATACCTCTTCAAATTATTCCTCCTGTATAATTGCAAAGTTGTATCTTTTGACTACCATCTAACTAATCCTCCCAGAACTTGGGAACCACCATTCCATTTTCTACTTCTAAGTTCAAATTTGTAGATTTCATATGTAAATAAGATTGTGAAGATTTGTCTTTCTGTGCAAGTCTTGCTTCACATAACATATGCCCTCCTGATTAATCCAGTCACAAATGACAATACTTTGGTAAAAAGAGAAAATATCAAATAGAAATCCATTCTGTATATGTACAATATTTTCTTTATTCATTGTTTAGTTAGTGGATAATTTGCTTTCATCAAAGTCTTGAGTATTTTGAGTCATGCTGTAGTAAATATGAAAATACACATCTCTTCAAAGTACATGAGATATCGATAGGAGGTAGGTATATAGATAGATACATGGATTAACTGATTCCATGGGCTATTGCTAAATCATATGTTCATATGACCTCTTTATTTTTAATTTTACAATTATGTTTCTCATATGGCTGTACTAACTTACATTACTACTAATAGTATGTAAGAGTTTTCTTTTCTCCATTTCCTCTTTGAAATTTATCTTTTATGATTTTTATAACAGCCCATCTAATGGTGTAAGAACATATCTTGCAGTTTGAATTTTTATTATTTTTGTTATTAGGGATCATTTTATCATTTTTTATACAAAATTTTATCATTTTTATCTCTTCCATTCTATAGGGTTTCTCTTTACTCTGTCAATTGTTTTCTTTCCAAAGCAAAAGCTTTTCAGTTTGATGGAATCTCATTATCTACTTTTACTTTTGCTTCCTTGCCTGTATCTTGCCCATTCCAATGTCCTGAAGTTTTTCCCCTATTTTTTCTTCTAGTCATTTCATAGTTTCAAGTCTTACCAAAAAAGTTATTGCCAAAACCAGCATAATGGAGAATTTCCACTACCTTATCCTTTAGTAGTTTCATAGTTTTAGATCTTTTATTTAAAATTTTATTCCACTGTACATTCTTTTGGCATATTGTGATAGACAAGGCCTAAATTCATTCTTCTCCATGTGGCTATCCAAGTTTCCCAACACCATTTATTGAAGAGACTGTTCTTTCTCCATTGTGCTTTTGGTACTTTTACTGAAAATCAAATGACAGTAAGTAACTTGATTTATTACTGGGCTTTCTGTTCCATTTGTCTTCATCTTCAGATTTAAGGTACCCAACCTTTGTGCATCCCCAAGGCCCAGTGGGTGAGAGTCCATTGCCCCACTGTAGGGTACTTCTTTCGATGGCTCCAGTTTGGGTGCTGACCTTACTTTGGACTTGCTGCCGCTCATGCCAGTCATTCATAGAGTCCACTGTACTACTTAGGCTCTCTCTTTGAAACATTCTGTCCACACTTGTGATGGGAATTGGGCATCATTCTGATCTGCACTTAGAGATTTTGTGAAGCCAAACAAAACTTGCAGGTCTAAAGTCCTATTTCTGAAATTTCCAGAAAGAAAGGGATGTATGGTTCAAAGGATATGGGGATTTTATTCATTCCTCTTCCAATAAAGTTTTCAAAACTATTGTGTTATGTTTTTAAAGGGCCAACCCAATGATAGTGAAGACTACAGAGAAACTTCTTGTGCCATGAACCTCATTTTAAGATTGAAGTAAATAATACCATTGTTTATTTTTCCATCATTTTTCTTGTAGAACAATATTTTCATCTCGTTCATTAATTTAAAGTCTATCTGCAGATATTCTTTGTTAAGCATTTGGTATCTCAAGAGAAAAGAAAACTTCTTAACCCTAATTGTAAACAGCTTAATTTACCAGAAAAATCAGAATATTATCACATTTTGTGGTATTCTAAAAGTTTTTTGTGTGTGTCTGTGTTTTGTGTGTGTGTATGTGTGTGTGTGTTCTTCTGACAATGAATAGAAATAAAGCATGTGTGGCTAATGACATGTTTGTATGTTCAGAACTATAAAAAGTGGGTTTTGGTCATGGTTAGTTTCTGCCCTCTGAGTCCTCATGTGCATCAGGGAAGATTAACACCACCAGTCACCTTTACTTTTGATGGTCAGTTAGTCTGCAGTGCATTTTCACTTACTTAACCAGAGAACCTTATAGGAACCTTGGGTGTTATTTAAACTCAGAGTTAATTTCCCAACCAAAATGTGCAACTATTGCAGACTATTTTCCTAATATTTGAAAGAAGACTTGACTATTATTCACAATTAAAAATCTAAAAATAAAAATAAAAGAATTCTGAAGTTTTTTTTACCTTTTACTACTACTCCTTAGATATTATTAGCCAAATAGAAGTTTGCTCTCATATTTTCTTAATGTCTTCTCATTCTATTTTTGCATTTCTAGACAACTATATTTGTCTCTGATTAAAATACATGTTTACTCCAATTTATGAGAATTTACAGTTCTATATTATTATATGTCTTATAAGACAATGTTAGTGAAAATTTGATTCTCGTTTATATTACAACTCAGAGAATTCTCCCCGGGGCTCCCACCAGCTTCTCTGGGATCGGTCTCATTACCGCACTGGACGCGGAGGCACCCATCTCTGCCACTCTGGATTGGGGGATCTGAACCCGACTCCCTTTCCATCGCCCGTCCCTTCAGAATGGCGCTCGCCCATCTCTCAGGACCAACTGACCCATGTTCAACTGCTGTTGACATGGAACCCTTCTCCACTTCGGCCTTCAAAGTTCTCGTTTGAATATTTGCTACTACCACCAAGATCTGCACCTGTGGCGGCTCCACCAGGGCCCGTGCCCTAGGCTTCAAGGCTCACCTCAGCGGCCCTCCTACTTGGGGTGTAGCCTCCAAGGGTCGCTTGCACCCGGTCCACCATGTTCTGACTGCCAGCGACAGCCAGGTATGGGCCCGATGCTCCAGCGCCATCCATTTTCAGGGCTAGTTGATTGGACAGGTGAGTTGATACACACTCCTTAGCAGATTCCGACTTCCATGGCCACCGTCCTGCTGTCTATATCAATCAGCACCTTTTCTGGGGTCTGATGAGCAGCAGCATCAGGCGACTTAACCGGTGTTAGGTTCATCCCCCGGCGCCAGTTCTGCTTACCAAAAGTGGCCCACTAGGCACTTGCATTCGACGCCCGGCTCCATGCCAGCGAGCCAGCCACCCATTTAAAGTTTGAGAATAGGTTGAGTTAGTTTCGGCCCCAAGACCTCTAATCATTTGCTTTACCTGATAAAACTGCGTGGGTTGCTTTTCAGGTCTTCTTCTGGGAGAGCACCAGCTATCCTGAGGGAAACTTTCGGAGGGAACCAGCTACTAGATGGTTCCATTAGACTTTCGCCCCTATACCCAGGTTGGACTACCGATTTGCACGTCAGGACCGCTATGGACCTCCATCAGAGTTTCCTCTGGCTAAGCCTTGCCCAGGCATAGTTCACCATCTTTTGGGTCCTAACACGTGCGCTTGTGCTCCACCTCCTGGGGCGCGTCCTGCGAGACAGGCCGGTGGTGCGCCCTCAGCAGACTGGAGAGGCCTCGGGATCCCACCTCCACTGGCGGGCGAGCTGCCGGCCTTCACCTTCATTGTGCCACAGAGGCTTTCGTGCAAGCCCCTGACTCGCACCCAGTTAGACTCCTTGGTCCGTGTTTCAAGACGGGTCGGGTGGGTGGCCGACATCGACATAGCTGCTGACTCCCTGCGCTCGCTTGGGCGTGGCACCTTGACCCCCTGCCCGAAGGCGCGACCCACCCGGGCGCACTGGGGACAGTCCGCCCCACCCCCGACCCTGTAGCTGGGGTCCAGAGGGAGGGAGGAGAGAGCGTCCGGGGGTGGGGGAGCAGTCGCGCCATAGTAGGGGTGGCCCGGCCCCCTCCAGACCCCAGCGCGCCCCCTTGGAGGCAGCCCGCTTGCGGGGACTCCCGCAGCGACGGGGCTGAACGGGGGCGGGAAAGATCCGACCAACCGCCAGCACCGCCAGACCAGCCGCCTGGTTGAATCCTCCAGGAGGACTGCGGGGACCCTACCTCTTAATGGTTTCATGCCCTCTTGAACTCTCTCTTCAAAGTTCTTTTCAACTTCCCTTATGGTACTTGTTGACTATTGGTCTCGGTCTCTGCTGGTATTTAGCCTTAGATGGAATTTACCACCCACTTTGGGCTGCATTCCCAAGCAACCCGACTCCAGGAAGACCCGGGCAGGGCGCGCTGGGGCCGCTAACAGGCTCACACTGTCCACAGGCTGGGCCTGGATCAGAAGGACTTGGGCCCCCCACTAGAAACGCCAGGGAGTTGGTCTTCCATACACCACATTTCCCCGCCCCACCTAGGGGCGGGGATTCGTTGCTGGGCTCTTCACTGTTCACCCGAGTTACTGAGGGAATACTAGTTAGTTTCTTTTCCTCCGCTGACTAATATGCTTAAATTCAGCGGGTGGTCATGTCTGATCTGAGGTCGTGAGTCAGAGAGGGGGGAGGCAAGCCGGGCCAGGCTCCCTCCACAGCCCGCTAGAAGGCCACCGGCAGATCCCGAGAGACAAGGAGAGAGGGAGGAGGAAGCGGCAGCGGTGGCACGGCTCCCACCCGGCTGGCGGGAAGCGGGGGTCGCAGGACAGCGGCCAGTGGGGCCAACGACACCCAACAAGACGCAGGCGCGAGGGCGGGGAAGGAGGGGGCGGGCAGCCAAGAGCACAGGCCGGTGGGCTCCAGGAGGAGCCGCCCTGCCGGGAGCAGCGGAGGAAGAAGGGGAAGAGGATGGCAGCCGGCACAAGGGGGTGCGGAGGGGGGGCGGTGGCGGTGGGGGAGAAGGGGGAGGCCCATGCTGGCGGTGGTGCCCCTCCGACCGAGGAAAGGACCGCGCCCCCTACACGCACAACGCCGCCGCCACCGTCCACGGCCTCCGACCCACGCAAGCGCCCACGGAAACCACTCGCTCGCTCTTCTCAACCGCTCGGCCACTCGCCACTCCTGCCGGAGGAGGGGGTGGAACACGGGGAGAGCGGCGCTGCGCTTCCGCAACCCGGGAGGGAAACGCGCCACGGCAGGCGACACCTCGGCGTCCCGGCTCGCCGCGGGGGCACGCATCCTCGGGTGCGGCCAACTCGCGCACCTTCCCATGGCGCGAGCCCCACCCCGGCGGGGCGGGGGCGGGCGGCAGCGGCACAGGTGGCCGTCCTAGTGGACCCGGGCCCCACGGCGGGCGGCCGGGAGCTCCCTCCGGGGAGGTGGGGAGCGGGGAGAGGCTCCCTCCCCGACACACACGCACCTCGCCACAGGGGGCGACACCTACACGCACCGCTGGTGACCCGCGGCGGGCCAAAAGCCCGTCAGGCCACACAGTTGCAACCCACGCACCGCCCACCAGATCGCGAGCGGGTAGCAACAGGACCCCGGGCCGCGTGTGGCGCCAGGCAGCTCACAAGAGACAGTGGGGTGGCCGTGGCCCGGAAAAGAGACGCAAGGCGGGGGGGGGGCGCGGCTCGCCAGCACGAGCCGCTGCTTCTCCCCCGACACATCCTCCTCCCTCCCCGCCAGGCACACACAACCGCGCGACACCCTTACGGCAGCGCTCTCGCCCTCTTGTCCTCTCCGGCCTCCACTCGCAGGTGGCGGCGGGCGGGTGGCGGTGTCTCGGGAACCCATTCCACCGGGTGGCAACAGGCACAGCAGCCGTCCTCACAGGGGCACCGGGCGACACCGCGTCGCCGGGCCCGGCCCGCCACGATCGCTCCCGCACCCGCGCACATCTCCCTGACCTAGGGGGAGAGCCACCATAAGCCTTCCCCCCGCCACTGGCGCCATGCGACACCAGGGGATTGGGTGGCAACAGAACGACCGGCCCCCGGCCCCCACGAGGGAGACCGGCGCCTTGCTGGGGCTCACCGCCTCCAACCCCCAGACGAAACACTTTTTCTTTCCAGTCACTCACCTCGGAAACCCCCACGGGCTGGGGGAGACAAAACATGAGGCAACGACCTCAGGGGCAGTGCAAGGAAGAGGAGCGGCAACACACCGGCTTAGCCTCGGGCACCTCAAGCGACAACACGGACCACTCCAGGAGCACCATGGAGGACCAAGCCAGAGGCGCACTCACGTGCCACGGTGGCGTGGCGGCAGCCCACCCCAAGGCGGAGGGAGGGCCACACGCACGCGGCCTGGCCACCGACAGAGAGTGGCAAACGAGAGGCATCCGCTGCGTCAGCAGACCCCAGGGTGGGGTAGGCCGGATTCCGCACCCCTGCCTTCCACACGCAACCAAGAGACAGGGAGGAGAGGCGAGAGGCCCACGGGCAGGACAAGAAGAGCGGTCCCGTTCGCCATGAATGCCCGTCCCTCGCCTGGCGAGGCTCTGGCCCGGCCCAGGAGAGTGCAAAGTCACCACATGATCGGTCGACAGGAGGGAGGGGGACCCGGGGAGCGGGGGACCCGGCGAGGACCATCGTCAACACGGAGCCTGCTTCGGCCTCGCCAGCCCCACACCCCAGGGAGAGCGGCAGATGACACAGACGGGAGAACGCCTGACACGCGGCGCGGAGCCATGGAAACGAGCGTCGTCACAAACCGCCCTCAGCGCCCGCCGCAGGGAGCGCACGGTGATAAAGGACCTCCGCTGCCTCCCCAACCGCCCTCGGGTGCCAGAGACTGGAGGTGGCACCGCGGCCAAGACACTCCAGATGCACAAGTCCCGGCGCAGCAGGCCCAGGCAGACGGTTCAAGAGGGAAGGGGCCTGGGCCACCCCGTGGTCCTCGGTGGTGGGCCACCCCCACACACATCCAGAAGTCCCAACCCCTTCAGCGACACACGCCAAAGGACAACGTGTCAGCACCCACCCGACGGCACAAAACGGCCACCTTGGGACTAAACAATCATGATCAGAGGCCACAGGGACCTGCCCAGGCACCACTCTGACCTCCCGGAAGAGAGTCACGGCCACCTGTCCCCAAACCTGAACCCAGTTGCCAAGAGAACCAGAGCCCCTAGGGCCAACTGGTCGACCCGAGGTGACAGGGAAGAGAGAGGGATGAGCTGGAGCGGGGCCAGGTACACCTCTCCCCTGCCGCAGGAGAACTCGAGAGAACGGTCCCCAAAGAAGGGCTCTGGAATAGCACGAAGGCCAGGCTCGGGATGGCACCTCAGACGAACACGGTGACACCACCGAGGGACCAAGGGGTAGGCAGGCTGGTCACCGCACCCTCTGGCCTGCCCGGTGCAGGGAGAGAGAAAAAAAAGAAAAACAAAAAAGGAAAACAAAGACCCAAGGCCCACAGCACTCAAAAGAAAACCTAAGTCCCTGCGGACGCCAGCCAGGATCCAGAGGGATGGGGACCGGAGTTCCTGCCACGGTCACCGGCCCAACCAGCGCAAGGGAATCCCCAGCTGCTCTCGCCAGGACTCGGTCAAAGAAGTCCATGCGGGCCCTCTGTCGTTCTCCCCGGTGCCACAGGAACGGGGCAGGAAGCTCCAGCTCGGTTTAGGTTCCTTTGCAAGATGGTGATTTCCAGAGGAGCTGGGAAGGACAGAGGGGGAAGGAAGGAAGAGCGGCCGCCACTACTCCATGACCCCACCAACCCGCATGCCAGCCACTAGCCGGGACCCTCTTCCTCCCCTCTCCCCCCAAGTCGCCCGGGACCACAAGTCCCACCCACCAAGCAGAGCCAGAGCCACTTTGACCGCCCACCCAGGCCTCCTCGTGAGAACGGTCTCTTGTCATCGTCCACACAGATCTCGCGAGAGTTGATGCTCGCTGCTGCCACCCACAAAGATCTCCCGAGAGCTAACCCTAGTTGGTTCCCATCTCAGGCTGGGCTACACCTTCTTCCGAAACTGAATCCACTAGGTGACGGTGCAGGATGGGGAATAGAACGGGATCCCTCACTCGAGGGGGCCTGGCCCCCGAGTCCTCTCGGACCACTCCTCTGGACCTCCCCATTTAGACGCAGGGAGTGGAGAGGGGAGGGCAGAACTGGGAGGAGGGGGGGCGTGGGATTCAGAGAGGGCTGGGCCCGGGAACCCTGGCCAGACCGACAGACCGAGCGGGGGCTGGAGGGGGAGCAAAGAGCTGCAAGGCAGTCCTCAGCCCTGAGAGACACACCCCAGGCAGGCTCCCAGAAAATCCCTCTCCCTCACAAACCAGGCAGGCAGCAGAAGCTGTTGGGAAGTCACCAAAACACACATAACCAACTCCCCTTTCTCTCCCAAGGAGGCTCGGCTCCCAACCAGGGCCTCACCACCACGGAGGGACTTTGGAACATGCCACCTCAAAACACTCAGGGAGGGAGAGCGGCCCCAGGACAGAGGATCGATCGCTTGTGATTTCCTTTGAGGCCAACCTCCACCACTTAGCGAGTTCGTGCCTCCAAAAATAAAAAGGGGTGATGTATAAGCCCCACAGGTAGAGCGCTCTGGGTTCAAACCCTGGCAGCACCGCTCGCCCCAAATACTGCCATTACCAAACCTGCCTCACTCTTCACCCTCAGAGTACCTGCTGCAAAGGTCAGGTCAGTTCAGAGCCAGGGTGCTCTCGCAGAACTCATGGGGCAAAGACGCTTAAGTGAAGAAGGTGCCCTCATGGGTTGCAGTGCACCTGAAGCCAAGGAACATCCCTAACTGAAACAAACAAACCAAAAAGGAAAGAGAGGAAAGGAAAGAAAGAAAGAAAAAGAAAAAAATATATATATATGGAAACCTATCCTTAGGCGGTTTATGGTGTCTATATAGGTAAGGAGGCCGGGTCTTCTGAAAGACACAAGTTATAACTCAGAGCAGAGTGGGGGACAATGCAGGAATAGCTTCAGGACATGGGGTTTCCTCTGCAGCAATGTACCAAAAATCAATCTCCCTCCCCCCAAAACCAGATTGAAGATCCCTGTTTCACAGCATTTGTCAAATTTGTTCACACACAGGCATTTAATCTCTGCCTCCTGAAACTCCTCAATTACTTGATTGCTTCTGCCTCCTCTCCTGGCTCCCCTGAACCAGATCACAAAGATGGCAAAGACAGGGGGTATCCCACTAAATAAGAAACACAAAATTCAAGAAATTAGAGTTTGGTGGGGGATATAGAGAGAAATATCTACATTACAGAGGGAGAGGGAGGGAGAGTCACTCTTGTACCTCAGTTGTGGTTTTTTTTTTTTTTTTTTTGGTCCACTACTTACAGCGCCTCAATGGGCAACTTTCCTGAGTAAACTGCAGTCTTCCCCCCCACCCCCAAATTCTTAGAAGTAAATAACTGGCCGTCTTCATTTCTGGCAAGAATTTACTCATCCTGCCTTTTTGAATTCATGGCTCACTCAGAATTCACATTTAGGGTCTGTGTGCTTAATACAACTTTGTTCTGTCTGGTTTGAACGGAGACTTGGTCCTCTGTGTGTTTAATGATTCTTTTCTCAAAAACTGGTTAACTGAGCATTAAGAGAAAATCAGGCAAGGAGAAAAGCCTTTGTAAACTGAACTACCATTAGGTACAACTGCTTAAATCAAGGGTTACATAAAGCCTATGAATGAGAATCTTAAAATCTATGAAAATACAATATGTTCGGGTCTGTTCAATGTGCTTCCTAAGTGATCAATGCAAGGAAGAGAGCTTAAGATTGGTGTGGGGGGGGGGCGGGGAGTCCTTTGGTAAATGTAAGGCTACTGTGGTGCAATGTGAGTTCACATGCATGGGTCACTCTATATGCAATGAATGCCAAGAATTTCTGGTGTGCCTTGATTAAGAACAAACAAACGAGCAAAGAAACCAAAAAATCGTGAAATGGATAAACTGTTAGGTATAAAGCCACCTTTCTCTCCCCTTACAGGAACCCAGCCTCCCAAACCACCTGTCAATCTGCCATTATGCCTGCCTCTCCCGTTATAGGAATTTCCAGCTTACATTGCTGTAACCTTCCTGCCTCCCATATTACATTCTAATATGTCATTTGTCCATCAGTCAGTCTGTAATAATTCTCCTCCACAATTGGTTCCTCCCAGCCCGCGAAATTCCAATATCTGACAAGAAACCCTGCGCCATTTTCTTTTTTCCCTTTCCCCCTTTCCCCCGATTGGACACGAAATAAAAAGTTCCTGTATCTGCGGAGCGTTTTTCTGGGAGTTATCAATGAACCAAAACTGCCCCTAACATCTCCCTAACATAAACTATCATATTTAAAAAAAAAAAAAGAAATGCATCTAAATTCATACATTTTGTAAGTTTTTTTTTTTTTTTTTTTTTTTTTTTTGTCCAACTGTCTACTTCAGGAAAAAAGGGCAGAAAATATAACAGGGGTTCACTTAATGCTTTGAACCTAACCCTCACTGCTCAGCCACGGAGGCTCCTTTTAAAAAGGACATCTCTTACCCCCCCCATTATTTTCTCCCTTTCCTCCCCCTCCCTGGTCATGGGTGAAGCAACATTAACTTTTAAGCTGAGTTATCTGCCCTCTGGCTCACAGACCATGGGGTGAGCATGAAGAAATCCAGGCTTCAGAGTTAGCACCTTTGGGATCTAGGGAACAGCTAGGCTAGCTCTCAGGGTTCAGGGCTTCCAATGAATTATGAGTCTGGACAGGGCACATTCCCCAATTCCCCTTTTGCCTCTAACCTTTGTCTCAAAATTCTGTCCTCTTGATGGGATGAGAATCGGGGGCAAGGGCTGAGCTTTTAGGACCCCAAAACATCAGCGTGCCAGAAAAAGAAATTGAAGAAGGCCATGAGTGTGAGGATATATGTCAAAGAACTGTTTGGGGATGAGAGTGAGATTTTGTAAGGTAAAGGAAGAATTTTGTCCGAAAGTCTGGGATGGTCAGGAGGAAGATAAGGGAAAACTGAGGATGGAAATAAGTCGTAGAACTGTCTAAGCAAGTCACAGAAGGTTCGTGGAGGACCAACGTTAGGAAATGTAGGTGTGACAAAGTGGGGGTATAATTCATGAAGTTGTTCACAGGGCCTCCCCACCACCACTTTAACACACACCCACCAATGTGAAACTGGAATCCAATTCTCTCGATTATTGCAGCCGCAAAGTTTTCAGCTGCTAGCAATACTTGCAAGGAACTGTCCTAAGAACCAGAGATTTTCCATTTTGTCCAGACAATGACTTGTGTGTTCTGCTCGGTATCTTTGTTAGGTCTTGAATGGTTTAGAACACTGCAGTGTTAGCAGAGAAGTCAGAGTTAGTTTCTTTTTGTTCTGTTATTTTTGTTTTGCTCTGAACTTCTCCTCCTCCACCTCCTCCTCCTCCTCCTCCTCATCCTCCATGCTTTACACCTGAGCAACCCCCCCACACACACACACTTATTATTTTCTTATTCATTTACTTTTGTTTGAGACTTACTGAGTCACTGTGGGGTTTAGTAATTTGCTGAGGCTGTCACTGGAGATGTGTGTACAATCTGAGGGCAAATTTACTATGCTGTGTATCTGAACTTAGTCTAAGTATTATTCAAAAGTCAGTATAGTGAAAGACATGCAGGTTTCATACATGTGAGATCACCAATTAGTGTCCTCTTTTATGTAAGATGCACTTCTTTCTGAATCCTCAACCTAGCTGATAGTCAATGAAATAGTTGGAATTTCTACCACACACGTGCAATCAGTATCACATTCAGATAAAAAAAAAATCTCTGCCATGTACAACCTGGTTTGCATCTGTTAGTCTTGACTGAGTGAGTAAGCAAGTAAGTAAGTAAGTATTTTATGAATCTCGTGTTGAGATAACACTCCTGTACTGGGTCCATGCTGTTCACCTAGGTTGATCTGTTAACAACAAAACACACATCATGGAAGCTATCCCACATGTTATGGGGTGCAATTTAAGAACAGAGCGATCACCACTGAGGAGTACAAATTTGAGGGTCTTCATTAAGTCGGCCAGCTGACTGTCTCACACAATGCCCCAAAAAATGGGCTATTGGGAGAGTAGCCCCAACCACAGGGTTGTAGGGGTTCTTATACCAAAAATCACATTAATCACAAGTGTCTGTTGCTATGATTTGAAATTACAAGCTAACATCATGAGATCATCAACAGAGGGGGAAGTGGGTTGCCTAGGTAGAAACTAAACAATGGTTACTAAAATCCACACAATTACGTTTACATGGTACATTGGTTAGGAGCAATAGGGATCAAAGGACAGAAATTTTTAATTATATAAGAATTGTCATTTTGTATCAGTAAACATGTCACTAATGACTAATTTTGTATTGGTAAGTAACTGATGATGGGGACAGGGGACAGAGGTGGGGTGTTTTCATGGGAGAAGCTAAGTAATTGTTGATGGGTACTAAGGTGGGGTTTTCCCACGGGAGAAGCTTATTTCCTACATAACACAGAGTCTCAGAGCAAAATGGGGTCTGTCTGGCCTATAAGTTTCTCATGGAGCCAGACCTGTCAGCCCATCACACCACAGAAGTTCATGGATTCTGAACATGGACTCAAAAGTTAAAGGTAAAGATTTCTAATTGACTGTGATGTCTTCCATCAGCATACAGGTAGAAGCCTTCCAAAAGGCTAAGCTTGGGATAGGGTTGTAGCTCAGTGGTAGAGGGCTTGCCTAGGTTGTGTGAGGCACTGCTAGTTTCAATGTTCAGCACTGTAAATAGGTAGATAGATAGATAGATAAAATAAAGATATTGTGTCCATCTATAACTAAAAAGAATTAACGAATCAAAATAAAATGAAATGCAAAACTTAGCTGGGCATGGGGACACATGCCTGTCATCCCAGAGGATCAGGATGGGGTTGAGACAGGAGGATTCTAACTTCATAGCCAAAGCAACTTAGTGAGACCCTCCCTGTCTCCAAAAAAAAAAAAAAAAGGTGGAGATGTGGCTTACTCAGTGGTTAGGTGAGTCCCTCTGGGTTCGATCCAAAAATATATAAATAAATAAATAAATAAATAATTGAATTTACAAAAAAAAACCAGTAAATTTAAAAATATAAAAAGGGACAGAATGGTAGCTCAGTGTGGTAAATCTTCCCTGGATTCAGTCCCCCAGTTTCAAACCTAACTAACTAGCTAACTAAGTAACTAACTAACTAAATACGTAAATAAATAAATAATTTGAGAAGTAAGATGCAAAGCATAAGATTACAAGATTACAAGCAGGGGGTTCCTCAACAAACAAACAAACAAACAAACAAACATGAACAAGATAGTTACATGGCCAAGCACAGCACTAGTTCACATTGAGTCCCTGGGGTGATCTCCTGCAAACATCCCCTCAGCACAGCATGATAGAAATGTTTGCTTCGAGGACACTAATATTGTTTTGTTTCTCGTTTTAAGTCTCTGTTTTTTGTTTTGTTTTGTTTCATTTTGTTTTGCGGGGTTGAGGGGACTGGGTATTCTATCTGGGGGCACTTTAGCACTTAGCTCCATCACAGCACTTTTTATTTTGGGACGGGGGTCTCCCTAACTTGCAGAGGCTGGCCTTGAAGTGGCCATGTTCCTGTCTCACAGGAGTGCATGGCCCATACCAGGCTGAGAACACTTAATGCTCTATGAATATTATTCCTATGCACTAAATTTCACTGAAATCACATAATCTGTAGAAACATTTGTGCCATTGTTTTAATTACATTTCTGTACTTACACAGAGCTCATTAAACCTTTTATTTTATTCACTTTTGTTTTTGCACTGGGAAATGCACCTAGGGGTACTTTATAACTAAGTTACATCCCCTGACTTTTCATCTTTTTAATTTTGAGATAGGGTCTCACTATTGCTGACTGGTCTACCATATTGCTGTCACTGACCTTGAATTTGCAATTCTACTGTCTGAGCTTTCCAAGTTGCTAGAATTAGAGATGTCACCACAACCAGCTTTTATTCACAAATTTTACCTACAAAACACCAGTCCAGAGACCATGTAAAAGATTATTTGATCCCTGAATGAGAGTCAAATTACTCATTCATATGTACCTTCAAAAAAACACTTACAAACCTATCTCAATATGCCCTGTTGAATTTTAAAATGTTTCTGAGAACTGGGAAACTGTTCATATATCACTTCTATTATTGTATTATTTGCATGTTTGCTATAAAAATAGGAGGCTAATCTAGGTTAGTTTAAGAGCAAAGAGTTGTGTAGTTGCAACAGAAGTCAGGAAGGTTTCAACCATTTGAGGGCAGGAGTCCACACAACCTTAGAGGTTTTGAAGAGTGACAAGAAATAAGTATTATAAGCAATGTATAGAATCTATGAGCAGCCACCAGCTGAGAACCAGGAAAGGATATTCATTCCTACCTGCTTTAGGAACTGAATTTAACCTGCAACTTTTATAAGCTCAGAAGCAGATTTTTCTTTTATTCTCAAGGGTCTTTAGCTAAAAGCCTGACCTCGCTGTTTCCTTGGTTTTAACCTAGCAGTACTACAGTGATAGAGCTCAGTTGAGCCCATCTAAAAGACTATTTCATCTAACCATGAGATAGTAGATTAGTGTTGATTGAAATTGCTAGTGTTGATGAGTTCTGTTTTCAAGCAAAAGAAAACTAATTCTAAATCAGTTTTCTCAAGATTTTCGAAGATAAATTTTCCTATTAAACTTATGTATAAAATTAGTATGTATAACTCATATCAGCATTTTATAGATTTAAAAGGTACTTATCTCTGCACAATGACACAGAACCTTTGCCCCTTGTGGTACCATCACTAAATCTTCAGAAATCTAGTAGAATACTTGAAGATGAGAATATTATTTGAGTATTTAATAAAAAGTCAAAGATTAGAGGAGTTTCATATTAAAAATTTATTCTGGTTGCTCCTGGTTTTAGGGCACAAGTAGCTTAATTAGTCACTTTGATTTGCCAAAGTCTAGACACGTTTTTTATTTCTATCTTAACTAACAGTTCCAGAAGTCAAATTCTGACAACTACTATCTGTGTAATCCTCATTGTAAACAGAAAATATGATTCTACCAGTCCTGAACTTTTTTTTTCTCAAATTGAATGAAAACCTAAGAGGAAGCAGACAATGGAATGTATCCCACACTGTAATGATTTCTTGCTAAGCTTAAGAACATGCATAAATACTACCTTCCCCTACACTTCCTAAAATCCATGGACCTTTGCATGGGTACATTTCCTCTTTAGAAAAAAACTTAAAAAACAACAATAAAGAGCTGTTATATAGCAGAGAAAAATAGTCCTTAAATAGATTCTTTAAACAAAAGCTCCTCAGGGGAAAAAATGAACAGTTTATGATGCAAACATGAAATGTATTTCTCATATTAGTAGATGTTTCCAATCATAATTTATGTCAAGCAACTGAACACAATATATTATTTTAATAATCAAGATACTGCAAATGATTATGTGTATGATATATGTATATCAACTATTCTGGAAGTACCTATGCAGTTATGTACCCATGTAAATGTATATTTGGTGTGTGTGTACATAATTTCTTCAAGTAATTCACAGGAGTGCTCTTAAATTTCAAGTATTACTTGTACATATTATTCCTACAAAAAGTTTCATGACAGTTTAATTTGTTTTTGGTATGTCTATTTTTCTTCTTAAAATATAATCTCTTTATCATCTTTCTAGCTTCATTAGAAATATATCCAGTTCCTTGCAAATGACCAGCACTCAATAGTAGCTGTTGAATAACTATATGTCCAAATACTAAATAAAACATATTCAGTGAGATGACAAAGTAAACTTCAAGTTACTCCAAACTTTAAAAGTATTTATTCAATACAATGCATTCATTCAGACATTATTAAATCTGGAATCTCGTTTTTTTGGATTTTATCTACCTGTCCATGATGTTGATATAATGATTTATAAGGAGATATGTTTCTGCAGTGGTAGATAAATGAGGAAATAAAAATCCTAAATATTTAGGATGTACTTTCTGCTATGAGTGCTGGAGAAGTAACATTTGTGATCATCACACAAAGACAGTGTAATTTTCAATTCTGGTTTGGTTATTATATCTTACCTTATGTAATGGTAAGTCATCCAAATGTGGGATGGGAATGGTATCTATGAAACACAGTTGTTAAAAGTGAATGAGTGAAGATGTGTGTGTTTGCATTTGTGAAGTACAGGTCCATACACATGCACTTAATCTGAATTTGGAGCCTTATAATAAGGTTTTGTTGTTATTATCAATCACGATTTTAATGTAGTTTTCAAAGTACTTGACAATCTTGTGTTTTTATGTTTTATTCTGCAGAAAAATCTCTGGTTCCTAGGTTTGTTGTTGTTGTTTCAGTCTACACTCATCTGCAACAAAATGTTCCTTACTTGTTTTAAGGTCCATACATTCAATTTGAATTTCTTCACTTACTAACGTATTAATCTTCAATTTATTTTATTCTTCAATATATTCTACCTGATTAATTTCAGGTTACCAGTTCAACTCAAGATGAGTCAAAATATTAGCCACTAATAGGTGGGGGCCTTTTGCAATATAAGGTAAATTACATTTGAAATAACCCAAATCATATTTGAAATTAGGGTAGTCTATGTTAATGTGAGTCCCAATTTTAACTCTGCTTTGAAACCTGGGCAGCAGCAAGTGCACAATGAGAAAAAAACTACACATGAAAAAATTTATAGTGTCTTGGGAAGTATGTTTCAAACATTCACTAAGGAAAACAGACATTTCCCCATCTATTGCAAACTTACATGATTCATGAGAATAGCACACTGCATAGCACCCAGAGATTCAAGAGCATGTGGAGTTTCTTTTTCATTAAATTTGTAGCTACCCATCAACTGCCAATATTTCTTCAAACTTGACAAATATTCCAAGTCCTGAAAAGTACATGAAAAGTGATGAGTGCTATTTTGTTTATTTTTCATGAAGTCAGAGCATCCTTTAGTTAATAGTTCAAAATAGGTTCCAGAAATATTGTGCATGCATGCTCACACACATACACACACCCCTACATATAAATACTAATATGTTTCATACCTTTCTCTAATCATATGTGAAATTGTAAATGCAGAAATTCTAACATGGAAGGCAAACGAGGTGCCTACCAATTTATTCCTTCTACATTTTTTGGCCATTCTTTGCATTTCTAAACTCTATCTTAGAAAACAGTGATGATGAATTTTCCAAGTAATTAAACAAACCACATAAAGTAATGACTGCTGTTTAGATAAACTCATTAGTTAAAAGAAGCCAAGAAGACTACAGGATGAATTCACAGAGCATATTCTGAACACATTTCTTCTACGTAAAATATGATTAGAAAAATAAAATATAGCTGTATGTTTAGATTACAAAGAATACAATGAAAATATAGAACATTCTTCTTCAGTATCTTCACCTGCATTTATTTTTTTTCCTCAAAGTTTCCTGTATACATTACTGGAAGTGACACATTCAATATAGAAATACTAGTGAAATTTAATAAAAAAGTTAAGAACACCCACAAGCAAAAAATTAACTTTTTAATTTGATGCTTGCATGATTTATGAAGTATAGTTTTGAAAGAACTTACCAGATTTCCTTTACTTTATTTATATGTGGTACTGAAAATCAAACTCAGTACCTCACACGTACTAGGGATGTGCTCTACCACGTAGCTACAACCACATCCTGCCTGTGTCTAATTTTCAAATCATTTTATCTTTAATAATTAATATGTATGCCATTATATACATATATATAAAGAAAACATAATCTCATTTAAATGATATATATGAAAAGGTATACATACCTTGCTAAAAGGTCCCCGTACTGAAAGTAGTTTCCTGCTTTTACTGACGGGTGGATTCCTAGTAAGTGGCTGGATCTGCCTGCCGATGTTCCAGCAGAAGCTGATGGCCAATTTTGATTTGCAGGGTTCCTATGCTCTGAATTCAAAACACGAAAGCTCATGCAGAACACTGTGCTACCTACAGCTTGCAACTTTGCGGCAGCTAGAGGTGTATACACCTCTTGGGTAAATGCTATTATTCACATTCATACTAATAAGGGTTTGGAAAAAGCAGCAACGCCATTGGTCTGAATTTCTCTGCCACCACGCCCCCTTAGGGGAAAACGGAAGTGAGGGAAGAGGCGTGACCTAACCAATAGCGCATTTCCTTTGTAAATCCCGCCATTAGCGGAAGAGCCGAGGCCAGAGCTAGGAGGCCTACGTGGTTGCCTTCACGACTGCAGCTGGTACCGCCACCCGCACCACCGCCGCCAGCCGCCGCCATGACTAGGATGTGGCTGCCGCTGCCTCCTGGGACCCCCAGCAGCCCTTGACGCCTCCCGGACACTTCTGCTGGATTACAGGGGCCTATGCTGCTGTTTCCAGGGCACTGGAGCCTCCACTGCTGCAGTTGCATCCAGAGCACAGGAGCCTTCCCAGCCACCATAGGGAGGTCCAGAGTAAAGGAGCCAACGCCACCGCTGAGGATGCCTCATAGCACTTAAAAGAAGGAGGTAGGTGCTGGGAACCCCTCGGGGAGGTTGCAAGCACCTCGGGTGCGAGTCAGCAGCTTCTAGAGCGGTTCTCTTTGGTGACAGAACCGGCACATTAGAGGCAGGTTCACCCAGGTTGGGCATTTACTGCCTGAGGGCTAGAGGTGTGACCCGTGTGTTTGGGGGTTGTGGGGTTGGAGGTAAGGGGGTACTTCTGGTGTCTTTAAGCTGTTTGCGGGGGTGGATTTGGTGTGAAGATCCTCTATGTGTGCAGCATACCTTGAGGTGTCAGTGTGGGAGTTTCAGTGGCCAGAGGTCTGGGTCAGACAGGTTTGGGGCTGGAATGAGCCTCCTGTGTAGCTATCGGCTAAGGCCAGCTCATGCTCAGAGGGATGTCACCTTGTTTGGTGCTTTGGAGGGGCAGGGGCCTAATCTCACTACGTTGGTCAGATCTGTTGAATTGTAGATCGGGAATCATAGTTGAAATAGGTGGTGCTTTCTAAATTCTCCATTTCTGGGGTCCATTATTCTAGGAATAAGTTTCCATTTATCAGTGATAGCATGTGTCATACTCTGAGGGTACAATAGACTTATGAGGTAGGTAGTTGGTCCCCATTTCACAGAGAGGTCAATCAGTGTTGACAGGGGTGAATGACTTGCCCAAGAGCATCCAGCCAAGAAGGGGAAGATTCAGGACTTCCCTCCCAGGTCTGTCTGACATCAGAGTCAAGCTTTTACCCATCCCCCCCATACTTACAAATGCTTCCATCCACACCTACACAGTGCCACAACATTGGATTGTGAGGGGGGACATAGTTTGCAATATATAGATATAAATGGGAATCCTGTGGCCTGAAGAGAGTAATCAATGTTTCAAGACACATATCCAGTGGAGGGGAACTGACTGAAATTTGCCATCTCCGAGCTCTCTTTTTAGCATGGATTCCCCTAAGGGTTTAGTGAAAAAAAAATCTGCGTCCCTCAAAGCAGATATCCTCCATTCTTTTCTTCCTTTGCTCACAACCTTGGCAAGGGACATCTCTTCCAATGTCAGAGAGCCAGTCTTCAGTGGGATAGAATTGAAAGCTCTTGTTTAGAAATTGGAGCACCAAATAAGATCTTCCCTCTCCCCTCCTCTGGAATATCCATGTCCCTGACTGTCACCCTCACCTTTCTTTCTGGAATGTGTGTCTTAATCAGCTTCCCTAGATAAGCTGGGCTTCTTTGCAAGCTTGGCCTGAGCCTGTGCAGCCACAAAGGGATTGGCATAGGCTGTGAGACTATAAAATCTGTCCATTGCTGATTTGGGAAGCCATCAGGATCCAAGACCCATGAAGCAGTTCTGCAAGGTACTTCAGGCTCAGCCAGAGTTGCATTCAAACCTTGGAGACTTTTAAATGTGGGGAGTAAAAAGGAAGCCATGTCATCAGGCAAGAGAAGAAACTTGTGCCTTTTCTTCACAGAGCTTTTGATTCTGGCCACCCTCACCTCCACTCCCCAATTTGTAGAGGAGGTGCTACAGAATGCTTATCCATTGAATGAGTGCTGGACTTTCAAGTGGGACATTTCTGACCCTGCCGATGCTGTAGGATTGACTCAGATCAGTCTGTGTGCATTGTGTTTGTGGGCTCATGAGGGCAGAAGTTCTCAGGAATAATGCAGACCTATCTGCCTAATATATGTTGAGGCTTTCTCTGGTTTCTGGCAGCACAGCTCCTGGGAGCTTCAGATAGTGATGTGCACCTGTAGCAGACCTGATTGCCATGGTTCTCAGTGGTGAGGGTGGCAGAAGGGGCCTGACTTTCTTGCTTGCTTTTGTCTCCTCTTCCATTTAGCTGGGTCTCCCTGCAGCAGACCCATGGGGGTACTGTTGGAGCTGGTGGGAGCATTTTGTCAGGGGTTAGCAGATAGGAAGGGACATATTTGTTGCCACTGTAGCCTGCAGTTTCTAAGGCTGCAAAAGAGTGATGGGACTTGAATGGGCCTGAGTTCTTCTTCCCAGGTCTGTCCCTAAGTACCATGTGACTCAGCAGCTCCCTGCTCAGCCTCCTGTTTCTGCTTTCTAAGCAGAGGAGGTTGCAGAGCTGCAGGAGTCAGAGTGCCTCAGCTCATCTTGTTGGCTGGCACCATCTTCTGTGACCAGGCCCTTCCTTTTTCCTCTACTTGGAATTTGCCAGGTCTGTATTTAAGACTTAATAAATCTCAGTAGTTCATAAGACTTTGGGAGTTTTACTCCCATCCAGGTAAACCAGGGCTCAGCTAAAAGCATCTTAAGGGAATATAGGTTTTTATAAACAGACACACCATCAGATACCAAGCCTGTTCTGCAGACAATCTAATTTAACTATGCCCATGCCCCGTGCAGTGAATAAACTTTCTCTTGTGGATTAGGACATTGGGGCACAGAGATGGCAGTTACCTAGGCTGGGGTTGTAGCTCAGTGGTGGAGTGCTTGCCTCACATGTGTGAGACACTGGGTTGTATCCTCGGCACTACATAAAAATTAATAAAATACATGTATTATGTCCATCTACACCTAAAAAAATATTTTTAAAAATTACTCTCCAATTACAGTTCTAGCCTTTCTATATTTGTAATTTCTCTGACATTGACATATCTGGCTCCCATTATTTATAAGTATTGGCTTATTTGTTCAGTTGTGTGTATATGTTATGTAATGACTAGATCAAGGTATTTGACATACCCATTACCTCACATACTTCCTGTTTTTTTGTGGTAAGAATCCTTAAAATTTCTCTTAGCAATTTTCAAGTATACGATATGTTATAATTAACTTTAGTTACCCTGACATGCCATAGGTCTCTTGAACTTATTTCTCCTAATTGCAAAACATCTCCCCAACCCCTCATAATGTCCTATTTCTAGAAACCACCATCCTATTTCTGCTTCTGAGTTCTAAATTGTATGCACACATACATATAACTTTTTTATATACATATATATAAATTATATAATTTAAGATAGGTTTGTTTCCTTGCTCATGAGTTGTTTGAATTCCTTATGAGTTTCTATCTGTTCATTGTATTGATTGCTTCTTTGCTGTTCTGAAGAACCACTTGGTTTGATGCAATCTCATATGTACTTTTTTTGCTTTTGTTTTTTATCCTTTGGGGTTCATAATCCAAAGGAATATTTTCCCAGATCAGTGTCATACACCTTTATCCTTTTTTTTCTTGTAATAGTTTTGCACCTTCAAGTCTTATATTTAAATCTTCAGTGTATTTCGAGATGATTTTTGTATATGGTCTTAATTTCATACATTTGCATGCCCAGTTTTCCTAGCACCATTTATTGAAGAAAATGTTCTTCCTATTGTGTGCTTGTGGCATCTTTGTTGAAGATCAGTGGATCATATTCATTTTGGGGCTGTTTATTCTGTTCCATGTGTCTGTGTGTCTGTTTCTACAGCAGTTCTGTGCAGTGATCTTGGTGATAATATTCTCTCTTTTGACACTTTTTAAATCTGAATTGCCATCCTCCAATCAAGATGTTGCCCTCTTTGCTTGATGCACATTTTTTTTATCCTGGTGTTTCCCTTTCTCTTTCATCTTGGAAAATTCCTTACACTTCTTTTGTACTGGTTCTCCTTATCATATCCATATCATCCTCTTTCTTAGTTATACTGTATTGTCTTGGCGAAGCATATATATTAGTAGCTATCTATGAAAGAAGACCTAAAATTTCCAGTGTTTGATCCAATTGCATTTCCATTTAGCCTGAAAGCTCCTTTTGGAGTTTCCTCTCATTTCTGCTGGTTACAGATTTTCTCCTTTATGTGATGTTTTCTGTTTGCATTTGGTCCTGGAGGATATTTTTGTTGGATATAGAATTCAGTGTCCTCTGATTGGAGGATGTCATTTTCTTTCACTGCTTTAGATTTTCTTTGTATTTTTGATTTTCAGTAGTTCAATAATTATGTATTTAGTTATTATTTGAAGTTTTTCTTTTTTGTGTTCACTCAGCTTCTTGAATCTGTGATTATGTGTTATACATGGAATGTTTTCAGTCATTGTTTCATTAATTTGGGGGACCTATTCATTTCTTATGTTTTGCAACTCCAATTAGCCGTATGTTTGACATTTTGATATTGACTCTAAATCCATCATGCTCAGTTCATTTGTTCAATCTTTTTTTCTGTTTTACAGTTTGTGTAGTTTGCACTGTTTAAGTTCAACTCACTGACACTTTAATATTTATTTTCTATTTAGCTATGAAGATTAACTACTGACTTTAATTTTAGATAATGAATTTATTAGCTTTAAAATTCTCATTTTTAAAGTAAATTTTTCTTTGAGATTTTTTTATCTTTTCAGTTGCTTCAAATTTCTTGCCTTTGATCTCAGTGAGTGTAGTTATCATGGCTGATTTGAAGTCTTTGATAATCCTAACATCAGAGACATTTTGAGGTTGGGAGGTTAGGATGTGTTAATTTTTCCCCTTAGAATGGGTTACATTTTCAGGATTCTTTTTTGAATGTCAAATGATTTTAGATTCTGTCTTTTTTTTTTTTTTTCATTTTTTTAAGATGGCTTTGCTCTGTTGCCCAAGTTGGCTTCTAACTCCTGTACTCAAGTGAGTTTTCTTTGTAGACTTTGAATTCTCTTAAAGTCGTCTGAGGAATCCTGACTTTTTTTTTATTGCACTGGCAATTGTCTTTAGACCTTCCCTGAAACTCAGAATGGAAGTTTTATTCTCCAGAAAAGAGGACTGAACTCTCAGTTCAAAATTTTAAGCCATTATGATGCTGCTCTGAGTCTGTCTTACACAGCAAAAGAGTGAAGGGTCAGTCTGAGACCTGTACAATGTTCATAGGAATCTGAGGACTCTTTTTTTCTCAGCATTCTCCTGTCCTTAATTGTCACTGGCAGTCATCTCTGTTGGATCAAGCACTTTCCCCCTTTTCTGGCCAGGGAATCTGTGGAATTTCTTTGATTGTTTCAGCAGCCTGTCCTGCATCTCTCCTGTAATGGTGGCCAGTCCTTGAGGAAAAAGATCCACTCCTCTCCCATTCCCAAAACAAAAACACAAACAGTGAAAACAGCCTGCGAAACAGAAATTAGTATTCTCATTTCCAAGTTAGGGAAGGGAGTCTCAGGGAGGAAACATGACCTGCCCAGGATCTCCGAGCAGAGAGCCGTGGTGCTGGGACCACACACAGGTCTGTGACTTTGGACCCAGGTGCTCTAGATGACACCATTTGTTGACAGCTTCTTCTGTTCCTCTTTCAGCAGCTCGCTGGTCTGAACTGTGTTGTTCTTTCCTTTTTTAATTAATTTTGACAATTTTCATAGGAGGGAATAAACTACCAACATAGAAAGACACATTCTTCTCATCAAATGTGTTTATTTGGAGCTCGGGGGAAATGCCAGCTGCATGGAGACGTGAGTGGTGGCTGTCAGTCTTGCAAGGGAGCCAGGTTGGGGTCTCCAAGCCAGGATGAGGGGGGCTGTGAGTAAGGTGGAGGAAGACAGGCATGGGCGGGGTCCCCACGACTCCAAGCCAAGGTGCAGGGTCGCCACCCAGGTGTGGGAGCTGCAGGAGAGGTTCACATCCAGCCCCCAGGCCCTCCTTACCTCCATTTCTTCACCTACAAAATAACAATAATGACAGCAGGGATTTCCATCTGCAAAGCTGAGTGGTTGGTGAAGTCATCATCCAGTTTAAATGGCAGAAGAAACAAAGCATATTTGGAGGGACTATGGTTTAGGTTTGTGGTGATGTTGAGTTTGAGGTACCTGAGGGCATTCAGTTAGGAATGACCAGTAGAAGGAGGTGCTTATGGGATAGGCATGAGCTGAAGGTAGATATTTAGAGGTCACTGGGAGAGAGGGGGAACTTCCCTTCCATCCATTCCACCATCCATTCCAGGGACTCACAGACAACCCAGTGATGAAAATAGACCAATAATTCTGTGACATATTGATACACAGGATTTGGGAGGATCCTGCCTGGTTTGGGGAGATTGGGAAAGACATCGTAGAAATAGACACCTACTCAGAGTCCTGAGGACAGAATATCCCTGGAAGAGGAGGGAGCTTGGCCCAAGCAGTTTCCTGGAGAGTCACCGAGGGAGAGTGGAGCTGGGTCTTGTGATGGTCATCATTGTCACAACTAGGCCTGCACCAGGTACGAGATCCAGACAGAGGTCAGATTCCATCTGTGTATTGGTCAAGGTGATTCTTTTGACTATAGAAAATAAAACCCCAAACTTCACTAAAACTGTGAAAGCTGTTTTTCACTCAGGTGACAGAGGTGACAGCCCAGTGTGGGAAGCTAACTGTCCTTCCCGTGAAGATTCAGGATCTAGCCTCCTTCCATCTTGTGAGTCCACCATCTCCTAAGGCTGGACAGTCCTTGGCCTCCAGGTGTTACAGTGGGAGGTTTGGTGAGGAAAAGAGAGCAGAATCCCCTAATTACTTAAATTACTTACAAAGTACCTGCCCAATCCTCCACTTCACTTTCACCTGCATTTGAATGGTGATTACTAGTACTTAAAAGAGCTTAGAAGCAAGAGGGACTGGGAAAGATCACTCAAGGCCAGTGTGGTGGTGCTGGTGACAACCCCATGTTATGGAAGGGAGCCATGACACTTTCTAGAGAGCCTGTAATCTCTGACACCATCGGCATCACAGTTAGCAGCAGCAGGAGAACTCTGTAGGGAAGGATTTCCTGGCCCCCACAGGGCTGCATGGGGAAGTGTGAGGTCACCATTTGCTGAGACTCATGAGTGCAGATAGGAATGATCAGGATGTGTGACTCACCCACAATCCAAGCATGACATGTCACTCACACTGGTCCTTCAGTGTAGCCTGCCTTCCTCAATGGGTCCTATCTTGGACAGGGGAGAGGTGTGGGCAAAACACGAAGGAAAAGAGAATGCATTTGGTTAAAGCTGTAGGACCCCAAGGTGTGAGCAGCAGAGGCTACAGTAGCCCCTCATATCAGAGTGAGATCCAAGTGAAAGAGAACCCATGCCTGCTCAGCCCACCAGTCTGGAGTCTGCAGGGAGCTTGAAGGACACTGGGCTTCTGTGGAGCCGCCCTTTGGCATCCAGGGAGCTCAACAGCACTCAGCAGGTGTACCCTTGTTCTTGAACACACATGAGATCCCACCTGGGGGCTCCCAGAAATACCTGGAGTAAACTGGGGGTGAGCTCTTTATGGGGGGCCAGGATCCTTTCAAGAGCAGATGGGGTCTGTGTCCATGACACACAGGGTAGTGTCACATTAGATCCCATAATCACGGGCAGTGGTGTGAAGTCTCCTTACATAGGTCACCATGCAGTACCCTCCTCCAAACAGTGCTGACCTTCAGGAAGTAAAAGGTGGCTTTGGCTCTACATTGAGTCTTTACAAACAAACACAAAGAAAGATGGCACACCAAGAAGCACAGTGTTAGCCAGCACAGGCCACAGGCCTGTGGTCCCAGCACTCGGAGGCTAAGCAGTAGGATCTCATGTTCAAGTCCAGCCAGATACAGTGAGTTCCTGTATGAAAACTAAAAAGATAAAAAGGGCTGGGGTTCCCCTGGGTTCCATCCTCAATACAACAAAAAGCAATAAGAATGGTGTAAAATGACCCAAAAAAGTGTCTCTAGGGATGTCAGGAATTCTAAATGTCCAAAAAGTTCATCTACCTGACAGAACTGTATGTGTATGCTGGAGATGAATTAATAAGCATCCTGGAGATACAGAATCAAATTTCCCATTGTCAGAGAAAGAAGTGATATGTAAACAAAGAGGGAATGCTGGGTAAACCCTGTGGTGTCGCACTGATATAAGGGGGGTCAGAATCAACCCAGGCATGTTTGACACGGGCGACAGGTGATGGATGGATGGATGATAGGTAGGAAGTAGACAGATGATAGATAGGTCACAGGTGAACGGATGATAGATGCTAGATATATAGATGACAGACAGATCATGATACATGGATGAATGGATGGATAGATAAGCAAGCTAGTGAGCATCCATTATTTATTGGCTGTGGATGTCAATAGAGCCTGCCAACAAGGACCCTCTGTGGCAATGAGCACAGGTAATGTCCAGATCTTGGCTTCTAAATCTCTACCCCATGAAAGGAACCCATTTCCCCGGAGACAGAGTTGACACCAGGACTGGGAAAGGGAAAGACCCTTGGAACCTGGAGTACCTTGTGATGACAGAAAATAACAAAGTTCTTTTCAAAAATGGGTTTTATCAAAAGAAAAGACACAGGATACAACATGAGAGATCTCCCAATGACCAAAGCTGGAAGAATTTCAGCAATGCCATAAATGAGTGTTGAGTTCAGCCCAGGGAATAAGAAGATCCATGAGTATATGCTAACACAGATAGGTTGCTGGGTAGTAACTATGGAGAAGGGAAACCTGCTCCTTAAGTAACAAACATTGAGGGTTGCAGGGATTAGAACAGTACTGCTCAGACACCAGTGCACCTGGCCCTTGCTGCAGGTGGGCCACTGACAGCAGCTGGTGGGGAGCATGTGAGCTTAGGAAGGAACAGTCACTCCCATCTTCCTCAAAGTACATGCCCTGAAGTCCTCTAGTTACCAAGGGGAAATGTGCTACCCCCTGATGAATGGCAAGACCCCGCTAGGCGAGCTTGGCCAGCAGAGGTCCAGGGTTCCAGGTCCCCAGGTCCCCATGGCATGCACTGATGGGACGCTCTGGGCAGATCATGCCCCTTCTGTGTGACTCTTCCCCCAAACCACATGCTCAGTGCGACCCTGGGGAAACCTCTGAGGGACCTGCCCACTCCACAGGGGTCCAGGCCATGAGCACCAAGGAGCCCCTTGAGCACACGGAGGGATCTTCCTGGACCAGGAAAATGATCCTGCTGAGGAAAATGGGTGAGAGAGCTGAAGGAAGTCTGTAGGTATGTTTTTAATGTACATGCAGCATTTGATGAGGATTGGCAGGGGTCTGTGGCAGATTCCAAAGCAGTACTTCAGTTTCATCATTCAAAATGCAGCTAGTCCACGCTCTCTGGCGAAGGTGACTGCTTCCCTAAATAAGCCCATCTACACCTCTGAAGAAATGATAGACTTGTGTAACTAAATTTAACAACTAAAAGCTGTTAGTAGACTTGGAGAAATGGCAGACTGTGGCTTAACAGAGGACCCACTGACAGATGTCAGGAGAGGCTTGCGGGGCCTGAAAGCTTCTGGAAGGCAGATGAGAGGGCAGGAACTTCACACTGGGCAGAACAGACCCTGCCTCCTTTTAGCCCAGGGCAACCCTATCGGAGGGTGGAGCGTTAAGTAATTCCAGTTCACAAATGATTCCTCAGGCTGGATGAGGCTTGCCACAGTGGCTACTGTTTGTTGAGGGTCAACTACAGGTAAATCTTCAAACATTATTTCATGGAATTCTCCAAAGCAAAACAGGAACACATACCACCCGGTTTTAAAGATGAGGAAGCAGAAGCATAGGAGGACAGGGGAACTGGCCATGGCCTGAAACAGGGCTGGCTGTTCTCCCCTTCCACCATATGCCCACCCCACACGCAGTCACTGGGCAGGATCTCAAATTGATATGCAGATTCACCAAGTCCCTGCATGTCCTCTTGGTAACATTCCCTCCTAAGGAGATGGAGGAAGCCAAAGGCAGAGGAAGAAAAGACATCTGGACAGAGCAGGGAGAGGTGTCCAGAGACAGGGTGGCCACTTCAGAGGTGACTTTGGCACCCTGGATGCTGGGTCTGTGTTCTCAGAGACAAGTCGCTTCTAACCAAAGGAAGCCATCAGTGAGGGGCTGGGAAGATAGCTCAGCTGGTAGAGTGCTTGCCTCACAAGCACAAGGCCCTGAGTTTGATCCCCAGTACCCGCCCCCAAAAAAAATGGAAGGTGTCAGAGGAAGACTCACTGTGCCAGACAGAGCAGGATCTGTGGGAAGGTGCACTGAGGTTACCATGGAAACCAGCCCCTTTCCCTGCACTGCTCAGAGCGCTGGTTTTTAAGGAGATGGTGCTGTGTGCTTCTTGGGAATGTGATCAAGGGAAAAAATGTAGCCTCCCTTGGTATCTCCTGACCTGACCCATGGCTGGGCTTGCCCAGGAGTCAGCACTGCTCCTCCAACACCTGGCCACTACCTGTTCATTCACCTCCAGCCCTTCTCCCCGAGCCTCGTTGGTGACCCCTGGGGTAGTGGTGGCAGGGCAACCTTGTGTGCACAGCTGTGCTCTCCACATCCAGCGCTGGCACAGGGAGAGGCTCTGTTCCTTGAAGACACCTCTATTGCCTGGGAGGGTGGCCCTGGGCAGCATGCCTCCCTGAGCTATCCCGGTCACCCATCCTGCAGGACCAGTGGTGAGGCCAGTTTTTCTAAGAACTCCTGGTGGACACCCACACTGGCTGCCCCTCTGGTCCCAGAGCTTCTGGAACAATCAGGCCCTCTCCCCTTCGGCTCTGCTGCCCAACCTTGATCCCATCTTACCTGGCAGCCTCTCAAGAAGGTTCCCATAATGGATAAACAGATTTTTAAGTGTACAAAAGCTGCAGAGGGGGCGTTCTTAATGTGATCATTGCCTGGCTCCCCCTGGAGCCCCCAACGCCCAGAAGGGCTCTGTGAGACCCACCCTCCAAACTCAGGAGCTTGCTCCTGACCAAACCTCCTTGGTTAAGCCCTTGCAAGGAATCTGCCACTTTAGGGATGTCCATGGCAGGACTGAGGCCTCCTCTGACGGGAAACTCCTAACTCCACTGGGAACAGCACCCCTTCAGGGTCAGTCCTCAGAGAGAACAGCTGCCATCACGGCTGACCCTCCAGCACCATTATTTCCTATTGCGCACCCACGGCTGACTCATTACACAGAAAAGATAGCTTTGGTTTGCTTTTTGAGGCAACGGAGTGACAAATCTATTTATAACAGGATGTTTGAACTTGTGTTCATTAGGTTTTCAGTTGACTCTGTGTAATTGAAAAATGCACTGGGTATTGATGTGCTGGCCATGTGGATCAGCTGGCCACTGGAGTGGAAGGCCAGCCCTGAGGCCACCAAACCACGCCAGCACTGGTCCCTGAAGGCAGGCTGAGGGCACAAGGAAGAACTGTCTTGATACCCTGTGCCCAACAGCCTGTACCATGGGAAGGGCAGAATCCCTCCTCTCCCCACCTATCAGGCATGCGGCCACCATCCCCAGCACAGCGATCAGCTCGGGGCCTCCACTTCTAACGCTACCCACCGTCCACCGAGCTCCGCCTCAAGTGGCCTGCCATCTAAGATAGAGGAAACACATGGCATGATTGCAAACTAAAGGGTGAGATGCAGAGACCCGTGGTCACATGGCTGGTGGAGCTTTTAGGACACAGAACACTGGTTTCAAAACACCTTGGTTAGGATCATAGCTCATGCGGCCTTGGGCAAGCTGTCTCTACTCTGCCTCTGTGTCTCCATCTTGAGATGAGACTGATGGATGTGGTACTGGGGCAGGGTACCCACCTCCAGGGACTGGCAGGAGGGTTATATGAATTAAGTGGCACACAGCACTGGCACTTGCCACAGAGCAGGGGTGTCTAGGCACATGCTGCTCTTGGCATTGATCATGGAACCCGAGTCCTGACTGAGGACAAGTGTGCTGCTTGATGGCAACTGAACCTGACTTCCTAGGGATCAGCTGTAACCTCACAGTGTTGCTCAGGGTCCTTTACAGAACAGAAGCAGTTCTGGGGGCAGAAGGGTTACACAAACCTGGGTTTAAATCCCAGTTCCTCTAGGGAGGCCTGAGGGCAGGCTCTTTGTCCCTCTGAGCCACAACCTCTTCATATGCCTAGCAGGGTCCATGATAGCCCCTCCCTACAAGGTCACACAAGTCTAAAAAAGCTGATTAGAGGAACACACCCTCCCCCCCCCAGGCCCATCCTGTTCCTCCTCAAGCTGTGGGGAGCCACCAGGTATGTTATGTTGAAGCCACCGGCAGACCCTTCCTAGGCCACATGGCCACATGGCCACATCTAAGACTGGCTGCAGACCTCAGGGTGGTGACTGTACAGCATGGTCTGTCCCTAAATCCAGGTGCCAGAAAAACCACCCAAGGCAGGGTGTCAGGAGGTGGGGCCTGGGGGAGGCGCTTTGGTAACAGGGCCTCCAACCTCAGGAATGGAGGAATCCACATTGCATTGTGAAATGAACTCTGAGCTGCAGGTGTCCAGGTGCATCTTCCAGTCCTCACTTAGGACCTCAGGTCGGGTCAGGCCCCATTCCAGCCACCAGGGCTGGCCCATGACTTGGGGACCCTCTCCCAGCATTGCCATCAGTCTCACTAAGAAGAAGGTAGATGAAGCTGTGAGGGACAGTCCAGGCGAGATGCAGAGACCCATGGTCACATGACTGGTGGAGCTGTTAGGACACTGGTGGCAAAACACCTGGGTTAGGATCTATCTTTATTTTTTTCCTGTCAGAAAATTTTGAGCATTACACCAAAAAATACTTAAGCCTCTGCTATCTACAGACAAAAATACACCACAAAATTATAAAGCACTCAGTGATTTTGCTAGGGACAATTTGTTATTCCACTTCAGATGACAAATGAATTTACAGGTGACTCCGGTGATGAGAGGGTGGGGAGGAGGAAGAACAGATGAAAGTGTTTGGCAGGGCAGTTTGAGTGATAGTAGCCTTATTACCCAGCTGTTCTATATGATGATTTCAACAACACAGCAAGCCACAAAAAATACCCTTTGACTGGCCTGTCAGAAACTAATGGGGAAGAGTGACACATCTCACATAACCAATTCTCCCATCCGGTCCCAGGCCTGCTGACCATGGAGCCAACACAGGCCTGGGACAGGCCTCCCTGAAGCATGTGAGGACCTGGGAACAGGAGGCCAGGGTGATGCCAGATGTGACCCTTCATCAGGAGCTTCTAGAACTCGTTTGCAGGCTTTGGACAAATGTGCTCTTTTAACACAACCAAGTAGCAAAAGGAAGTCCCCTTTGTCAGCTCATTGTAGAAACGGCCAGGCTTTGTTGCACCCCATCTTAGTCTTTTCCTGACTGCCATTCGTGGCCCCTAGTCACCATACAGGTCTGGAGATTTCTGCACTGTACCACAAGGCTGAGCCCCTCATGCTGGTTAGGCCTTCTTCCTGCAGCCACCCCTTCCTCCTCTTCCTCTCTGCTTTGCCAGATCACAGACATGTGCACACCCAGGAGTAGATCTAGAAAAGCCAGAAAAAGGCAAAGACAAATCTGTCCACATTTCAGTGCCTGCTGATGCAAGTCACCGAGCCACAGGGCCAGCTCTCAGAGCCCCGGGGGGCTGCCCAGCCCTGGGACCAGTGCCCACCCCCAGTTCATGCCCATCTTGCAAATGAACCAGCGGTCAGTATACTTCACTCTGGCCGTGCGCATCCTGGGCTTCAAAATGCCAAACCCGATCCTTCCTTCCACCCAGGCCACTCCTAGCTTTCCAAGCTCCTGCCCCAGCGACAGACCAGGGGCAACCAGGCAGCCGCTGCCCATCACTCACTCAACTGAGCCTGCACTGGGGCTGAGGCTCTTCTGAGATGCCCAGGACCTCGGCTTCTCACCTCACCGCCTCCCAAGTGGAGCCTTCCCACGCTCTCTGTTCCTTTTCTGTTTCTCTCCTTTTCTGTTTTTTAAATGTTCCTAACAAAGAAGCAGCGGCTTTGAGAATATCTTACATGGGAACAATCAATAGGAAACATGCCCTTGTACATGAGCCTGACTTGGGGCTGAATCAAGTATACCAAGGGACAAAGGAACATCAGTTCAGACAACTCCAGTGCACCACATTTTTGGAGAGTGCTGCCCTGCCCCCCACCCCCCACCCCACATCCCAGGAGTACAGTGTTGTCTGCCCACTCAAGCTTGGCCGAGCTTGGGGGACCCCTGCCCACCCCCATCCCCACTCCAGCTCGGGTGGGCCCTTAATGGCCCTGGGTCTTGGATGGCTTCGGCTTGTGAATGACCAGTGGTGGCTGACAGCCAGGGCCTGATGGCCTGGGCAGTGCTCTGCTTGGCCATGCTGTAGTGGCTGATGACCATGTAGAAGCGACTCCTGGAGTTAGGGTCTTGGGATGAGTAGTAGGCATCCAGGGAAGCTGGGGTGCAGCGCTTGTGCTGGGGAAGGAGGAGACACCGTCAGGGGTGCGCAGCAGCATGGCCAGCCCACCCACCCCACCCACCCCACCACACAGCATCCCACAGGAGCCCGGCTCAGCGCACAGAGGGCAACACCCCCAGCCAGGCCTGCCCCTCCCCTGGCAGTCACTGTCACCATTGCTTGGAAGGAACCAGAGGAAATGAACCTGGGGCTGACCCACCCAAGGCCAGCCTCCCTTGCTTGTGGACGGTGGGGCTGTGCAGGCACCACTGACCCCCAGCTCCCCTCTGCTGGCCCCCGGGGTTTCTCTGGGCTGCTGCACACAGACCATGACTGCTTATTCTATGTTCTCCATTCAACATTTGTATCTCTTTTCTCTTATTTTTGAAGTCTTGGTTCCTAACAATATTAATATAATTGTGCATTTGCATTATCTTTTAACATATGAAGAACAGTCGCAAAGTAATACCAGTCTTCCTCCTCAGAGTCAGACCACTGAATGAACTTGGACTTGGCTCCATGGCTGGAAGAGTTGTCATTTTCTACCATGCGATGGTACACCAGGTGACAGTGTCTCTCCTTTCAACGCGATATTCAAGCAATTACCCAAGACAGCAAACACCTTGTTGTAAAACAGGCTCAGCAGGAGGTGACTCCTGATGCAGGCTCAGGTAAGCATTGCTGTGCTGGTGAGTCCATGCCAATTTTGCTTGTGTCATTTTCATCTTATGGTGGGCCTGTCATGTCACAACACCTCCAAAGTCACGGGCATCTCTACCTTCCACTGAGGGTGGACCTCAGCATGCCGTATTCTTCAGTCACTTGAAGTATTTATTTTCTTTCTAAGTTATGTTCTCAACTTGATTTAGGGCCAGGTTCTTGGTTTAGCTTGTTTCTAATCAGGTTTTTGTTAGCTTGTTTCTGTCAGGTTTTTTTTCTTATTTTAAAAATTTTTTCAAATACATCAGTCACTTAAAGTCTCGTGGACAAATGTCTAAGCAAACACACCAGAGGAGCCTGACTGCTGTCCCTGTCCCTCCACTCTGTTTCCTCTCTTTCCCTGAGTAACCATTTTTAGTAATTTTTTTAATTATAGGTCTCAATTTAATTGAATAATTTGGGAGGTAAGTCTAAAGGGTTTTTAATTCTTCTTTTTTATTTTTGCAGACTGCATTTTGATTCATTGTAAACAAGTGGGGTACATCTTTTTGTTTCTATGGTTGTGCACAATGTAGATTCATACCATTCATGTAATCATACATGTACATAGGGTCATGATGTCTGTCTCATTCCACCATTTTTCATACCCCCTGCTCCTTCCTCTCATTTCCCTCTATGTAATCTGAAGTCCCTCCATTCTTCTCTCACCCCACACCCCCATTATTTATCATCATCCACTTATCAGAGAAAAAATTCAGCCTTTGGTTTTTTGAAATTGGCTTATTTCACTTAGCATGATATTCTCCAATTCCATCCATTTATCTGCAAATGCCATAATATTATTATTCTTTGCGGCTGAATAGTATTCCATTGTGTGTATATATATACACAGTTTCTTTATCCATTTGTCAATTGAAGTGCATCTTGGTTGTTCCACAATCCAACTATTGTGAATTAAGCTGCTATAAACATTGATGTGGCTGTGTTTTAATTTATCCTTCTGGACTTTCTTTCTTAAAAAGTAAGCTACACCTTTCACTCCCCTTTCCTCACACAAGGACGGATGGTCTCTTCCTTCCTTTAGCTAGAAGCTGTTCTACCTGCTGAACTGGGCCATTCTTGCCTGTCCTCACAGTGCTATGGAACTCCACAATGTGCATCTACCGTAGTTCACACAGGTGTCCCCAGCTCCAGCTATTCCCAACCGTTAGTTCCTGGCCTTTAGCCATGAGGAGGGTGGTATGGGGAAGTCATAGGGCAGAACCCAAGGACCTGTTCACATTGGAATGTGATTGATCACCACCCCAACCTTGGGGAGCCCTCCTTGTGGAAGGCTTCACTTCTTTCCTCACCTGTGGCGTGAGGTTTGAGATGGGGACACTCAAGCCTATTTTTCAGAGTTGTTGTGTGGCCTGATAGAATGCTTATGAAAATGTGCAGCCAAGAGCCTGAGATGCAATGAACGCCTAGTAAATGGTGATTATAAACATTATAAATCAGATTCTGTTTCTACTGCAACTAAGGTGTCAAGAACCCAGCATCTGGCAGCCTTTCTCCAGCTGATCCAACTGAATCCTATCCTGAAAACCTCCCAAAGATCTTTGGGGCATTACCAGCCCCACTTTATGGGCATCAACAGCCCATGTTTCAGGTGATAAAACTGAGGTTCACAGGGGCAGGAAGGTTCTTTCAGGTTACACAGGTGGCTCAGTTCTTTGAAGGAAAGTTTGCAGCTGGAGCAGGGGCCAGGGAAGGGGCCCTTCATGAGACCAGCAGGAAACCTTAGAAGTGCCCATCTTCACAGCTCTGTGGGGCACTGTGAGGTAAGGACCCTGCCCACCTACCAGGAAGACTGTGCCAAGAGGGAAAAGTAAGGACCAGTGCTGGCGAGCTCTGCTCATGGCTTAACACCTCCTGACCCTGGACAGGGCCAATTGGCAGAGGAACCCAACCCTCTGCTTGAGGCTGCGGCCTTCAGGAAACCCAGAAATTCCTTGCTGGACACACACTGGGTTTCGAACAGTCTGCAGAGTGGTTTTCAGACTCAGAATTTGGGCACCAATGAATTGAAGACAGTGGTCAACCCCCAACTGTAGCTGACAGTGACTGGGGACCACCTACCCACTGGAGTCCCTTCACTTCAAGACAAATCCCTCTGGGAAGTTGTGGTCATAGGTGAAGGCTTTGTAAACCACCAGGAACATGACATAAGCAAGGAACACTAGGGCCAGGCTGACGAGGATGGTGACCTGCAGGAAGACAAGACTGAGGGTCACCCACAGATCGTGCCAGCTCTAGCCCACACATGTGCAGCAGGCAGGTGGCATGCTAGAAGTGAGGGAAGGGACCCAGCATGCTGCTGTGCCTGGACTTTGTCACTGACTCACAGTGTGCACTCAGGTCTCAGTTTCCTCTTATACAAAATCATCTTGAGGCTCTTCCTTGAACCCACACCAACTAACTTTCCTGTGGGCTGAGTGGCAAGAGGCTATTGACCAGCAGGCACTCCTTTCCAGAGCCTCCAACCTCTGCTGTGACCACCCCATCACTGCTGAATTCCACCTCAGACATCCACTGCCTCTCTGGCCTCTGCATGGACACCTAGTGCCTAAACCACCCCCAAGGCTCTCCTCCCAGCTCACACCTGCTCCACTAAAGTCTTACCCACTGGCAAGCAGTGCCAACCCACTCTGCAGTCATCAGGCCTCAATGCTTGATGTGCTCTTTGCCTCTTTCCCACACTGTACTTCCAACCTTCCGGGATCATCCAGAATCCAGCACTTCTTACCACTTCCATCATTTCCTACCTTGCTCCTAGCTGCTATCTACCAGCAAGCTCGATGAACACCATCAGAATTTATCAGGAGGGAGTAGGTGAATAATTTCAGAGGCAGCTCCAGGTTTACACTGGCCCCATCACAGCCCCTGTGCAAGGTAGATATTAGGGCTTCTGGTATTCTGGGTGGAATATTTGTGTGTATTATGTTTAACAGCCTTTGAGTCTGTTAGTCTAGAAATGTTACAGAACTCCTCTCCTGGAGAAAGGGGTCCTCTTGATTTAGAAGAAAAATGAAAGCAGCTTTGGAACCTTGTTCCTATCTCTCCCCACCCCAAAGCTTGTTTGTGGATGGGAGAGGAGAGGAGGCCATGAGGCTCCAAGCAAGCAGAGCTGCTTTTTGGCAACTTTAAGGCCAAATGGGAGAGGTGTGGGAAGGCAGAGGGGAACAGGGAGGCAGGAGGGAGTCAGTCAGAATCCTCTGAGTAGAGACTGGAAGAGAAATCCCCATGCACATGTGTGTAGGTTTCAGACAGAGAGGTGTGCTGTTCAGTTTTAAAGTACAGTTGGAGCAGTGTGCTTCCCACCCCTCCACTCCCCAGTTCCTCTGCTGAAGTGTTGGACAGGAATCAGCTCCAGCCAGGGACTGGGGTGGAGACAGTGTAGAGTGAGTTCAAGTGGAGACAAGACCAGACCAGAGCCATGTAGAGCTGAATGGAACAGTCCATGGAGGCTGAATCTGGCATATCAGATGTCCCCATGTCACTCTTCCACCTTCAGACCTCCCAAAGATGGCACTGGAACAGTATAGGAAAGGGTGTCACCCAGGACCACTACCCTGTGCACCAATGCTAAGAACCTAGGAACACCGGTCAGTAGACATTTGTAAAGAAGCTAAAAATGCTCAGATTTTCCAAAAAAAAAAAAAAAAGGCAGAAACAGTCCCAATGCCCATCAACTGATGAGCTGATTGTCAGATTGTGGCATATCAACCTCCATATCCACGGATTCCATAGTTGAATGTCATCAACTATGGGGATCAAAATAACTGGAAAAAGTAAATTGCTTCCTTACTGAAAATGTATAGATATTTTTCTTGTCACTATTTCCTAAACAATATAATGTAACAATTATTTACACAGCATTTACTTTGTGCTAGGGATTATGAAGAATCTAGAGAGTTAAAGTACAAAGAAGGATATAGATAGGTACCATGCAAATACTATATATAAGGGAGCTGAGCATCTGAGGATTTGGGCATTTACAGTGGTTCCCGGATCCAGTGACCATGACTCTTGAGGGATGACTATGTATCTACACAGTGGAACATTATTCAGTCACAAAGGAGAACAAAGTACATTACAAATGCAGAGATACCTCAAAACCATACCCTAAATGAAAGAAATCAGATGCAGAGGGTCAGGTCGTATGTGATTCCATTTGTATGAATTATCCAGAATCTATGGAGACAAAAGCAGATCAGTGGCCACCAGGGGCTGTGGGGTCAGAGCAGCAGTGGCTGATGGGCCCGGGTTTCCTTTTGGTCGTGATGAAATGTTCGGGAGCCAGATAGAGGCAATGTTTGTGCAACATTATGAATGTTCTAAATGCCACCCAATTGTTCGCTGTAATGTGATTGATTTCATTTTTGTGACTTTGACCTCAATGTTTTTAAAAATATATGTTCATGGCCTGGCAGCATCCTGGTACCCACAGCTCTACCTAGGAGTGGGGAGCCATCTTCCTTAGTGGTGGCCACAGAGCCACCTGTTAAGGGCTTAAAAATATGCTAACAACCCTTGACCTCATGGAGCATGCTGCCTGTGCCCAGCCCAGGGTGCTGCTCCCAACAACAGCAGTAGGCATAGGCACAGCCATGTCTGTGGCATGGGACTCAGACCCCCTGCAGGCAGAGAGGGAGTAGAGAAGCACAGCACCCACCCGCCACCTCCAGAAGCCTGAGGAGTGCCCAGGAGTCCCAGGAACACCTCCCACCCCAGTGACCACTTGCAGAGCCCTGGACCTCTCAGCCAACTCGGGCATAGGACCAGAGGCCCAAACGTAAGCAGGTGGCCCCAGGCAGGGCTGGGCGCTCCCATGACCACAGCAGGTGGGTAAAGGGGCCACTCCCAACGGTCCCTGTGTTGACAACCTCCACCAGGAGGAGCAGGGTCTGATTCACAGAAGTGTCACCAGAGCTTGAAATGTGAGCAGAGAGGCCTTCACCAAATGTTGCTGGAAAAAGAGCCATGAGGCAGGGAGGGACTGGACCCTCCAGGGTGGTGGTTTCAGCCCCCACTGCACCAGAGGCAGTTGAGGGCCTTTCAAAGCTGATGCCTGGGTAGCTGAAGCTGCAAGGAGTCTAGTTTCACAGGTCAGGGCTGTGGGCATTGCTGTGAAGTCTCCAGGTGACGGACTGTGCGGGGCAGCCAGGGAAGTGCCTCTCCTCTGTGTAGTGCTGACTGACCACACATTATTAGCATCACCCAGGCAGCATTGGAGACATTCCAGGTTCTCTGGTCCCACCTGGACCAATGACATCAGAAGCTCTTGGAGGAGGAGTTCAGGCCTCAGGAAGTTTTAAAGCCCCAGGTCCCTCCCTAATGCAGGTGGAGGAGTGCTGTGTAGATGGGGAATAGCTGGCCCTGACGACCAACCAGCACCATCGGTGTGAGTGCTAAGCAGGTGCCAGGGCACAGCCCACCCAGTTCCTGGGATTCTGCCCAACCAAGACCATCCCACATCAGGTTGGGCCACACATTCCATAGCACCAGGGTGAGGATGCCCGGGGTGGCTCTGGCCAGAGTCTGCCTCCCTGTTCTGAGGTTTGGTAACTCCTGCGACTTAGGTCTGTCATTCCTGAAGAGACTTGGGAGGTTGGGCAGTGGCAGTGAATCAGGTCTCACTACCCCTCAAGACCTCACAGTCTTCAGGTGAGGGAGAGGTAGACAGATGGACAACGGGCAGTTGCAGCACATGGGGTGGCACTGTGATCAATGCTGGTCCCAAGAGCTGAGGCCAGACTTGGGCCACAGAGTGGAGTCAGTGGCTCAAGGAGACCTGTGAGAGGAGGAAGATGGACACTGGAGCTGGGCCTGAATTCCTGAGAACAGTCTGCCTTGGTTTTCCAAGTGGGGGGAGGGGCTGGAATCTTGACTGACTCCAGGCTGGATTTCCCGCAGGCCATGGTGCTGGTGCATCCTACAGAGCTGGCCGCCCTAAGCCAGCCTCAGCCTTTATGGCACATTTGTGGAATTCAGAGCGACTGGTGCCTGATCCCTGCAGCAAAGCTCCTGTGGGGAGGGTGGGGCTTCAGGGTCCAGAGAGAAGCCTGCTTCCCCACAGAGACCTCTGCACACGAAAGCCTGGCTCCACATCAAAATTTATTAACTGGATTTATAAAACCTCATTCCTTGGGGACGTTCTAAAGCCCTTAGTCTCACCTCCTGAATTTAACAACCTGGGACCAGCAATAAATAGCTCGTTAGCTTTCTGATGCTAGAGGTGACTGGTCCATCAGACGTTATCCTGGCCACTTGATGCCTCCTCTCTGTTTCCTATCTTCCCGCTCACTGGCTGTTCACTCATGCAGAGTGGGTGAATTACAGGGTCCAAGGCGAGCCAGGCACTGCCCACGGTCACTGCCCCAAGGAGCTGCACCAGGCAGAGTAGGCACTGGACACACAAGTAACCAAATCATGAGAAAACAGGAAGAGAATGGGACCTGGAACAGAGGGTGTGGAGGAGAGGGAAGTCCGAGTCGCAGAGCCAGGCAGAGGTGACCTGGGATGGGACATTCTAGGGCATCCCAAAGACCCTCACAGGAGAGGAGCACAAGGTTCCAGAGGGCCTGGGAGGAGCAGACTGGCTGTGACAGGAGGTGCAGCAGGGAACAGGGGCCAGCCCTAGGAAATTTTTGCAGGCCCATCCAGCCTCATCCTGCTTGGGAGCCAGCTGGTCCCAGGGCTTTCAGCACAGCCCCACTTTGCCCGGCCTCCCCTGCACCCTCTAGTCTCATGTCGGTCACTCCCTGGCTCACTGCCCTTCTCTGTCCCAGTCCACGCCTGAGTGTCTCTGTCCTGCCTGGGTCTCCTCCTGGTGCCCCTGCTGGAGAGCCAGCAATAAGGTCTCCTCAGCCTCCCCATCAGCCTGGCCCTTGCCCCACCCCTGCCCTGGAGCTTGGCTGGCTCAGGCTCATCCTCACCACCATGTCCCTGAGACCCTCCTGCTGGGAAGGCCTGAGCAGCCAGCAAGTGCCCTCCTTCTCTGTGTTAGGCACAGAAGATCCTGAACTGCAGTGTCAAATTGCAGTAATACCCCCCCCCACACACAGAGGGGGTGGGACACAGGCAGATGCAAGTGCAACCTGGTCGAAAGCACACTGTGCCTTCTATTCTGTCTCTCAGTCCCGTCCACCAGCAACCATACACTCACTCAAAGGCCCTCCACCTGGAAAGAAGCAGAACTCAGGTTGACAGACTGCACCAGGCAGCCCGGGATTCCTCTTCAAGTTTTGGGGGTGAGAGAGAGACTAGAGGAAGATCTTGCAGTGGACTCTGGAGTTGGTGATCCCGGCAGAGATGTTCCGAGACAGAAGTCCACAGGCCACAGCTCCATGGAAGAAGAACAGTGGTCAGGAAGGTGGCCTAGCAGGAGGGAGAAGAGTAGGAGCTGGCCGCCTGGGCTTGTAGCATTATTGTGATGTATTGTAGCATTATTGTGATGACAGTATTAGAAATCCAAGCTGACACCCGCTGAAATCTCAGCATCCTCAATCCACCATCCACACCTGTCTCTCCTTCCCGTCCACATGTGGGTCAGTGTAAATCTTGATTTTTTTCTGCTCCATACCATTTTACACCCTCAGGGTCCCTCCAACTTTCTGTGGACACCCTCACATACACATCTGGGCCCCCAAGAACCAAGACTGCCCTCAACGTCACCATCTGTATAATGTCCCTAAATAGATTATGCTAATCTATCCCCAATGGTCAGGGGTGCATCCAAGGTTAATAATGCTGAAGGAGAGCTGGTGGTGTGGTGCTGCCATGGTGATGAAGACTTCCCATGGCTGCTCGGGTTACAACTGTGCTCCACCAGGGCTGGGTTGGGCTCAGTGATTTTCTTGGCACCAGGACCACTGGTTGTTACACTGTGTCACTGCCAGTTAGCACCTGTCCTGTCCAGCTGGCTGAGTCCCTCCAGGGCAGGGTCTTTCCTCCCCTCTGAGCTTCCCCCAGGGCCTGAGGGTAGGATGCTTTAAAGCATCCCCATGTCCACTCCTGTCTCCCTGCCTAATCTGTTCTCCCTGCTGGCCATGGATCTTCCCAAATTACCCTTCTGAACATCTCACAGGAAGCTGAACACCTTTCCCTGACTTCCTATCTCTTGGCACAAAGGGTCTGTGAATTGACTGGACCACCTAAGGAAATGGACCAGATGCAGGAACTTGAGCCCTGTGCCTCTGTATTCAGAGGCCCTTGATCTGCCTGACACCCTGAGGTCAGCATACTCCACACACACCCAAGAGGCTTGGATGCAGTCACCTGGCACTGGTGCCTAGGACACCATCCAAAATCCTTTGTCTGGCATCTAAAGAAAGGAGGACAAGGAATTCACCACCCTTGGGTGCCAAATACAGCTGTCTTTCTATATCCACGGGAGATCATCCCCAGGAACCCCTGCAGATATTCCTGTGCATGCACACACATGCACGCACACACACACACACACACACACACACACACTGAAAGCACTAGGCCCTCTCCCACTGGCCCCTGCCTTTCCACACAGAGGACCCCCCAACATGCACACACCAGCCAGCCCAGGCCTGTCCCTGGTGGGTGCAGTTTCTGGACACCCATGGCTGTCAGTCCTCACCATGCTTACATGTCTCCAGATATCATGGCTTCCTGATATGCCAGCCTGTCCTCCCAGGCTGTGAGCTTCCCAAGAGAAGGACCTCTGCCCAAGTGACCTCTGGCCCAGCTCTTTGGCCTGGAACTGGCACAGAGAGCACACGAGTGAGCTGTGAAGGGTGACATCCATTCACTTCCAACGATCCCGGCAGGCAGGCACCAGAGCAGGGCCAGGCATGTCCTCTGCCCAGAGGGCCAACAACACAGATTCTGCAAGTGCCTCTCCACACCCCAGCTAGTCCTCAGGTCTGACATGGCCTGTGTTCCTGTCTCCATGGAGACACAAACCCTGCTGCTCAGATTGCTTGTTTCATTAAGCTACTTTCATTCCCTCAATCTCCTTTCTTGGCAGAAGAGCTGACTAAAAGAAGGAAAAAAAGAAGAAAAAAGGTCAGGTCAGCAAAAATTGGTTTGGAAAATTAGAAATCATCTTCTCCAGATTCCAGGGGATGGCACACTAGCACACCAGGAGGGATTCCCCAGCCAGAAAAATGCATCCACGTCTTCCTGTAGTTCCTGCAGGGTGGGAAATGGTGCCCACCACTACCACAGACTTGCACCGCAGCGCCTCCTGCAGTGGCCACTCCTGGGAGAGAGCATTTCCATCCCCGCCTCAGTTAGAGTCAGAGGGATCTCTGCCCAACTTCCTATTCCGTGTGCCTCCTTCAAGACCGACACAGACCACCAGGCCTGGGCTGGGTGTGGAGCCTTTCTGTAGGAGAGTGTCCCTAGCATGCCTGAGTTGCTCCCTCCCTGGGAGCATCTGGAAACCTGGGCTTTAGGTGTGATCCTGTTAACAGGGCTGGCAGGAAGCCTCCCCATGCCCAGGCTGGGTGTGCAATGGGGTCTGGGCAGCACGTGTGCCTTCCTTCTGGGCCTCTGGGCCTTCAGGAGGTTCTCAGCCCCAGTAAGACTCTGGGCACTGGGTCTCTACCAGCACTGCAGGTAAGCAGACCGTCACAAACATTATCAAGGGGTGGGGGGTCGATCACTGGGAGGAGACTCAAGGGCTCACTTCTCTCTGGACTTGGTCACTTGCTCTTTCTCCCTTGGGTGACTTTGCTGCATGTCCCTTTACTGTAATAAGTCATAGCCAAGCACACAGCTACATGCTGAGCCCCTGGTTCCTCCTGGTGGATCACTGAGCCTGGGGTGGTCTTGGGGATCTCAACACAGCTCCCATCTCCATCTGCTTTCCTGATTTCCCCACTGGAGAAATGGGCCTTGCACTTCAGAGCCTGGAAGGAGCTCAACTTTACAAGGGACCGTGTGCCTTAGTGGCAGTCATCAGGTTCCAGCCCCTCCTGTTTCCTTTCTGCCTCCTGGAGCCTGGGACCCACTAATGTCTCTTCTTTTTGTTCTTGCCTTGAGGGTCATGATGAGGATAAGGATCCATTCTTCCTGCATGAAGGAGCAGATCACCTGGTGTGGGTCCATCCCTCTCCTTCCCTTGGCATCCTGGCTTAGGCTACCACTTTGCGAGCCTGACACCAACATTGGAAATAAGCACACTTTCTCCTACATGCTACCTTAAGGTTTTTCCTCTGGTCATGGTTAGTGCCCTCTGGGCTACTGCTGTGGTCTGGATAGGGTTTGACTTTGTGTGGTAGAAGCAAGGACATGGGTGTGGAGATGTGGGAGCTGGAAGAAGCCTGAAGAAGTGGACACTGTATACAGCACTAGGTCACCTGGAGGCTTGGCCTTTGAAAGAGAGTTCAGACAGTTCACATGGAACCCTGGTTGGTTCCTATTAGAGAGTGCAGGCCCTTCCCAGCTCTCTGGCTTCCTTTCTCTCCGTGGAATCTCCCTCTCCCCCACACTTCCATCAGGATGGCCACTGTGGTGATGTAACATAGTCCAGGGTGGCCTAGAAGGAGCAGGTGCCATGTCATTGAACTTTCAGTCTCCAAACCATGAACCAAATAAATCTCTTTTCTTTTTACAAACCTAGCGTTTAGGTGTTTTGTTTTAGCAGTTGAAAATGAACTATAGAGCAGTGTGAGATCCCTCCCTGTAGTGAAGTGGGCCCAACAGGATAAGAAGATGAAGATTGTCTCAGGGCCCCTCCTGAGCCACATACCCTGGCTTTGCTCACAAAAGAAGCTGCCCTCTGGTTTCTTGGCTGCTTACTAGGTGAACAGAGCAGATCTTTGTCTTCCATTTAGAGTCTGTCCTTACATACAGACCTCCTTAGCAGGGTGTCCAAGGAGGAAATATCCTGGCATGAGAAACCTCCTCCCGTCCCTGTGCATGGACTGATGCCAGTGAGGAAGGGCTGAGCCTGCATCTACATGACCCAGGCAAGTGCTTACCAACATCGCTTCTACATGACACCCAGAAGCCAAGTTCCCCCTCAAGGCCCAGATGTTCTCAGGTCAGTGGGCCTGTTTCACTGACCTCAGAACACCTTCCATCAACCCTTCTGACCTGAGAAAGATATAACAGAGGGCAATGACCAGACCTCGGTTTTGAGGCCAGAACCCCCAGGCTTGCTTTCCGACCCTCTCACTTCCTGGTTCTCTTATCACATCTCCAGTGGCCTCAGCTGTCTCACCTGGGAACTGGGATCACTGTAACTACCTTGAAGCACTGACATAGGAGCAAGGAGATCACTCTGTGGGAACACCAAGCACTGTGCCTGGCATGGAGCAGTAGCCCAGAGCCCAGGAGTTGGCGGGTGAAGGCAGCCTTGGGTTGAATGGCAGTCTCTCTGCCCATCTCGCAGTTCCTGTGTTTTGAGTGACTTTCTTCTGCATCTATCAGACCACATTTCTATAGTACTAATGACTCCATTCTACTTTGTATTCATCAGACTCAGGCACACACCTGGGGACAGGAGATAACCAGAGTGTTTGCTGACCCATTTGGCCTACTGGGGAGAAAAGAAATCATTCCCTTCAGGTTTTGGGAGACATTGGGCTGAGGCTGGAGACTGCCAGCTGCTGGCTGCCCTCCAGTTGCAGCTTGTCCCCCTACTGTCCTTCAGGTGACTGTGAAGGCTGTGTGACATCTTGAAGCCTCAGTTTCTCCAGCCATAAAATGGGAGTCGGAACAACGCCTAGCACTCAAGCACTGAAAGGTGAAGGGAGGTACCAGAGGCCACCTCTGGCTTTGTTCTGAAAGAGTACCTGTTCAGTAAGCACCTTCTAAGTGAGGGCACCAGAACTGTTCCTGTAAAAGGCCACCCTGGTGAGCAGTGCCAACCGTAAGTGACAGGACCATCTGGGAGCAAGCCACCTAATGGATGGCCCTGGGTACTGCCCTTCAGTCTGATCATTCCTCGGCTGGGGGAAGTTCCTAAAGAGGGAGTTGGCTTTGTCTTTGGGCTGCATCCCCCCAGTTGAGAAGATTTCACTGGAAAAGATGTACAAGAACGTTACAATGTTTTAATCACCGTGTGGTCATTTTAGCTTTACTTACTATTAATGATCTTTAAACCAATCCTCTAAGGGAAGCCCTATCACTGTTTCTGTTTTATACATAAAGAAAATGAAACCCAGAAAACTTAAGTCATTTGCCTGAGGAAACTCAAATATCCAGTGGAGTGGCAGAGACCTGAATCCAGGTCTGGCCCAGAGGCTGAGTGCCCTCAGGGCTCCCTCCCAGGGCCTCAGTGGCCACTACTGGATTGATTTCTTGGAATTCAAAGGGCCCCCACATCCCCAAACCAAGCAGATGAGCTATCATAATGTTTGGTCAGCCCCCACAGAAACACCCAAAATTCCATTAGAGAAGCTCATTCCCTAAGGCCCAGTGAAGCCTGCTAAATAAATTTCCTTTTGAAAGTAAATGGAAAATGAAATATCTGTGGCCTCAAACTTTATATGAGCAATAATTCAGGAGTCTCTTTCAGAACTCAGAGAGGAAAATTCCCCATGTGGAGGAGGACTGGTATAGAAGTTGTAGATAGGGTCACTTTCTATGGAAATATCACCCTCTCTCTCTGGCTGCATGTCCCTTATAAGGCTCTCTGACTTCACAAGCTCCAGGCCATCATCTGGTAATGCAGGACTGTGCACATGGTCAGCTGGGAGGCCACAGAGAGGGACACTCAACTGGCATTAAAACAAAGGCCTGGAACCTAGAGAAAGTACCTTCCCCCCACTGAGGTCCTAAAGTGACTGTAGTTTGGGTCCAAGGGTTTGTGTGCTCATTCAACTGTGCCCTCCACAGCCCTGGCAGAATGAGGGGCTCCATTGCCCAGAGCCAGCTGCTGGTGTCCCTGCCCGTGTGAAAGCTCTCCTTGCAGAATTGTGGACAGACCACAGGGTTGGAGGTGAGGCTCAGATCAGGAGCACTTCCTGGACATGAAAAATAAGGTCAGTGGGAGATGCAGAGAGGATGCAGCACCCTCTGCTACAGACTCCCCAGCAAGAAGCCACAATGAGCCAGCCAAGGACACAAGCTTGACACCTGCCTGTACACTAACACGCTGGGACTGAAATGACCGCTTCTGGGGGCTAAGCACTTGAGGATGCATCACAGGGACTTCTGCATCTGGCCAGGCCTGGGCTGCAGTAGGTGCTGAGTAAACACACAACCTGGTGTGTTCATCTCATTTTTATAGCAGCCCTGCCTTTTCCAGAATTGATGGAAGGCAACTTCCAGGCTGTGTGGGTCTGTGACCTTTGCCATGCGTCAAATGCCCACCTATGCCATGTACCACCCTAAGCAGTCCACACAACTCCTCCACTGTCTCCACAGTTACAATAGGTTGAGCATCACTAATCCAAAATCCATGACAATCCAAAATCCAGAATGCTCTAAAATATGAAAATTTTTGAGTGCAGACATAATGCCATAAGTGAAATCCCATACCTGACCTCATACATGTCACAGCCTAACTGCTTAAACTATACAACTACCACTGTCTGAGGTCACCTTCAGACTCCAAGTATCAGGTGTGCCTGAGACACGAATGAATGCAGGTTGAGACAGACACAAAATCTAAAATTGGAGTTCATGCATTTTGGACAAAGGGTGCTCAAGCTATATCGTGACAGGCATTATCACTGTTGCAACGAGGTAAATGGAAGGAACAAGAGTTGGCATAAACTGGAGGTGGTAGGCTAACAGTACACTGACATGAAGTGGGTGAGCAATAAATTAGATTAGCGTTTCTCTAGAAACCTGACCAGAGACAAGCACTGCATCAGCAATAACATACCCACAGTCCAGAAGGCAGAAAAAAATTGGCAGCCCAGGGGATGCACACATGGTCCCTAACTTGCATGACTATGAATGAGTTGCTTCTCTATCCTCCCTCTGAAAGGAGTGATTCCAATCATGTCCATCAGGGCCATTGTGAAAGTCAAAGGAGATGACAATCACAGTGAGCATGTCTTCTGAAACCCAGGAGATGCTCCCTCAGCATCCACTCTCTTGTCTTATTTTTGGCCTTTCCCCTTCTCCACTTTATTGAAGGCACCACAGAGCTGGGTGTCAAACAGTAAAGTCATTGATGTTGCTGGAAGAGAAGAGAGTAGCTCCACAAGGTGACTCCGGGTTGCTCCATCGCACCTGTGCTGGACTCCATGGACAGCAGGTGGGTGAAGGGTGTGAGAAGACCTGGCCTGGCCTCCACATGAAATAAACGTAAAAATCCAAGAAGTAATGAGCTGGTGGAGACAGGAAAAAGTGCTCAGCATCAATAAGCACAAGAGAAATGCAAATCAAAATCACAATGAGACTTCACCCATCAAAAAGACAAAAAAATAATAAATTCAGAGAGAATATGGAGAAAGCAGAACACTTGCACACTGCTGGTAGAAAGGTGAATTAGTCCAGCCTCTATGGAGAATGGTATCGAGGTTCCTCAAAGAATTGACCCTCCAATCCTGCTGGGATTACCTGGAAGAGAAATGAAAGCAGCGTGCCAGAGAGACTTCCTTCTGCCTGTCTATGTTTACTGCAGTGCTATTCAAAATATCCAGGTTACCGAGACAACCTAAGTGTCTATGGATGGGTAAGTGGGTAAGGAAAAGGTATCTGCACACAATGGAATACTGTTCAGCCATATGAAAGCACAAATTCTGTCATTTGCAACAACTTATGAATCTGAAGGCAGGATCTATGTTTAATGAACTGCCAGTCACAGAAAGACAAGCGTGGCATGATCTCACTCATATGTGGAAACTAAAAAGTGAATTTCATGGAAGCTTAGAGCAGAGTGGTGGTTACCAGAGGCTGGGGGTCAGGAGTGATGAAGGAGAGGCTCGCCAGTGGGTACAATGTCAGAGTTAGGGAGGACAGAGCCACAACACAGCAGAGTGAGCTCATGCCCAATAACACAACATATGCCTCAAAACAAGAGAAGGTCTGAATATACTTAATACAAGTCCAAGATGATGGATATGCTAATTATCCTGAGTTAATGATTACCCAATATATAATGACTTGAAACATCACCTCGTGCTTCATGAAGATGTACAAATATTATGAGACAGTTAAAAATCAAATTTTAAAAACCTAATAAGGAATATTAAGATACTGATTTAGGATAAATAAGAATATATGAATGACTGATATGCAAAAGACTTAGGCCATTCTGATGGATGGACAAAAATGAAAGGGGCCTCCAGCCCCCAACCCTCATGCTATATCTGGGATCTGCTCAGTAAGTCACACTTCACCATTGTCTCCTGAGGCTTAGAAATGCCATCGGTTTTCTTGATCTCATTCTCATTTGTTTTAAAGAACAATTTCCTGGGACTCCTCAGAGAACTGAAATGGAGAACGTCTTATTCAAACACTACAAGGTAACTCCAGAACTCTGACTATCCCCTGGACAACAGATAGAGGTGGAATGCCTAATTAATATGAGCCACGGGGCCATGCACATGGACGCAGAGATGTGGTCTGGGGAAAGTTCATTAGGAGGTGAGGTGGAGCCATGCGATCAAGATGGCACACCTGATCCAGCCTAGATGGAGCAGGCAAGGGGGAGCAGGCCTCAGGTGGAGAGAATAGCCTGCACACACATGGAGCTGTACATGGTAGTGAAAGATGGGCTTCTCTGCTGAGCAGAGGCAGCCTGCAGAAGCAGGGTGGGTGACAGATGAGGAGCTCACTGGGAGTGCGGGAGAGCTGGCAGGCATGGAACACCCAAAGTCCACGGACACTGTTAAACCAGAATTTAAAAATCACTGTGGCAATTTGAATGGAAATTGATCTGGAGGGGATAAATTTGAAAGGAAGGAAGATACAAGTCAAGAACTGTAAGAATAATCCAGACCCAAGTGAGTATACACAACCCAGGGTACTTCATAGCTGAAGACTGCATTGGCATGTGGGGAGACACCAACTCAAGCAGATCGACTTATGTTTTCTGGTGCCAACTGTTTTTTGATGCTGTTCATGTGTTATCTGAGCGTGCTATAAAATAAGATAAGTATCTCTATCTTGCAGATAAAAGACCTAAAACATAGGGAGGTAAAGAAATGAGTCACAGACAAAGCAGGTCGGATGGTTCTCCAGCCCATAGAACAATGTGGCTGAACTTTGCAGACCTGCAACAGAAACAGGAGCCAGACACAAACAAAAAAAGGAAAGGCAGTCTGTTGTATCTTATGAGATATTGTTCTCTAGATTCAAGAATGACTAAGGGATGCATAAAAGGTAATCTGTAAATACAGTCCCAAGTTCTATTAATAGTCAATGATAGATGGTGATGCTTTAGAATCAAATTCACACAAATGGAAGTTTCCACTGTATGATAGCATCCTGGGAACATTAGATTGTGCATCATATCTTGTGCTTCCATGAATCACCCACATCACATACCCCAAGGCTTGGGACATGGCAGCCACTCTTTAAATGTGAATTGACTGAATGAGGCCACTTGGAGAAAAAATTGCTGAATGGAGTTGCAATTAAGGAGTGATGATGGATTCGTTTCAAAACATAATCTCTCAAAGTTTTAGAGAGGTGGTTGGGTATAAATGGAATTTGTTTATTATTTCCTCACCTGTTTACTGAAAACTAACACACTCTCCCAACAACACTAAGTCAGATGATTCTATGGGTTAATTATGTTTTTTAAAAAACTGAAACAGATTACATCTCTATGAGTTCCAATGAGGGCCTGAAGAAAGAAAAAGGCACACTGTGTTCAAATATTTGGAGGCAGCATAAATTTAAACCAGACCTGATGAAGATAACACAAAGAATAAGACAAACACACAATATGATTTAAGCAAAATCTTTAAATAATATGCTAGCAAACAGGACTCAGGGTACATGATGAAGAAAGGAGAACATTTAAGAATGGCTTAATATCTTAAAAAATGTTCATGTAATTTCTCATAGTATTGAGTCAAAGACAAACCATATGATCTTCTCTACAAAGGCAGGAAGGACATTTTTGGGTATATCCATCAAAATTTAAAAGACAAAACACTAGAAACTACATATCTCAAGATGCTGACCAATGTGATTAGACAAGAAAATGACATTAGGAGTATAAAAGTTGGAAATAGAAAATAACATAAGAAAACCAAATATCAGAAAATGAGAAGCAATATTAGTATTGGGGAAGATGAATCAAGGATATATCTAGAAACATCTATAGAATCAAATGTTTAAACAACTCATTAGCAACCATAAGAGAAGCTGGTAACTGCCTGGCAGCAAACAAGTGTTCAAGATTCAAAGACAGTGGCAGAGACCCCACACTGCCTTCCTTATCCTTGCAGGATATCCTCAAATACTATCTCAGAGCTGTGTGCCTGTGGCCTGGCATCTTCCCAGATATTGGTGATTGACAAGGGGGCCCATTATTTTTATTTTTATTTTTTGCGGTACTGGGGATCGAACTCAGGGCCTTGTGCTTGCGAGGCAAGCACTCTACCAGCTGAGGAGAATATCATGCTAAGTGAGATAAGCCAATCTCAAAAAACTACAGGACGAATGACCTCGCTGATAAGCAGATGAGGACATATAATGGGGGGTGGGAGGGGTTAGTGTTAGGGTTAGGGTTTGGTTTAGGGTTTGGGATAAGGAGGGTGGTAAGAATGGAGGAAGGAAGGACTGTATAGAGGGAAAAGAGGGGTGGGAGGGATGGGGGGAGGGAAAAAATAACAGAATGAATCAAACAACATTACCCTATGTAAATTTATGATTACACAAATGGTATGCCTTGACTCCATGTAAAATAGAGAAACAACATGTATCCCATTTGTTTACAATAAAAAAAAAAAAGATTCAAAGACAAAGGCTGGGAATATAACTTGTGGCAGAGCACCTGCTCAGCACACCTGAGACCCTGCTCCAATCCCCAACACTACAAAACCGGAAAAAAAAAATCAAAGTATAAATAAAAATCAGTTCAAAAATACAGTGAAAGAAAGCATTCCTCTTAAAATATCATTAAAATAGGTAAAATACAACAAGAACTGGAAAGATGATGTTAAAGTCCAATTAAGAGACATGAAGAATTCCACAGACAATATTAAATCTTGTTTCCAGACAGAAAGTCTTAGTATTTTAAAGGGATTTCTTCTTCTCAGATTAATCTATAAATTTAAGCAATCCAAATTAAAAAGTAACGGGAGTGCTTTGGAAACTGAAAACACCACGTATTTGTAAAAGCATACATGGAAGAATGGGAAAAGTCTTTTGGAAGGCAAGAAGAATGAGGAAAGAACAGTTAGGACAGATAGTAAGATGTATTATAAAACTATGTAACGGAAGAAATTTGTTATATGATACCCAAGAGCTGTAAGAACAATGTAAGAAAAAGAGAACTGACATGAACTGAGATACTTATGGAAATGCAGTATCTGAATAAAGGTCACATGTCAAATCAGAGAGGGGAAGGATTAATTAAAGATCTTCTCACAACCAGAAAAGTGCCATTCAAAAAGAAAGAAAAATTGTATACCTAACTTACTCTTTACTCAAGAAACATTCCAGATAGAACAACATTTGACATAAAAAATAAAACCATAAACATACCAGAAGAAAACATGAGTTTAGGGTGGAAGAAGCCTTAATTTTTATAAGACAAATTTATCAATGTTTTCTTTTATGCCTTCTGGAATTAGTGATAAATTTTAATTAAGGCAAAAGTAAAAATCTGTAGAATTGAAAAAGAGCTTATACCATAAACAAAACCAAAAGGCAGAAAAGAACTGAGAAAATAGCAAACAAAGCAGAAAGACCAAGTCTATAGCTTTAGGAAGAGGCATGCAAATCAGTAGGAAGGAACTCAAATTAGTCCAACTAATAGGAAGATTTCCAGGAAAATACCAAAGGTCAAATAACCAATAAATATCATCAAAACAACAGCAAATCTAACAAATGCTGGCAAGGAAGTGGAGAAAGGGGAGCTCTTCACACTGTTGGTGAAAGGCATCAAAGAGCAGGGGGCTCTTCAGTAAGCTAAAAATAGGCCTACCACATGACCCATGCAGGCCTGAGTACTACCCACAGGAAATGAAATCTGCATACCAAAGAGATACCTGAGTACCCACATTCACTGTAGAACTATCTGTGATAGCTAAGATAGGCAACAAACATAGTTGCCTGTCAACAGATAAATGAACCAAGAAAATGTGATTGACATATAGATAATGTATATACCCAAGCATGTGTATGTATTCACACATATACATTCATACACACAATGGCATATTATTCATAAAGAAGAATGAAATTCTATCATTTGTAGCAAAATGGATGGACCTGGAGGACATTAAGTGAAATAAGCCAGATTCAGAAAGACAAGAGCAGTATTGCATGTACTCTCTCATATATGGAAATTATAAAAAAACAAAAACAAAACAAAAACAGTCAACCTGATTGTAGATTAGAGATTACAGAGGTTGGGAACAGGAGGAGGGAAGGGTGGGTAAAGGGAGGTTAGATCTGATCAGTGCTCACTGTATTTGTGTGTATATAGCTGTGTGTGAATATCACACTGAAACCCATTAATAGGTATAATAAATATATATTAAGAAAAAAACAGCATAGAAAGAGGCTCAATCTCACCAATAAGAACAGATATGCAAACTTAAATGATGAGGTTGTATTATAGTTTAGATCTGGAAAGTGCTCCAAAGGCCCACGTGCTGAAGGATTGGTCCCAGACGGTGGCATCATTGGAGGTGATAGAAAGTTTAGGGGTTGCTAGGTGGAAGAGGGGGCCACTGGGTCAACACCTTTGAAGAGTTTATTTCAACCCTGCACCCGTTTTCTGCTCTGGATGCCGTGGGGTGACTACCTTGCCCTACCTGCCCCTTCACCATGAGATCACCACCTCAGGCCCTGAAATGAGAGAGCCTGCTGACAATGGACTAAGCCTATGAGATCAGGAGCAAAATAAATCTTTCCTCCTTTAAGTTGCTTTTCTCAGGTATTTTGTCACAGTGACAAAAAATCTATTATTAACACATGTATAATTTTCTATCTACCTTATTGGCAGAAAAATTAGTTTGTAAAATTTGGTGCTGACAAATCTGGGAAGAACACATTTTTAGACACTATGAAGGAAGTGTAGATTGATGGAAATTTTTTGGAAGGCATTTGGCAAAAATAAATAATAAATAAATAAATTAATAAATAAATAAATAATAAAAACTGTTAAAACTGAAGATTTACCTATCCTCTGGTAAAATTCCTAAGGTTAAAGATACTCATACCCTACAAATACATTTGTATTGTTTGTGTGTGTGCGTGTGTGTGTGTGTGTGTGTGTGTGTGTGTATACATGTGCAAATGCACATGCGTAGGTCCCTCTGGATTGCTATTACAAAATACCACAGACTGAATGACTTATAAACAACAGAAATTTATTTCTCACTGTTCCTGAGAGGACTGCAAAATCCAAGATCAGAGTGTCTGTAGATTGAATATCTGGTGAGAGCCACTTTGTTGTCCTAGGTAGCACCTTCTCAATATGATCTCACTTGGTGGAAGGGGCAGAGAAGCTGCTCAAGACTGCTTTACAAGAGCCCTAATCCCATGTGGGGAGCTCCTCTCTCATGACCTAATCACCCACCCAGAGGTCCTGCCTCCTAATACCACCATCTGAGGGTTAGGATTTCAACACATGAAACTAAAGGTGACAGGGACATCCAGAACATAGCACAGTGTGTGTGTGTGTGTGTGTGTGTGTGTGTGTGTGTGTGTGCGTGCACATGCATGTGTGCACACACAGGGCAAAGAAGTTTACTGCAGGATGAGTTTTAGCATCAGAAGACCAAAGGCTAGAGCAACAATAGTGAGCTAATTAAAGCCACGATGAAGCAGCTTCAGTCTACAGCAATTGACAAGAACAAAGATTTCAAAGTGCTGATGTGGAAGGATTTCTGAGACATATTATTAAGAGAAAAAAAGGAAGATACAGAAGAATGTGTATAAAATGATCCCATTTGAGAAAATTAAGGAATTTTATATTAAGGAATTATATGTGTCATTTGCACATATAAATGTAAATATTGACATGAAGAAAATGTCTCTGGGTAGGAACATGAGAAATGGTTCCTGCGATGTCCAATAGAATGCTTTGCGCTTGCCAGAATGCTTTATAAACCTGCCCTGTCCAACATGGCAGCCCCTAGGCTCACGTGGCTGTTTGCACTTGAAATGTCACCCATATAACTGCGGAATTAAACTATGGATTTCACTGCATTTTGATTAATTTACATGTGTATGGCCACATTGGCCCATTAGACAGCATGGACCTGGAAAATGGATATTTGGAGTAAGAAGGAATATGAAGGGAAAGAAATGGAGACTCAATGCCTGTTTTTCCATACTACTGGATTTTGTGCATTCGTACCTGTTACACTTTTTTTTTTTTTAATGGGATACATGTTGTTTCTCTGTTTGTACATAGAGTAAAGTCATACCATTTGTGTAATCATAAATTTACATAGGGTGATGTTGGTTGATTCATTCTGTTATTTTTCCCCTTCCCCGCACCCCTCCCATCCCGCTTTTCCCTCTATACAGTCCTTTCTTCCCCCATTCTTGCCCTCCTCCCTAACCCTCACTCTAACCCTAAAACTAACCCCTCCCATACCCCTTTATGTATCATCATCCACTTATCAGCGAGATCATTCTTTCTTTGGTTTTTTGAGATTGGCTTATCTCACTTAGCATGATATTCTCCAATTTCGTCCATTTGCCTGCAAATGCCATAATTTTATCATTCTTTATGGCTGAGTAATATTCCATTGTATATATATGCCACAGTTTCTTTATCCATTCATCAACTGAAGGGCATCTAGGTTGGTTCCACAATCTGGCTATGGTGAATTGAGCAGCAATGAACATTGATGTGGCTGTATCTCTGTAGTATGCTGATTTTAAGTCCTTTGGATATAGGCCAAGGAGTGGGATAGCTGGGTCAAATGGTAGTTCCATTCCAAGTTTTCTAAGGAATCTCCATACTGCCTTCCAGAGTGGCTGCACTAATTTGCAACTCCACCAGCAATGTATGAGTGTACCCCACATCCTCGCCAACACCTGTCGTTGCTTGTATTCTTGATAATCGCCATTCTGATTGGGGTGAGATGGAATCTTAGGGTGGTTTTGATTTGCATTTCTCTTATTACTAGAGATGTCGAACATTTTTCCATATGTTTGTTGATTGTTTGTAGGTCTTCTGTGAAGTGTCTGTTCATTTCCTTAGACCATTTGTCAATTGGGTTATTTGTAGTCTTGGTGTTGAGTTTTTTGAGTTCCTTATATATTCTGGAGATTAGTGCTCAATCTGAAGTATGATTGGCAAAGAGTTTCTCCCACTCTGTAGAATGTTTATTCACATTGCTGATAGTTTCTTTTGCTGAGAGAAAGCTTTTTAGTTTGAATCTATCCCAGTTGTTGATTCTTGCTTTTATTTCTTGTGCTATGGGAGTCCTGTTGAGAAAGTCTGGTCCTAAGCTGACATGTTGAAGATCTGGACCTACTTTTTCTTCTATAAGATGCAGGGTCTCGGGTCTGATTCTGAGGTCCTTTATTCATTTTGAGTTTAGTTTTGTGCATGGTGAGAGATATGGGTTTAGTTTCATTCTGTTGCATATGGATTTCCAATTCTCCCAGCACTATTTGTTGAAGAGGCTATCTTTTCTCCATTGCATATTTTTGGCCCCTTTGTCTAGTATGAGGAAATTATATTTATTTGGGTTTGTGTCCATGTCCTCTATTTTGTACCATTGATCTACCTGTCTATTTTGGTACCAATACCATGCCGTTTTTGTTACTATTGCTTTGTAGTACAGTTGAAGTTCTGGTACTGCAATACCCCCTGCTTCATTTTTCCTGCGAAGGATTGCTTTAGCAATTCTGGGTTTCTTATTCTTCCAGGTGAATTTCATGATTGCTTGTTCTACTTCTGTAAGGTACATCATTGGGATTTTAATTGGAATTGCATTGAATCTGTATAGCACTTTTGGTAGTATGGTCATTTTGACAATATTAATTCTGCCTATCCAGGAACATGGGAGATCTTTCCATCTTCTAAGGTGTTCTTTAATTTCTTTCTTAAGTGTTCTGTAGTTCTCATTGTAGAGGTCTTTCACCTCTTTTGTGAGATTGATTCCCAAGTATTTTATTTTTTTCGAGGCTATTGTGAATGGGGTAGTTTTCCTAACTTCTCTTTCTGAAGATTCATCACTTATGTATAAAAATGCATTGGATTTATGAGCATTGATCTTGTATCCTGCTACTTTACTGAATTCACTTATGAGTTCTAAGAGTTTTCTGGAGGAATTTCCTGGTTCCTCTAAGTATATAATCATATCATCAGCAAATAGGGATAGTTTGAGTTCTTCTTTTCCAATTCGTATCCCTTAAATTTCTTTGGTCTGTCTAATTGCTCTGGCTAGAGTTTCAAGGACGATATTGAATAGGAGTGGTAAGAGAGGGCATCCCTGCTTTGTTCCAGATTTTAGGGGGAATGCTTTCAGTTTTTCACCATTAAGAATGATATTAGCCATGGGCTTAGCATAGATGGCCTTTACAATGTTAATGAACGTTCCCACTATCCCTGTTTTTTCTAGTGTTTTGAGCATGAAGGGGTGCTGTATTTTATCAAATGCTTTTTCTGCATCTATTGAAATAATCATGTGATTATTGACTTTAAGTCTATTGATATGGTGAATTACATTTATTGATTTCCTGATGTTGAACCAACCTTGTATCCCTGGGATGAAACCCACTTGATCATGGTGCACTATCTTTTTAATATGTTTTTGTATGCGATTTGCTAAAATTTTGTTGAGAATTTTTCGTCGATGTTCATTAAGGATATTGGTCTGAAATTTTCTTTCCTCGATGTGTCTCTGTCTGGTTTAGGTATCAGGGTGATATTGGCTTCGTAGAATGAGTTTGGGAGGGTTCCCTCCTCTTCTATTTCATGGAATAGTTTGAAGAGTATTGGAATGAGCTCTTCTTTAAAGGTTTTGTAGAACTCGGCTGAGAACCCATCAGGTCCTGGACTTTTCTTTGTTGGTAGGCTTTTGATGACTTCTTCTATTTCATTTCTTGAAATTGGTCTATTGAAATTGTATATGTCCTCCTCGTTTAGTTTAGGCAATTCATAGGTCTCTAGAAACTTGTTGATATCTTCGAAATTTTCTATTTTGTTGGAGTATAGATTTTCAAAATAGCTTGTAATTATGTTTTGTATTTCAATCGTGTCTGTTGTGTTATTTCCTTGTTCATTCCGACTTTTGGTGATTTGGGTTTTCCCTCATCTTCTCTTTGTTAGTGTGGCTAAAGATTTATCAATTTTGTTTATTTTTTCGAAGAACCAACTATTTATTTTGTCAATTTTTGTATTGTTTCTTTTGTTTCAATTTCATTGATTTCAGCTCTGAGTTTAACTATTTCCTCTCTTCTACTACTTTTGATGTTGGTCTGTTCTTCTTTTTCTAGGGCTTTGAGCTGTAGTGTTAGGTTGTTTATTTGTTGAGTTTTGCTTCTTTTATTGAATGCGCTCCATGAAATAAATTTTCCTCTAAGTACTGCTTTCATAATGTCCCAGAGATTTTGATATGATGTTTCTTTGTTCTCATTTACCTCTAAGAATTTTTTAATTTTCTTCCTAATATCTTCTGTTATCCATTCATCATATAATAGCATATTGTTTAATCTCCAGGTGTTGGAGTAATTTCTGTTTTTTACTCTTTCATTTATTTCTAGTTTCAATCCATTATGATCTGATAAAATACAAGGAAGTGTCTCTATCTTCTTGTATTTGCTAACATTAGCTTTGTGGCATAATATATGGTCTATTTTAGAGAAGAATCCATGTGCTGCTGAGAAGAAAGTGTATTCACTCTTCGTTGGATGGTATATTCTATAAATGTCTGTTAAATCTAAATTATTCATTTTGTTATTGAGATCTATGGTTTCTTTGTTCAATTTTTGTTTGGAAGATCTGTCCAGTGGTGAGAGAGGTGTGTTAAAATCATCTAGTATTATTGTATTGTGGTCTATTTGGTTTCTGAGATTGAGAAGAATTTGTTTGACATACATGGGTGAGCCATTGTTTGGGGTATAGATATTTATGATTGTTATGTTTTGCTGATTTGTGGTTCCCTTAAGCAGTATGAAATGTCCTTCTTTATCCCTTCTGATTAACTTTGGCTTGAAGTCCACTTTATCTGAAATGAGGATGGATACCCCAGCTTTTTTGCTGGGTCCATGTGCATGGTAAGTTTTTTCCCATCCTTTTACCTTTAGTCTTTGGGTATCTCTTTCCAAGGGATGAGTCTCTTGCAGGCAACATGTCGTTGGATTTTTCTTTTTTATCCAATCTACCAGTCTTTGTCCTTTGATTGATGAATTCAGGCTATTAATATTCAGGGTTATTATTGAGATATGATTTGTATTCCTGGTCATTTGACTCATTTTATTCATTTATTTGTTTATTTTTGACACGATTTGGTTCCTCTTTATTTGAGAGTTCCTTTAGGATATCTCCTCCCTTTGCTGATTTGCTTCTTTGTTTTTCATCTCTTCTTCATGGAATATTTTGCTGAGAATGTTCTGTAATGCTGGCTTTCTTTTTGTATATTCTTTTAGCTTTTGTTTATCATGGAAGGATTTTATTTCATCGTCAAATCTGAAGGTAAGTTTTGCTGGGTATAAGATTCTTGGTTGGCATCCATTTTCTTTTAGGGCTTGAAAAATTTTATTCCAGGCCCTTCTAGCTTTTAAGGTCTGGATTGAAAAATCTGCTGATATCCGTATTGGTTTTCCCCCTGAATGTAATTTGGTTCTTTTCTCTCACAGTCTTTAAGATTCTGTCTTTATTTTGTATGTTAGGTATTTCCATTATGATGTGCCTTGGTGTGGGTCTGTTGTAATTTTGTGTATTTGGAGTCCTATAAGCCTCTTGAACTTGATTTTCCATTTCATTCTTCAGATTTGGAAAATTTTCTGAAATTATGTCATTGAATAGGTTGTTCATTCCTTTAGTTTGTTTCTCTAAGCCTTCCTCAATCCCAAGAATTCTCAAATTTGGCCTTTTCATGATATCCCATAGTTCTTGGAGATTCTGTTCATGATTTCTTACCATCTTCTCTGTTTGTTCGACTTTGTTTTCGAGGTTAAATATTTTGTCTTCAATATCTGAGGTTCTGTCTTCCAGGTGTTCTATCCTATTGGTTGTGCTTTCTATGGAGTTCTTAATTTGGTTTATTGTTTCCTTCATTTCAAGGATTTCTGTTTGTTTTTTTTCAATATCTCTAACTCTTTATTGAAATGGTCTTTTGCTTCCTGTATCTGCTCTTTTAACTGTTGATCGGTGCATTCATTCAATGCCCTGCATTTGCTCTTTCATTTCATCGTTTGCTTCCCTTATCATGTTGATTATGTACATTCTGAACTCCCTTTCTGACATTTCTTCTGCCATGCTGTCATTCGATTTTATTGATGTAACATCCAGATTTGTTTGAGGCATTTTCTTCCCTTGTTTTCTCATGTCGTTCAGGTGTCAGTGGACTGCAGAGATGTTGCAGATTTCCTCTATTGACTTATAATGTCCCTGAAGATTGCTAGTGTATCCCCTCTTATCCTTCAGTAACCTGAAGTCTTAGAGGAAGTTGATACTGCAGTGTTCCCCTAGGAAGCTGCCTCTCTAGGGGTGGTGGTCTTCAGGTGGGGTATATTCCCTGCTAGTGGGCAGAGGTGCCTCTACTTGTTGACCAATGGTCATCCAAAGGGGAACTAGACTGTGGGCTGAGGCATGGCCTGTTTGGGCCTGTGTCTCTGGTTTTACCGTCCTTGTGGGAAAACCTCACCTGGCGGGGAAGACTCACCCGGTGGGGAGGTCTCGCTGGTCAGTTCCCCTCCTAGAGGTTCCCCTCAGTCCACAACTACCGCCTGGGCAGGGCAGCCTTCCCAGGCAACGTTCCCAGGGGCCTGGACCTACCTCCTGGGTCTGGGAGCCCTGCCCTTCACAGACGTGTCTCCTTAGGTAGCCCCTCCTCAGAGAAGCTGCCCGCAGTCCTGGAAACTTCGCTCCACCCCTCAGCTTGTCTCTGTGTAGCTCTTTCAAGAAAAGGTGCCTAGGTCCCCAGACCGGACCGTGCTTTGCACCTAATTGCCTGGCTATGCGACCCCTCCTCTGAGCAGTCACTTGGAGCCTCGTACATATGCTCCAAGTCCCAGTGACCCGCCGCTTGTCTCTTCCTCCAGGCAGCCACCTGGTGTTCTGTGTGGGCGCTTGGAGACCAAGCAACTCACTGCACACCTCCACCTCCTCAGGACAGCCCCTTCCCTGTTGTTCAGGCGGTTGCTGAGTCCAAATAGCTCGCCGCCCCACTCTTTCTCTGGCAGCCACCGGAGCCCCGGCAGATGGCTCCAAAACCAAGCGGTGTGCTGTGCGGCCTCCTCTGCAAAGTTCCCTGCTTTCCAAGTTCACTGCTCCAGCGGGGGGAGGGGTATCTTGCCGCCTGGGCAAGGCAGCCTTCCCAGGCAACGTTCCCAGGGGCCCGGACCTACCTCCTGGGCCTGGGAGCCTCACCCTTCACAGACGAGTCTCCTTAGGTTGCCCCTCCTTAGAGAAGCTGCCCACAGTCCTGGAAACTTCGCTCCGCCGCTTTTTGGCTCCGTTTTTTCGCTCCGCTTCGCTGTCCGTGGTTACCGCTCCAGCGGTGGGGAGGGGCGTCTCGCCGAGCCACTCTACTTCACAAAGTTCTCTGTGTTCCGGGGCTTCTGCCCCATCTGGGACACCTCCCCAATGGGAGAAACTCACCCGGCGGCTTTGAGTTGGTCCCAAGTCACTCACTATCTCCTCTTTTGAATCTTGAGTCCTGGAGCAACATGAAATGCAGCTGACCTCTAGTCCGCCATCTTGAAAACCTCCCCCTGTTACTCTTATTTAAAAACAAAAGCTCCAGTGGCCCAAAAGTCTGAGGCAGGAGTATCACAACTTCAAAGCCAGCCTCAGAAACCTAGCAAGGCCCTAAGCAACTCAGAGAGACCTTTATCAAAATAAATAAATAAATAAGGCTAAGATGTGATTCAGTGGTTAAGTGCCCCTGGGTTCAATCCCTAGTACAAAAAACAGTTACTGACCTCTGTCCTTTTCAAAGTCACTGTCCTCTTGAAAGTTGCAAGGGCTATAGAACTGAATCAGGGGCTGTTTCTGTCCTAGAGTGACCAGAACCATGGAAAACACACATCAAGGCTGAGTTGTTCGGATTTCACCCTAAAGACTGGAGTCTCTGCAGGGGAAGGAAGTGATCGTGGGTGAGTCTTAGAAGATACACATCCTGGTGGTGTGTGGACTGTCAAGACCCAAGACAGGAGCTGGAAATGAGGGAAGTAGTTTAAATATATGCAACTTATTTTTATCATCCTTTAAAGAAAAAATAATAAAGCTATTTATGGTCCTGAAATTGCATTCAGTGTATTTTGCTTCAGCATGAAATGATCATATTTGGTCTGTTGAAAGTCATGCAGCACCAAGGAAAAGAACAAAGGAATGTACTTTTCCTGCTTCCTGCAGCCACCCATTTTTATGAAGCCCTCTTCCACCTTGAGAAGTCTTCTGATCTTTACTGGTTTTCATGAGGCTTTAGACCTCTAGGACATTCAAGGATAAGAAATTGAACTGCTAGACAAATCTAGCATATCTTGGTGGCACGACTGTGGTGTGATTCCTGATTCTAGACCCAACGATCACACTGGTAAACTCTAGATGGAGGTTTCTGGGCCCTGCACTGTTGACATTTGAGGCAGAATTATTCTTCATTGTAGAGGACTGTCCTGGGCATCACACAATGTTTAACGAGCATCCCTGACCTGCCTGCTGGATGCTAACACACACAAAGATACACACAGTTGTGACAAGTAACAACCACCTTCAGAATGTCCAAAGGGCCCCTAGGGAAAAACATCACCCCTAATTGAGAACCACTGTCCAAAAACATCACAGCCAACAGACCCTGGAAGATCAGCTCACCCAACACCTCTATTACAGATGGGAAAACTGAGCTCCAGAGAATGAAGCCCAAAACAAGTTATCCCTACTCAGTTTGGAGAATTTGGAGATTAGAGATTTACTTTTACCTTGAGGAAAGGCAATGGAAAAACAAATCTGAATTTAAGTCAATTCCATCTAATTCAATATTTACTCATGTCCTCTCTCCCCACATCCTATATGTGATCCAGTCTAGAATTTCTGTGTAATAATCTTGTTTTCAAGCCACAACTACTACTAAAATTAATAATAACTGTCTACTCCCAATGTTTTCATTTTCCATTTGTTCAGCATGAGAGAGGAAATATCTAATATATATCAGTGGCCACTGCATGCCAGGAGTTGTGCTAGGTACATCATGCACAGAAGCACTGTGCCATTGGTATCCCCATTTTGCAGAAATGGAAACTGAGGATCCTGGAAATTAGATTTCTTTACCGAAGTTCACAAGGCCCATAAGTCATAGAACAAACACGTGAACCCGGGTCTGTCACGCTGTAAAGTAAAACAGAGCTCAGACTATAGAGAATTAGGATGGATTCATGATGAGCACACTTAGAGAACTAGGTCCTCTGACTGCTAGGATCACAGAGCTGTGGAGCTTGTCAGCATCTTCAGGAGGAAGCTGGGCCTGCATGGCAGTTGCTATGACAACCAGTTTTCTTATAATTTTGGAGCACAGCGCTGACATGAGGAGCTGTGCACACAGTCACTTTGTTGGGGTCTGTCTGACTCCGACAGCTCTGAGAGATTGAGCACCATAAATTCGTAAAAACAAAAAATCAGATTTAATATAATCCCACATTGCAGCAGCAGAGGCCCAGGAAATGAATGTCAGGAGTGGCTGTCCCCCTGTGAGTGGGATCATGAAGCAGGTCATGTGGCAAACTTGAGGACAATGACATTTCTCCCTTGGGAACTGTTTTCTTATTTTTTCCTTTTGGATCAATGCACTTCAGGATCTGGCCAAACAGATTATTCAAAGACAGTAAATAAGAAAACTACAACCCAATGCTTGACAATTGGGGACATGCAGCAAGCTTTTAGAATCCAAGCTACCACTTTTCAGTTGAGTTTCATTTAGGCTCTTCCCTGATGTACATAATTTCCAGATTCAGAAACTGATGTTGATGAAGAGTGTATCATGTGTGTGTGCACGTGAGCACCTGCCCCTAATCTGTGTGAGCCTGATGACCGCTAGCTGTCCTGCAGCTCCATCTCTTGTCTGCAACTCAGATGCAATGCCCACTCACAAGGACAGTAAAGAGAAAGGGGGATGTGGCTAGCAAACTACAGGACACATCCAGGAGTTCAGTGAAATGGAAACTATTACCATTACTGCTTATAAATAACAACCTGAAGATGTTCTTCCACCTTCCACAAGTGCCTCCCTCTTACTATCTCACTAGGACCTGGACGCCATAATGAAGCCCTGCAACCACCCAGACAGGAGCAGGAGAACCCTAGAAAAGCTGAGGTACCACTACAGTGTTGGGAGAAATCCTAGTTCTTGGCTCACAGCAGTTAATGTCTCAAGTGTGTAAACTTGCAGAGAGGAGCATTCTGCTCTGACCACTTAGGAAAGTAAACAACTGCCCCTAAATTGACCTAGTGTTACCACCATGCGAAACAGTATAGGGGCCTGGTGGTCTGATCCCCCATGGCACATTGTGATTAGGCTAAAAGTCTATAAAATTTATGTTTTTTCCTGCAATAAATGAGTTTGCAGGTTGCTTGCCACAAGCTTGCTCCTACCCAACTCTCAGGGTCTGTCTTGACTCCGTGGCTCTGGCACCTGCTATGCTACAGGGTGCTGAGAAATGCTGGTGTTATAGGAGCCCAGGACCCCTTTATTCCCCAGGAGGAAATGAGACCTGAGCTGGGTCACAGGGAGACACAGGGGATGGAAATAGAGGTAGAGCAGACTTCATAGGTAATGAGCACAGGTGTGGAAAGCAACTTTGCAGAGCAATGACACCCTGGAGCCCAGGCCTGCAGCACATCTGTGATAAGGAACAGGGGCTGCAGCAAGGAGTGCCTTTGGCAGTCTGCCCTCTGTGCTAAGGATTTCACATGATGGCCCACAGCAAGTGAGGAACCACTGAAGATTTCTTTAGAAAAAGAGCAATCAGTTGGTCTACTAAGATTTTACTCATCATAGATAAAGAGGATGGGATAGGCATGGAGAGCCAAACTGGTCCCACAGAAAGGGGACATGAAGAGCAGCAGCTGAGCTGGGCAGCATCAGTGGGGATGGCAGCCCCACAGGGACCAGGTGTGGCCTCCCACCAGAGACCCAGCACTTCATCTAGCAGGAAGGTCCAGTCCCCAGAAAGGAAACTATCATGTAATGGCAAAAGGAAGCTCACATTCATGGGACATCTAAGAACAAGAGTGTTCATTTAAATGACCTCACTCAGGCCTGCAACAGGCCTGTGATGTAGACATCATCATCCCACTTTACAGATTGGAAAGCAGAGTCAGAGAGGTGAAATGATTGGCTTACCTGGCATAAACCCACATGGAAAATTCATGGCCCACATACTGTCCCCTTTTACACAGTGCCTTCTACACACTGATGTCCTAGTGAACCAGCTTGTGGCAGGGGCAGGAATAAAGCAGTTGCTAATTTCTCTCGTGTACATACTCCCCCTATAGTTGACTTTAGACTTTAAACTTCCAACAGTTTGACAGCTGGCTCACAAGTTTGAACGAGCTTCATTTACTTACTCAGGTTGGATCATGTCACAGAAAATGAGAAGCCAGCATTAAAATCAGCATAGTCACTTGCCCTGCAAATCACTGATCCTCCAAGCCTTTCATCTAAACCCTGAGTCTGTCCTTTCCTAGAGAGCAGCATGTATATTTTCTCTCTTTGGGAAATATTCTGTTAAAAAAATAATAAACCATGTTTGCCTTTCCAATATCAGATACTAACAATATGTGTTCCTGGAGGTCACTTAGCAGTACATTCATCAGACCAGAGAAGCATCCAGCCAACATCAGACCGGCATCCTTGCCCTGATTTTCAGGAAAATACAGCCAGCAGTGAAATATCCGGTGACCCCCACCGCAGCCTTTCCCCAAGGGCTCAGTGCAGATTCTTCTCATGCCAGTAACAACTGCACTGAGGGCAGCAGGCCACTTAATAACTTTCTTAAAAACCTTCCTCAAAATAAAACAAGGAGAGCAATGAAAACCAGGACAACAGGTAATAAAGTAAAACCTCTGATCTCCAGTGCTACTGTCAGCAAACCTGAGACCCCTGAGTGCAGGTGGCCCCTGGGTTTGATGGAACATCAGCAGAGCCATAAAGAATGTCTCACCCCAGCAGGAAGGTGGGTCAGGAAGACAGCACTATGGGAATATGTCCTCCACAAAGCTGAGGAGGAGAGACAAGGCCTGGTTTCAGTGAGAGTCTGGAAGAAGCGGCGACCAGCGCCATCAGATCAGCACTGCAGTGTTCCTCGGTCAGCATGGTTTCTTTGTCACTCACTCACCCCTTCACTCGTCACTACAGATGTCTCAGTGCTGATCCTGGTGAGGCACTGGCTGGGCGCTTGGGTGCACAGAGAAAAGAGACCACCAGTCCTACCCAAGGGTGCTCAGGTCCACTGAGAGGGAGACCCAGAAGGGAACCAGAGAGGCCAGCACTGCCTCTGGGGCAGGAATCAAGGAGGGCAAGTGGGCTTTGCGGAGACCAGCAGACACCCTTGGGCCCGACATTGAGGGACGAGTGGGGAGGTGGCCCTCTGGCCAAGGCAGCCAAAGTTTCCAGCCAAAAGGGACAGCAGGGACAAGGCAGGGAATCACAGAGGGCACAGGGCAAGGAGGGAAGGGTGAGCATTCTGGGGAGGTCAAGGCACCTGTGGGAGCAACAGAAGCAGGGTGGGACCATCAGCTGGGAGGGAATGCTAAGGTGAGAGCTGAACTTTGTTCTCCACTGGGGACACAGCCATATCAGACTGTGCTTGTGAGCAGAAGAGAAAGGTCACTGAAGACTGCAGGAGGGAGGGTCTGGCTCTGGGGTTCTCATGGCTTCTGCCTGTCGGTGTTGGAGGAGACCTAGCGAACTCGAAACCCATGGCCACACCTTCCCTCAGATAAAGAAGGCACAGCGGCAGGTGAGGTCATTCTGCAGCTGCCTGAGGACCTATTTATCTGTAGCCAGGGCTCCACTCACACTTGGCTGCACGCATAGTGAGTGGCCTTGCCCAGCTCCCATGCAAAGTGTAGGCGACCCCATGCTCAGAGCCTGGGAGGACATCCCAGCTCCATGGCCTTCTGGGTGTGGCCCTCAGGGAATTCACCCAGCTGCTCTGAGCCTGCTTTTCTCTGCCCCTGGGGCAGTGACCCCCCACCTCCCCGCTGCATCAGGAGCATACAGCAAGTCCCAATCACAGTTTGGGCACAGCATAGAGGCCCAAAGAGCTGGATGGATCAGTGAATGGATGAAACAATTTTAAAACACCAACACTCTATAATGTTAGGCCTGAAATGTCCAAGGGGGAGGTTTTGTTTGTCTTTTGTTTCATTTTGTGTGGTTGATGGATTTTAATAAGAGCCTCCGGATGCCAGTTTCTTCAAAAGAATCAGGCCCCTCACTCCAGGGCTTCCCCCTCACTCTTTATGTGTGCATTTAACTGACAGGAGTGGCAAGTTCCAGTCCTTGGATTAGAGTCCTGTGTTCTGGCTCCCACCATTGGACTGTGCTCTGGGTCTCTCTACAGGCATCCCCACCAGCTTTCCCTATTGGTCTTTCATCTGAACCTGCCCAGCCACAGACAAGGAACCAGATTTCTAAACCCTGAATCAGGTCTTATGGTCAGGGAGGAATCTTCTGACCATCCCAAAGGACAGGGCACACATGGAAACACAGACAAAACCAACTCCATGCCAGTCCCTGTGCCGGGAACTGGGAACACAGAAGAAGGCCAGGCACCTCCCTGAATCAGTGCTAAATGAGGCTGCAGATGTAGAGGCACCAGGTAGGGCAAAGTTGTATGGAGGTGCTCAAAGGACCCTATAGAGCCCAGGGGAGGCCCTGAACCAGGTGAAGAGGATGAGAGGAGGGCCCCAGAGGAGGGTCCCAGAAGAGGTGATGGCTGAGAGCAGAATGGCTGAGAACTTGACCAGGAAATTTCTTGTCTGCCCCACAGTAGGGATATTGCCACCTTCCTGTCTTCCAGAAGGAGATGGTAAGCATTTAACTCAGAGCCCAGCCAACAGACACAATCATGCTCATTAGGCAGGAAGCTAAAAACTCAAGGGAAAGAAAAGGGATAAAAATAGGAAGGAAATAAATGATCGTTTATTAATCTCTTAGAGTGCACCAAGATCTCACACTGCATGTTTTCTCAAGAACACTGTCACCTGTGGTTAGTGAGGATGAGCAGGAGGTCACAGGGATGAAGGGACATTCTGAGGTCATGTGGTTAAAGAGAAGAAGAAGGTCACCAACTGAGAGACCTTAGGTGAGCCCAGCCTCAAACCCAGGTGTTTCCAGAAAGTCTATCATTGGCACAAAGTCTCCTGAAGGCAAGTGCAGTTCCCATGAGTGGACCAGCCCTGGAACAAGCAGGCCAGGAATACGGGGAGACACAGCATCACCCTCCACAATGCTGGCACCTTCAACAACACCAGCACCCTCCACAACACCAGCAACCTCCACAACACCAGTACCCTCCACAGGTCTAGAAATGTAGATTTAACTCTTTAGCAGAGAAGTGATATGAGTCTTATGAACAGAACCTTTCAAATGGTACAAACCTCAGAGGTAAACCTATGAAAGAAGAGGAATCAGCAGGAAATCTGAGAATTTAAGAGACAGTTAGAAAAGCCAGGAGACTGATGCATACCAGAGGCCAGAAGTGAGAAGTTTGCAGTCTGAAGAATTTGTCAGTGGTGTCTTGCACACACATAAAAAAATCCAATAAGCAAAGAGATGTACTCTTCCCCCTCCATCTAAGATCATGCCAGTGTTTTAGTAATGATGCTCTCCCTCCTGAGCAGTAGTACTGAAAATTTAATTTTGTTTTAGATTCTAATACAAAAGTCCTATTCCAGGGCAGAGTAAGGAGAATGTAATGGAGGAAAGAGAGGTGTTGAGTCTTGACCACATTTTAAAACATCCTCAGGGAGGGGAATGAGAGCAATGGAATGGTAGCTGGTGGCTTAAAGGCATGAGGGGAGCAGGGTCAGGATCTTAGTTTGGTTGGGTGGTATTGGAAAGACAACTATGGAGAGAATAATGGGTTTGGTGGTAAAGTTTTAGAGTAGATAGTTAAAAATAAAATTGAGGATGTTAGGTTGTAAATATTTAACAGCATTTTTGCCTGTAATACAGGAAGGAAATAAAGGTAAGTATGGAGAAGTTTTGTCAGGGAGAAAAGTGAGTCTATATTGGAGTAAGTTTGGAAATTAAGACATTGAGAATGAGTGTAAACAGTGAGGCTGATACTTCTTCATTCAGTTATGGGATAGAAAATAGTTGAAAATAAATCTTCCTTCAACAACAAATAGAAAAGCCATCTCCCTCTCACCTACCAAACTACTTGAAGGTATTTGAGAATCAACAAGAGGATGAATTTCTAGAAGAAAATGCAAGCTTAGAGAAACAAGACCAGTATTTGAAACTGTTTTTCTCTAGCAGTTCTCTGTTAAGTTTTGGAAGATCATCTGAAAAACTGAACAATGCATTTGATAGGGTTAGAGGGACAGTGAATAGAACTCAGGACCTTGTAACATGGGGTGCATGGGGGCCTCCAGTTTGGAACTAGAACCCTGAAGGGCCACATTTAAAAGCAGGGGTGAAGCTGATGTAGATAGAACCTCACAGGGACTGTAGCTCTACTTTAAACATGTTTATAGTTTGTTGTTTTTATCTCTGGTACTTGGCAGAAGTAAATATAAATTCTATCTAGAAGATAAAAACATGATCCTAGTCCTCAGATTGTTACTGGAGGAATCATGCAAGCATATTGATACTATAATTTAAAAAAATTTTTTTTCAGGAAAAACATGATTAAGTAGAAACAACCAAATATAGTAGATCCATAGAAGCTGTTGATATTGGAGTTTTCAGGAACAGACTTAAATATAGCTATACTTGTTCAAAGAGATAAAAAACAAGGTTCTACATTTTCAGAAGAGAAATACAGACTTGAAAAAAATGAAATAAAAATTCTAGTCTAGAAAATAACTGATATTAGGAAGTGAACACATGGTATAACAGAAGATGATGTAGAAGTGAAAGGAGAACTAGGGAATTGACAAGATTCAGAGAAAAAATGATTGCAAAAACTGAGGAGATTGGGGAACACAGATACATTGATGAGATCAGAAGTGTGTAATTGAGTCCCAGGCAGGTTTGAGGGAGAATGGGTAGAAGTAGTATTTGTTAAGAGAATGACAGAAAAATTTCTAACCTGATGAAAATTATCAAGCAACAGATTCAAGAAGCCTTCTTATCACCACACAGGAGAAAAAGCAACCCATACTCGTATACTGTGGTACATCTACAGAAAACCAAGGATAAAGAGAAAAATCTATAAAGCCACCAGGGAAGAGGAAAAGTGTACTTTCAGAGAATTAACAATTAGACTAATGACTGACTTCTCATCAGAAACAGTGGAGGCCATAAGACAATGGAATGACAACTTCACAGTACTAAGAGAATATAATACACAGTCTAGAATTCTAAAACCTGAAAAAATATCCTATGAGAATAAAAATGAAATACAATTGTTTCACACATTGCAGTTTTTCAGTTACAATGAAGTAACAACTTTTTAAAAAGCTCAAAAGACATGACTATTGAATTAGTGACAGTGTTCCAGGCATGAAGTTCTTATTCTTCTTAAAATAAACTTAACTTCTTCTGACAGTGAAGCTGCCAGTTTTCACAGCTTGCCCCACACTAATAAGACTTCCAACCTAAGGAATTGGGAGTGGGTGTGGTGTGGGAGGAGACCCAACCTAAAGTACCACACACTTCCTCTCTTTACCAATATTCAGTAAATTTTCCCAAATAAACTATTCCATTTCTTTTGTATTTTCAATCAGTATCCTGATCTTTAAATGTTTCTGACAGTTTTGTTTTGTTTTATTATTGTTTTTGTTTTGGTGATAATATTTGTGAAATATTTTGTTCACTCATTCTGGACATTCCTCTGCCTCTTCCCTTTTCCTCTCTCTCACTGTATCCCTTTGTCTCTCACTTTTAATCATGTAAATATTCAAACTTATTTCAGTATATGTTCTGAAATAGGGATGTATTAGCTCTTACTTAATTTGTTTGGCAGTTAATATTTGTTGAATAACCAATAAGTTTTTCACTGATTTGTAATCTCTGTTTTCCTAATTTCAGTAAGATTTGTTTTTCTTCTCTTCCTCTTTTTTCCCCTTTTATTCTGTCAGTTAAACCTTCTCTCACTTTTTTTTTTTGCTTCTTTTGCTTTCCTTGGCTTCTTAGATTCAGAGTAGACCCAGTCTATCTCATTAAACCTGTCTTTTGACTTTTCTCCTTAGTTTCCCTCACTGCCAAGGTCCCTAAGTTTCTTCTTGTCTTGCTACACCACAGAGCTGATACTCAGCTAAGGCAATGAATAGGAACAAATATTCTAGGAGGCTCTCACTCTTGGGTCCTGCCAGTGTGGCACTAGAACTTGTGGGACTTTGGTCTTTTAGGTTTTGACCCCAGGGGTGTGGTTTGCCCTTGTCATCCTGGCCCTGGTGCTTATAAGTCCCGTAGTGTGCATTTGTTGGAACCTGACTTCTGTTCCAGATGAGCTGCATTTATTTAGAATTTTGAACCTACCTGCACTATGCTCAGGACACTTGTTTTCTTCACATTTACTTTCTCAAGTCTAGCACCTTCCCCATTCATTGCCATATCCATCTTTTTATATCATGTGACACATTGCCTACCACAGCCTGTTTATCCTAACCCCAACCCAGCTCTTTATAATGTCTATATCTATGGTGGGATTCTCTATGAGCAGTTGGGCAGTGTATCAGTGACCCTCATTTGGAAGCTGGTGAGTATTCAAAATTGATTTGTTCTTTCAGTGTATCAGAAGAGGAGTGCCTAGGATTTCTCTGGGGTTAGCAGGCCTTTACAGCTCTCTTATAGGGAAGGGAAGATTGTCTGTTTGATCATTTTCTTAGTATCTGTCCATGTAATGAGTGGCTGTGGAACATTATTTCTATACTAAATATTGCAGGAGTCACGGGAGTTACAAAGATGAACCTGCTGCAACTTTCCCTTGTCTTTCTGAGATAGAGACAAGTGAGGTCTAAATCATAAGCTGGGATACCTGCAGTGGAGGAAAGATACTGATGCCATTGACCTAGGAAGAGTTGAGTGAAGATCTCTTAATCCTCATTTTATACAACTGGCATTCACTCCTGAATTTTTAATTCCTACCCTCATCATCATTGATATAAATAGTACTCTGTTTTCAATTTTGGTTCTTGATTTTGGATTGTTGACAGTTTGTAATTTTGTTTCTTGCTTTTGGATTGTTGATAATTTTTTCCCAACCTTTTGCTGCACCCAGGAATGTCATTATTTTTATTCTTAGTCAGTAGTGAGATCAAACCCTGATCATAGATGTGTTCTCCTTTGGAAGTTCTCTTCCCCTTGTCTTATGATAACTTCACTCTGTTGATTTTTTTCTTTGCCTGTATATTAGTTTCTTTCTTGTATTCTGTACTTCTAACTCTTGAATTCCTGAATGTTGCACCAACTCCAGTTTTGTTGAAATAAGAATGCCCAAGACTTCTCCAGGGTCAGTAGATCCACACAACTAGGTATGCAGAAGGGAATGTTGCTAAATTGTCCTTTTTCCTAGGCCCTCCTCTGTTGAACCCTATACCCTCACGGCAATTTCATCTGTTCTTGAACACTCTGAGTATCTGTATACAAATAACAGGTTAATTTCTGTCAGTTATGTGCCACTGTCCAAGTATTTGGGGGATTACTCCATGTGGAAGTAAGCATTGCTCTATATAGATTATCTACTTCCCCAATGCACTGATGTTTCTATCTCCTGACCTCCTAGTTGGAAACCTACCCAGTTGCCATGTACTGGCATCCTCTGTAACTTCCTGGTTTCCAGATGTGCCAGCCCATGCTGTGGGGTACCAACCAAGGTACTTCTTTTCAGAGTCTGTTTGCATAACTCCATGGCAGCCCTCCTTTCCTTTTCCCATATCTTTTATTCTTTCCTAAGTTGCAGCTGTTCTTCTTTCTCAATTCTCTTGGAATCCAAGTCCTGCAACAGGTTGATTTTTTTCTTCCTGAAACAACTCTAATCTGTTCTTCTCTTCTGCTTATTTGTGCTTCAGAAATTCCCCAGTGCATTTGAAAACTGAGCTGCTTTCCAGACCTCCAACTGGACACTTCCTCCTTTCATATAGGTGGGACTCTAGCCTAGCAATTCATTCTTATTAGGGAATTCATGTAAGAAGCTACTTGTGATTTCTGTCCCTATCTCTCTCTCTCTCTTTTTTTTTTTCATTTTGCCAAGAGTAGGCATTTCTCAAACTCAGTTCTCCCTTGAATTCTTTTGTCAAAACTTTTTAGATTCCATGACCAGGAGATATTCTTTCCCTCCCTTTATGTGTATATTGTCCATACTTAAATAATTATGGTACTGTATTTTAATTTCAGTATGATTTTAAAAGCTTGATGACCTCTAAAATGTGGCATGTATACCCAATGGAGTTTTATTCAGTCATACAGACAAGTGCGCTTATATCATTAACTGGAAATGGATGGAATGTGAGAACATTATTTTTTTAAATTTATTTTTATTGTAAACAAATGGGATACATGTTGTTTCTGTTTGTACATGGAGTAACAGCATACCATTTGTGTAATCATACATTTACGTAGGGTAATGATGTTTCATTCATTCTGTTTTCTTTTCCTTTGCCCCCACGACTCTGACCCCTCTTTTCCCTCTATAGAGACACTCCTTCCTCCATTCTTGCCACGCAAACCCCCATTATGTGTCATCATCCACTTATCAGTGAGATCATTCACCCTTTGGTTTTCTGAGATTGGTTTATCTCACTTAGCATGATATTCTCCAATTTCATCCATTTGCCTGCAAATGCCATAATTTTATCATTTTTTTTATGGCTGAGTAATATTTCATTGTATATATATACCACAGTTTCTTTATCCATTCATCAATTGAAGGACTTCTAGGTTGGTTCCACAATCTGGCTATTGTGAACTGAGCAGCTATGAACATTGATGTGGCTGTATCTCTGTAATATGCTGATTTTAAGTCCTTTGGGTATAGGTCGAGGAGTGGGATAGCTGGGTCAAATGGTGTTTCCATTCCAAGTTTTCTAAGGAATCTCCACACTGCTTTCCAGAGTGGCTGCACTAATTTGCAGCCCAACCAGCAATGTATGAGTGTACCTTTTTCCCCACATCCTCTCCAACACCTTTTGTTGCATGTATTCTTGATAATCGCCATTCTATTTGGAGTGACATGGAATCTTAGTGTAGTTTTGATTTGCATTTCTCTTATTACAAAAGATGGTGAGCATTTTTTCATATGTTTGTTGATTGCTTGTAGGTCTTCTTCTGTGAAGTGTCTGTTCATATCCTTAGCCCTTTTGTTGATTGGTTTATTTGTATTCTTGGTGTAGAGTTTTTTGAGTTCCTTATATATTCTGGAAATTAGTGCTCTATCTGAAGTATGATTGGCAAAGATATTCTCCCACTCTGTAGACTCTCTCATCGTATTGCTGATAGTTTCCTTTGCTGAGAGAAAGCTATTTAGTTTGCATCTATCCCAGTAATTGATTCTTGCTTTTATTTCGTGTGCTATAGGAGTCCTGTTAAGGACGTCTGATCCTAAGCCAACTAGGTGAAGATTTGGAACAACTTTTTCTTCTATAAGATGCAGAGTCTCTGGTCCAATTTCAAGGTCCTTGATACATTTTGAGATGAGTTTTGTGCAGGGTGAGAGATAGGGGTTTAGTTTTATTCTGTTGCATATGGATTTCCAATTCTCCCAGCACCATTTGTTGAAGAGGCTATCTTTTCTCCATTGCATATTTTTGGCCCCTTTGTCTAGTATGAGAAAATTGTATTTATTTGGGTTTGTGTCCATGTCCTCTATTCTGTACCTTTGATCTACCTGTCTATTTTGGTGCCAATACCATGCTGTTTTTGTTACTATTGCTTTGTAGTATAGTTGAAGTTCTGGTATTGTGATACCCCCTGTTTCATTCTTCCTGCTAAGGATTGCTTTAGCTATTCTGGGTTTTTTATTCTTCCAGATGAATTTCATGACTGCTTGCTCTATTTCTGTAAGGTTCGTCATTGGGATTTTAATTGGAATTGCATTGAATCTGTATAGCACTTTTGGTAGTATGGCCATTTTGACAATATTAATTCTGTCTATCCAAGAACATGGGAGATCTTTCCATCTTCTAAAGTCTTCCTTAATTTCTTTCTTCATTGTTTTGTAGTTTTCATTGTAGAGATCTTTTACCTCTTTGGTTAGATTGATGCCCAAGTATGCTATTTTTTTTGTGGCTATTGCAAATGGAATTGTTTTCCTCATTTCCCTTTCAGCTGTTTCATCGCTTGCATATAAAAATGCTTTAGATTTATGCATGTTGATTTTATAGCCTGCTATTTTGCTGAAATCATTGAAGAGGTCTAGAAGTTTTCTGTCGGAGGTTTTTGGGTCCTCGAAATATAGAATCATGTCATCTGCAAATAGTGACAGCTTAAGTGCCTCTTTTCTTATTTGTATTCCTTTAATTTCTTTACTTTGCCTAATTGCTCTGACTAGAGTTTCGAGGACAATGTTGAATAGAAGTGGTGAAAGAGGACATCCCTGTCTTGTTCCCATTTTTAAAGGGAATGGTTTCAGTTTTTCTCCACTAAGAATGATGTTGGCCATGGGTTTAGCAGAAATAGCCTTTACAATGTTCAGATATGCTCCTACTATCCCTATTTTTTCTAGTGTTTTGAGCATGAAGGGGTGTTGTATTTTTTTTATTGTAAACAAATGGGATACATGTTGTTTCTCTGTTAGTACATGTGTAAAGGCATACCATTTGTGTAATCATAAATTTACATAGGGTAATGTTGTTTGATTCATTCTGTTATTTTTCCTTTCCCCCCCATCCCACCCCTCTATTCCTTCTATACATTCCTTCCTTCCTCCATTCTTGCCCCCCTCCCTAACCCTAACTCTAACCCTAACACTAACCCCTCCCACACCCCATTATGTGTCATCATCCACTTATTAGCGATATCATTCATCCTTCGGTTTTTTGAGATTGACTTATATTACTTAGCATGATATTCTCCAATTTCATCCATTTGCCTGCAAATGCCATAATTTTATCATTTTTTATGGCTGAGTAATATTCCATCGTATATATGTACCACAGTTTCTTTATCCATTCATCAATTGAAGGACTTCTAGGTTGGTTCCACAATCTGGCTATTGTGAACTGAGCAGCTATGAACATTGATGTGGCTGTATCTCTGTAATATGCTGATTTTAAGTCCTTTGGGTATAGGTCAGGGAGTGGAATAGCTGGGTCAAATGGTGGTTCCATTCCAAATTTTATAAGGAGTCTCCTCACTGCTTTCCAGAGTGGCTGCACTAATTTGCAGCCCCACCAGCAATGTATGAGTGTACCTTTTTCCCCACATCCTCTCCAACACCTATTGTTGCTTGTATTCTTGATAATCACCATTCTATTTGGAGTGACATGGAATCTTAGTGTAGTTTTGATTTGCATTTCTCTTATTACAAAAGATGGTGAGCATTTTTTCATATGTTTGTTGATTGCTTGTAGGTCTTCTTCTGTGAAGTGTCTGTTCATATCCTTAGCCCTTTTGTTGATTGGTTTATTTGTATTCTTGGTGTAGAGTTTTTTGAGTTCCTTATATATTCTGGAAATTAGTGCTCTATCTGAAGTATGATTGGCAAAGATATTCTCCCACTCTGTAGACTCTCTCATCGTATTGCTGATAGTTTCCTTTGCTGAGAGAAAGCTATTTAGTTTGCATCTATCCCAGTAATTGATTCTTGCTTTTATTTCGTGTGCTATAGGAGTCCTGTTAAGGACGTCTGATCCTAAGCCAACTAGGTGAAGATTTGGAACAACTTTTTCTTCTATAAGATGCAGAGTCTCTGGTCCAATTTCAAGGTCCTTGATACATTTTGAGATGAGTTTTGTGCAGGGTGAGAGATAGGGGTTTAGTTTTCATTCTGTTGCATATGGATTTCCAATTCTCCCAGCACCATTTGTTGAAGAGGCTATCTTTTCTCCATTGCATATTTTTGGCCCCTTTGTCTAGTATGAGAAAATTGTATTAATTTGGGTTCACATCTGTGTCCTCTATTCTGTACCATTGATCTACCTTTCTATTTTGGTACCAATACCATGCTGTTTTTGTTACTATTGCTTTGTAGTATAGTTGAAGTTCTGGTATTGCGATACCCCATGCTTCACTCTTCCTGCTAAGGATTGCTTTAGCTATTCTGGGTTTTTTATTCTTCCAGATGAATTTCATGACTTGCTTGCTCTATTTCTGTAAGGTACATCATTGGGATTTTAATTGGAATTGCATTGAATCTGTATAGCACTTTTGGTAGTATGGCCATTTTGACAATATTAATTCTGTCTATCCAAGAACATGGGAGATCTTTCCATCTTCTATGGTTTTCTTTAATTTCTTTCTTTAGTGTTCTGTAGTTCTCATTGTAGAGGTCTTTCACCTCTTTTGTGAGATTGATTCCCAAGTATTTTATTTTTTTCAATGATATTGTGAATGGGGTAGTTTTCTTAATTTCTCTTTCTGACGTTTCATCACTTATGTATGAAAATGCCTTAGATTTATGTGCATTGATCTTATATCCTGCTACTTTACTGAATTCACTTATGAGATCTGAAATTTTTCTGGTGGAATTTCCTGGTTCCTCTAAGTATATAATCATATCATCAGCAAATAGGGATTGTTTGAGTTCTTCTTTTCCTATTCATATCCCTTTAATTTCTTTGGTCTGTCTAATTACTCTGGCTAGAATTTCAAGGACAATATAGAAAAGAAGTGGTGAAAGAGGGCTTCCCTGCCTTGTTCCAGTTTTTAGGGGTAATGCTTTCAATTTTTCACCATTTAAAATGATATTAGCCATGGGCTTAGCATAGATGGCCTTTACAATGTTAAGGAATATTCCCACTATCCCTATTTTTTTTAGTGTATTGAGCATGAAGCGGTGCTGTATTTTATCAAATGCTTTTTCTGCATCTATTGAAATAATCATGTGATTCTTGACTTTAATCTATTGATATGGTGAATTACATTTATTGATTTCCTCATGGGGAACCAACCTTGTATCCCTGGGATGAAACCCATTTGACCATAGTGCACTGTCTTTTTAATATGTTTTTGTATGCGATTTGTTAAAATTTTGTTGAGAATTTTTGTATCGATGTTCCTTAAGGATATTGATCTGAAATTCTCTTTCCTCGATGTGTCTCTGTCTGGTTTAGGTATCAGGGTAATATTGGCTTCATAGAATGAGTTTGGGAGGGTTCCCTCCTCTTCTATTTTATGGAATACTTTGAGAAGTATTGGAATGAACTCTTCTTTAAAGGTTTTGTAGAACTCGGCTGAGAACCCATCTGGTCCTGGACTTTTTTTGTTGGTAGGCTTTTGATGCCTTCTTCTATTTCATTACTTGAAATTGGTCTATTTAAATTGTGTATGTCCTCCTCGTTCAGTTTAGGCAATTCATATGTCTCTAGAAACCTGTTGATGTCTTCACAATTTTCTATTTTGTTGGAGTATTTATTTATTTTTTGACACAACTTGGTTCTTCCTTTATTTGACAGTTCCTTTAGGATAATTCCTCCCTTTGATGGTTTGCTTCTTTGTTTTTTATCTCTTCCTCCTGGAATATTTTGCTAAGAATGTTCTGTAATGTTGGCTTTCTTTTTGTAAATTGTTTTAGCTTTTGTTTATCATGGAATGATTTTATTTCATCCTCAAATTTGAAGGTAAGTTTTGCTGGGTATAAGATTCTTGGTTGGCATCCATTTTCTTTCAGAGCTTGAAAAATCTTGTTCTAGGCCCTTCTAGCTTTTAGGGTCTGGGTTGAAAAATCTGCTGATATCCATATTGGTTTCCCCCTGAATGTAATTTGGTTCTTTTCTCTCACAGCCTTTAAAATTCTGTCTTTATTTTGTATGTTAGGTATTTTCATTATAATGTGCCTTGGTGTGGGTCTGTTGTAATTTTGCGTATTTGGCGTCCTATAATCCTCTTGAACTTGATTTTCCATTTCATTCTTCATATTTGGGAAATTTTTTGATATTACTTCATTGAATAGTTTGTTCATTCCTTTGGTTTCTTTCTCTAAGCCTTCCTCAATCCCAAGAATTCTCAAATTTGGCCTTTTCATGATATCCCATATTTCTTGGAGATTCTATTCATGATTTCTTACCATCTTCTCTGTTTGTTCAACTTTGTTTTCAAGGTTAAATATTTTGTCTTCAATATCTGAGGTTCTGTCTTCCAGGTGTTCTATCCTATTGGTTATATTTTCTATGGAGTTCTTAATATGGTTTATTGTTTCCTTCATTTCAAGGATTTCTGTTTGTTTTTTTACAATATTTCTAACTCTTTTTTGAAATGATCTTTTGCTTCCTGTATTTGCTCTTTTAACTGTCGATTGGTGCTATCATTCAATGCCTGCTTTTGCTCTTTCATCTCTTCATTCAATGCCTGCATTTGCTCTTACATCTCATCGTTTACTTCCCTGATCATTTTAATTATGTACATTCTGAACTCCCTTTCTGTCATTTCATCTGCCATGCTGTCATTGGATTTTATTGATGTAACATGTAGATTTGTTTAGGGCATTTTCTTCCCTTGTTTTCTCATATTGTTCAGGAATCAGTGGGTCATTATTATATTGTAGATTTCCTCTATTGACTTATAATGTCCCTGAAGATTGCGAGTATATCCCCTCTTATCCTTCAGTAGCCTGATGTCTTGGAGGACGTTGATATTGCGGTGCTCCACAAGGAAGCTGTCTCTCTATGGTTGGTGACCCTCAGTTGGGTTATATTCCCTGATAGTGGGCAGAGGTACCTCCACTTGTTGACCAATGGTCATCCAAAGGGGAACTAGGCTGCAGGCTGAGGCAAGGCCTGTTTGGGCCTGTGTCTCTGGTTTTACCGTCCTTGTGGGAAAACCTCTCCCGGTAGGGAAGACTCACCCGTTGGGGAGGTCTCGCTGATGAGTTCCCCTCCTAGAGGTTCCCTCAATCTACAACTACTACCTGGGCTGGGCTGTCTTCCTCTGCAATGTTCCCAGGGACCCGGACCAACCTCCTGGGCCTGGGAGCCTCACCCTTTGCAGACTAGTCTCCTTAGTCTACCTCTCCTCAGAGAATCTGCTCGCAGTCATGGAAACTTCGCTTCGCCGCTAGACGTGTCTCTGTGCAGCTCTTCCACCAAGAAGCCACCTAGGTCCTGGAACCTTGCTCTGCACCTAATCACCTGGCTATGCGGCCCCTCCTCTGAGCCCCCACCTGGAGCCCCGTACAATAGCTCCAAGACCCAGAGACCTGCCACACATCTCTTCCTCCAGAGAGCCACCCGGTGTTCCGACACAGTCACTAGGAGTCCAAGCAAATCACTTCACATCTCCTCCTCCCGCCAACCGCCCGTAGCCCTAGGCAGTCACTCCGAGTCCAAGTGACCCGCCCTGTTCCTCCTCCTCCTCGGGGTAGCCCCCCCGGGTGTTCAGAAGCGGTCGCTTGAAAAACAAGCGACACAACATGCTCCTCCTCCAGGCAGGCCACCAGTGTTCAGGAGCGGTCGCTTTGAGTCCAAACAACTCACCACTCGCCTCCTCCTCTGGCAACCGCCTGTATCTCTGATGCAGTCACTCCTAGATCAAGCGACCCACCACATTCCTCCTCTTCCTCCAGGCAGCCCTCCGGTGTTCAGAAGCAGTCATTCTGAGTCTAAACAGCTCACCACGCAGCTCTTCCTCTGGCAAACACCTGTAGCTCTGATGCAGTCACTCCTAGACCAAGCGACCTGCCGCGCTTCTCCTCTTCCTCCGGGCAACCCCCCGGTGTTCAGAAGCGATCGCTTTGAGTCCAAACAGCTCACCATGCAGCTCCTCCTCAGGCAGCCACCCGGAGCCCCAGTGGTTGCTCCGAGACCAAGCGCTGTGCTGAGCAGCCACTTTTACGATGTTCCCAGTGGTCCGTGTTTACCACTCCACTGGGGGGAGGGGTGTCTCGCCGGGCAACTCTACTTCACAATGTTCCTTGCATTCCGGGGCTACCGACCCATCTGGGATGCCTCCCCAACAGGAGAGACTCACCCGGCGGCTTTGAGTTGGTCCCAAGTCTCTCACTATCTCCTCTTTTGAATCCTGCATCCTGGAGTAACATGAAATGCAGCCGCCCTCTAGTCCGCAGTCTTGAAAAATGGGTGTTGTATTTTGTTGAATGCTTTTTCTGCGTCAATTGAAATAACCATATGATTCTTATCCTTAAGTCTATTGACATGATGGATTATGTTTATTGATTTACAAATGTTGAACCATCCTTGCATTCCAGGAATGAACCCCACTTGATTGTGGCGCAAAATTTTCTTAATATGTTTTTGGATACAATTTGCCAATATTTTATTAAGGATCTTTACATCCATATTCATCAATGATATTGGTCTAAAATTTTCTCTCCTTGATATGCCTTTTCCTGGTTTGGGTATGAGGATGATATTAGCTTCATAGAATGAGTTCGGTAGGGTACCCTCCTTTTCTATTTCCTGGAATACTTTGAGAAGTATTGGAATGAGTTCTTCTTTGAAGGTCTTATACAACTTAGCTGAGAATCCATCTGGTCCTGGGCTTTTCTTGGATGGTAGATTTTTATTAGTTTCTTCTATTTCATTGCTTGATATTGATCTGCTTAAATCGTGTATGTCCTCCTGGTTCAGTTTGGGAGGAGCATATGTCTCTAGAAATTTGTCAATGTCTTCGGTAGTTTCTATTTTGTTGGAATACAGATTTTCAAAGTGTCTTCTCATTATGTTCTCTATCTCTGTGGTGTCTGTCTTGATATTCCCTTATGCATCATGTATTTTAGTAATTTGAGTCTTCTCTCTCCTTCTTTTTGTTAGTGTGGCTAAGGGTTTGTATATTTTGTTTACTTTCTCAAAGAATCAACTTTTTGTTTTGTCAATTTTTTGAATAGTTTCTTTATTTCAATTTCATTGATTTCAGCTCTGATTTTAATTACTTCCTGTCTTCTACTACTTTTGCTGTTATTCTGTTCTTTTTCTAGGGCTTTGAGATGTAATGTTAGGTCATTTAGTTGTTGACATTTCATTCTTTTCTGGAATGCGCTCCATGCAATGAATTTTCCTCTTAGTACTGCTTTCATGGTGTCCCAGAGATTTTGATATGTTGTATCATCCTTCTTATTGACTTCTAAGAATTTTTTAATCTCCTCTCTGATGTTTTTTGTTATCCATGTTTCATTCAATAGCATATTATTTAGTCTCCAAGTGTTGGGATAACTTCCCTTTTTTATTTTGTCATTGATTTCTACTCTCAGTCCATTATGATCTGATAGAACACAAGGCAGTATCTCTATTTTTTTGCATTTCCTAAGGGCTGCTTTGTGCCATAACACATGGTCTATTTTTGAGAAGGTTCCATGTGCTGCTGAGAAGAAAGTGTATCCACTCGTTGATGGATGGAATATTCTATATATGTCTATTAAGTCTAGAATATTGTTTATGTTATTGAGTTCTATGGTTTCTTTGGTCGGATTTTGTTTGGAAGATCTATCTAGTGGTGACAGCGGTGCGTTAAAGTCACCCAGAATTATTGTGTTGTGGTCTATGAGATTCTTGAAATTGAGAAGGATTTGTTTGATGTGTAGGGATGCACCATTTTTGGGGGCATAAATATTTACTATCGTTACGTCTTCCTGATTTATGGTTCCCTTAAGCAGTATGAAATGTCCTTCTTTATCCCTTCTGACTAACTTTGGCTTGAAGTCCACTTTATCTGATATAATGATGGAAACCCCCACTTTTTTCTGAGTCCATGTGCATTGTAGGTTTTTTCCCATCCTTTCACCTTTAGTCTGTGGATGTCTTTTTCTATGAGATGAAGCATATTGTTGGGTCTTTCTTTTTAATCCATTCTGCCAGTCTATGTCTTTTGATTGATGAGTTTAGGCCATTAACGTTCAGGGTTATTATTGAGAAATCATTTGTATTCCCAGTCATTTGGCTTATTTTTGGTTTTTAAGTTGGCTTGGTTTCTCCTTTGAGTGGTTTTTCTCTAAGGTAGTTTCTCCCTTTACTGAACTCCATTGTTGTTTTTCATTTCCTCCTCATGGAATATTTTGTTGAGAACATTCTGTAGTGCAAGCTTTCTATTTGTAAATTCTTTTAACTTTTGTTTATCATGGAAGGATTTTATTTGATCTTCAAATCTGAAGGTTAGCTTTGCTGGGTATAGGATTCTTGGTTGGCAACCATGTTCTTTCAGAGCTTGAAATATGTTGTTCCAGGCCCTTCTAGCTTTTAGAGTCTGGGTTGAGAAGTTAGCTGCTATCCATATTGGTCTCCCCCTATATGTAATCTGATGCTTTTCTCTCTCGGCCTTCAAAATCCTATCTGTATATTGAATGCTAGGCATTTTCATTATAATGTGCCTTGGAGTGGATCTGTTGTGATTCTTTGCATTTGGTGTTCTGTAAGCCTCTTGTATTTGATTTTCCATTTCATCCTTCAGTTTTGGGAAATTTTCTGATATTATTTGATTGAATAGGTCGTTCATTCCTTTGGTTTGTTTCTGTGTGCCTTCCTCAATCCCAATAATTCTTAAATTTGGACTTTTCATTATATCCCATAATTCTTGGAGATTCTGTTCATGATTTCTTACCATCTTCACTGGGCGACTTCATTTTCAAGAATAAGTATTTTGTCTTCATTGTCTGAGGTTCTGTCTTTCAAGTGGTCTAGTCTGTTGGTGATGCTTTCCATTGAATTTTTTATTTTGTTAATTGTCTCCATCATTTCAAGGATTTCTTTGGTTTTTTTTTTTTTTTTTGAGAATCTCTATCTCTTTGTTGAAATGATCTTTTGCTTCCTGCTGGTGCTCTTTCAGCTTATTGGTATTATCATTCATTGCCTGCATTTGCTCTCTTATCTAATTTTTCCTTCGAGAATCATCTTAATCATGTATAATCTGAAGTCCTTTTCTGATATTTCTTCTAACATACTGTCATTGGATTCTATTACTATAGAATCTAGATTTGTTTGGATCATTTTCTTCCCTTGTTTTTTCATGTTGTTCATGTATCTTCCCCTCTAGTAGTGCAGATCTGGGGTATTGCAGATTTCCCCCTATAAGCTTATAGTGGCCCTATAGGTTTCCAAAACCCTTTCTTTAAGGGGAGATCAATATTAGCAGTGCCCAATTCAGACACTATATAGTCCTAGACCAAATAGCCCCTATGGGGACAATAACAAAATTGTCATAATAAACAAAATGTGTTCAAATATTATCTTCAGTAAAACAAACAGTTTGCAATAAGGCCTGAAGTTTCTAATGGAGGACAAAGAGGATGCAGAGGGATGTAGAATGTGGCTTTTAATGGGAATAAGAAAAGAATATACAGAAGTTCTAGAAAATAGAAAGGGTGAGAGTGTAATCAAAAGAAATTGGATGTTAGCGTACAAAAAAGGGAGAAAGAGACTCTGAGGGAACAGGTAAACAAAAGGAAATGAGGGCAAGGAAAGTAAAGAATTAAAAACTTAAATTTTTTAAAAAGGAGAAAAAAGAAAATCTACTGTATAACAGTCATATACTAATGAAACCTCCCAGTGTTTAGTAGCCTCATGCATGAGAGGTACCTGACAATGAGCTTCAAGCCTCCAGCAGGCGTCACAGGATGGAATTTGCCCCACCCAAAGATCGGAGCTCGGGCTTCCAGAATTATCCAAGATGGCTGCTCTGGCTTCGAAATATGTTGGCAAATGGGGAGCTGCTGTTCAGGGGTGGACATGGTCAGCTGGAGGTCCTGGAGATGAAATTCAGTTGGTCTGGCAGGGGACCTGGAGGTCCAGTGTGTTTGGTGCAGTTGTGGAATACTGAGACTGGTGCAATCAGTTGGTCTGGGGTCCCAGTGATAGGGCGCAGTCATTTGGTCTGGGGATCCTGGCAGCAGGGAGCAGTCAGTCAGTCAGGGAGGGCCCCAGAGGCAGGGAGTGATCAGTTGGGCTGAGAGATCCTGGAGACAGGGCTCTGTCAGTCTGGCCAGGGGTCCTATGGGGCATGGCTGTTGTCTCAAAATGGTGGCAGCCACAAGTAATCAAACCTGCAGGTACTGTAAAAGTGAACTACCAGGCAGCAGCAGGCAGCTGGTGCTCCACTCTTGGTTGGTGATCAGTTTGCTGACTGTTGTCAGATGATCAGGAGGTGAACCTTGAGCGTTGGCTGATGGATAAGAGTAAGGCAGGCAATGGACAGATGAGAGGGAGGCAAATGGTGGATGATAGACGCCTGACAGTGCACAATTTGCTCTCTAAAAAGGTTTCAATATGCTGGCAGACTGCAGGTCATCACAGCAGACAAATGGGTAAACTCCAGGGGATCAATAAGCAGCAAAAACTGCCTCGCCGAGAAACAGATATCCTCTGCTTGAAACCGGCATTCCGGAGCTACAAGGAATTCAACCTCCCTCTAGGCTTCCATCTTGAATCTCCCCCCTGTCTATTTCTTCATTGAAAACACACAACATAAAAAGGCTCTCAACCTTTCCAAAAGGTATTTTAATGCAGGTAGATTCTTTTTTGAGGCTTCAATAGCTTATGGTGGTCATCAGTTGTGTCAGGTACTTTCTATATTCATTCAACAAATATTTATTGAGCATCTACTATGTGCTCCCATCTCTACTCCCCTGTGCTAGGCACTGGTAACACACCAGTGAACTAACAAACCTCCTTATGGTTTCATGACCTGCTATATGGCCAGCATGCTGAAACAGTGGGCTCACCCATCCCGGTCTCAACTTTCAAGGATCCATCTTGGGCCCCTGTATTTCTCAATGTATTAACCAAAATCAGAAATGCTTGTTATGGGCAAACAAGCTCTTTGGTCACTACACAGCCAGGAAACAGAGGAGGAGTGAGCAGGGACATCTAAAACCCCTAAATCCATTCAGTGGCATACCATTCAATAAGAACAGTTGTGGGGTGAATAGCCCTGCCTGCACCCCAAGACATGGTGAAATCCTGACCCGTAGCACTGGGCCCGTGATCTTATTTGGGGAAAAGGTCTATGCTGCTTTCATCAAGAAAAGGCCACATTGGAGAAGGGTCTGCTCTACTGCAATGTGACAGGTAATCTGGGTAAGACAGACAGATGGGGGCACACAGAAACGCAGGGAGGGTGTCAAGTGGGGACCAAGACAGAGACTGGGAGGGTGCATCTAGAAGCCAAGGAATACCAAAGATGGCCAGTGGCCACTCCACATGGGAAGAATCAAGAAGAGACTTTCCTCTGAGGCTCAGGGAGAGCCTGATCCTGCTGACTTGGTCCTTCTGAACCTTGAGGAAAACAATGTCAGCTGTTTTAATCCACCAGCTGCTGGCACATTACTGCAGCAGCCCTCGAAAACCAACACAAAGCACAAAGCTGGAAAATTTTTATTCCATTTCCAATTTACCCAAAAGAAAAGAGATAAGGCTGAGGGAGAGAGTGGCTGTTGCCCAAGGTCAGCAGGCACAGGTCTGTCTCAGTCCAACCTCATCTCCTCATCCAGGTCTTGGAAGATGACTTTTGGTTTCTTGGCATCTCCTAACCCCATGTCCCTCATTGCTATTATCATTGATTATTTCTGCAGGAAGCAGGGGGACCTGGGAGACTGTTTTCCAGTGCATCCAGGCAGGCTGTTTGCTCTGGCTTTGCATGAAGATGGTCCTGCAGGGCAGCAGGCTGACACAGGTGTGACGTGAGGTGTGAGCACTCTGACAAATGACTCCAGGAACAGCACTGGGCAGGGCCCAGCAGCGAGAACCAGAAAATGACAGCACACCAAGGCCTCTGTAAGGGTCATGCAGTTTCTTAGTGCTGCTGTCCACCCTCCCTGCCAGGGTGCGAGTGAGTCCATGGGTTCCCCTGGCAGGGGGCCTTGGAGGGGTGGAGAAGAGGCAGGGCAAGGAGGTCCTGTGTCTGCCTGAAGTCTCCATGCATCCATATTAGGACCCAGAATGACAGCCTTTGGTGCCTGCTCAAACTCAAAGGTTCATGATTTTTGACATACCCAAATAACATGAAGGAGGACCTGGACCCAACAGAGATTATGGACATAAAGAGCCAAGTCAAGTGGTATCTAAGGCCTGGAGAGAGCAGTTAGGGATGAGACCATGGTTCTGCCTGGTGGGCACAGCTTCTTAGCTACTCCAGAGGGTGGACGCCCTGGGCAAGCTTCCACCAAGGGCCTCCACCATCAGTCATGAGGAGGGCCTTAAGTAACTGAAATGAGGAAGTGCTCACTTCTACCTGTGCTTATAATGTGAGATCAGGGGTGCTGGTCTGATTCAGCAAGACTTTGGAATCCTCAGCAGGCAAAAGAGATCCCCACGTGAGGCTGACCCTGACTCTGGAGTCAGTGTCTGGTAAGATGCAGTCATGGCTCAGTTGCTAATTGAATGAGGGAACAAAGTCAGTTCACTTCTCTTAACCTCAGGCACTTACATGTGAAATGGGATATTAACGAGGGTATGGCTTGAATGTGTCTCTCTAAAGTCTCATGTGTTGGAAATTTTAGTCCTCAAATTAATACAGTAATGGTATTTGGAGGTGGGGGCCTTTGGCAGGTAAATGGTATTAGACAAAATTACCAAGGTGGGGCCCAAACATGGCAATGGTGGCTTTCTAAGTAGAGGAAGAGAGACCTGAGCTTGCATGCTTGTTCAGTCTCCCAGGGGTTGCCCTCCACTATGTTGTGATGCAGCAAGAAGGCCTTCACAAAACCCAGTGTCATCCTCTTAGACTTCCCAGTCTTCAGAACCATGAGCTAAATCATCCTCCATTCATTATAAATTACCTGGTCTTAGATATTTTATTACAGCAACAGAAAATGGACTTGGACAAAGACTTTCCATGAAAGGTTTGTGATGTGTCATCACAAACTTTCCTGTGGACCCTCAGGTCAGAATGGGGGGTATAAAACCTGTCCATAACCACACAGCTTCATCACCCTCTGTGAGACAACTCCAGGTCCATGTTTCCTAAGACTCCCACTGGGACTGCATCTCAGCTGTCCCCAGTGGGATGCTGGTGACACAGGGCAAGAGCCAGGCCTTGGCCTGCTACCTTCCATTCTCATGTCCTCTGCCCACACATCTTGGAATCTCCTGCCAAATTATCCATGCAGACTCAAATCTCACTCAGGGTCTCTCCTGGGGTCTCTGAGCTGAGCTCTGCCTCATGGAGTTACTGCAAGGGTTAAAAGAACAAAGAGAAAATTCTTGGTGGAGAGTCTGCCAAAGCTCTTCAGGTTGGAGTGAGGATTCAATAAGCCACCCCAAGACACAGAGAAGCACTTTAGCCTGGCCCTGGGCCCCAAGGGCTTACACCATGCTCACGTCATGTCACAGATGTGGAAACTGAGGCCAAAGACTTTATGGACCCCGCCCAAGCTTGCACACAGTAACTGGGAGGTCCAGGGACAAACCCAGGGTGCCCCACCCTCTTTAAAAAGGGACATGGAAACTGAAGTGTGGCTGCTGAACAGAAAGCATCATCACTCAAACAAGCCACCCTCTCCAAGGTCTGCTGAGCATCCAGGAGCCTGAACAAAGACAGCTGGGAACCTCCTGCTCTGCAGATGCAAAACATGTGTCAACAAAGTGAGTTTCCCCATCCTGCCTGCTTACTCTTCCCCCTGATCATCCACCATCTTGAAACAGGGGTTTTATGCACCCTGTACACCAATCACCCCTTCAATTACCTCTGGGAGAACAGAGAAGCCCAGCGGCATCTGATGTCCCACTTGATTTAGGGTAAGTCACACTTAAGAGGGCATCTGAGGTTAAAGAACACAGAATTATGGGCCTGTTTATAAAACAACAGGCTTGAGGTTTTCATTATTCACCTTCTTGAGCAATGGAGCAATATGACTTGCTTGGTCATAAAAGAGATCAAATAGCTTCGTTGCTAATAATTCTTTTCCTGACCCATTTGCTGGCACATTGGGTTTGTAAACAGATTTTAATGGCATCCCTTGGACATAATAACATCATTTCTTTATAGCACCTTGGCCGCCTCACCACTCTTGGCTATAATCAGGTTTAGGTTTAAGTCTCCCTCATTTGTGGGAGCTAACATTTTTTGAGGTTTTAAAAACTGCTTAGGGCCAGGAAACAGGTGTAACTGACCCTTCCAGAACATGCCACTCCTCTGGAGTCTGCAGGAGGCCAAGGTTTTCACACCAAAATGTCCCCAGCATCTAAAACCCTCAAATTCCTGTGCCCTTCCCTGCCCTGGTTTTCCAAGAAACCGCTTCCCATGAAGGTCCTTAGTGACCTTGAAGGTGGCTCCTAAGAGTGTCAGAAACGTCAAATCTGTTCACTCCCGGGCCATCACACAGAAAGACACTGTGAGTTTGGAAGCACTTTTAAAAGGACATCTCCGTGATCACACAGTGGTGTGAGAGAACAAGACAAAGAGCAGAGGGCTCTTTAAGGATGGAAAAATACCCTTTGGGACAGATTTTCCCAAGCACCAGACAATTCTGTGCCACTGCACAATTGAAGCCAGATCTGGGCATCCCCTCCTATGATTATTACAACTATTTTTTAATTTAACTTAATTTGTACACTTTAAATACTTTCCATCAATGGCGGGGGAGGGGTGTCCACAATCCCCCAGACCCAGATATGCTTAGAATTCAGAGTATGGGTAAGGAATCATGTCACTCATCCCCTAAGACTGAGACCCCCAATTGGAGATATGTGGAGTTTTCTAGCACAACCAATACACAGCCACCTGAAGACAGATTTTTTAAAAAGCTCTGAATGATCTAATGTGTGTTTGAGTTAGGTAGGGTTCTCAAATAATTGCATGAAAACAATTCCATTTGCAGAGAATGTTGGATTGTGGAATGTGACTTCCAGGGTCATGAACTTGTACCATGGGGCTGAGGTAGGTGTGATTCCACCCCAGCTGGACATGGGGACAGGCTAAGGAGATGGGCCAGGAAGAAGCACATTCTGACATTCCAGCACCAACTCCGGCTTCTCTCCCAGGAGCAAGGGGAAGGCTTGGAGGAGAGACAAGAAGACAATGCCTCACTCGGGATAGATTTCACAGCTGCCCAATGCCAGGCAGCTGACCCCTGTAGTTACATCCAGAAATCCCAGGGCCAGGAATCCCACATGTGGGGGGGACACCTCTCTCCAAAGAATGTGGGTTTGGACATGGAGCATGGAACCAGCTACACATCACAGCATGAATGCTCACACCAAAAGAGATTTAAACTGTCTGTTTCAATACTCAGCACACCTGTTCTGACAAGGACAAGATGGTGAAGGTTCTAGGATTTTGCAACAATACAGTCTCTGCTGTGATTCCTTAACTCTGACCTTGTGCAAAATCAGCAATATGCTGTGCCTCAACAAATGCATGTGACTGTGTTCCAATAAAACATTATTTACAAAACCAAGCAGTGGGCCCAAGTCCTGCCACTTCAGGCAGGAGGAAACTGACGAGGAGGAGAATGACTTGCCAAAGATGACTAGCAGATGATTTCCTCAGGGTCAAGGGTCACAGGTTTGAAGGGACAGCTGACTCAGTCTGTGACAGAATGTCACCTGCTCAACTGATTGGTTGGAATTTTCCTGTCCCAGGAAAAGGAGGCTCAGAGCCTCCTTATGACTATTGAATAATCAGATCTGCTTAGCAAGAGGTGGGAACCAAAGAGAGTTAGAGGACATTATTTCTCCACTCCTTTCAAGTCAGCAGACACCAGCTGATTTCTGACTTGGTCTCACACCCTACACACACCCAGTTGAAGTTGTAAAAATGTATGGAATACCATTTCTGCCCTTAATAAATACACACTAAGGAGCCACAGGAGTTTGAGGGTTTGGCTCAGGAGCAGAGCCCTTGCCCAGCATGCATGGGGCCCTGGGTTCCCTCCCCAGCACCAGAAAGCAAATGAAAAAGGGAGCACTAAAATAAAGTGCTGCAGGGAGAGACAAAGGTAGTTCTCAAACCTTCTCAAGGGAGGCACCATATTCCGAGTCAAGAGAGGAGCAATGGATAGAGAAGGTAAGGGATAGACCCACAGCCCCATCCCTTCAGGACTTCATGGCCCCACAGCCTCCAGTAGATCCAGCAGCTACCCATCACATGGCCACGTCCCCTGTGGAGGATGATGTCGGATTTCTTCTCCGAATGTCCATCTGCCCCGGACACAGAGGTGGTAGCAATGGGCATGGGATTGGCACTCATCCCAGCCCAGGGAAGTGGCTCCCCCAGAGAGATGGAGGAATAAAGAGCAGGAGACCAGGAAAAAGATGGGGAAAGAGCTTGAGGGGAAGAGAAAAATGGTCCAAGAGAAGAGAAGGAAGAGGGTGGAGGAGAAGAGTGGGATAAGAAAGAGAGGGGAGGCAACAGAAAAGGACAGGGCAGAGGAGGAGAGGGCAGAGCAAACAGAGGGGAGGGGGTCCAGCAGCTGCTTCCACCTTCATTTGCAAAGGACTGACTGAGGAGAGAGTGAGGGGGCCCTGGGCACCTGCTGGCTTCAGAACAGCATTGGGTGGTTCCATCATGTTGTAAAACTCTCTGCCTTCCATGGGGAGGACTGGCCGAAGGAGGTATGGTGAGAATGGTGGACAGGCCTTGCCACCATCTAGAGAGAAAGAGGGAAGGCAGAATGGAGAGGGACAGGGAACACCTGCCCTGGGACAGTGATGGGCTGCAGGAGTGAGGATGAGGTCGGACTGGCACCCATGTCTCCAGACCCAGGAATTTGGTGTCTACTGGGCTGGGACAATGAGAAGCCAAGCAAGACTTCTTGCAGGTGCAGGAGATCCCAGGAGAAGCCTTGGAAGGAGAGGAAGTGAAGAGCAGAGGGCAGGGAGTGGAGCCGCTGGGCCCTGGAGCATGTGCCATCCCCAGCAATTCTGCCAACAGCTTCAGACATGGGGAGGTTGAGCATTTCCAAGGGCACAAGGTCACCACCAACCCAAGCCATCTTATAGCTTCAATGTTGGCAATCCTTTTTCTCTATCAGAAATGTACAAACTAGCTATGCATGGTGGTGCCTACCTGTAATCCCAGCAACTCAGGAAGCTGAGGCAGGAGAATTGCAAGTTGGAGGTCAGCCTCAGCAACTTAGCAATGTCCTAAGCCACTTGGCAAGACACTGTCTCAAAATAAAAAATAAAAAGGTCTGAGGATGTGGCTCAGCAGTTAAGCACCTCCGGGTTCAATCCCCAGTACCAAAGGAAGAAAGAAAGAAAGAAATGCATGAAGGGAAAGATGTATGCACCCTGGCCTTCAATCCAGGGTTCCACCTCCAGTAAACAGTGCAGGCTGAGTCCTGATCATGGATGTGAATGAATCCTGAGTCTCTTTGGACACAGGGTGGTGGACACCTGGATTTTAGTTATAAACTCAGGTCTTGCTGAGGGGTGAGACACAAAATAGCCAATCTGGAAGGATCCTTGTCTTGTCCTTTCCAGATATGAGGAAAGAGTCAGTTTTCAGGCAGCAGGTTACTGCAGGTCTGGCTGACCCTTGGCAAAATCAGCTGTCCTGGAAGGAAAGGAGCCAGCTGAACGCCCACTGCCAATGGATCCCGGGAAGAGCCCATGCAAGGAGAGGCAGGCTCCCTCTCCAAGCAAACCTTGCTTGTGGGGCACCAGGAAGCCTGTTGGGGCTGAAAGGAGGCAGTCCTGAGGGAGGCAGAAGCAGCGCAAGGAACCCCAGGTGGCGAGAGTAACAACAGCTCACCAGGCAACCCCTTTCATCTGGAGATCTCAGGGCTGTTAACCATCACGCAATTAATTTCCTCAACACCCACTGCCCCACCAACCCGTGAGGAAGGAGTCATTATCATCCCTTTCTGAACAAGGACACCAGGCTCAGTCACAAAACAGGTGTAAAGCAGAAGTTCAGTGTGGATGACTGCATTCCTCTGATCTTAATGAAGCCAGGAGAAGAGAGCCTCTTGTAGGAGCCACCATGACTCCGCCCCTAGAAGGGATCCCTCCTCATCCATGTCTATCCATCCAAGCATGTATTCATGCTCCTAGCCATCAGTTCCCCTGCCTTTATTCACTTACCTGCTCATCTGTCCTTCCATTGACTTACCCATCATCTCCATTCATTCACTCATTCACATGACAAGCAGAATTGACACCTGTCATGTGCAGACCATGCAGTGCTGGGTACTAAGACCATGACCATGACTGAGGCTCTGCCCACCTCCTTGCGATCCTCCAAAGCATCCTTTTTCCCCCCACATTATTCCAGGTCTTTGCAGTTTGCAAATATTTGATCTTTTACAGAGTCTTTGAAATATGGGTTTGGTTTTGGTTTGGGTTTGATTTTCTTTTTTCTTTTTTTTTTTTAAGCACTGGGGATGGAACCTTGGGACAAGCCTCTGCCCCTAAGTGAAACTCCTAATCCATAAACTGGGGTCCAGCTTTTCAGAACTGAAGATACTGCTAATGCGTAGTTGGGCCTGGTGGCTTTCCAGAGCGAGGATCTGGAGCTAGGGTTACTGGAGCCTCTGTGTCCTCACAACTTCTTTGCTAAGGTGACCTTCTGGTTTCTGGAAAATCTGCATGAGGCCCTGATTCACCACAGGATTTTGCACACTCTTATCTAGCAGAATATTATCTTACCAATAAAACTTTGATTTGGTAGTAAAATAGTGAGTCTGATGCAGATAATGGAGGGGACTCTCATGAAAATTCAACTCTAGTTAGGCCAGGACAGTGCCCATCTGGTGAAGCTGCTTAGCAATGAGAGGTGAGCCATCCTCTAAAGTTGGAGAGCAAAGGAAGCCATCAGCTGACTGGGCAGTGTGGTTTATTTCTGCTCTAATTTGGGTCAGTGAGGAAGGTCTCTTCTTCTCCAGGAGCCTACTATCTTTTATAGAAGGATATATTTCCCTGGTAAGGAACCCAAGGTGGAGAAATGAGACCAGAATCTTCTGGGTCACTCCAGTGTTGTTGGTTCACTCCTGTCTTGTGTGCCAATGGAAAGCAGGAAGGTTTTCCCAGGGTGAGATTACCACCTAGCCAACTGTGCATCTGAAGATGGTCATGTCAACCTTCACCAGATGGCTTGCTCCTTGGGAATGGAGCCATGTCTGTCTTATTTAGCAAAATCTAGGGGGTCATACAGGTCTACAAAGAAATATAGGTCTGCCAGGTAAAAGTCCCCCACCAAGCTTTGCTGAATGAATGAATCCGTGAATGGTGGTCCTGCATGGAAAATTCTAGATTTTCTGCAAGGAAAGGAAGGAGTCTACAAGTCAATGTGTTGGTCGATTGGCATGAGCCAGACCTCAGAGAACAGCAGGCTCATCCTAAACTATCCAGACTTTCCCTTTCCTTAAGAAAACCACAGAGAGAGGTGGGCCGGGTGGAAGAAGACAAAAGGAAGGTCAGGTTCATTCTGGACTATTCTCTGCTCTCATCAACTCCCTCTTCTAGGAGAGAAATATCCTGCATGAATCTGAGCAGGAGTGAATTCTCTGATTTTCTTGTGTGCAAGCTGGGGATGCCACTCATTCATTCACCCATTAAATATTCATCTCTGTAGCACTTTTTCCAAATTCACTGTAGAAAATCTACCTCCTTTAATATATTTTTCTGTTTCCTTAACAAAGCCCACTTCCTCCTCTTCGTTTAGGTTTTCCATGGGCACAGGACAGTGGCTCAGAAAGAACCCTATGCTTGTGGATCTCGAGACGGGGATTGAGGGACTCATTCAACTCTATTCTTCTCCATACCCTTGTCGGTCTCCTGTTACAAAAATGAACTTGAATGATGCTCTGCTGTGGATGAAGGCTACCTAAGGACAGGAGATTACAGGTGATGTCAGCCAGGAGAAGCATGCGCCCTTGACTAGGTGGTGATGAGAGGCAGCTCCTTTCTCCAACCTTCCTTGTCAAAGGAGGGAAATACACCAGACTAACCCCAATGGAGGGACACTCTGCACAGTACCCACCAACAACTTTTGGAACTGTCAAGGTGTCGGAAACAAGGAGAGTCTGAGAAAACATCACAGATGAGAGAAAGCTAAGGAGCCACCATGACCTGTGTGTCATGTGGCAACCTGGAGGGGAACCTGGAAGAGAAAAGGAACATTTGGGAAAGACTAAGGAAATCTGAGTAATACAGTAAGGCTTTCAGTCAATAATAACATAAAAATATCCATTCATTCACTATGATGAATGCTCTGCATCTGCCTGTTACCTGTTAAAGATAGAGGAAGCTGGGTGTGGGCCCATGGGAAAGCTAGACAAGCTTCATAATTTTTCTGCAAATCTAAAACTAATCTAAAATAAAACATCTATAAAATAGCAGCATGGCGTCAGGCATGGTGATGCACACCTGTAATCCTAGCTACTCAGGTGGCTGAGGCAGGAGGATTGCAAGTTCAAGGCCTGTCTCAGCAACTTAGCAAGGTCATAAGCAGCTTAGTGAGACACTGTCTCAAAATAAAAGGGGCTTAGGATGTGACTCAGGGATTAAGCAACCCTGGGTTCAATCCCCAGTACCAAATAAATAAATAAATAAATAAATAAATAAATAAATAAAATGTCATGTTAGGTGAAGTCACTTAATGCATCCTCAGCCCATCCTGTTGTCCCCTCCATACACACGTCCTTAAGTCATAGCCAAAGGCCTTCACAGGTAGAAGAGGAGGCTACCCAGGAGGAAGGAGCTGCAGTTCCCCTGGGAAACTGCAGGGACACATTCTCCTGCTGTCACACACCAAACCTCATGCTGGGTATCGCCTGCCCTCTAACCATCTCCTGAGTCAGCAGTCTCTGCCGAGGCTGCCAAGTGGGAGATGTGGGGAATCCTGGATCAGGACTGGCAGATGCCTGCATGTTAATGACCTTGGCATCCCCTCACTCCTTTCATCCTGGGGACCTCAAAGAACTCATCCAAATGGTAATTAGTCCAGCTCACAGCACCCCTACTATTATTAAACACATTTTACAAATGAAGAAACAAACTGAAGCATGCCTGTTGTGCAATGGGCTGGAGGCTCTGTCCCCACCCCCTCCAGGAGAGAGGGTTTGGAGGCTCAGGGCAGCATCTAGTTCCCTGTCACTCTGTGGTCTCATAGAGGCCATGGGGGAGCAGAGGGGCATTGGAGGCCCACAGATGGGGCCTCGTGGGTGCGGTGGGGCTGGACACCATCAGAAGCTCTGTGTGCCTTGGTTTCCCCCAATGTGAAATGGAAGGTAACAGACAGCTCAGGAGGCACTGTGGACAGCCTGAAGATAGCATAGGCACAGCGGGTTGGGGACAGGCAGGAACAAAAATTCCTGCTGGGTTTCAATGCCTTGGTGCCTCACTGAGTCTCACCTGAATGGTAGGAGAAACAACCCCTGGCACAGGTCTCAGGATGGGGAGCCAAGTGTGCACAGAGGGCAGAGCTCTGGGGAGGTCAGGTGAGCTTTGATCAAGCCTCCAGTCAGTGCCAGGGGCAGGCCTCTGGGAATGACTGGGCCGAGGGACGCTCCCAGGGGCTGTCGTGGGGAGAAGATTCCCAGAGATGGAGGGAGCCTGCTTTCTGCTCCAGGCCTCTCCCCACTGGGCAGGGACCTGTGGGTGGTCCAACCAGTCCTCAGCTGTCCACTCATACTGCATGATCAGTGAGTCCTAGGTGGGCTGGGCACCCTCTCCTGCCCACCCTAAGCAGTGAACTCCACATGCAGGTGCCAGGCTGGAAACAGGCTCCAGCTTAGAACCCATCTGATCTCCCTGGGGGCAGTCACAGCAGCCCAAGTGACTCAGAGTGGAGTCACCCCTTGCACCTCTCATGCACATACACATGCCAACAAGCACCATATATACGGTCAGATACACACAAGTGTGCACACTCACAGGCACATGTGCATGCTCGCTCCTGCTCACATACACACAGAAACCCACAACACACTCACACTCTCTGGGGCCCATTCGTCCCCAGGGTGAGACAGGAAAGCCAAGTCAGGGCTGGAGGACCTCACTGAGGGAAGATATCACCGCAGGGCCTGCCAGGTCTGCTGGGGACAGAGCTAGAGTGTGAGGGGCAGAAACCAAGCACGCATCCACAGCAGGAGACGCTGCACCAAGGCCTGGCCACTCCTGCTCCTCCCGGTAGATGCCTGGGACTACGGGGTGAGCTTAGTGTCCCAGAGTGAAGGCAAAAGCACAGCCTAAGGGGGATTCCCTGGAGAAGCAGATCTGGGAGCCAAGTCCAGGTGTTGGTAACAGGCCCAGGCCAGAGCCACAAGTGACCGGGAGGAAACTGTCAGGTGACGGGGCAGAGTGAGGCCTGGGGCTATGTCACATGGCCAAGAAGGGCCTCTGAGAGGTGTTCTTGGGAGAGAGAAAGGGCTGGATTGCAAGTTGGGAAGAGCATCCCAGGTGGTGGGAAGGCCCCAATAGGAGACTGAGGAAGGAGGATCAAGCATCCAAAGCCAGCCTGAGCAAAAGTGAGACCCTAGGCAACTCAGTGAGACCGTGTCTCTAAATAAAATAAAGAATAGGACCGGGGAGGTGGAGCAGTGGTCCAGTGCCCCTGAGTTCAATTCCTGGTACCAAATAAAGAAACAAAAAATGCCCAAACAGGGGGAGATCCAAGATGGGGGACTGGAGGGAGGTTGCGTGCATTGTCGCTTCTTAACGCTGGTTTCAATTAGAGGATATGTTTCTCGGTGAGGCATTTTTTGCTGCTTATCGATCTCCTGGTGTTTACCCGTTTGTCTGCTGTGATGACCTGCAGTCTGCCAGCATATCAAAACCTTTTTTGAGAGCAGATTACTCACTGTCAGGTGTCTATCATCTGCCATTTGCCTGCCTCTTGCCTGTCCATTGCCTGCCTTACTCCTATCCATCACCCAACACTCGAGGTTCACCTCCCAATCATCCGACAACAGTCATCAAACTGATCGCCAACCAAGAGTGGAGCACCAACTGCCTGCTGCTGCCTGGAAGTTCACTGTTACAGTAGCTGCAGGTTTGATTACACGTGGCTGCCGCCATTTTGAGACAACAGCCATGCCCCATAGGACCCCTGGCCAGACTGACAGAGCCCCATCTCCAGGATCCCTCAGCCCAACCGAGGGTGGCCCTCACATTGGGTGGGGTCTGCCGCCACCACCCCACAGACCAACTGACTGCGCCCTATCACCGGGACACCAGACCAACTGAATGCATCCGGCCTCCAGGATCCCACAAACACACCAAACACACTGGACCTCCAGGACTGCTGCCAGACCAACTGCATCCGTTCTCCAGGACCTCCAGCTGACCACATCAATGCCTGAGCTGCAGCTAACAATTTGCCAACACATTTCGAAGCCAGAGTGGCCATCTTGGATAATCCTGGAAGACCGAACTCTGATCTTTGGATGGGGCAAATCCCATCCTGTGATGCCTGCTGGAGGCTTGAAGCTTATTGTCAAGTACCTCTCATGCATCAGGCTACTAAACACTGGAAGGTTTCATTAGTATATGACTGTTATACAGTAGATTTTCTTTTTTCTCCTTTCTAAAACAAATTTAAATTTTTATTTCTTTATTTTTCTTGCTCTCTTTTCCTTTTGTTTACCTCTTCCCTCAGAGTCTCTTTCTCCCATTTTTGCATGCTAACATCCAATTTCTTTTGATTACACTCTCACCCTTTCTATTTTCTAGAACTTCTGTATATTCTTTTCTTATTCCATTAAAAGCCACATTCTACATCCCTCTGCATCCTCTTTGTCCTCCATTAGAAACTGCAGGCCTTATTGCAAACCTGTTTGTTTTACCAAAGATAATATTTGAACACATTTTGTTTATTATGACAATTTTGTTATTGTCCACATAGGGGCTATTTGGTCTAGGACTATATAGTGTCTGAATTGGGCACTGCTAATATTGATCTCCCCTTAAAGAAAGGGTTTTGGGAACCTATAGGGCCACTATAAGCCTATAGGGGGAAATCTGCAATACCCCAGATCTGCACTACTAGAGGGGAAGATACATGAACAACATGAAAAAACAAGGGAAGAAAATGATCCAAACAAATCTAGATTCTATAGTAATAGAATCCAATGACAGTATGTTAGAAGAAATATCAGAAAAGGACTTCAGATTATACATGATTAAGATGATTCTCGAGGCAAAGGATGAGATAAGGTAGCAAATGCAGGCAATGAATGATAATACCAATAAGCTGAAAGAGCACCAGCAGGAAGCAAAAGATCATTTCAACAAAGAGATAGAGTTTCTCAAAAAAAAAAAAAAAAAAAACCAATGGAAATCCTTGAAATGAAGGAGACAATAAACCAAATAAAAAACTCAATGGAAAGCATCACAAACAGACTAGACCACTTGAAAGACAGAACCTCAGACAATAAAGACAAAATATTTAATCTTGGAAATAAAGTTGCCCAAACAGAGAAGATGGTAAGAAATCATGAACAGAATCTCCAAGAATTATGGGATATAATGAAAAGTCCAAATTTAAGAATTATTGGGATTGAGGAAGGCACACAGATACAAACCAAAGGAATGAACAACCTATTCAATCAAATAATATCAGAAAATTTCCCAAACCTGAAGAATGAAAAGAAGAATCTAATACAAGAGGCTTACAGAACACCAAATGCACAGAATCACAATAGATCCACTCCAAGGCACATTATAATGAAAATGCCTAACATTCAAAATACAGATAGGATTTTGAAGGTCACGAGAGAAAAGCATCAGATTACATATAGCGGGAGACCAATACGGATAGCAGCCAACTTCTCAACCCAGACTCTAAAAGCTAGAAGGGCCTGGAACAACATATTTCAAGCTCTGAAAGAACATGGTTGCCAACCAAGAATCCTATACCCAGCAAAGCTAACCTTCAGATTTGAAGATCAAATAAAATCCTTCCATGATAAACAAAAGCTAAAAGAATTTACAAATAGAAAGCTTGCACTACAGAATGTTCTCAACAAAATATTCCATGAGGAGGAAATGAAAAACAACAATGGAGTTCAGTAAAGGGAGAAACTACCTTAGAGAAAAACCACTCAAAGGAGAAACCAAGCCAACTTAAAAACCAAAAATAAGCCAAATGACTGGGAATACAAATGATTTCTCAATAATAACCCTGAACGTTAATGGCCTAAACTCATCAATCAAAAGACATAGACTGGCAGAATGGATTAAAAAGAAAGACCCAACAATATGCTTCATCTCATAGAAAAAGACATCCACAGACTAAAGGTGAAAGGATGGGAAAAAACCTACAATGCACATGGACTCAGAAAAAAGTGGGGGTTTCCATCATTATATCAGATAAAGTGGACTTCAAGCCAAAGTTAGTCAGAAGGGATAAAGAAGGACATTTCATACTGCTTAAGGGAACCATAAATCAGGAAGACATAACGATAGTAAATATTTATGCCCCCAAAAATGGTGCATCCCTACACATCAAACAAATCCTTCTCAATTTCAAGAATCTCATAGACCACAACACAATAATTCTGGGTGACTTTAACGCACCTGCTGTCACCACTAGATAGATCTTCCAAACAAAATCCGACCAAAGAAACCATAGAACTCAATAACATAAACAATATTCTAGACTTAATAGACATATATAGAATATTCCATCCATCAACGAGTGGATACACTTTCTTCTCAGCAGCACATGGAACCTTCTCAAAAATAGACCATGTGTTATGGCACAAAGCAGCCCTTAGGAAATGCAAAAAAATAGAGATACTGCCTTGTGTTCTATCAGATCATAATGGACTGAGAGTAGAAATCAATGACAAAATAAAAAAGGGAAGTTATTCCAACACTTGGAGACTAAATAATATGCTATTGAATGAAACATGGATAACAAAAAACATCAGAGAGGAGATTAAAAAATTCTTAGAAGTCAATAAGAAGGATGATACAACATATCAAAATCTCTGGGACACCATGAAAGCAGTACTAAGAGGAAAATTCATTGCATGGAGTGCATTCCAGAAAAGAATGAAATGTCAACAACTAAATGACCTAACATTACATCTCAAAGCCCTAGAAAAAGAACAGAATAACAGCAAAAGTAGTAGAAGACAGGAAGTAATTAAAATCAGAGCTGAAATCAATGAAATTGAAATTAAAGAAACTATTCAAAAAATTGACAAAACAAAAAGTTGATTCTTTGAGAAAGTAAACAAAATATACAAACCCTTAGCCACACTAACAAAAGAAGGAGAGAGAAGACTCAAATTACTAAAATACATGATGCATAAGGGAATATCAAGTCAAACACCACAGAGATAGAGAACATAATTAGAAGCTTCTTCGAAAATCTGTATTCCAACAAAATAGAAACTACTGAAAACATTGACAAATTTCTAGAGACATATGCCCCTCCCAAACTGAACCAGGAGGACATACACGATTTAAGCAGATCAATATCAAGCAATGAAATGGAAGAAACCAATAAAAATCTACCATCCAAGAAAAGCCCAGGACCAGATGGATTCTCAGCTAAGTTGTATAAGACCTTCAAAGAAGAACTCATTCCAATACTTCTCAAAGTATTCCAGGAAATAGAAAAGGAGGGTACCCTACCGAACTCATCCTATGAAGCTAATATCACCCTCATACCCAAACCAGGAAAAGGCATATAAAGGAGAGAAAATTTTAGACCAATATCATTGATGAATATAGATGCAAAGATCCTTAACAAAATATTGGCAAACCGTATTCAAAAACATGTTAAGAAAATTGTGCACCACGATCAAGTGGGGTTCATTCCTGGAATGCAAAGATGGTTCAACATTCGTAAATCAATAAATGTAATCCATCATGTCAATAGACTTAAGGATAAAAATCATATGGTTATTTCAATTGACGCAGAAAGAGCGTTTGACAAAATACAGCACCCCTTCATGCTCAAAACACTAGAAAAAATAGGAATAGTAGGAACATACCTGAACATTGTAAGGCTATTTATGCTAAACCCATGGCCAACATCATTCTTAATGAAGAAAAACTGAAACCATTCCCTTTCAAAACGGGAACAAGACAGGGATGTCCTCTTTCACCACTTCTATTCGACATTGTCCTCGAAACTCTAGCCAGAGCAATTAGGCAAACTAAAGAAATTAAAGGAATACCAATAGGAAAAGAGGCACTTAAGCTGTCACTATTTGCAGGACCCAAAAACCTCCGACAGAAAAATTCTAGACCTCATCAATGAATTCAGCAAAATAGCAGGCTATAAAATCAACATGCATAAATGTAAAGCATTTTTATATGCAAGCGATGAAACAGCTGAAAGGGAAATGAGGAAAACAACTCCATTTGCAATAGCCTCAAAAAATATAACATACTTGGGCATCAATCTAACCAAAGAGGTAAAAGATCTCTACAATGAAAACTACAAAACAATGAAGAAAGAAATTAAGGAAGACCTTAGAAGATGGAAAGATCTCCCATGTTCTTGGATAGACAGAATTAATATTGTCAAAATGGCCATACTACCAAAAGTGCTATACAGATTCAATGCAATTCCAATTAAAATCCCAATGACGTACCTTACAGAAATAGAGCAAGCAGTCATGAAATTCATCTGGAAGAATAAGAAACCCAGAATAGCTAAAGCAATCCTTAGCAGGAAGAATGAAACAGGGGGTATCGCAATACCAGAACTTCAACTATACTACAAAGCAATAGTAACAAAAACAGCATGGTATTGGCATCAAAATAGACAGGTAGATCAAAGGTACAGAATAGAGGACATGGACACAAACCCAAATAAATACAATTTTCTCATACTAGACAAAGGGGCCAAAAATATGCAATGGAGAAAAGATAGCCTCTTCAACAAATGGTGCTGGGAAAACTGGAAATCCATATTCAACAGAATGAAACTAAACCCCTATCTCTCACCATGCACAAAACTCATTTCAAAATGTATCAAGGACCTTGAAATCAGATCAGAGACTCTGCATCTTATAGAAGAAAAAGTTGTTCCAAATCTTCACCTAGTTGGCTTAGTATCAGACTTCCTTAACAGGACTCCCAAAGCACACAAAATAAAACCAAGAACAATAACTGGGATAGATTCAAACTAAATAGCTTTCTCTCAGGAAAGGAAATGCTCACCAATGCAAAGAGAGAGCCTACAGAGTGGGAGAATATCTTTGCCACTCTTACTTCAGATAGAGCACTAATTTACAGAATATATAAAGAACTCGAAAAACTCTACACCAAGAATACAAATAACGCAATCAATAAATGGGCTAAGGATAGGAACAGACACTTCACAGAAGAAGATCTACAAGCAATCAACAAACATATGAAAAAATGCTCACCATCTTTTGTAATAAGAGAAATGCAAATCAAAACTACACTAAGATTCCATCTCACCCCAATTAGAATGGCGATTATCAAGAATACAAGCAACAATAGGTATTGAAGAGAATGTGGGAAAAAGGTACACTCATACATTGCTGGTGGACCTGCACATTAGTGCAGCCACTCTGGAAAGCAGTGTGGAGATTCCTTAGAAAACTTGGAATGGACCTACCATTTGACCCAGCTATCCTACTCCTCCCAAAGGACTTAAAATCAGCATACTACAGAGATACAGCCACATCAATGTTCATAGCTACTCAATTCACAATAGCCAGACTATGGAACCAACCTAGATGCCCTTCAATTGATGAATGAATAAAGAAACTGTGGTATATATATATACAATGGAATATTACTCAGCTATAAAGAATAATAAAATTATGGCATTTGCAGGCAAATGGATGAAATTGGAGAATATTGTGTTAAGTGAGATAAGCCAATCTCAAAAACCCAAAAGATGAATGATCTCACTGATAAGTGGATGATTACATATAATAGGGGGTGGGAGGAGGGCAAGAATGGAGGAAGGAGGGACTGCATAGAGCGAAAAGAGAGGTGGAAGGGTTGGGGGGAAGGAAAAAATAATGGAATGAATCAAACATCATTATTCTATGTAAACGTATGAATATGCAAATGATATGATGTTACTCCATGTACAGAGACATGTATCCCATTTGTTTACAATATAAATAAATTAAAAAAAAGAAATAGTCATCTCATAATGTGGGATATGTTCAACACTTTTATATCCTGTAGCTACTTTTATTATCTCCATTTTCCAGCTGAGGCTGACAGAGGACCTAAATCCTTACTCAAAGGCTTTTAGGAAACACAGACTAGAAGGCTGATTATACCTTTTCCATTCCACATTCTAAGATAAACATGAAATTTCCCCCTTAGTCTCCAATCCTATATAACATGTCAAGTGGAATGCAAGGAGGGACAGGAGGACCCTCAGGGTCAGCCCACACCTTTGCAGTTGTTTAGATATCAATTCTAATGCATTTGCAGCTGGGGTGCTGGGCAAGTGATGGGTTTGAAGACACTCCATAGATTCACTTGGAAGCTTCATCTAGACAATTGTAAATCTCTTAACAGAATGACAGAACCTAAACCATCATTGTCCTGCTGAAGAAAGTGTTCAGCAACTCCTCATCAATAACCCTTTAGAAGGTACCAGCAGCTCTCTCCATCTTTATAAAATATGCTGGTAAATATAAATATGAGATTGAGCTTTCTGGCTAATTTGGATGGGAGTGAGAGACCAATAGGATTGCAGATAACAAGAATTTTCTTTTTTTAAATTTTAAAATTTGTTCTAATGAGGTTTACCTGACTGTAGAATACATTCATACATTTTGATGGATCAGAAAACAAGGATTTTATGAGCAAAGATGGTTTGGGAAAGAATGATTAAAAAAAATACAGTGATTTTCTTAATTGTAAGATTTCTCAGACTCCACTATATGCTCCTGTGTGTTTTGATTTTTTCTTCCCTGAGAAGGATCTTCTAAAGTGACGTTTATGCTCACATTGTGGGGCCACCAAGTCTAGTTTTTGGAGCTTGTGTGAGATGAGCATTACTGGGAACACAACTTGGTGCAGGTTACCTCAGGAAATAAAGCACACAAAGTACTTGGACCAGTGCACACGGTGCCCAGGAAGCACTTAGAAAAGGTATGCATTATCACAATACTCTGTTGGGGAGAGCCTTGGACTCCAAGGTCACCCCCAAATCTTCAAATCTATAATTCTAGTTCTAATGTCATCCCCCAAATGGTGAGGAGTCTTGTTACCTTGGAAGAAATGAGGAAAAAATATAGAAAACACACATTCCAGTACAGTTTCCTCAGTAATTTAAATTGAATTCTTAACAAGTAGCAAAAGTGACCTTACCTACCTTTTCATTTGCTCTCTCATGAGATCAAATAAACAGTCAACTCACACATGAGGAAAACCCTGGGCACTTAGTATGGAACAGGTGGCATCTTCTAGCAGAATCTGGCTGGACCAGCATCCTCCCTAGGACACACACCAGCTATGGTTCCAGTAGAAGCAAATCTCTGCTTTTGGTGCTGGTCTTCTTTACTGTCAAACACAAACAAGAGATGACCAAGTCACCATCACACTCCATATGTGGCCCTGTGGTCAGCATATTGATATTAAGTTGGAGGACTTGAGTGTCTGGAGGGTCAGTCAAGAAATACTTGTTTTGATGGACAGAAACCTTATGAACTTATCCAATCCCAATTGCCTCCTAATGGCCCCTCTCCCAACTACCATCAATATGTGAATTGGAGAATTATGTTTCCAACACAAGCATTGCTTTCAAACCACACCAGAGTCTCATGAATTGAGAATTTATTCTCTGAGCCCATGTTGTACAGAGCAGTGTTAGGAGACCAGATGTCCTGATAAGAAGACAGCTGCCAACCAAGCCATGTCTTGTACAAGTATCCCCACCCCACCCCACCCCACTAACAGGAAGGTACTGCCCCACCAGGCAGAGATGTCTCTCCTGAATCCTTCCTCCCAGGTGACCAGGTGCCCTTGGTGTCTGAGAGTACAGTGCAAATTTTATGCAAATTGATTGCAAAGGGTCACTGCAAAATCTTGCCAAAGATGAAGCATTTCATAAAGTGGATGGAAGTTTTTCTGGAGAGTGACTGTAATTACAGGCAGAGCATCTGATGGATGGCAATGTGGGAGCTTCAGACCAATTGACATGACAGGTGCTTCAAACGAGAATGATTTGTGTATTCAAGGATTAGAAGAGACCCTTAGGGAAACTGATACAGCCTGCTAGGATGTCTGAAAAAGTACCTTCCTTATAATGAAGCTGGGTAAAATCAAATGTGAAGGGAATGTGTCCTGTTCTGGTATCTTCTTAGTTGACTCTTGAGCTCTAAGTGTTTGGCCCGGCCAATTAGGTATTTTTATAAGAACACTTACTATCAGTTTAAGCAATAATTCAGTATTCCAGATCAAGTCAAGACACAGAAAACACATATTTGAATCACAGCTGCATGTAAGACTTTGTGACTTCCTCATTTCTGATTTCCTTGGTAGATTGACTAGTTTCAGCTTGCAGGAAAAACATTTTTTTTTTTTGCGTTATTTCTTATACTAGCCAAAAAATAATGATATTGACATCTAACTTGCATTTAGCACTTTCCACGTGCCAGGTGCTTGTTAGGAATGCCTGGCCTAGGAAGCCATTTGACACATATGACAAACCTATGAGAGAGATACTTTATTTAGATGGTTTTATGTGACTACAACAAAATGCCAGAGACTGGGTAATCTATAAAGAAGTAAAACGTCTTTCTCTCATTTCTGCAGGCTGGGATCAAGGTGCCTGCCTCTGGGGAGGGCCTTCTTGTTCATCACAATGTAGTCAATGGCATCATCACCAGGTCAGAAAACAGACTTAGCTCTCCCGTTCTCCTCTTATGAAACCACCAACGCCATCAGGGGACACCACACTTCTGACTTCATCTAACACTCATTACTTCCTAAAGGCCCCACCTCCAATTAGCATCAGTTTATGAATTTGGGGGTGAGTTTTCCAACACCTGAAATTTTGCAGGACACATTTAAACCAAAGCACTATAATGATTCCCTGTAGCAGAAGTTCAGAGAGGTTAAGTACCAATCAAGGTCACATAGCCAATACACAATACAGTAGGATGTGAACTGAGAACATCTGGATTCAGACTCCAGGTTGCTGGTCATAACATCTTCCTGATATCAAAGATTAACAACATACTCCTACACAGACAAGTAAACTTCCAGCAGTTGTGGGGGTGCATGCCCGTAATCTCAGCGGCTCAGGAGGCTGAGGTAGGAGGATGGTGAGTTCAGGATTGGCCCCAGCAACTTAGCGAATCCCTAAGCTACTCAGTGAGATCCTGCCTCTAAAATAAAAATAAAAAGGGCTGGGGATGTGGCTTAGTGTTTAAGTGCCCCTGGGTTCAATCCATGGCACCAAAATAAAGAAATAAATAAAATAACCAAATAAACGTCCAGAGAGGATCAATTCACACTGCCCCTCTGCTGAGTCTCTACCTTCAATCATGGGTGATCCATGGCTGCCCCAGACTTGGCTTCCTCTCTCCATTTCTGAGGAAATGCCCAATCATATCACACCACCTTGATGTCTCAGAGCAGTTAGAATCGATTTGCTGTTTGACTTGGGTTTTTCCTGAAAGAGCACCGCAGCAATCCTAATCTTTTCCTTTCTGTACTCTGTCAATAAACCACCGCTTCTGCTACTTTTCATAGAAATCCAATTGAAAATGTGTCCTTTAAAATTGAATCACCCAGGTGGCCCAGACTGCAAACCTCTGTCACCTGCCTCCCAACAGCCCAAGGTGCTGGGTCAGGTGGTGAGACAGCTTCTCCTCTGTCCCTAGAACTCCTCCCACATCTCTGCTCCATCTCTGGAGCAACTCCAAGAGCTCTTTGGCCCCTGCCTGTGGGTTCCAGCTCCTGTCTCCAAGAGTCACTGCCAGAAGCAGCTTCCAGAGCCTGGCCCGGAGCAGGAGGGAAAGGGAGGTGGCACCTCAGAGCAGAGGAGCCGCCCAGGAGTGGAGGCTGCTGCATTCCTGCTACACCAGGGGAGGAGGCTGTGGGTGGGTGGCCTCTCAGGGAGGAGGAGACTGAGAACTAGGGAGCAGGTAACCCAAAGACCCATCCTGGCAGCCAGGGGCCAGGCAGGCCGCCTGGGCAGCAGTGGGTCAGGGGCCACTGGGGACGCTTATGGGCCTGGGTTGCAGTGCAGCAGCACAATGTTGAGACACTGCGGGTTCTGAGCGAGCTCCTTGGCAGCGTCCGTGTCCTCCTGTGTCACTGCCTCGGGTACATCAAGCCCGGGGACAGCAGGTCGCCCACGTGTGCAGTGGGATCTTCTGCACTGATCTTCCCGGGAGGGTCTTGACCTGCTCGCCTTCAGTTGACAGTGTGGTCATGGATACAGCATTAGTTCCCGCCTCATCATTGATGAGACACAGTGACTATACCTAGAGTGCAATTAAGGAGACTCCCTGAGACAGCATCTTTTGATTGTTGAACTCTTCCTTCCAGGCGTGGTGGCAAACTCCTCTCCAGTCAGTTACTCAGAAGGCTGAGGTTGGAGGACACTAGTTCTACACCAGCCTCAGCAAAGGAGAGAGGCACTACTCAGTTGAGCAGAGGCCCATTCTCCAAACAGAGAACAAACAGGGCCAGGAGCAGCCATGGTTAAGTGCATTTGGGTTCCATCCCTGGGACCCAGAAGAATACAGAACAGAAGAATCAAACACAGTGTTTTCTTCTTTGGAAAGAAGCTCTTTCTTGGTCTCAGAGAGGAATGGAGAAATCCTACTTCTGACTCTTTGTTAGGGAGCATGTGACTTGGTTCCAGCTCTGAATCTTTAGCTAGTGACTAATTGATCTGTGAGAAGTTACTTGCACTGAGCCACAATATGAGGATGAGAAAATAGGAAGCTGCTTTGTAGGCTGGGTTGCCAGGTCTGAGGCGGGTGGAGGCTCAGGACCTGGCACAGAAAGATGAAATGGCCAGGAGGGAAGGGATGTTCCCTCAGTCCATGTTGGACTCAGAATAGAGTGTGGCCTTTCATCCTTGCTCCCTCCTCTCTGTGACTGCCTCATCTGTGTGTTTGTTAGTGACCAGCCTGAGACCCCAGCATTAGAGGCTCCCCACGTGATACAGGTGAGTGACAACCCAAACACCTGAGGACAAGCTCAGAGCAGATGGCAGAAGGACCCTGCAAGACATGTGGGCAGCGAGGGAGGCCCTGCAATCTCCAAAGGTTCATCAAGTGTCACACAGAAAGCCCAAGGAGGGGAAGGGTCTGAACCCATCTGCCTCCCACTCCTGGGAAGCTGCTCCCCAGGCCTTTCCTGAGCACAGAGGGAGGGTGTATGGGTTGGCCACTCTCACTTGTGTCACATGCCAGGGAAGCGGGCGACTCCAAGATGGTTCCCGTTTTGTGAGGAAGTGCCTCAGGTTTGGGGACCCCAGGAAGTGACCTCACTTCCTGGCAATGGAACAAAGAGAACTTGGAACCCTGGTAGCCAGGCACCCAGAGACCAAGAACAGCCCAGTCTGTTCAGTTGTGTGGAGAGAGAGATCCAAAGCCATGGGCTCTTGCTGTCTCCTGACGGGTGGCTGCACAGGCCTCAGGAAGGCCCTGAGCAGGGGCCTGTCTCAAATGTGGAGGCACTGGGTCAGTTTCTGGCCCCCTCCCATCTGTTGAAGGTTTAGGAGGAACTGAAGAACGAGACACAGCATCCCAGAGCAGGTGAGCTTAGGCTAGGCCCTCACTCTGATCCCATGGTGGAGACCGCAGTCCCTCACAGCTCTGTGTGTGTGTGTGTGTGTGTGTGTGTGTGTGTGTGTGTGAGACAGAGAGAGAGAGAGAGAGAGAGAGAGAGAGAGAGAGAGAGAGAAAGGGATACAAAGAGAGGAGGACGTCTTTGGATCTCACTTAATGATCTGCCAGCATTGTTTGCAGGTTGCCACTGTTTCCATGTTGAAGTGTCCCCTTTCATGCCCACACTAGGAGGAACAGCAAAGCTGTGCCAGGGGACCTGTCCAGGCTGGAGCAGACATTCAAGGTGCTGTTGGTGGAGGACATCATCAATGACATGCAGAGGGGCAACGAGGCCTTTGTTCACAAATTCCTGCTCACCTGCCACAGTCTGACTAGCACCCACAAGCTGATGGAGCAGCTGTGCACAAGGTGCACCCCTTCTCCCAGCCCAGGGACCCACCCCCTCCAGCATGTGTGGAAGGTCAAGCATCACTGAACCCCATCACTGTGAAAGGAGGGGCCACAAGGACCACCCTGCCTGGGTGTGTGCAGGACCAAGGAGAAGGAGCCCTGGCAGGTTGGCCTCAGGCTGGGGCCCAGGGCTCTGAGCTTCTCCCTGGGCCTGTCCTCAAGCTCTGAGGAATCAGGAAAGCAGCTTCCACTTTTGGGAAGAAAAGGAAAGTGTGGATCACTTCTGGGAGGGTCCCTCATTACCATGGAACCTGACAGGGACCCCTGGGATGCATGCAGGGTCCCGGGCCTGGAGACAGAGAGGAAGAGGGTGGTGGGTCCATTCATCTCTCAAGGTAGCCTGTCACTCAGGAGAAGGGAGACACACCTCCCAGCACTCAGGTGCCCCAACTCTCAGGAAGCTGGTCAATCCCACCAGGCACCTAGGAGGTAAGGGGCCTGGGTTGTAAGAGGTGACACCTGCCTGGCCTTCTCTAGGGATGGAGACCTCAGGGCATAAGAGGAGGAGGAGGAGCTTAAAGTGAAGAAGTGAGTGGTCTTTAGTCAGAGAGGGAGGGTCCCCTTCTCCAGACAGGGCACTTGGGAGGCTGGTGTAGAGGAGGCTGGGCAAAGCCAGGTCCACCGCTGTGACTCCTAGCAGAGGGCTTTGCCTGTAGCAGGACACAGAGGGGAGTGTCAGGGATCCAAGTAGCAGAGGATTGGCCGGGGTCCCAGGGCCAGGCCCCTTGAGGACCCCTCCAACACGGCCGATCCTGCCAGATCACCCACACTCTCCCGCATGGAGACTGGACTGAAGCTGGGGTACCGCCGGCCACACACGTTGCTCAGGATCACCCACCTCGCCCTTTTGCCCCGGGGGCTGCCAAGCCATGCTGAGGGAAGCCCATCATGCAGGGGGCCTTGGGAGGGTCCAGCCTGAGGTGCCAGGTGCTGACGGCTGCCTGCCCACTCCCACCTCCACAGCACCCTCTGCTCGATAATCCAAATGCTGCTGCATACAAATCCTGAAGACTTCCTGGGGTCCCCTGGTCTGAAAACCCTGAGGAGTCTCGACACCTTCCTGAAGGTCACCATGCCTGGGATGGAGCTAAGCCTCTATGTGCACGGACTCCTGGCACAGCTGAAGGACCCCGATGCCAGTGAGTCTGGGCCTGTGAGGAGGACACTGGGGTGGATGACGGTGTGAGGAAGACTTGTGCTGTCCCCACAGGTACTGGTTTTGGTTCTGAGCCACAGAGGCCTGGTGGCCCTGGTCGGAGAAGACACCTGCCATGGGAGAGGAGCTGCCTTACTCTCAGGGCAGTAGCTGGCAGCAAGCGGGAAAGGCCCAGGGCAAGGCAGTCATGTTGGGCTCTTTCCTTCTGCAACTGCAGTGCCACCAGAAGTGCCTCCAGCACAACAGCCCCAGTTTCCGGCTACACAGCTCATGGCCATACCCACTGAGCTGGGGGGAGATGCACCATCCAAACTGGAGAACAGATCCACCAGCACACCAGCAGCAGAGGGAGCACCAGGGCCTCCAGAGGCCACCGGGACACCTGGGGCCCAGAAGGCAGCTCAGCCGCCAGCCACCAGCCCAGAGGACGTTCACCCCTGCTTTCCTGGGGCTGTGGAGGGCAAGACCTGTGTCCACATGTCTTGGAACTGAGGCTCCTCCCTTTCTGGTGGCAGCAGTTTCAGACAAGAAGAAGCTAGAGGGGGAAGGTTCAGGAGGAGCCAAGGCAAAGCCCACTCCACTCCTTTCTTGTTCCCAACAGAAGAGGTCTCTCTACGTTGTCACAGCTATCGATAGGTGTGTGTCACGGTGACCTGAATCACACAGCCAGCTCTGAAGAAGCCATTCCCTCATCTTTGACAGCACCAGGTCACCAGAGGTGGATGTTTGCCCAGCTGATGACAGAGCACTCCTTCCCACCTGTGTCCACCTCCCCTCAGAGGCTGACATCGGTTCCTGTTCACTGCTACATTTCCTCCCCTTTGAATGTCCCTTTACTCTGCTACAGTGGACAGGGTGGACCCCTGCCTGGCAGTCAAGGCCCTGCCCTCTCCCCTCCAGCCTCCAGGCCCCCAGCCTTGCCTGTGAAGACAACCCCACTCAGACGTGGGTCACAACTTCTGATTTTTGCGACTCCATGGTTAACAACCCTCAGAGTTTTGATCCTTCTGAGAGCCGTGCTCACTAATGGTGGTTCCAGGGCGGCCAGCTGCTGAACTCGGGCCTGTCCAGGAGTGAGCCCTGTCCCCATTTGTGGTCCCTGGAAGGGTTAGTTCTCCACAGTCCTTCCTCACCTGTCTTCTTTTTCAGAGATGAACTGGGGGAAACAGAACGTTTCCCCTCTATAAGTCACAGCTTCAAGCCCACCTTGATGACAGTAGCAGCCACTGGTGTCCGTCTGGACTGCAGCATGTGCAAACAGTGACGTGGAATCCAGTTTCACAATGATATGTTTTCCCATAGGAAACAGGCATGTTTCTTTATATGTTAGTGTTTGGGTTATTTCTTCCAAATAGATTTTAGGATTCTAATGTAGGCTGTATTTCTTTCTTACAAATAGATTAATAATGTTCTATTCCTTTTTATGAGTTTTTTTTAGTAATTATTAAGTTGTTGCCAATTTTGTTGCAAATGAGAAATTTTTCATAGTTTAATAGAGAAACAGTGGGGGCTGGGGAGGTAGCTCAGTCAGTAGAGTGTTTGCCTTGCAAGCATAAGGCCCTGGGTTCGATCCCCAGTACCGCAAAAAAAAAAAAAAAAATAGAAACAGGGTTAGAGAAAGCTACTGATTTTTGCACATTTGCCTTCTTTGTATCTACAAAACAAAAAGCCTTTCTCATAATAAGCAGAGGGCAGGTTTTCAAGTTATAAAATCATACCACCTAGGAAGAAAGGGCCAGCAACCTTCTGCTCCCTCACTGTGCCCCCCAGAGCTATGTCTGTTGACAGGGCCCAGTGAGCTGGCCTTTGCCCTCCAGGATGGAGTGGCAGGCCACATGTGCACTCAGCCCATGTCTGCCCCAAGCTTTGGCAAATGTGCTTCATATGTTTTAACAGTTTCCTTCTATTGCTATTGGACTCAGTGTGTTTTTGTTTGGGATAAATAAACATCAGTCTGTGAAGCTCTCCTCACCCCTCCTTTGTGGATTTATTATAAAATGTGTCTTTCCCAACATGCAGCCCCAGCCCGCCTGCAGCCTGAGGAGCACAGGGCGCCCTGTGCATTCCCCACTCCCACACCTGGGGAACAGGCCTGCTGGAGCCTGGAAACCCTCTTCCCTGCCTCACCTGTGACCAAGCATCCCTCTCAGCCCAGCCTGGCCAGCTCTCCACACTTAGGCCGGTGATGTCCCTCCTGGGGTTCCTCTCCCCAGGTCACTCCGTGGTCTTCCTGTTTCCACAGGCTGAGTCCTGCTGAGGAGGTGGTGTCCCTGAGGGCAGTCACCTCTGGGTACTGGCCATGGAGGGAGTGGTGTGCCCCTCAGTTCAGCCACAGGTCCCACGGGTGCTCCTAGCATGGCTGTGGGCTGCATCCCGCACCTGGCTCTGGTGGCTCTGAGGCTCCAGGATTTGCTCCTGACACACCTGCTCAGGTCTTTGCCCATCCTCACCTGCAGTGGGCTCTCTCCTAGGCACCCCTGCAGACTTAAGGGCTCCATCACCTGCTGACTTGTGGCTCCCGTTGGCCTGCAGCTGCCCGCTGACCTCAGTGCTCAAAGTCCCAGTGGACAGTGCCTCTCTGGACGGTGGTCTCCACCAGCCCTGGACTCATCTGCCCAGTCCCCTTCTCACTCTGTGGGTGTCCTCCCACCTCTTTATGGCAACACTGCTGATGGTCATGTTGTCCAGTTCACCCTACTCTCCCCTTCCGCCAGGCACTGTGAGGTGCCTGATGACCTCAGACCCATCCCCTGTCCAGCAGGCAAGGATGTTTCTCTGAGGTCCTCCACAGGCTGTGTGGGGTCTGAGCCTCTCCCTGGGGCCTCACCACCTGCACCCATCCGTGTGTCTGGTGTCACACTTCCATAGGGGCAGCAGGCAGGGTGGGCACCCCAGCTGGGGCCAATACTCTGTCTGGTGAGGTCCACAGCCTGCACTCCAGCTTAGTGCTGCCTCTGCTGCCACTAGGAACACCCTGGCTCAGGGACACCAGCATCACCACCACTCTCCAGTGTGGCAGGGGAATCCTCGGCCATCATCCTTTACAGCACATTGCAGACCCCTGACCTTCTACACATGGATATGGATTTAGAATCAGTTTGTAAGGGTCCCAAAAAGAGACCATGCAGTGACAATGTGCTGTATGTGCAGGTCCATCTAGCCAGGGGTGACCACTGGGCAGCATCCACCCAGCCTGATGGGAGCCTCTGCCTGGCTGTCACAGTGGGGACACAGCCAGCCCCACCAGAAGGAGATCTGACCAAGCCAGGGCTGCCTGCCACAGTCCAAGTCTCAGTTTTCCATTAGCAGATGGCAGACACGTTCCCTCTCCAACCCTTGTGAAGATGAAGCAGGACCCAGTAGTGTGCACTGCAGACCCAGTCCTCTCACCAGCTTCGTGAGGAAGAACCTGGCTGGGCGCTGCCAGGGGGTCCTGAACTGACCTCCGCTGAGCAGAAAACCCAGTGCCAAGAACCTTTTCTCCTCACAGCCTTGGAGTGATGGCCGCTTCCCCCCATTCCAGGTCTGCTCCACTGGGCTTGCAGCCTGGGAGGGCAGCACCTGCTTCCCGCAGGCACCTGGGTAGACCCTGGCCAGCGGCAGACTCCAGGCAGCCAAGGCACTCTGCAGACTGTGGCAGCTAAGGGCAGTGGGTCGCCACCGGGAGGGGGTTCCACACAGTGCGGGCCCAGCATGGGCGGCTCCCCTCATTCATCTCCACATCTGCTGAGGGGTCCACAGCACCATGCTTCTAGGGACCCAGAGGGCGCCTCCCACACTTGAGCTCTGAGCATGACCCAATCCAGCTCCTGGGCACAGCCAGCCTTCCAGCACCTGTGGAAGCCACTACTGCATTGTGATGCAAATTTTTTCATTGCAATGAAATTATTAATTAGTAGTAAAATTGCATGCCAAGCAGGGTACAGTGGTTCATGCCTGCAAGCACAGCAGCTTGGGAGGCTGAGGCAGGAGGATCATGAGTTCAAAGCCAACCTCACCAAAAGTGACATGCTAAGCAACTCAGTGAGACTCTGTCTCTAAATAAAGTACAAAATAGGCCTGGGTTGTGACTCAGTGGTTAAACTCCCCTGAGTTCAATCCATGGTACCAAAAAGAAAAAAAAAAGAAAGAAGAAAAATTTCATGTTGACTCATGGAATGTGGCAAGTCAAACCTTGTGCCAGGCTGTGCCACCCTCCGCATTGTGTAGTTGCAGATAAAGTCCCCAACAGAGGAGGAAGGTCCTGTGGGGGAGAACACACACACACACACACACACACACTGTGGGGGAGGACACACACACACACACACACACACACACACACAGGCCACCCTGGAGGTGATAAAGAAGCTCCTGGGAATGAGACCCAGGAAAACATTGAGGACACTGGGTACTCAGAGGAGGCTGCCTTCCCTGGGGCAGTGCCCCTGAGGGTTAGAGGTGGAAGATCCAGGGTCAGGCAGAGCTGTGTCTCTTGAAATTTCATCCCATTTGGACCTCACATTCCTCAGGTGTGAAATGGGCCAGCAGCCCGCTCCCAGGGTGGTAGGAACACAAACTGAAGGTGGTGGCCTGTGAGTTCCCTGCCCGCCTTGTTCTAAAGTAAGGGCAACAACCATTCATCTGTGGAAGACACAAGGCGTAACTGGACAGGCGGAGGGGGTCACGTTCAAGATGCATGTTCATCTCTTCCAGAGTCTAGCGCAGGCTGGGTGGACACTCAGTGGTAGAGCGCTTGCCCAGCCTGTGTGAGGCCCTGGGTTCCATCCTCAGCACCATAGGAAAAAGTAAGTAAATAAACAAACAAATAAATAAGTGAATAAGATAAAATATCGTGAACCCAGAGGTGCTTCACCCTGAACTGCTTCTCCACACTGTTGGCATGTTTCTTTTGAGAGGATCTCACTGATTTTTCAAGGCTGCCTTTAAATGTGAATTCCTGCCTGACTCCTCAAGATGCTGCAAGGCAGTTCTGTGCGTAGGCCCAGCTATATGGAACTCTTCACAGGACTCGAAACTGGGCCTCAACCTTTGGGGTGGACTCTCAGTGAGGGTCACTGTTCAAAGCGATTCATGCACATTAGATGCTGGGAAGGTCCTGGGAAAACACCCACTGAAGTCACCATGAGCCAGGAAACATCTTTAGGACTAGGCCTTTGAGGACCACCCTTTAAAAGACCCTGGGATTGTCAGACTCAGAGCCCCAGGTGCGGGCTGCTTGACTGGAGGCAGGTGCTGTGGGAATGGCCCACTCCTGCCTGCTACTGCACAGCTCTGTTTGGACGATCTGCATGTGAGGGATCCTACCAGACGACACTCTGACATGTGGCCTCAAAAAAGACAGTGCACACTGTGATGGGCTGACAGATCTGACTTCATGAGAATGTTATAGGCCAGACTCTAAGGGAAATGACTAAACAGACTCTGTTTTGCTCTGAGACTCCATGTTAGGTAGGAAATGAGCTTCTCCCATTAGAACACCCCACCTCTGTGCCCATCATCAGTTACTTGGTGTGACATGTTTTTAATAATGTACAATGGCAACCCCTATGTAGCAAAAAATTGCTCTCTTTTGATTCCTATTGATCCTAAACAATGTACCATGTGAACAGGGATTGTGTGGATGTTAGCATCCATTCTTTAGTTTGTACCTAGATAAGGGTCATTTTGACCCACTTCCCCCTGCGTCAATGATCTCATGATGTTAGTTTGAATCATAGCAACAGACACTTATGATTGATGTGATTTTTGGTATAAGAACCCCTACAACCATGTGGTCGGGGCTGTTCTCCCAATAGCCTTTTCTGGGGGCATTGTGTGAGACAGTCAACCGGCCAGCTTAATAAAGACTCTCAAATTTGGACTTCTCAGTGGTGATCGGTCTGTTCTTAATTTGTGCCCCATAACATTTGGAGGCCCCAGCGAGATCCTCGCTGCCTGGTGGGCAACCACTGCTCACCACTGACCTGGAAACTCCTGCGGAGGGGAGAGGCCACAACGTTGCTCCTAGGGGAAGTCCTGAGAGACGTTCCTCAGCCCCAGGCTGCACAGTCTGTGGAGCCCCGCCCCAGGACTGAACTAAATTCTCCAAGGGAGTCACCTGTTTCTGCACCCCTGGGGGACCGGTAAGTCTGTTTCTGGCAGATCCGCATCTGGGGACTCTGAGGAAGGCTGGACGCAGCATTACCTCCCAAGTCCGGGACTGGCAAGACGTTGTCAGTCCCTCTGGTCTGGAATCTGGAGTGGCCACTTGTCCATTTCTTTGGTGTTTAATCTGTTCTGTGTTTGTCCTTTTCTGTTTTTTGTTGCCCTTAAGTGTAAGCGTGGGTCAGTCTCCCTCACGTCAGTCATGTACTCCCCTCCAGTGCATGTTAACTGAATTCTAGGAATTCCAGAAGAGAACCAGTGACTATGGAACCCACTAGGATGTCTTTTCTCTCTCTAAATTCTGTGAGAGAGAATGACCAACTTTTGAGGTCAGATGGTCCCCTCAGGGGACAACCAAATTGTCTTTGGGCAGCCCCAACATCTTGATCAAATGTTTTATAGTCAAATTTGGGAAAAAAATTGTTAAAAAGGTTTTTAACCATGTTCACTAAGGTTTACATTAAAATATCAACAGTTGCCAATAGGAACTTCCAACTATTGAACTTGGTCTATCAAAATGCCAGGCTAAAATTTGATGGCTGCCATCCAAGAGACCAGAAAAACCAGTTTAGAACAAGAACCCAACCTGAGGGAGCTCTCCCAAGGAGACCAATGGAAAGTAGCTCCCTTGCTGTCTCTTTGAGAAACTCCTTCAGGGAGGGATAGGACATAACCTTTGTCTATATTCTCTTAATTCCTTTTCATCTCTGATGAGAGGGACCACATCAGGATGGAGGCCAAAAAGACTTTAAAATTTTAATTTTTTGAGCTCATAATTTTGATCTGGTGTGCCTAGGTTAATTTTTTATCAGACCTATTTTATCAAACTATAAAGTTTTTTAATGCTGTTTCATTCAAAGGCCAATTTACAAGGGTTAACTCTCAATCTAATGGGTTTAAAAAATAAGCTATAAGGCCTCTGTCCATCTGTTTATTTTATGTATAGGTACACTGGTGTATTGTCATGTCTACATATATTTGGTATCAAAATTGACATGTGAGCTCATAAATTAAAACTAAGAAAATAGATCCAAATGCTTTTGATTCACATGATTTAAAAGGTTTGTAAAATGGGTGAACAAAAAATATGGCTTTCAAGTTAGTAACACCGTTTTGTTTCCAGGTGGTCAAAAAGTAAATAAAATGTTAATTTTATAAAATGTTTAATACCCATTGTTTCTAGATTTTTGTTCAACAGGAAAGAAATGACTGATATGGCCTAACACACTTATCTGATACGTTGGTTTTAAAAAAATAACTAAATTAGATTTAACATATATGGGATTGATCATGAATGTGTTTGTTAGAGACATCTGATTGGTTTAAAAAGTTAAAATGCTAACTGTTAAATATAACATCAAGTACTCTTAACTCCTTAAAGTCCACAGGGTAACATACTTAAAACATTTTTGGTGTTTCCATAAATTAGTAAATAAAAAAAGGATTTGAATTTATGTTATCACTGAAAACGTGGTTACTAAAAGTCTTAACAGGTATTATTATATATAAAGGGTCCCAAAGTTTCAACTATATTTAAATAGATTTCTAAAAGTAACAAAGTATTTTATCTGATTAAAATGGAGTAATTTATCTAAATTCAGAAATTTATAAGGTTTGTTTCAGAATATAAATTTTAAAAGAAGAAATCAAATGATTAAAAAATTAAAACATTACAAGGTTTTAGATACAAAAATATATTTAGTAAAAAATATTTCTAGGTAAAAATGTCTTTATGTGATCAAATAAAGCTGTAATACTGCTAAGTAAACAACAAGAGGGTCTAATTAAGAGATTAAAAATGTTAATTAAGGGTACATTTTAAAAGGTTTACATGTATATGCAAGTATCACAACAGTTAAAACTATTCAAGTGTTTTTCCTAAGGTCAAATGTTAATGAACTGATGAAAACCTAATTTAAGTCTATTTGCTAAAATGACCAATAATTCTTAAAACATTAGTTTACTCTTAACATTGTATCTGTTAAGTTTTATTTAGAGTAACCAATCTTAAAAATTGGGGGTTTGTACAATTCTGGTTAAACAATAACTATTATTTTAGAGTATTGTACTACATAACAAAGTCTAAATTTTCTTTAAAATTAAACATGGTTAATATAAAAAAATCAATGCAATTATAATTCTATTACTCTTTTTTATATATTAAATGTGTTCACAACTTCCAGGTATACAAGTCTTTAATGGTTTAAAAGAACAGTTTATCAAGCTGGTGTTCTCCAACCTAAAGTTGTAATGGTAATTTTAAACTTATCAGAATAAGAAATTTTATTGGGGATTTATTTGTATCATTTAGTGTTCTGTAACTAGATCTGAACCTTGTGTTACCATCTGCATGGGGATAAAAATGTAAATGTATTTCTAAAAGATAATGAGAGTTGGATCTGTTTAAAGGTTAATATCATGAAACAGGAAAACATTTTGCCACTTTTCTACACAAAAGAAAAGTTAAAAGCTCTCTCAACTTTCTTCAATTCATGTTTTAGGTGTAATATTATACTGTGTTAACTAAAATTCATATAAACTTAGGAAACAATATATGTAAACTTTATAAAATGATATTTAACAAAAATATAAAGAGCAGCTTCAGAACTAGACCACTTACCTAAGATTTATGGAGAACACTGCCTTACCTGAGATAAGGTTCTGCCTCCCACCTTACTACATGTTACAATGACTCGAAAATAAGTCAGAATTCAGCTCATTTAAAGTTATATTCAAAAGATTGATTTTGGTTATAAAATTACTGTGATCTCAAACAGGGGATATAATATATAGCTCAGTCAAAATTTAAGGTAGCTATTACACAACTAAATATGTTTTTACTGTTGTTAACTCCATTTTGTATTTTCATTGTAAACTCTGTAACTGTTGACTGATGAATGTTTTACAGAGGTACTGCTTCAAGAACAATCTAAATTAATTTGAGAGAATAAGTCATCACCTATAGGACAGATAATATAGACCCCAGTTTAATAAAAGTTGGTAAATAAGTATAAAGTCATAGACATTAAAGTTAAAACTCAGTACTCTTACTGTATGACTGGTGAAACTGACTTGCTGGATGTTTATGATCAAAACCTGAAGATTGAGATTAAAATAAAGGGGTCAAGAGAATCAATATTTGACTCTTGCCCTCAGAGTCAGCCTAAACCCAGGGAACATGAGAACTACTCTAAGAAGCTTTGCAACTCTGGGCCACACAACCTTCCCATCAGGAAGACTGATGAGACCCCTAAGGATGAGAAGCCAATCAGTGCACCTGCTACAGTGGAGGGTCTTTGGGAAAGGGAGCCGTCCCTAATGCTTCCAATGGAAGCCACCTCATCATGGAGATCCTACCAGGCAAATGTCACTAAAGGAGATAAGAAACTGCTCTCAAGTTCCCCAAGAGTGACCCCTGTGGGAACTCAGCTGACTCTTAACAGCAGATAGAAACAAGGTAAATTTGACCAACTTGATCTTAAACACCTAGCAAAAACAGCTAAAACTAAAACACAGTCATTTCTAGACATTTAAAAAACTAAACAATAGTTTTTTTAATGTAACTTGAGATGTACACTCTTGTTAGCCCCGCCAAAATAAGTAAAACTGAAGGTGGCAAAAAAGATTCTTAGACAAAAATACCTGATAATTATCAAAATAAAATGCCAGAGTTATAAGTTTTTAGTCAGTTTAAGGCCTACAGATCTTTCTAACCTCCAATACAAGTAAAGTTAGTCAATGTTTGCTAGTATGGTTCTCTAGCCCTGAGTAACAAAAATAAAGGGATCTCTACTAAACAAAAAGATCATGCCAGTAAAATAATATTTTACAAAAATCAGATGACATTGAGTAACTTAACTAAATATTGTGTTTACATTACTGATAACTCTAACAGTGTTAAGATTTACAATTAAGGCCTTATCCTCTCCAGCCTTGTTAGACTTTGTTAGGTGTTTTTACGTAAACAACATTTCAGTTCTTTCACCTCCTGGTAAGAGATTATTAATTTCTATCAGCTACATGATATTCATTGACAAGTTTCAGACGCTATTTATTTTGTACTCTTGTTTTTTTGTTTCTTTCATAAAACAAGACTTTTACCCCTAGAAAGGAAATTTTGCTGCTTGCCCCACCTCACATCACCTCCTCTCAGCTTGAGGCAGCAAGAGTGGTCATTGCCCTTTTTCCTTAAAGCAGTAAAAAGTCCCTAAATTTAAAGGGGTAATAATAAAAATTTTTAAAAAGACAGTCAATGTAGATAGGTAAATTGGGTTAAATAACAAAAATAAGGGCGAGTGTGGAACCAGAAAGTTGGAGGCGGGGACAATCCAAGATGGCAGACTAGAGTGTGACTCCATCTCCAGTTGCTCCAGAACCCAGGAGTCAAGAAGGGGAGGCATTGAGAGACTTGGACTAAAATAGAGCCATGGGTGAGTCTCGCCCACCAGGTAAAGCTCGGCCTGGGTGGCAGGACCGGATAGAGGTGGTTTACCTGAGCAGGGCAGGGCACCTAAAGTCTTCCACAGGCAGCCCTGAGCACTCCGCTGGTGGATCCCTCCCACACGGCCAGCTTCTCCAGGATCTCAGAGCAGGCCCCCCAGTGAGAGCCTTTCTGATCAGAACCAGCTCCAAGTCCCAGAGCCAGCACGGTGTGCTCCAGCCCACAAGTGGCTTCAGGGACCAGGACAGGGCAGCCAGAGACTTCCCCAAGCAGCCCGGTCCCCTGCAGTGGGAGGCGCCTTTCAAGGCTAGCTTCTCGGAGCAGACCACCCAGTGAGAGCCTTTCTACACAGAGCCAGTCACAAGTCCCCGAGCCAAAGGAGAGCTTCGATCCGCAAGCAGCCTCTGGGATCAGGGCAGGGAAGCCAGAGACTTCTCCAGGCGGCCTTGCCCCCTCCGGCCACAGGCTCTTTCCAAGGGGTGATCCAAGATGGCAGACTAGAGGGTGACTGCATCTCCAGTCCCTCCAGAACCAAGGACTCAAGAAGGGGAGGCATTGAGAGACTTGGACAAAAATAGAGTCATGGGGTGAGTCTCCCCCACTGGGTGAAGCTCGGCCTGGGCAGCAGGCACAGATAGGGGCAGATTATCAGAGCAGGGCAGGGCAGCTAGAGTCTTCCACAGGTAGCCTTGCACATTCTGGTGGTGGGCTCCTCCAAAACAGCCAGCTGCGTGGTGTAAGCCCCCCAGTGAGAGCCTTTCCACACAGAGCCAGCTCCAAGCCCTGTAACCAGTAGCAGTCTAGGGGCAGCTTTCTTTGGAAGCACTCCATTATCAAGTTCCTCAAAGACTTCAGGCTACTGAAGCCTGGGAGGTGATACACTGGAAATCTACAGGGACATTATAAGCCAATAGAGGAAATCTGCAATATCTCAGCGTCCCACTGACATCTGACCAATATGAGAAAACAAGGGAAGAAAATGTCCCAAACAAACCTAGATACTATATCAATAAAACCCAATGACAGCACAGCAGATGAAATGTCAGAAAGGGAGTTCAGAATGTACATAATTAAAACAATCAGGGAAGTAAATTAGGAGATGAAAGAGCAAATGTAGGCATTGAAGGAGGAGATGAAAGAACAAATGCAGGCATTAAAGGATCACACCAATCAACAGTTAAAAGACAAATACGGGAAGCAAGAGATCATTTCATTAAAGAGTTAGAGATACTGAAAAAAAAAAAAAAACAAACTGAAATCCTTGAAATGAAGGAAACAATAAACCAAGGTAAAAACTCCATAGAAAGCATAACCAATGGGATAGAACACCTGGAACACAGAACCTCAGATATTGAAGACAAAATGTTTAATCTTAAAAACAAAGTTGGCCAAACAGAGAAGATGGTAAGAAATCATGAACAGAATCTACAAGAATTATGGGATATCATGAAAAGGCCAAATTTAAGAATTCTTGGGATTGAGGAAGGCTTAGAGAAACAAACCAAAAGAATGAACAATCTATTCAATGAAATAATATCAGAAAATTTCCCAAATCTGAAAATGTAATGGAAAACCAAGTACAAGTGGTTTATAGGACTCCAAATATACAAAATTACAACAGACCCATACCAAGGCACATTATTATTAAAATACCTAACATACAAAATAAAGACATAATTTTAAAGGCGCAAGAGAAAAGAATCAAATTACATTCAGAGGGAAACCAATAAGAATATCAGCAGATTTTTCAATCCAGACCCTAAAAGCTAGAAGGGCCTGGAACAACATTTACCAAGCCATGAAAGAAAACGGATACCAACCAAGAATCTTATACCCAGAAAAACTTACTTTCAGATTTGACGACGAAATAAGATCCTTCCATGATAAACAAAAGCTAAAGGAATTTACAAAAAGAAAACCAGCATTACAGAACGTTCTCAGCAAAATATTCCACGAGGAAGAGATGAAAAACAACGATGCAAATCAGCAATGGGAGGAACTAGCCTAAAGGAATAGCCAAATAAAGGAGAAACCAAATCGTGTCAAAAAACAAAAATGAGTCAAATGACTGGGAACACAAATCATATCACAATAATAACCCTGAATGCTAATGGCCTGAACTCATCAATCAAAAGACATAGACTGGAAGATTGGATTAAAAAGAAAAATCCAACAATATGCTGCCTGCAAGAGACTCATCTCATAGAAAGAGATACCCATAGACTAAAGGTGAAAGGATGGGAAAAAACATACCATGCACACAGACACAGCAAAAAAGCTGGAGTATACATCCTCATTTCAGATAATGTGGACTTCAGGCCAAAACTAGACAGAAGGGATAAAGAAGGACCTTACATGCTGCTTAAGGGAAGCATAAATCAGCAAGACAAAACAATCATAAATATCTATGCCCTGAATATTGGCTCATCCACGTACATCAAACAAATCCTTCTCAATTCCAGAAATCAAATAGACCACAACACAATAATACTAGGTGATTTTAACACACCTCACTCACCGCTGGATAGATCTTCCAAACAAAAATTGAATAAAGAAACCAAAGATCTCAATAACACAATCAACAATTTAGACTTAGCCAACATATATAGAAAATACCATCCAACAAAGAACGAATACACTTTCTTCTCAGCAGCACATGGATCCTTCTCTAAAATAGACCATATTTTATGCCACAAAGCTACTGTTAGCAAATACAAGAAGATAGAGATACTACCTTGTACTCTATCATATCATAATGGATTGAAATTAGAAATAAATGACAGAATAAAAAACAAAAACTTCTCCAATACCTGGAGATTAAATAATACACTACTATATGATGAATGGATAACAGAAGACATCAGGAGGTAAATTAAAAAATTCTTAGAAGTAAATGAGAACAAAGACACATCATATCAAAATCTCTGGGACACTATGAAAGTAGTCCTTAGAGGAAGAATTATTTCATGGGGCGCATTCAACAAAAGAAGTAGAAATCAACAAATAAATGAATTAACACTACAGCTCAAAGCCCTAGAAAAAGAAGAACAGACCAACACCAAAAGTAGTAGAAGACAAGAAATAGTTCAATCAGAGCCGAAATCAATGAAATTGAAAAAAAAGAAACAATTGGAAAAATTAACAAAATAAATAGTTGGTTCTTTGAAAAAATAAGCAAAATTGATAAACCCTTAGCCACACTAACAAAGAGAAAGAGGGAGAAAACTCAAATTACTAAAATTCAGAATGAACAAGGAAATATCACAACAGACATGAGTGAAATACAAAACATAATTAGAAGCTATTTTGAAAATCTATACTCCAAAAAAACAGAAAACCTCGAAGACATCATCAAGTTTCTACAGACATATGAATTACCTAAACTGAACGAGGCACACATACACAACTTAAATAAATCAATTTCAAGCAATGAAATAGAAGAGGTCATCAAAAGCCTACCAACAAAGAAAAGTCCGGGACCAGATGGGTTCTCAGCCGAGTTCTACAAAACCTTTAAAAAAGAGCTCATTCCAATACTCCTCAAAGTATTCCATGAAATAGAAGAGGAGGGAACCCTCCCAAACTCGTTCTATGTAGCCAATATCACCCTGATACCTAAACCAGACAGAGACATATCGAGGAAAGAAAATTTCAGACCAATATCCTTAATGATATTGACGCAAAAATTCTCAACAAAATTTTAGCAAATCACATACAAAAATATATTAAACAGATAGTGCACCACGATCAAGTGGGTTTTATCCCAGGGATGCAAGGTTGATTCAACATTTGGAAATCATTAAATGTCATCCACCATATCAACAGACTTAAAGTAAAGAATCACATGATTATTTCAATAGATGCAGAAAAAGCATTTGATAAAATACAGCATCCCTTCATTCTCAAAACAGTAGAAAAAACTGGGGTAGTGGGAACATTCCTTAACATTGTAAAGGCCATCTACACTAAACCCATGGCCAATATCATTCTAAATGGTGAAAAACTGAAAGCATTCCCCCTAAAAACTGGAACAAGGCAGGGATACCCTCTTTCATCACTTCTATTCAACATCATCCTTGAGACTCTAGCCAGAGCAATTAGACACATCAAAGAAATTAAAGGGATACGAATTGGAAAAGAAGAACTCAAATTATCCCTGTTCGCTGATGACATGATTATATATTTAGAGGAACCTGGAAATTCCACCAGAAAACTTTTAGAACTCACAAGTGAATTCAGTAAAGTAGCAGGTTACAAGATCAATGCTCATAAATCCAATGCATTTTTATACATAAGTGGTGAATCTTCAGAAAGTGAAATTAGGAAAACTACCCCATTCACAATAGCCTCAAAACAAATAAAATACTTGGGAATCAATCTCACAAAAGAGGTGAAAGACCTCTACAATGAGAATTACAGAACATTAAAGAAAGAAATTAAAGAAAACCTTAGAAGATGGAAAGATCTCCCATGTTCTTGGATAGGCAGAATTAATATTGTCAAAATGGCCATACTACCTAAAGTGCTATACAGATTCAATGCAATTCCAATTAAAATCCCAATGATGTACCTTGCAGAAATAGAGCAAGCAATTATGAAATTCATCTGGAAGAATAAGAAACCCAGAATAGCTAAAGCAATCCTCAGTAGAAAGAGCAAAGCAGGGGGTATCGCAATACCAGATCTTCAACTCTACTAAAAAGCAATAGTAACAAAAACGGCATGGTATTGGTACCAAAATAGACAGGTAGATCAATGGTACAGAATAGAGGACATGGACAAAAACCCAAATAAGTATATTTTTCTCATACTACACAAAGGGACCAAAAATATGCAATGGAGAAAGATAGCCTCTTCAACAAATGGTGCTGGGAAAACTGGAAATCCATATGCAACAGAATGAAATTAAACCCCTATCTCTCACCATGCACAAAACTCAACTCAAAATGGACTAAGGACCTTGGAATCAGACACGAGACCCTGCATCTTATAGAAGAAAAAGTAGGTCCAAACCTTCAAGTTGTTGGCTTAGGATCAGACTTCCTTAACAGGACTCCCATAGCACAAGAAATAAAAGCAAGAATCAACAACTGGGATAGATTCAAACTAAAAAGCTTTCTCTCAGCAAAGGAAACTCTCAGTAATGTGAAGAGAGAGCCTAGAGAGTGGGAGAATATCTTTGCCACTCATACTTCAGATAGAGCGCTAATTTCCAGAATCTATAAAGAACTCAAAAAACTCTACACCAAGAATACAAATAATCCAACCAACAAATGGGCTAAGGAAATGAACATGCACTTCACAGAAGAAGATGTACAAGCAATCAACAGATATATGAAAAAATGTTCAACGTCTCTAGTAATAAGAGTAATGCAAATCAAAACTACCCTAAGATTTCATCTCACCCCAATTTGAATGGCGATTATCAAGAACACAAGCAATAATAGGTGTTGGCGAGGATGTGGGGATAAAGGAACACTCATACATTGCTTATGGAGTTGCAAATTAGTGCAGCCACTCTGGAAAGCAGTATGGAGTTTCCTCAGAAAGCTTGGAATGGAAGCACCATTTGACCCAGCTATCTCACTCCTTGGCCTATACCCAAAGGACTTAAAATCAGCATACTACAGAGATACAGCCACATCAATGTTCATTGCTCCTCAATTCACCATAAACAGATTGTGGAACCACCCTAGATGCCCTTCAGTTGATGAATGGATAAAGAAACTGTGGCATATATATACAATGGAATATTACTCTGCAATGAAGAATGATAAAATTATGGCATTTGCAGGCAAATGGATGAAATTGGAGAATATCATGCTAAGTGAGATAAGCCAATCTCAAAAAACTAAAAGACGAATGATCTCGCTGATAAGTTGATGAGGACATATAATGGGGGTTGGGAGGGGTTAGTGTTAGGGTTAGGGTTAGGTTTAGGGTTAGGGATAAGGAGGGCGGTAAGAATGAAGGAAAGAAGGACTGTATAGAGGGAAAAGAGTGGTGGGAGGGGTGGGTGGAAGGGAAAAAATAATGAATCAAACATCATTGCCCTATGTAAATTCATGATTACACAAATTGTATGCCTTGACTCCATGTACAAATAGAGAAACAACATGTATCCCATTTGTATACAATAATAAAAAAATAAGACAGTTCGAGGCAATGACCTGAGAGAGATTAAAATGTTAATGCTTCCAGAGCCCTTCCTCTACCCTTACCAAGAACTTGTTCCTGTTCTAACTTGTTTTTAATTCTCTCCAACAGGTTCAACTTATGAGAGAACCAGCCCCAAGAGACCACTGATTTCCAACACCCATTTCAGTCAGAAGATTATTTCTATAACAAATTGATCCAGAAAGGACTGATACCCAGCTGACATGGAAGTGACGTTACTCACAACATGGACTCATCACATCTAAGTCAAGACAACAGAAATATGAACAGCCCTCAGAGACCCCCAAACCCTGTCTAAAGATAAGACTGAAAAAACATTAAACTTGTTTTTTCTCTTGCTTGGACTATGTCAGGAATAATTCCATGTTTAGCCCTTCAACTTTTTGAGATTACCAAATAGGGTAAATTCTGTGTTACTGTTCACATCATTCCCGAGATGTACTATTATGATAAAGAGGGAAGAAGAAAGCAAATGGGACTAAAATCTAAACAAGCAGCCCCTGTCTTATTTTCCCTCCTAGTGGGAATAGGTATAGCAGGCTCCACGCTGTAGGAACCACTGCCCTGATTACAGGAAACCAGAATTTCAAAAGTTTAAGTAGACAAATAGATTTAGACTTTAATATGTTAGAGATAGAATCCAGCCTGTTAAGCTAATGGTGTTGGACACTCATTATAATCACCTTTGCACTACTAAGGAATCAATGATTTCATCATGTACATAAAACCAGTGGGGAATATGATAGGTTGACAGACCTGACTCCATGAGAATGTTGTAGGCCAGACTCTGGGGGAAATGACTAAACAGACTCCATTTTGCTCAGATGTTGGGGACAGAGTGGGAATGAGGAAAAGAGAAAATACCCAGAGTTTCATGGAAATCCAGTTGTGCATTTGCTCAGAAAATACTCTTTAGTTGCAGCCTAGCACTGCATACATATGGAAAGCTCAATTTATGGATATCAAAACAGATTGTTATAACAGAAGCACCGTGCATGGTGGAGTCACCACATTCTCAGAGCAAAGTGGGTATGAGGAGAACAGATGATACGCAAAGTTTACTGAAATCCATTAGTGAAACTTTCTCAGTAGAGCAACTTCAATTTCAGCCCTATTCAGCCAGCACGTTCGAGTACTGCAACAACAATACAAACAGAGCTTGCCTAGAAAACCTGGAGGTAGAGTGCTCAGATGTTGGGGCCAGTGTGGGAATTAGGAAAAGAGAAAACACCCAGAATTTCATGGACATCCAGTCGTGCATTTGCTCAGAAATCACTCTTCATTTGCAACCTAACCGTGCGTGCATCGGGAAAGCACAATTCATGGAAATCGAAACAGATGGTTATAACAGAAGAACCGTGCATGGTGGAAGCACCACACTGTCAGAACAAAGTGGGTATGAGGAGGATAGATGACAGGCAATGTTTATTAAAATCCATTCGTGAAAATTTCTCAGAAATGCAACTTGAATTTCAGCCCTGTTCAGCCTGCACGTTAGAGTACTGCAACAGCAAGACATAAGGGGCTTGCCTAGAAAACCTGGAGGTAGAGTGCTCAGATGTTGGGGACAGAGAGGAAATGAGGAAAAGAGAAAAGACTCAGAGTTTCATGGAAATACAGTTGTGCATTTGCTCAGAAAATTCTCTTCAGTTGCAGCCTAACTCTGCATGCATAGGGAAAGCTCAATTCATGGAAATCAAAACAGATTGTTATAACAGAAACATCGTGCATGGTAGAACCACCACATCTTTGGAGCAAAGTGGGCATGAGGAGGAGAGATGATAGGCAAAGTTTCATTGAAATCGATTTCTGAAAATTTCTCAGAAATGCAACTTCAATTTCAGTCCTGTTCAGCCAGCACGTTAGAGTACTGCAACAGCAATAAATAAGGGGTTGGCTTAAAGACCATGGAGGTAGAGTGCTCAGATGTTGGGGACAGAGTGGGAATGAGGAAAGGAGAAAAGACCCAGAGTTTCATGGAAATCCATTCGTGCATTTGCTTAGAAAGCACTCTTCAGTTGCAGCGTATCTCTGCGTGCATAGGGAAAGCTCAATTCATGGACATTGAAACAGATTGTTATAACAGAACCACTGTGCACAGTGGAACACCACATCTTTGGAGCAAATTGGGTATGAGGAGGAGACATGATAGGCAAAGTTTCACTGAAATCCAATCGTGAAACTTTCTCAGAAAAGCAACTTCAATTTCTACCACATTCAACCTGCACACTAGAGTAGTGCCACAGAAATACATAAGGGGATTGCCTAGATAACTTGGAGTTAGAGACCTCAGATGTGGGGGCAGAGTGGGAATGAGGAAAAGAGAAAATACCCAGAGTTTCATTGAAATCCAGTAGTGCATTTGCTCAGAAAACACTCTTCATTTGCAGCCTAAATCTGGGTGCATATGGAAAGCTCAATTGATGGAAATTGAAACAGATTGCTATAACAGAAGCACCGTGCATGGTGGAACCACCACATGTTTGGAGCAAAGTGGGTATGAGGAGGAGAGATGATAGGCAAAGTTTCATTGAAATCGATTTGTGAAACTTTCTCAGAAATCAACTTTAATTTCAGCCCTGTTCAGCCTGCACATTAGAGTACTGCAACAGAAATACATAAGAGACTGGCCTAGAAAACCTGGAGGTAGAGTGGTCAGATGTTGAGGGCAGAGTGGGAATGAGGAAAAGAGAAAATACCCAGAGTTTCATAGAAATCCATTTGTGCATTTGATCAGAAAATGCTCTTCAGTTGCAGCATAACTCTGCGTGCATAGGGAATGACAATTCATAAAAATCAAAACAGATTGTTATAACAGAAGCACCGTATATGGTAGAACAACCATTCCTTCAGAGAAAAGTGTATATGAGGAGGACAGTTGATAGGCATAGTTTCATTGAAATCCATTTGTGAAACTTTCTCAGAAAAGCAACTTCAATTTCAGCCCTACTCAGCCTGCACGTTAGACTACTCCAACAGCAATACATAAGGGGCTTGCCCAGAAAACCGGGATGTAGAGTGCTCAGATGTTGGGGGCAGAGTTGGAATGAGTAAAAGAGAAAAGACCCAGAGCTTCATGGAAATCCAGTCATGCATTTGCTCATAAAATGCTCTTCAGTTGCAGCCTAACTCTGAGTGCATAGGAAAAGGTCAATTCATGGAAATCAAAACAGATTTTTATAACAGAAACACCGTGCATGGTGGAACCACCACATCTTCAGAGCTAAGTGGTATGAGGAGGAGAGATGATAGGCAAAGTTCCATTGAAATCCATTCGTGAAACTTTCTCATAAAAGCATCTTCAATTTCAGCCCAATTGTGCCTGCACGTTGGAGTACTGCAACTGCAATACATAAGGGGTTTGCCTAGAAACCAGGATGTAGTGTGCTCAGATGTTGGGAGCAGAGTGCAAATGAAGAAAAGGGAAAATACGTAGAGTTTAATGGAAATCCAGTTGTGCATTTGCTTAGAAAACACTCTTCAGTTGAAGCCTACATGTGTGTGCATAGGAAAAGCTCAATTCATGGAAATCAAAACAGATTGTTATAGCAGAAGCACCGTGCATGGTGGAACCACCACATTGTTGGAGCAAAGTGGGTATGAGGAGGAGAGATGATAGGCAAAGTTTCATTGAAATTGATTTGTGAAACTTTCTCAGAAAAGCAACTTCAATTTCAGCCCTATGCAACCTGCACTTTAGAGTACTGCAACAGCAATACAAAAAAGGCTTGCCCAAGAAACCTGGAGGTAGAGTGCTCAGATGTTGGGGGCAGAGTGGGAATGAGGAAAAGAGAAAATACACAGAGTTTCATTGAAATATAGCCGTGCATTTTCTCAGAAAATGTGCTTCAGTTGCAGCCTAACTCTGAGTGCATAGGGAAAGCTCAAATTATGGAAATCGAAAAAGATTGTTATAACCGAAGAACCGTGTATAGGGGAACCACCCCATCTTGGGAGCAAAGTGAGTATGAAGAGGAGAAATGATAGGCAAGGTTTCATTGAAATCTGTTCGTGAAACTTTCTCAGAAAAGCAACTTATATTTCAACCCTATTCAGCCTGTGGAGGCTGAAATGTGTGACTTTCCCAGCACCCCTCTCTCGCCATCCAGTGTGGTTTGAATTTCTAATGCTTGTCCCTGTCTTCTCCTTTACTCTGCACTAGATTGTGTGATTCTAGGAAGCCTGGTCTTATGCTATTTTTCTTCTTACTGTGAAACTGTATTAGTTATGGGGATGTGTGATTGAAGTAAAATGTTTCTAAGGGGATACAATATAACAAATTTCCTGTGTTTAACACTCCTAAGAAAAATAGTTGTTCAGAGTTTTTCTTGATATTTTAAATAAGAGGGAATGGTCTTTCTTATACCATTTGGACAGAGAGAATATTCCAGACAGAAGAAATGCTTGTGGGCAGAAGTTGTATATGGAGCACTGGAGAACATTTTTATCATTATGTAAGAGCCTTTGGGAACTTTTTTAAGGTTCTTTAGAAGAAGCGTGGAAATAAATAAAAGGAAACCTATGGTCAAAATTTCTTAGATCTGTTGTAGGAGGGAAGCATGAACATGAAAGGATTGAATGATAAAATTCCATGTTGCAACAGTGATGGTCCAGTGAGGAGGAAGTAGAAATGTCATCTATCCCAGCACATTGGTAAAGAGATGTCTCAGATTACAATAAAGAATATTTGGAAGGACTTAGGGCTATTGATAGGTCTGAAATTCATGGAGCAGACACCAAAGAGCCACTTATTGATGGAAGGAAAATAGTCTTATTTATTGAATTGTTTCCTTAAATAATTGTTTGTTTGGATATTACCAAGGGCAGGAACTATTGCTATTCTGCTCACATGTATCCCCCAATTCTACGATAGTTCACAATGCATAGATGACACCCAATAAATAGTTATCAGATGAATGAATGAATGAATAAAGTATTGCTCTCTTCATAATTCTAGTACATTTAAGAGGTTTTGAATTAAAATACAGATTTTGGGCTTGTTAGATGTCTCTTGAGTCTACTTTGTCATCACTAGTAATCTACTTTGCACTGACCACCATGCAGGTACTGGGTTTACAAAGGATTGTTTCTTAAATAAAGTGTTTATAGATTTATGGAGAGAGGAAGACAATGATGCCATGTATGGTCTCAGGAAAACCTTACAAGGAAATGTGAGCTATTTCTGCAATATTAGCATATTGTTTAATATTTTGGAATCTGTTAAATACCTTCTCTCAAATGGTGATCAGATATTTCTTATCTAAACACTGACTCAGTTCACAGTTATCAATGAAGACATGGTTCTACCACCTCGATTACAATTTATCAATAAACTATCAACAAAATCTGATCAATGAACACTATTTAATTGCTTTTTAAAAATCTAGTCAATCTTTCTTGGTTTCTGTCTGAAAAAATAGCCTGGTATAAAATTCAGGAATAAAAATAGGAAAAAATATATATAGACATTAGTACATACAGTTCCTAAAGACAACACAGCAGGGAAGTAGTCTTAAATTAAAACTATCATTACTCATGCTTCACTTATTTTGCCATTGTGCATATATATCTAGTTTGGGGCAAATATAAGATGTTTGTGTTTTGTTTATTATATCATGTAGAACCTGTACTTTTGTTTTACTGTTGGATACAAAAACAGCCAAATACCCACCAAAGTGAGTGTTATTTCTTATTTTTTGTTTGGATGTTTCTTAACTGATATACTGTCTGGATTTCCAAAATAAGTGCAAGTTAAAATCAGTTTTAAATTCCCTAGGGAAGTGACTTTTGTTTTTCTGGAGAATTGTGCTAAAAATGTCTGTAAATTAGTACCTATGTGTTGATTTGCCTATTTTTTAAAGTATGAAGTTGCTTGTATTAATGTATATCTGGACTTAAAAAAATATTTGCAACATGGCTACTCAGTTAGTTGGTTGGCTTTAAAGGAGCTGAATCTTGTGCTAACAGGTAGCATTATCTTGGTCTTGCATCTAAGTTTTCGCAAGGATGTCTCATACTGTCACAATAAAGAAAGGAGAGGAAAAATTGGCTTGAGAAATCTACTGATATTCTGTATCATGTTTCTTTCTGTGATCTTGGCCATTATCCCTAAGCAGGGAAATGAGGCCAGGGTTACTTGATTGGGTAAGAACTAGTAAATGAAATGCAGACCCACTTCGAAACTGTTGAAAGATCAACAGTTCATGATAACTGTATCTCTGCTGAACTATATGTAGACTTGCCTTCTTGACTTAACCCTTCTTCATGACTTTTTTAAAACTAATTTTCTATTAAAACATATCTGTTTTTGTATCCCATTCTCTTATTTGATATTTTTAATTGATTCTAAAAATGCAGATAATTATTCCCTGTATTAGTGTGGTCATTTATGAAAGAGAGGACATTATTAAAGAATTATAGGGCTTTCTAATGAACTCAACAAAAAATTAGGAAGAATAAGTGCTGAGCAAGAATGAATGGGACCAACTGTCTTGACCTCTGTTGGCCCAGAAATTGGAGACAGCTTCAGCTTCAGTAGGTATATATGTATTTGTGTATAAAGGACATTTGGAGTCATACCTAAGTGGCATATGATTGAAATTTTAAAATATTTTGTTCTATTATTTTTTCAGTAATGATAGATAAGCATATTTTCTACCTTTTATTTCCTTCCCAAAATTATAAATTTTCTTTATACTTCCTCTTCTATAGCTTGGATAAATTCTAGTAAAGTCTGAACCTCTAATGAATGAAAAATGTCTTGAAGGGAAATAAACTAGATGTGTTAGGAGTAGCAAAATAACTTTTGCTTTCTCATAAAGATTTCAGGCCTATGAAGTTCTTATGATTGGGATAAAATTAAAGACACCCAAACACCCTTATCCTCCTTCTCAACATGCCAATGCTTTGTTACTTTCAAAGTCTTCCAATATCCCAGTAATGAATTTAGATTGCATCAGTTATTAATATCTCTAGTTATCAGATTCCTCCAAAGAATTGCAGTAGGTTAGAGAAGACCTGAGTATATTGAGCACTGGAGGCAGAGAAAAGAATCATCAAGGTAGAAAAGATATCTACAGAGGAGGGTAGGGTTTGGATAGCAAAATTAATTTCAAAAACCCTTGTATTTTCAGGGATAAGCATGTCATGCCCCATAACTCCAAGATTCAGACCAACTGGGTAAGCTCCAGTAAACCTTTCATTTAGGAGGGTGTTCCATAATTGAAATGCCATTGGGAAAATGTAGAATCTGCCTTGAAGAAACAATTTGTAATAAGGATCTATCAAGAATAATTTCTTAAGTTTTGTACAAAATAGCAATGCAGGGCCTTTTCAGTAGAATATTTAGTATATTTATATTTAATATATTCTGTAGTATAATTGAGGGGATAAGTAGGCTATTTAAATTAATTCCCTAGCATACATAGGTAGTTTTATATTTTTCAGATTAACTGTGTAATACAATGAAATATAGGTTTATAATCTGTATTTTAGAATTGTGACAAGCTAAAGATATGTTCCTCTCTACAATAAGTATAGTACATTTTGTAGATTATTGTCATGATTAAAAGATAAACATTTTAAATGTTTAATATGTACCTTAAACAGAGCAAACAAATATTATAGGACAATTGTAATTATTCTTTATTACTCTTTAAACTATGTATGCTACTTACGATATGTTGTGAAGGTAAAATATATTTTGTAGATCTGGAGTCACTTAACCTTGAAACCCACAACTAGGGCATATTCAAGAACAAGAATGGAAAAACTGAACTGGTATCTGTGCCAGTTCCCCTAATTTGAAGGCAATTCCTAGAGGTTGACTCAGCAGAATGAGCACCTTCATCCTAAAGGCATTGCACACTGGCATTCATTCCATCCACTCTGGGTGCCTCTCAAACCCACTTGCTTCTCTCTTCTAAAATCTGTTTTCTTTGCCTGGAGAAATTCACATGAAGATGAGTATTGAAATAAACTAAAGCCCCCTTTAATTGTAGATGGTCTCAAATTCACAACTTATTATACTTTCAATTCTAGATACCTCACACACACCTAAGGCTAGTGTCTCTGCTGATCTAGATGACCTACCTGATGGGGTAAATTATATTATGATCCCTGAAAAATCTGAGAATTTGATCATCTTGCCTTTCTTGTCCATTTACACTCAACTTGGGCAAGAGGTTCTGAAGAGTTTTCTCAGTGGCTTATCTGGGTGTCAAATGGATTGATCCTTGTCCCCATTGTGCATTTTTTAGCCCTACCTTTGATTAATAATCAGAGTCAATTCCTCCTGCCATAGGTTTAGAATTACCTAGTGACAACCATATCTTAAGATGACATGTATTTTCTTCATGTCTCCTGAAAGACACAGTCTCCTTCTGGGATGCAAGGCAGGTCACTTATACGCACAGAAAATGAAATTGTGGGGATGGGAAATGCAAATATTCCAAGAATGCATGACACTGAGAGTGATAAAAAGTAGGCTTATTCCTATTTTCAGACCTTGGTTCCTAAATCTATGTATTCTATCTTCTGGGTATCTGATAGACACAGATTTAGAGTAGACACTGCATTCTGAATTATGGGACTCATCATCAGGGTATCATTTATAAGTTGGTGCTTCAAATATGCATTCAATGACTACTTCTTTATTAGGCTGAAATCTTCTAGGCTGTGATTTGACAGGACTAGTAGAGTCCATGGTCATGGACTCAGTACTGTACCTCTACTACTGTTCAGTAGACCCCTAGTGCTAAAGTAAAGTTTTGTGGGTGGGAAAGTCAAATTTTCATCTGAAATTGTGGTGATTCCAATTAAAACAAGGCATTCTCATTTTCAGAGTAGAAGTCCAGTGAAATCATTTGCTACCAAATAACTGCCCAGTCTTCTCAGAAGGCATTGTATCAGTTGTGCAGCATTGGTCTCAATTGCTGGCAGATTGTATATTTTGCAGTATCACCCCCTAGATTAGCCTTGTAAATCTCTTTAGGGAGGCTGTCCTTAACCTCCTGATCATTCATCCATTATTTCTTTCACTTCTATAAATTAAACAAAATCTGTGGATATAGTAATTCTCCCCTATTTAAATTTGTATAGCTCCTATTCAGTCAAATAGTAAAAAGAATCCAGAGCATAAATACTCTCCCAGTTCCCACTTGTGCATATATGTTGATGAAATCCTACAGTTTCTTCAAGATGTTGTCTCTTCCTTCTTTTAACAGACTTTGTGATTCATCAATAGGATTATCCTATAACTTTTATCTAGTTATTGGTCTGGAGGTCCAGGGGATGTTTGTGGTAGATCTTGATGGTAGATTAACAGATTTCATTTCAAATAAGAGATCTTTATAAGGTCTTCAAACAAGGATGAATTTCTAGCCCCTAAGAGCGGTGAGAGGACCACTTTAGTGTCTCAGAGGATTTAAGAGAAATCTAGAGTTTCCAGAGTTTCAAGTTAATTTACCCAGATGTCTCATCCAATGTTGCACAGTCCTATTTTTCCATTTAGGCCCAACCTAAGCAAAGCCAACCTGTTTGAATTGAGAATTAATCCTTGTCTGGAGTTATGTACTCTTATGATTAATTCCTGGGCCTAGTGCTGAGCTTTTCCCATATCTGTTATAAGAAGTGATAATCCATTTGTATGGTAGGTAACATGGTAGTCTGCCACCTTTGCATTTACCCGTAAATCAATGATTACTCACTCTTGGCCTTTTATTGTCTCTCTCCACTGCACCAAGAGACTTTAGCAACAATTATTCTATTTCACAGTGCCAATCACTCCTTTCCATGAAACTCTCAAATATCTGAGATATGTATACATTAGTTCATTTCCTTCTCCTAGTATCCCATCCCAGTCTATACCAGTGAAAGTACTAACAATTACACTATTACAATATGCCACAGGCATCAGTTTTTTACATAGCATCAGTGGTTAAATACTCATAGATATAAAGTAACTCGTTTAATGTCACCGCCTCATTGTTCTCTTGGTACCAACTTTCTTAGGTCATCTTCCTTGAAAAACAGACTATAAAGGCAGAAATATATTTCTGTGCATAACTTCTTTTGGAAAATACAGAGTAAGAAGTTGAACTGCAGTGCATTTGAAGAATTCTCTTCCAATCTTCATAGGAAGCTCTGTTGCTGGAGTGGTCCCTATGCTAAAGCAAGAGGACCAGGAATTTGAGTCCCCTACATCAATTTATCATTCAAATGTGGGTTGCTCTTGAGGAGGGAGAATGACCTCTTGACCAAGGATTATCCTCAGAGAGTGACTTAGCTATGAGCCCTTAGTAACCAACACAACTCTCTTGGAAGTAGAAGCAATGAGTAACTAAATTTTGACAGTATTATTTGAGTGGCACACCACAACTATGCCATATCATATTTTTCCATTGATCCTGAAGGTAGACTCAGATGGGAGAATGAAATGCAAATATTTTGATTGACATTACACTAATTTTAATTCAATAGTGTTCAGAAAGTCTACAACCTCAGAGCTATCTCTTCCTTGTCCTTCTTTATTCAAAGGCACATTTACTTAGAGGATCTTCTCTAATTTTTGTTTTAAATCTGACTTCCTTTAGAAAATAAGCAGATTGTGGTCCTGGGTGTGAAAGACAGTCACTCTAATTTCTCATAGCTTTCTTCTGGGTCTTTGCTCTATAGTTATAGACAAGATCTAGGTAAAGAGTCTAGGCTGAGTAAGAGGACCAGAAATGCACAGGTACAATCAGAGGCTTAACCTTAAAGCAGTTTCATGAGAGAGAGTGTTCACCTTCTTGGTGAGAAGGGGCTTCATATAAGTAAACATTCTACATTGTTACCTTTGTGGTAATTATAGATGTTAAAATTTTATAATACTTAATTTCTTTCTAATTTCTTATTTCAATTATCTGAGCACCTAGACTTGCCATAGATCAAGCTATTGCTGCTCTGGTCCTAATTACTTATTCCCAGGTGTTCTTTGAGTTAAAAGTTGACTGAATGCCAAGCGTTTTAAACTAAAGAAACGTTACATTTATTATTCAATATTCCATAAAAAATCAGAAATTTTTAAAGAATTGAACTCTATATTTTGTATTGGGGGGTGTGCATTATCTATCATTATATGAACTAGGCTATCTTTCCTGAAAATTTTAAAAGATGTCTATTAGGCATTTTTAAATAATTTCCTGTTGTATTTACTTTAAAAGCACTCTGTGATATAGGAAAAGGATGAAAGTGTAACTCTATTTAGTGACACTAATTTAAATTTTAGTTAGAAGTGTCATACCCACTTTGCTTGAGTGCCTTGAAGCAGAAGTAATTGAATTTCATCCCAGAATTAGAATCAAATGGAATTTCATTGTGTGAAGAGAATGGCATCAGGTCCAATAGTCTAAAGGGGAAGAGAGGGATGGAGGATATAATTATGCAAGCATTTAAGTACTGGACTGTTGCCATGTTGTACAACATTCATAAAAATTTAAAATTCTCACTTTTACTACTGAACAAGGACACATCTGGAGGTTTGCAGTGAGGTGAGAAGAACAACTAGAAAGTTATGACAGTACTCAACTGTGAAAGTCTGTGGTGAGGGTTAAGTGAATTTATGTTTTTCAAACATGTACAGTATAACATGTAGAATATTTTAGAACCAATATAAAATATTTTATTTTTGTGGACTTTGTTAAAAGAAGGTCATAACATTGAGTCAACACTGATGAGGACTGAATCAATGCATATCTGGGAATGAAAAGTATGTGTGGGGAATGAGAGAAATAGTAGAGCTAAGGGTCATAAGATTTAGAAACTGGTTAGATGTGTGTGATAAAAAATGGAGGAATCAAGGATAAAACTGGAGTTCCAGTCTGTATAGCTAGCAGAATGTTGGTTCTGTTAATAGCACTGTACATGAAATTTAGAGAACAATGTAGCTCATGGATAAAAATAAATTTGAAAATTTGTCTCCACTTATTTAAATATCACAATTACTGCAGCTATTAGTAATTTCTGAAATTAAATACTAATACTCCTAAATTGTTATTTTAATGCTGTTTAAAATATTCTAGATTCTTTCACATTTCATATAGAGTTTAGTATTTTCAAATTCTAAAATGCAAATATGCTGTTATTTTGGTTGGAATTGCTTTAAATCTATAGATTAATTTGTACAGAATCAAAATAATATCAATATTAAATTTTTCAACTTATATATTATCAGTTTTCATTAAGTTCATTCATTTTAAGTTCTGCCACAATATGTTTTAATTTTCAGTATAGAGATCTTGCACATGTTATGGTAAATTTATTTCTGAGAATTTTGTTATTTTGGTGGTATAGTAATTGAATATTTTAAAAAGATATTTTTTATTATTTTTCATTGCTTGTAGCAAGAAACATAATTGATCTATTTTGTATTTATGTTTTCTGAAGTTGCTAAATTTACACTTTAGCTCTAATAGCTATTTTGAAAATTCCTTATGAATTTCTCAGAAATAATGTCAGCTGTGAAAAAAAACACTTTTTCTTTTCCAATACTTATGGCTTTTGTTTCATTATCTTGATTCCTTGAACTATCTAAATCCTTCATTTAAATATTGAAAATAAGGGTAAGAATGAATATACTAGGCTACATATCATTATGGTTAAGAGCATTAAGTATCTTACCAGTAATTATAATCTTTGTGCTAAGTCTTAGTTGTAGATTTCATTTTATTCATTAGAGAATATTTTCTTCTATTGTGCTAATAAACTTCTATGACATAAATAGGTGGCTGATTTTGTCAATGCCTTTTTTCTTTACCTGTATTAAGGTGATTATATGTTATTTTCCCCATCTTACATTTTAAAATATGTTCAGTTATGTGAGTGATTTTCCAAACTTCAATTAGCCTTACATTCCTGGAATAAACCATACTTGATCATAGTGTAACAACCTTTTTACACATTTGTAGATTTTGTTTGCTAATATTTTGTTAAGGATAATTCACCTGTGATCATGAGGGATGCTAATCTGACTTTTATTCTTTTATAATATATTTTGTCAGATTTTGAGATCATAGATTTGTGATCAGATAAAACAAGCTGAACAGTGTTCCTTGCTCTATTTACTGAAAATTTTAATTGAATTGCATTTTTAAAAAATGTTTGCTAGAATATTCTGAAGCTTCCCTTATAGAAGGTGTTTGAAAAAATATACATACGTGTATATATCTATTTCCTCAATAGTCTAGATCTAGATTCTCTCTCTCTCGCCCTAGAGAAATTCTTCCTGACTTTGTATGATTTATACTTTTCAAGAAATTGGTGCATTTTGTTCGTTATTGAATTTATCAGCATTGAGATTGTACAATTGTCTCCCTGTCTTGTTATGCCTATATGATTTGTAGCTCTTTCATTTCTAACATTCCAAATTTGTGTTTCTCTCTTATTTTTTCCATTGATTTTCCTAGGAATTTATCCATTTTAATTTTTGTCTCTCATTTATTTTATGTTCTTGATTTTACTTACTGTAATTAATACAGTCTTACTATCTTCTAAGTGTGAAACTTAAAGATTTTCAGAGTACTTAAAGCTATAAATTGCCTTTTAGCACTGTTTTAGCTATTTATCATAAATTTTGTTATGTTTTTAAAGCATCAATCAGTTCAAAACATTTATATTCTTTTTTGACTCATAGGCTGTTTAGAGGAATGTTGCTTGACTTCAAAATATCATAGGGGTTTTTTAGGTATAGTGTAGTATTAATTTTTAATTTCATTTTATTAAGGTCACAATATATGTTCTATAAAATGTCAGTCTTTTGCAAATGCTGTTTGTTTCAAGACCCAGTATACAGTCTTTTGTTTAGTGGGCCTTTTGCACATGAAAAGAATGTGGAGTTCTCATTTTGTTTTGTATGTAATGAGTACAAAATTCTTTGACAGAAAAAATTAAATGATTTCTATATATTTCCAATTTAAAAGATAGGTAGATGACTGAGATAATTATCTTGGAAGAGAAGTTATGAGCTAGAATGGAAATTGTTTCCTCAAATAGAGCCCCAGACTACAATCAACAGGCTTAAAATGTCCTGTAGCTATCAGGGATGAAGAACAACCCTTGATTATAGTAAGAGTGAGTTTCCACAAGTCAGGACTACAGGAATTTAGCTCTGTGATTTTGGCTAAGTCAACTAATTCCTCCAAAGCTTGATTTTGGGGGATAATACCCCCCCCCAGTAAGCATTCTAACTATTCTTAGAATCAATAAGAGAATATATATGCACACACTTTGAAAGCTATGTCATATAAAACTCAGGTGGTGATATTATTATACCATAATATAGTAGAAATACATAGCTAGTTTTAGTCTAATCAATTTTTGATTATCCATCAAGTGCTTTTAACATTGGAAGAATTCCTAAGTCAGAATCTTGTCTTTAACAGTCTTAGATAACCACAGTTCAAAATCAGTCTGAAATTGCCACTAATTAATAAATCAGTGTATTGCTTTTAAGGGTATGCTCTTGGCTTTAGAGTGAATTTATGGACAAATCAAAAGTAATTAAACTTGGTAAAATGAGCAAGCAGCACCTAATCATCTATGAAGAGTACCTTGTGAATAGATTTTTACTGAGACACCTAAAGCACTGAGCTCTTTAGATTTCATTAATTGGACATGTGGACATCTAAGCAATGAACCAATTTGCCAGCAATATTCATAATTTCTTGTTATAGATATGTTTAGTGTAGCTTTAGCATAAGATATTCTTGGCTTGAAGTATTTTATTGTATAGGCAACTTGAAAAATTGTAGTAAATATTATAAATGTGAACTTTACTCTTTCAGAATATAAGATAATTCCTACAACTAGATGGGTGATAGAGTTGCATTAAGAATAAGGTTACTTTTGTCCTTTTCCATCCTTCTAACAAAAAGGTCAAGTTCCATTTACAGTTGAGCAAATTAGTGATAGTTCATAATAGGTTTTGACACATTTATTCATTACTTATTTTTTCTCAGTGAAAAGTAATTGAACAGCTATTAAGATATGAGATACCTTGATACATTCCATTAGGGAATGCAGATGCAAAAAATAAGGGATTATTTTACCTCACATTATATGCCATAATACAGTCACTTAAGTATGTAAAGATGTGTGTGTTTGTGTGTGTGTGTGTGTGTGTGTGTGTGTGTGTGTGTGCTGCACAGGTGTCATGATGTTCAAATGTGATACAGAGGTGTCATGATGTTCAAATGAACCCTGGACACAGATGGAGTGTGTAAACTCCTGTCTGGGTTATCAACCAGGCTTTTGCAGGAGAAATTTCTTGATCTAGATCTCAAATCCAGCTTTCCGAGTAAGGAATTCAAGACTCTTGGGCTATCTTAGTGAGTTTTAATATAAATAACATTTTGCCAGGGTAGAGAGGGAGAGAGAAGGAAGAAAATAGATTTAATGACACCAATGTGCTGCACCAAGAAATGGGATAGTTATATTCACTCCCATTACCTCATCATCTGACATCCCTCATCAACACCCCCATGACCTAGATCACATCATTTCTGGTTTGTGTGGAAGGGAAGCAAAATTCCTGTGGTCCAAATTCCAGTTTCTGAAGTGCTCAAATGTACTAGTATGTGTCTTGGAGTCCATAAAATACAAATAATATCCTTGTCATGAGTTTATCTACACTTTTGGAGTATATAGCATTTTAAAGGATATAGCATTTAATTACATGTAGCATCCCAGGTTTTATCTTCCTCCAAACTTTCACAATTAACGTGAGAAAGATATTGAACAATTTGTATTAGTCTACATAAACACAAAGGAGAGGCTGTTTCACTGTGAGTTTCCTTTTTTTTTTTGGCTGCCCTGCAGTTGGAAAAGAACCAGGAGTAGAGGAGGGACTGTTCAGATGCAGATCTTATTACTTATTAATAATGATAATAATAGCTCATATATTTATTGCTTCTGTCTTAGTTATCTTTTACTTAATCCTTAAAACAACCTGAGGAATTTGGTACATTATCTCATTTGTCAGATAAGGAAATTTAGGAAAAGAGAGATTAAATAATTTGTTCCATGTGTACAGCTGTTACATGGCACAGCCATGATTTAAATCAGGCAGTCTGGCTTAATTCTCCCCCATGTCTCATCCCCTCAACCAAAGAATGGTGTATCTGGGAGCTAAACTGGGCTCCAAAGGGCATATGCTGCTTACGCACAAGGATGGAAATGCTCCTTGATTTAATTGATATTTTTCCACTTAAATAATATGGTATAGTATGGTTTGGTAACCACAAAGAAATTGTTCACATCCTAATTATATCATTTGATTAAGTGCTTAGGATCTCTGAATGTAGATTTTCTTCTTGTCTTTAAAGTGAATGTGATGTTTGCCTGTGGGGGTTTTTAAAGGTACAGATTAACCCCTCGTAACATACTGAAGATACAGTATGCTATATGAGGATGATGATAGTAAAAAGATATACACAGGAGGGACTAATTATTCTCACAGAAATCTGGGACCTCTGTCTTGGCACAGAACATTGAGGTGGTAATATGTTCAACCTGGTGGGACAAAAAACATAGGAAACATTATAACCAGTAGCAACTTTTGCTCCAGAATAGTGGTGTTCCTCAGTCTCTTTCCATTATACAGTTAACTCTCTAGTAATACTTACAACAGATGTCAAAATTGCTACAGGATTTCCTTTCAGAATCCCTTTTAATCTCAAAGGACTTCCCAATTCTGGAAAATTACAGACATTGACTACAGAGACTCAAAGTAAAAGTCAAATTATTTAAGGATAGAGTTAGGTTGCCCTATCAAAGAATACTGGACACAGAATATGTCCCAACCACTGGATGCAATTGCTTTAGAGAGAAGGCAGCACAACCCAGAAAAGAAGACTGAGATGGAGAGACCTGCCTTTCTTTTCAAACTCTGCTGTGTGAACTATAGCAAGTGTTTTGGCATTTCTTTGTTTACCTTTCACGCTGTGCACAATTTGAGGATTAGTGTTAATGAAACTGTACTCTTCAAACCCCAGGACTCTGTCAAGGGCTAGAGAAGCTTGTACTTCATGTGGGTGCAGCAGGATGAAGTGGGACTCCAGCCCTGCTCCCTTAACTCAAAGTAAGAAAGCTCTGTTTTTATCAATCATTTGCACTTAGTTTCCACATCTGAATCTGTTGAGAAATGAGGAGGAGGGAAGAGGTCAGTGTTGGTTTCAAGGTTAAAAACAAAGAAGCTCAAAACAAACAGTTTGGGTCTATAATAATGTCATTCTAAATGGCTCCTCTATAAGCTGAAATACTCATACTCTAATTTCTGTGCTTGTGAATGGGCAGAAGTCACAAAGACAAAAAAAATAGTGCTTATCATCAAGGAGTGTGCTAGTGACTGGAAACAGGTCATTCCACAACAAGATGAGGTGAACGAATCTTATTCTAGGCTCCTCAGTCTCTCACTTCTGGACTATCTTCTTACCTATATCTTTTTTAATGGTGGTCTCTACCTATTTTTCCTTTATGTTCTCTCTGTTCTCCCTTCTAGTCTTGCCACTTATACCAAGGTATAAAATTTTATAAGCCTTAAAACATGAGGGCTCCATAGTGAGACTTGCATTTCAACGAGGACCAAATCTTTAAATGAAAGGAATAAAAATTGAATATGAGAAACTACTATAGATTCTTTTTCATTTTTGCATATTAATTAGAGACTAATGGGTTTCACTGTGGTTTATTTGTGCATGCAATAAAATACATTGATTGCATCACCCTATCACCTTCTTACTGCCTCTTCTCCACTCCTTCCTTTCTCTAATATTCTCTGTTACTTTCATATCAACCCCGTGCCCCCACCCACCACACACACACAGCCTAGATTCTACATATAAGGGAAAACGTGATATTCACCTTTCTGAGCCTGGCTCATTTTGCTTAACATTACTTTCTCTAGTTTCATCCATTTTCCTAAAAATTACATGATTTCACTTTTTATGAATGTCTGAATTATGCTATACTTTGTATATATACCATATTCTTTGTTTATTCATCTGTTGATAGGCTGACTGATCCCATAACTTGGCTATTGTGAGTTGTGCCATGTTAAACATGAATATGTTGGCATCTCTATTCTGACTTTAATTTCTTATTAAATGAATATCCCCAGGAGTGGTACAACTTGTTCATATGGTAATTATTTTTAGCCTTCTGAGGAACCTTTGTACTGATTTCTATAGTGGCTGTACTAATTTCCATTTCTACCAACAGTGTATAAGAGTTCCTTTTCCCATACTTCCTCATCAGCATTTATTGTTTTTTATTTTCTTGATGATTGCTATTCTGATTGAGGTTAGGTAAAATATCAGTGTAGTTTTGATTTACATTTCCCTTATGATTAGAGTTCTTAAAATTTTTCCTATAATTATTGAATTGTTGGCTATTTGAGTATTATTTGTTCAGTTGCTTTACTGTCGGGGTTTCCAGGACCCCCAGCCTTGGGCATGGTCAAGATGGCGTCTGACGCTGAGCCAAAAGCGGCCAGCTATACAGTAAACAACCAGCGAATTCCAATGATTGGCTAGTTAACGATGTGACTAGAGCATGCCCCCCTCATGTACCTATCCTATGCTTGCAGCTGTCCGCGTTTACCTCGTGTACTCTCCCCTGATTGGTTGAAGTGTATATAAGCCTGGTGGGTGGGAGAGTAGAGAGAGCAGAAGCGGAAGAAGCAGCGGAGGCGGAGGCTGAAGCTGAGCTGGAAGCTGGGAGTGCGCGGAAGCTGGAAGAAGCTGAGAGAAGAGAAGCTGGGAGTGCGCGGAAGCTGGGAGAAGCTGAGAGAAGGGAAGCTGGGAGTGCGCGGAAGCTAGGAGTAAGAGAAGTGTAGGAGAGGGACTGTGCACAATAAACTTCCAAAGCTTCAGACGTTTGTCGTGTCTCTCTCTGCGGGCAGAGGGAGCGCGATAACTGGTGCCGAAACCCGGGACATGAAGGGAAGATGAAGGCCTTATAAAAGAAAACAAGGTAAGATATTTGAAAAATTTTTTTTGTATACAAGTTAAACCGGTTATAAAAAAGTTAAAGGGTATCAGGATACGCTATCAGCGGTCCTGGGGACACGCGGAGTGTGGTCCGGTTGAAAGGTATCGGGACGCGCCATCAGCGGTCCTGACGCGTAGAACGCGGGTTAAAAGGTATCGGGATCCTGACGCGTAGAACGCGGGTCAAAAGGTATCGGGATACGCCATCAGCGGTCCTGACGCGTGGAACGCGGGCTAAAAGGTATCGGGATGCGCCGTCGGCGGTCCTGACGCGTGGAACGCGGTCTAATTAAAGTGAAAGTAGAAACACGTTTGAAGCGGTCCAATTAGGGTGTAGGTAGTACGTGAAAAGCCGCTATAAAAATTCTAATGCACACTTGATAGTTTTCCTTTCAGTAATCTCGTTGCTCCTGGCAGCTAGGCCACTGTTTGTTATTGTAACTGCCATAACTAAAGCTATTCAAATTAGTAACAATGGGGTCTGAATGCAGCAACCCCTCAGGGAACTATTAAAAAACCATGAGACGCCATTATTCAGAATGCAGCAACCCCTCAGGGAGAAACACTGGGGAAGGACTAGAAAATAAGGAAACCACTGTATGATCATATGTTCAAACCCTAGTAGAAATAAGCCCAGGGTTTATAGAAGAAAAGCTGCTCAGTGTGCCACAAGGGGGATCTTCATGAACAGGATCTAATAGTAACAGAAAAGAACTCTTAAAGAGAATAAAGTGAGGAATAACCAAGTGGTAGTGAAAACTTAAGAACAAGGGAAAAGGTAGGAGAAACCTAAGCCTAATAGAAAGAGCTTCAAAATTTGTAGAACCTGCCCGTATTTGAGGAGCAAATGGAAATACCATCAACCATTAGAAAAACTTTAAAGAGGCAGTTAAGACTATTTGGAAACAGGTATGCAGAGCAGTGTTATCTGGAGGACAATGTCTAATTGGAGAAGCTCAGTAGCAAGAAATAGCTGTTGAAACTGCTTGCAGAAACATAGTGGCAAGGTTTCCCGATAGAAATGTTGAGATGTTAATAGGAGAAGGCCAATACGCTTCAATAGATGCACTAAATCAGCAGCAAGGAGATAACGCCCTAACAAAAGATAAGAGATAACTATAGTAAAATCTGTTACACCTTATGCCCCAGGGCTATGTCCAAGATGCAGAAGAGGAAGTCATTGGAATAGTGCCTGTCAGCCTATTAGAGATAGGGAGGATAATTTCCTAGGGTTGAATCCTAAACTTCAAAAAAATGGGAGACAGGGCCCTCCCCGGGGCCCGCAACAAATATACGGGGTAATTCAACAAGTTCCCCGATGGTGGTATCCTCCCACAGAGAAGGGGAGCGCAGAGCCACCTCAGGAAGTGCCGGATTGGACATCTGTGCCACCTCCAGACTCATACTAACCCCAGATATGGGGGTGCAGATGATTGATACTGATTGGCATGAAAAAATCCCACAGAACAGTGTAGGACTATTACTAGGTAGAGGTTCCTCAACACTAAAAGGACTTATAGTACACCCAGGGGTTATTGATCCTGATTTCACTGGACAAATAAAAGCCTTGGTCTCTTCACCAAAAGGAATTACGGTCATCTCTCCAGGGGATCGCATTGCACAAATGCTTATATTGCCCAGTCGACATTCTTTGTGGCCCAGTAAAAATACAAATAAAAGACAAGGAGGTTTTGGATCAACAGGAACCACTTTAATAAACCTTACTATGGATATGGGACAGAGGCCCCTCCTAAAATTAAAAGTGGGAAATATGGAATTTACAGGCTTATTAGATACGGGAGCAGACAAAAGTATTATTAGCGCAATGGTCTGGCCAAAGCACTGGCCATTGATCACAGCAGCTCAGAGCTTGAGAGGCTTAGGAGTAGCAGAAAGCCCCAATCAAAGTGCTTCCTCATTATCGTGGAAAGATACAGAGGGACACACAGGAATATTTCAGCCATATGTCTGTAATGTTCCTATTAGCCTATGGGGACGAGACGTCCTGCAGCAAATGGATATGAAACTCACCACTGATCAGACTTACCAAGGGACTCCTGTAAGAAATATGTTACAAAATATGAACTATGATGATAAAAAAGGATTAGGAAGACATAGTCAAGGATCTACCCAACCACTGCCTTTACTTCCACCAAAAAATGATTCTCATGGATTGGGTTTTTCCTAGGGGCCACTGATAAACCATCAATCCCTATAATATGGAAAGATGATAAGCCTCACTGGATTCCACAGTGGCCCCTAACAAAAGAGAAGCTAGAGGCAGCTCATAAGTTAGTACAAGAGCAGGTACAAGCAGGTCACTTACAACATTCTACCTCTCCTTGGAATACTCCAATATTCTTAACAAAGAAAAAATCAGGAAAATGGAGGTTATTACATGATTTAAGAGCCATAAACGAACAAATGTACCCTATGGGACCCATCCAATGTGGACTCCCTCTTGTCACTGCACTACCAAAAAATTGGCCTACTATTATTCTGGATTTAAAAGATTGCTTTTTCTCTATACCCTTACACAAAAATGATTGTTGGAGATTTGCTTTTACTTTGCCCTCTCTTAATCACACTCAGCCTGACTAGAGATTCGAATGGACCGTGTTGCCTCAAGGTATGGCTAACAGTCCTACTATATGTCAAATATACGTAGATAAAGCGTTAACAACTACTAGACAAAAGTTTAAGAGATTGTTGATTTATCATTATATGGATGACATACTTATTTGCCATCCAGAAAAAGAAGTTTTGTTAGAAGCATTACAATTTATAACTCAAGCATTAGAAAAGAGAGGACTAACGATAGCTCCTGAAAAATTACAATTAGAGGAGATCCAAGAATATCTGGGTACAAGGCTCACTGCTACTACAGTCAGACCAACAAGGTTGACCATCAGGACAGATCAATTGAATACCTTGAACGATTTTCAGAAACTCTTAGGTGACATTAACTGGATCAGATCCTATTTAAAATTATCCACAGGGGAATTAAAACCTTTATTCGATATATTAAAAGGTAATCCTGACTTGAATTCCCCTAGGAAACTTACTCCCGAAGCACGGATATCCTTACAGCTAGTAGAGAATAGACTTCAGCAGTGTTACGTTGATCGTTGTGATCCTACTCAACCATTAAGTTTAATCATAATCTCAGAGAAGCATACCCCTTTTGGCATAGTTTGGCAAGGAGGACCTCTGCAAAGTATAAATCTCCCTAGCTCTCCGGCTAAAACATTGCAATCATATCCCCAAGCTATTGCTCAGGTAATATTCAAGGGAATAGAATCTTGCATTACTGTTTTTGGAATCCATCCGTCTATTATTATAACTCCTTATTCCACTCAGCAAATTAAATGGCTAATTAATAATGATGATGATTGGTCAGTATTATATTGTTCCACTTCAGCTCAGTTCGATAACCATTATCCCCAACATCCCTGGATTCAATTCTGTAAAAATACTCCCATAGTTTTTCCAAAAGTGACTAGTGTCCAGCCTCTTAAAGACTGTGTAACCATTTTTACTGATGGCTCCAAAAATGGAGTAGGTGCAGTACTTATCAGTAAACAACTTCACACCATAATAGTTCCACCCAACTCCGCACAGGTTACTGAACTTGCAGCTGTAATATTAGCCTTTAAATTAGCAGATAATCAGCCATTCAATCTTCTATCTGATAGCTTATATATCGTTAACGCTTTACAGGTTCTTGAAACGGTACCCCATATTTCTTCCATGTCCACGGTAGCTTCTTATTTTACAACGCTACAAAACCTTATCCTACAGCGTAAACATCTATTCTATGTAGGACATATTAGAGCTCATTCTAATTTACCAGGACCTTTGGCCAATGCTAATGACTTGGTAGATATGGCCACCAAATCAATTTTTGTTTTTTCCATAGAGGAACAAGCAAAACTCTTTCATGAAAAATTTCATGTAAATTCCACTACTTTGAGCAGAAAATTTCCTATATCTAAATGTATGGCTCGACAAATAGTAAAAAATTGTCAACATTGTGCTCCTTTAATCCCAGTACAATCCTTTGGAGTTAACCCCAGGGGACTGCTGCCTGGTCATATTTGGCAGATAACCCATATTTCTGAATTTGGTACTGTTAAGTATGTACATGTGTCAGTAGACACTGCTTCAGGGGTCATTATGGCTTCCGCTCATTCTGGAGAAAAGGTAAAAGATGTCATTCAACACTGCCTACAAGCATTTGCTGGCTGGGGCATACCTAAAGTTATTAAAACAGATAATGGTCCTGCTTATACTTCCAAAAGCTTCCGGTTGTTTTTACAAACATTTAACATCCAATCAGTCACTGGCATTCCCTATAATCCTCAGGGACAGGGCATTGTGGAAAGAGCACATCTTACTTTAAAAAATTGTCTAAATAAACAAAAAGGGGGAATAGGAGCCTCCTACAAGTCTCCTAAAGATAAACTTAATTTAGTTCTTTTCATTCTAAATTTCTTAACTCTGGATAGGGACGGCCGTTCTGCAGCTGATCGACATTATAATCCCCATAATACTCCTCAAGTATGGGCAAAATGGAAAGATATCCTGACAGGTTGTTGGAAAGGACCGGATCCAGTCCTTCGTTGGGTCCGAGGGTCTGTTTGTATTTTCCCACAGGATCAACAGACTCCAGTCTGGATTCCAGAAAGGCTAATCAGAGTTTTACAGCATGCAAGTGATGCTGCTCCTCCTCGCAATGGCGAGTCTGAGCCTTCCTCCAATAACAAAAACTCAGACGGAAAGGCAAACCCGGAACCTATGGGCCATTGTTAGCCTGGCCATATTTTTCACTTCTAACTAACACATTTTTTATCCTTCCTTTTCTTGTTTTTCACCAATTCCTCTACAAGCCTGTCAATTCTACTGATGATTTTTCAGGTCGTGCTGTTTTTGGTGACAAGGATATCTCTAGTCTTTCTTTGCTTTAACAGGAGGAATTTCTGCACTTTGCCGTTGGAATCATACTACAAATCAGACTCAGAGTACAGCAACTCATTCTGCTGACCTTAGCTGTAATATTGCTTTTCCTCCCACGTCAGCTTGTGTATTTCCTCCCTTCTATGTTTCTACCAACTAACATTTCTAATAACACCTCTTAACTGTTCACTAACCGTGTGCTATCTCTCACAATGCTGGAATGGTTCTTTTGCCACCCGTGCAATTTGCACATTTCTATCTTCCTACCAGTCCTAGTTTCTGTTGCAGATGTAGAACTGCCAGTGCTATTATCAAGAAACAGAAGAGGCTTTGACATTGCAACAGCTGTGATCATTGTCATCACAGTCTTTGCAGTAGCAGCATTGACACAACCATAACAACGATCATTTGGTCGAAGATACAGCTGCAGCCTTACAGACCATAGAGACTCTATCAGAGAGTGGACTCACTATAAGAACAAGTGGATACCTTGCAAGAACTTTTGGGACTGGGATGCGTTTATTCCCTGAGAGCTGTTTTGTGTTGCCCGTATTGTAACTCTACTGGGATGTATATTGTTTCTGTATTTAATATGGCTATATGGTTTTTCTTCTGCTTATAGATTTGTCAAACAGTGGGCAAGCTTAGGAGCTATGGTGGTACTCCTCTGCCTCGGCCTCCTTCTCTTCATTCATTTTGGCATGCATCTACGAGCTAGCCAGTAGAGAGATCAAATTGTCTTTCATCAGGCCATGACCGCCCTGAAGGCCGACAGCCCCCCATTAGTATGGCTCTTGATGCTGGACCGGTAGTCAAAGACGAGTAATGAAGGAGGTGGCTGTGTACCAACCTAAGACAGGAGCTGCAGCATGCTCTGCAGGCTCTGATGATGGGTAAGGACATATGCTGACCACTCAGCCTAAGACAGACACGGTCCCGAGCCTTAGTTTAATAGTAAAGAAGGGGGAACTGTCGGGGTTTCCAGGACCCCCAGCCTTGGGCATGGTCAAGATGGCATCTGACGCTGAGCCAAAAGCGGCCAGCTATACAGTAAACAACCAGCGAATTCCAATGATTGGCTAGTTAACGATGTGACTAGAGCATGCCCCCCTCGTGTACCTATCCTATGCTTGCAGCTGTCCGCGTTTACCTCGTGTACTCTCCCCTGATTGGTTGAAGTGTATATAAGCCTGGTGGGTGGGAGAGTAGAGAGAGCAGAAGCGGAAGAAGCGGCGGAGGCGGAGGCTGAAGCTGAGCTGGAAGCTGGGAGTGCGCGGAAGCTGGAAGAAGCTGAGAGAAGAGAAGCTGGGAGTGCGCGGAAGCTGGGAGAAGCTGAGAGAAGGGAAGCTGGGAGTGTGCGGAAGCTAGGAGTAAGAGAAGTGTAGGAGAGGGACTGTGCACAATAAACTTCCAAAGCTTCAGACGTTTGTTGTGTCTCTCTCTGCGGGCAGAGGGAGCGCGATACTTTACCACTCCATGATTGGGTTAGGTTGCTTTTGTGTTTGTGTGTGCGTGTTGAGTTCTTTATATCTTTATATATTGTGAATATTAATCCTCTGTCAGAAGAGTAGGAGCTAGCAAAGGTTTTTCTTCTGTTCTGTAGTCTGTCTCTTCACAACATTGTTTTCTTTGCCCTGAAGAAGATTTTTAATTGGATAAGTTTCATTTATTGACTCTTACTCTTTCTTGAGCTATGAGAGGTGTATTCAGGAAGCCATTGCCTGTGCTATGTAAGTCTTAAAGATTTTCACCTATGTTTTCATCTAGCAGTTTCAAAATTTTGAGTCTTATGTTTAAATCTTTGATCCATTTTGAGATTTTTTTGTATTTGGTGAGAAATAGGAATCTAGTTTTAATATTTTACATATGGTATCCAGTCTTCCCAGCATCATTTTTTAAAGAGTCTGTCTTATTTCCAATTTATGTTTTAGACACTTTATCAAGAATAAAATGGCTATAATTCTGGGAGTTTGTCTCAGTGTACTCAATTCCATTCCATTGGTCAACTGTCCATTTTTATATTAGTACCATGACTGGTTTTCATTACAATGGCTCGCAAGAATATTTTGAGATCAATTTTTATAAAATCTCCTGCATTTCTATTTTTGTTCAGAATTATTTTTTGCTATTTGGAGTCTTTTTTTGCCTTCATATGAATTTGAGGATTGCCTTTTCTAATTCTGTGAGAAATGTCAATGGTATTTTGATGTGGAGAGCACTGAATCTGCAGAATACAGATTAATATGAATATTTAAAGAATGTTAGTTCTTGTGATCTATGAGGATGGAAGATATCCCCATATTCTGGTGTTTTTCTAATTTTCACTGTAGAGGTCTTTCACCTTCTTGGTTATGCTTATTCCTAAGGTTTTCTTTGACCTAATTATGAATTGAATTGTTTTCCTGATTTATTTCTTCATGGAATCATTATTGGTACATAAAAATTATTGATATTTGTATGTTGATTTTATATCCTGATATTTTGCCAACTTTGTCAAATCTAAGTCTTCTGTCTGTGCCTTAAGGTCTTCTAAGTATAGAATCACATCATCTGGAAATAGGGATAATTTGACCCCTTCTTTTTCTTTGCTATTTTTGTGCCTTTGATTTATTTCTCTTACCTAATTGCTCTGGCTAAAATTTCAAGTATTATATCGAATAGGAGTGGTAACAGTTGACATCCTTATTAAATTTCTTCTTTTAAAGGAAATACTTTTATTTTTCCCCATAGTATGATGTTAGCTATGGGTTTTAAATATGTAGACTGTATCATGTTGTGAAAAGATGTTTATTTACCATCATTCTTTAAGGACTTTTAATATGAAGGGATGTTGAATTTTGTCAAAGTTTTTATTTTTCTTTTTTCTCCATCTTTTGAGATGATCACATGATTTTTATCTTTGGTTCTGTTTATGTGGTGTGTTATGTTGATGTGAACCATCCTTGAACTCCTGGAATGAAACCAAGTAGATTGTGGTGTAATCTTTTTACTGTGATGCTGAATTTCAGTTTGCAAGTATTTTATTGAGGATATTTGTATCTGTGTTCATAAAAAACATCGGGTCTTCCCCACAACTTCAAAGACCTACTGATCATTTGAAAATGTATTATTCAATTTCCACATAGTCATATAGTTTCTGTAGTTTCTCTTGTTGATTTTAATTTCTTTCCACAATAATCTTATGAGATAGATATGTTGCTTTGTGATCTATTTTGGAGAAAGTTCATGAGTTATGAAAATGTGTATACTGCTATTGTTGAATGGGATTTTCTGTATAGGTCTGTTAAGTTCATTTCATCTATGTTGTACTTTAAATCTGATTTTATGCTAATTTTATGTTTTTATGTTGATATTTTTGTTTGACCTATTTGTGACAGTGGAGTATTGAAATCACCTGCTATAATTGTCGTGAGGCTTACCTGTTCCTTTATGGTAAGTAGTGTTTGTTTTGTGGAATTCAGTGCATTGATATTCAATGCATATATGTTTATAATTGCCATATCTTCTTTGTGGATTGTTTCCTTACTAATAAATAGCAACCATCTTTTCTAATTTTGCTTTAGGTTCTCTTTGTCAGATATAAATATAGATATTTCTGCTTATTTTTGGACTTCATTTGCCTAGAACATTATTTTCCTTACTTTAAGTTCATGTATGATTTGCTGGTGGGATGTGTTTCTTATAGGAAACAAAAGTTGATTATTGATTTTATATCCACTCCATCAGTATGTTTTTTTAATTAAGGTGATTTGTATTCAAGGTCATTATTGAACAATATTACTTTGTCATGTTGTTGTTTATTAGTTTGATTCTTTACTATTTCTCCTTTGAAAAGCTACTCTCTTATTGAGATTTACTATTTTTTGTGGACTTGTGGTTGCTTGTTTTTCTCTTCTATTTATGGAATTTCTTTAAGTATCTTTTGTGATACTGGCTTAATGGTCATGGATTCCTTTAATTTAGGCTTATCTTGGAAGGTCTTTATTTATCTTACAATTCTGAAAATGCCTTTGCTGGATATAGCAATCTAAGTTGCAGTTTTTTCTTTCAGGGCTTGAAATATATCATTCCATGCCCTCCTGGCCTTCAGAGTTTCTTTTGGGAAATCTGATATTATTTTGATGGATTTTCCTTTATAAGGGACATGTATTTCTCTCTGATGTTTTTACTATTCTTTCTTTATTACACTATATCATAGGGAGTTTCTTTTCTAGTCTATTTGGGATTCTAAATGACTCTACTGCTTGGGTGTCCACTTCATTCCTAATATTTTGGAAATTGTGTTAAATAGGTTTTCTGTTTCATTAGCCTATATTTCTAGTCTTTCCTCAAGACCTGCAAGTCTTAAGTTAGTTATTTTAATGTTGTCCCATAGGCCTTATATATTTTGTTTCTTTTTTCCTTTGTTACTATTTCATTCACAATCATCTTCAAGCCTTGAAATTCTGCCGTTTGATCTAGTGTACTTGATAGGCTTTCCACTGATTTTTTTATTTGACTTTAACTTTTAATTTCTAATACTTCTATTTAGTTGATTTTCAAAATATCTATCCCTGATTGAATTTTTCACTCATATCCTTTATTGTCTTCCTTAAAGCATTCACTCATATTTCTATGTTCTCTTGGAATTCATTGCTATTTTTCATAATCTTTAATTTGAAAAATTTTGTATGATACTTCATCCACTTTGATATCTTTGGAGTCAGTTGCTAATAAATTATGAGCCTTAGGAGGAGTAAGAGCAACTACCCTACAAATTCAAGTGCTGTGCTCAATCCCCTCTATCTTGCAAAAAGTGAGAAATGAACAATAACAATAACAATAAATAGCAGTGAACCAGATACAGCAATAAAGTAAAAGCCAGGTACCAACTAAAACATACTCAACACTCACAATTACAACAAATGGAATGGTGGAGGCAGAAAAATCCAGTTGTTTTAAAGAGAAGATAACAGGGATAGAAAGGCATAATAAACTTTAGAATGTTCAACAAGTGAGAAGAAAAAAAGCAGAAGAAAAGTAGAAAGTAAAAGTTGTGATTAGAGAAAAATAATTCTTAAAGAAAAATAAAAACAGAACAAGAGAATTTGAATATTAGAAGGAAAAGAATAGCCCACAAAAAATAATAAAAACAAAAAATGATAAAAAAGAATAAACATATGTGAATATATGTATGAACAAATCAGCAAACACAAAAAATGTCTTTATAAGAAATGAAAGAATTATATCCACTAAAGTGATCAAAACTGCAGACAAGAGTGACTATTCACTACCCATGCCAATCTACACTTCTTTCCATGTCCTTTGGGCTATGCACTATTTAGAGAGAGCAAGGGCTCTCTCATTAACCCTTCCTCTTATTTCATTGCTTGCCAGGCTGCCAGCTGTGTCTAAAGCTGGTTGAAATGGCTCTCAGCTTCCCTGATCACCAGCAAGGTGGTGTGGAATGGGAGCTACTAGAGTTTACTCTGGACAGATCAGATAAATACACTTCCAAGTCTTGGCTGATACTGAGCTCTGAACAGGACATTCTATTGGCTGACACTGGGTTCTGGATGTGTCAGGTGGAGTCTACTCTCCACAGGTTAGACTGATGAAATTCCAGGGCCCAGTTGACTTCTAAGTGTCTGGGTCTTGGTTGCCCTCAGTCCTGAGAATCCTCCTTAGAGGATAGGTCAACCAACTACCCTGGTAGGCAGGACACAGCCAGTCCTATACATGCTACCATCCATGACTATGGCCTTTCTAGGTCCAGTCCTCACATGTAATAATGCATGCCTGCCTTTAGCTAGTGATCTCAAAGGGAAAGTGAACTATACTCCCTTCCATATCATTACCTCAATCTCACTGCATGTAATCTTTATGTCTGCCTCAGTAGTGTTTTACTTGGACCACACCTGTCCTGTAAGTATATGCTGGTGGGTACAGCTTGGCAATAATTGCTGCAATATCCAGTAGCAAGCTCTGGTGTGACCTCTATAAGATGACTCCACCTCACAGCCCTCTACTTGTAAGTTAGGAAACAGAGAACATTTCTCAAGTACCAGCCTATTGCCCAGCTCCTGGGGCAGTTAAATTAAGACTGCATTTTTGTTCTACAGCTTTTTCTGTACCAAATTTGTCCATTTTATCTGTTTTTCTTTCCCCTTGTATTACCCCTCCCCTCCTCTGCACCTTGGCAATGTCACAACAGACTCAGTGCTGATGTAGTCTTTCTTGCCCTTCCATAGGCCAGAATTTCTGGATCTAAGTCTCTCAACTGTTCATATTGAACTTCAGTGAATTTCCTCATTCATCCACCTTTCTGAGAATCTATTCTGCTGATTTAATTCTGAGCCTTTGAGGGAGCTGGTAGTATAGCTTACAATGACTTTGCCATCTTGGCTCCTCTAGATTCTTCTTAAGGGGGAAGTTCCTGAAATGTACTGTATCAGCGGCCATGTACTCCTTAAGGTTTATCCTCCTAGGAGTAGTACTATAATATGGTGTTTATGAGAAAGGACTCAGAAGCCAGTCAAATTGGGTTGTGATTCTAGATGCATGACTTCTTAGCTATGTGGTATTGAGAAGGTAGTCAGCTTTAGTTTCTTCATTTGCAAAATGGAGACTAACAACATAACTTACTGAATAGATAACTATCCAATATTAATGTTGTAAATATATGCAGATCCACTCAAGGCAGTGTCTTACATACAGTAATCATTAAAAAATGAAAAAAAAATTAGTAAACAATTATAAAATAAAGGACTTAATATCATGGTTTGGATTATAATGACTATAAAAAGAAGATAACAGTAAAGAAACATTTGTGGAAAAGACAAATCTTGGTTTTTTCCATTGAATCATTTGAGAACATATTAGACAGAGGATATTCTAGGCAGGGTGAAGAATAAGAATAAAGAAACAATGAAGCAATAAACATAGTGCATCCATGGGACCATAAATGCCCTAGAGTAGAGGATATATGATTCTCCATCATGGGAAAATGAAAAGAAGAAAATATTTAAGGAAAATTAGATGAAAATCAGTTCATGGGATAGTTTGAATCAGTGGGAAATATTAATTCAGGGGGTTAGTAAACCATTGGAATATTTGATATCTAAGGCAAGAAGTGTTTAAGTTATTTTTTCTTTTGATTCATTTTACACAAATGGGAGTACCACTTTCATTTCTCTGGTTGTATGTGAAGTAGAGTCACACCATTTGCATAATCATACATGTACACAGGGTAATGATGTTTGTCTCATTCTATTATCTTTTCTTCCCCCAACCCCTCATTTTCCTCCATACAATCCATCCTTCCTCCATTCTTCCTTCCCCCCACACCCCTCATTGTGTATCATCATCCACTTGTCAGAGAAATCATTTGGCATTTGGTTTTTTGGGATTGGCTTATTTCACTTAGCATGATATTCTCCAACTCCATTCATTTCCCTGAAAATGCCATAATTTTATTCTTCTTTATGGCTGAATAATATTCCATTGTATATATACCAGTTTCCTTGTCCATTCATTTATTGAAGGGAATATAGGTTGATTCCACAATCTATCTATTGTGAATTGAGCTGCTATAAACATTGATGTGACTGTCACTGTAATATGCTGATTTTAAGTCCTTTGGGTATAGACCAAGGAGATGGATAACTGGGTCAAAGGGTGGTTCCATTCCAAGTATTCTAAGGAATCTCCATACTGCTTTCCAGAATGGCTGCACCAATTTGCAACCCCACAAGCAATGTATAAGTGTATCTTTTTCCCCACATCCTTGCCAACACCCATTGTTGCTTGTATTCTTGATAGTAACCATTCTAATTGGGGTGAGATGAAATCTTAGGGTAGTTTTGATTTGCATTTCTCTTATTACTAGAGACGATGAACATTTTTTCATGTATCTGTTAATTGCTTGTAGATCTTCTTCTGTGAAGTATCTGCTCATTTTCTTAGCCCATTTGTTGATTGGGTTATTTGTATTCTTGGTGTAAAATTGTTTGAGTTCTTTATAGATTCTGGACTTTAGTGCTTTATTTGAAGTGTGTGTGGCAAAGATTTTCTCCCACTGTCAGCCTTCTGTTCACACTGTTGTTTCCTTTGCTGAGAAAAAGCTTTTTAATTTAAATCTATTCCAATTATTGATTTTTGCTTTTATTTCTTGTGCTTTGGGAGTCACAAATTCAATCCAATTCCATTTAAAACCTCAATGACAGAATAGAATTTCTCATATAATAGAGAAAGCAATCATGAAATTCATTTGGAAAAATAAAAGACCCAGAATAGCTAAAGCAATTCTTAGCGAGAAGAGTGAAGCAGGTGGTATCACAATACCAGACATTAAACTATACTACAGAGCAATAGTAACTAAAATAGCATGGTATTGGCACCAAAATAGACAGGTAGACTAATGGTACAGAATAGAGTACACAGAGAAAAACTCACATAAATACAGTTACCTCATACTAGTCAAAGGTGCCAGAAATATACAATGGAGAAAAGATAGCCTGTTCAATAAATGGTGCTGGGAAAACTGGAAATCCATATGCAGCAAAATTAAACTCTCTCACCTTGCACAAAACTCAACTCAAAATGGACTGCAGACCTAGGAGTTAGACCAGAGACCCTGCACCAAATAGAAGAAAAAGTAGGTCCAAATCTTCATCATGTCAGCTTAGGACCAGACTGTCTTAATATGACTCCCAAAGCAAAAGAAGTGTTTAAATTATTTTAGTGAAAGAAACTTAGAATTAGGAGAGTTAGGCAACTCTATTCGCATATCTGAGACTCAGCATCCCAAACATAAACTGGAGGTAAAATCCTCATAAGTTACCATGAAGATTATATGAACTGATGAATGCAAGAGTATTTTGTAGATTCTAATGTGCTATAGAAGTATTAGTACTGTCAGTGTTTATTCTTAAACCAACATAGCAGCAGCATTAGAAGTAAGACTATATGTAGGTCATAGTTTTAAAAATCCAGAAACAACTTGATTAGCAAGAATGAACAGTCATTTGGTCCTGCTTCCACATTAAATGGATCTTTCTTTCCTTAAGAAATCTGTTAGGATAAATCTTTTAAAAACATCTTGGTTTGATCATTTTTGTTGAAGTATTTAATAGGTATTTACCTAGTGTCTTTCTTTAAAATAAGTCAAAAACTAATAGTTTCCTTCAGCATTATTTCACATGTCACTGCGTGTGTTAGCCAACTTTCTGTTACAATAACAAAATATCTGACTAATTAATTTATAAAAAGCCTGGACCATTTGGGTTTGGATGCTCCAGTCTAAGTGAGTGACCACCTTTTCCTTGGGTCTCTGATGAGGAAGCATAATATGGCAGGAGTGTGTGGTGGAATAAAACCCCTCATCACATGACTGGGAAGCAAAGAAAGAGGAAGAGACCATTGTTCCACAATCCTCATCAAGAGCATGTCCCGAATGAGCTAAAGACCTCCCAGTAGGCCCCACCTATTAAAGGTCCCACCACTTCCCAGTGGCACCACTTTGGGGACCAAATCTATAACACATGGACCTTTGAGTGACATATACACAAACCTTAGCTTTATTCATTTTCATTGTCACAGTCATCCCTGTGATTATCAGTCACATTATATACATCATCTTTTTACCCTTTTATATGTAAAATACATATAAAACAGGTATAAATTTTCATTGATCCAGTAAAGATACTTTAGAAGTTTCTTTTTAAAACTTGATCTTTATTATCAGCTTACGCATCATCTGTGTCATCTCCATTTGTTCTTTCTCATCAGTGCTTGTGGCTTATAACACTGGATATGGGTATGGCTGGCTTGCTCTTCCATCTCCAGCTACTCTTCTTTTCACCTTTGCTGTGCTTGAAGGACCCTGCTGATAAATTTACCTGGCCAACATCATGGTCAATGCTGCTTTACCTCTGGTCTTTTCTTGATTACATGCACCTTCTCTGCACAATTAGGTTTATTTTTCTCTGTTCAAACAACTCTGCTTTCCCATCTGATGAAAATTATCTTTGAGTCAATTATTTTCCAAATCACCAAGAATTTACTATTGAATAGATACTTGGTGAAACTGACTTATTTAACACTTATATTTAATTTTGGAAGAAATTATTTTAAGTAAGCAATCATAACATAAGACATTTTCTAGTGATGAGGAACTACAGAAGTAAGAATCAGGACCTTTCCTTCTGTGTTCTGTGGGAAATGAATTACGATCCTAAATGCAGTGCAGGATGCTTAACATAAACTTAGTGCAACTGAAGGAGCAGTTAAGCATGAGGACACCCTACTATCCTATTATGTTAGGATTAAGCAGATAATACAGAAAGAAACTCAGGTGAGAAGTGTAAGGTTCATATGCCAAGGACAGGAACCCAGGAAGTCAGAGTCAGGACTGTTGAGACAAACATCACACTCAAGTCCATAGGGCAGGACCTGGGGAGGTGGGCTAGCTGGTCTGCATCATGGCAGGTCTTGAAAATTAACCTCTAATTACTTTGCCCACCTATTTCAATGCATTTGATAAGGAACATGGAATCATTTATTGATCTGAAAGTGCTTTAACTGAATTCTGGTAGTGATTTTGCAATAAACTGCTGACTAGTTAAAGGTTAATTAGCTCATTTAGTTCACCAGGACACATAGTTTTAAACCTATTAAATAGTTCTTTTACAAATGGATTTGTTAACAAAAACAGAAAAATAAAGATGAATTACCATTAAATGCTAATACTATTTTCAGAGCTCACATACTTGCAGTCCAAATCTGGGCTCAGAGTCAAAGAGATGTTGCTTGTTAATTGCATGATGTAAGAGAAGTTGCCCAAATCTCAAAACCTTGGCTTCTTTTTCTGGAAAATGAAAAAAACTTTTTTGATCCAATTATTATGGGAATGAAATGAGGTGAATTTCAGAAAATTGCATTAACAACATGTTTGGCACAAAGTGAGTAATAATTGAATGTTATTACTAAGGTTTTCCACAATAACATGTTTTAATCTTCTTTATTTTATTCTAAAAACCTTAATTCTTACCCTGAAATTTCCCTACTGAATGAAATGTGTGGTTGTGTAATTAAAGTTAACACAACTGGGGAGTGAGTATGACTTTTGAACTCAAGCAGGTGCTAAGTAGATGTTGCTATCCAGGTGCACTGGTCCTCTCCTTGCCCCCTAGCCATACCACCCCTATTAATTTTGCTGTGATATGAGCTCTTTCCTTTATAAAAAACATGAACTGCAGAGAGAAGAGTAAGTATGTGGGTTTGTATGGGTGGTGTAAGAATATATGTCAATTATCACTGGTAATATTCACTTTACATACAAAGTGAAACACTTCAGAGACTCCAGGACCAAGGACTGAGCTGTGTTTTTACTTTATTTATATGTATGGTTTTAGGCCATGTCCCTTTTATCTCTTTGAATCCATTGTCTACTTATCCTAATAACAAGCATAATAATGTCTTATTCAGGGTTTCCATGAGGATTATTGGGATAGTTTTTTTCTAGAGTATAGCAGATGTGCAATAAATGTCAGATTTTTTTCCCTCTCCCAGTCAATTGTCTGAAGAGGTCTCATGGTCAGGACATTTTATTCACTATTCCTTCTGCCCGCACAGAGAAAACACGACACCTCAGTTGATCATCAGAGCTCTTTATCCTCAGATGATGATTTTACAAGGCAGTTACAGTTATATATATATGAATTGTGAGACAATCAGGTTACAGAGCTCAATAGTACAATCAGGTTAATCAGGTTACAGAGTTCAATAGTAGGATTACAGTATATCAAAAAGTACATAGTGGGCACAGATACAGAAGAACAATCAGTTATAGGATATGCAGGGAGATCAAGATTTCAATATAATACAATCAGAGCAACTAAAAGGCATATGCAAGCATAAGTCACTTTTGTCCAATCAAAGCAGTTCCTCTTGGCCCTGGCTCAATGCCGGGGCCGTCTTCCCAGACAGCGTCAGCTGCTGGCTTAGTGCCGGGGCCAGTTCTCATGGCAGTATCAGTCATACGTTGCAAACCAGGTTGCCCCGGCTTAGTGCCAGTTCCTCAATGTTGCAGATCATGCTGCCCCGGCTCAATGCCAGTCCTTAATGTTGCCAACCAGGAGCCCCGGCTTGGTGCCAGGTGTCGCACTGAAGTCATTGATGTTCCTTGATGTTGCAGTCTGAGTTGCCCCGGCTCAATGCCAGGGTACAGTCCTTGTTGCAATTTATGTTGCCCCGGCTCAATGCCAGGGTACAGTTCTAGTTCAGTGTCAGTTCAGTGTCAGCCTACTGGCTCAGCGCCGGGGCTCCTTCTTTAAGCAGTGTCAGCTGTTTGTTGCAATTCTATGTCTCAGCATCTGGGCCACACTGATGTCCTGCATCAGGGCCACACTGAAATCCTCAGTGTCTCAGCATCTGGGCCACACTGATGTCGTGCATCAGGGACACACTGAAATCCTCAAGCCAGGCCAGGCTTAGGATGGGGTCTGCAGCCCCCGACAGCTCCCCCTTTTCTTTTATTTTTTTTTAAAACAGAAAAGGTTTGAGACTGTGCCTGTCTTAGGTTGAGGGGTCGAGCACATGTCCTTACCCGTCTTTGAATACTGTAGAGCATGCCACAGCACCCATCTTTGAATACCGTAGAGCATGCTACAGCTTCTGTCTTAGGTTGGTACATGGCCACCTCCTACATTACCCGTTATCGGCTTCCGGTCTAGCACTGCAGGTAGGTTAGGTAACAGATGAAGATGCTGGACAGGTAACAGATGAAGATGCTGGACAAGGCGATGGTGTAAGTAAGCGTTGTTGAAGGCACATAAGCAAAATCGGAGCTTTTCTTTTTGTGGCTGAAAAAAGAAGAGGCAAGGCCGTACCTGTAGGAGAGACTGATGCTGGAAAATAGTTATCAAAAGAAGATTAAACTTTGTGTTGGTGAATTATCATCATGGCTTGAATAGTGTCAAGCCTAAGTCTTATGAAATGGATTAATTTATTAAAAATACATGGCCTGAAAATCAGAATTAAGAGTAGGATGATAAGAGGGCCAGTTATAGTGGATAGGAGGGTGGTGAGCCAAGGAGATTTATAAAACCAATGCTCAAACCATCCTTGTTGGGATTCAAATTCCTTTTGTCTCTTAGCTAATCTCTCATTGACTTTTTCCATGGTTTCTCTAACTACTCCAGTATGGTCTGCATAGAAGCAACATTGTTCTTTTATAGCTACACAAAGGCCGCCTTCACGCAAGAAGAGTAAATCTAAGCCTCTTCTATTTTGTAAAACAACCTCTGACAGGGAGGTCAGAGATTTTTCTAGTGCAGAAATAGATTTTGCCATGGCTGCTAAGTCTTCATTCATAGCTGTTTGCAAAAGTAACAATTGGTTCTCATGTACAAAGGCGGCAGTTCCAGTCCCTATGCCTGCAGCTATTCCACCTATGCCCAGAAGGAGGGCTATAGTCATACTAATAGGTTCCCTAGGGTATCGATTACGTCCTTCAAGTGACCCTAACACATAGTCAGATGTTAAATAGGAAATACTAGGCCATAATTGGATTAATACACAAAAATCGGAACTAAAGTTTTAAAACTGTGGTAGATATGCAAGGAGTTAGTCCTGTACTACAAGCCCAATAAGTTCCACTTGGGCCCCAAAGATAATGGTTATCTTTATTAGTATTAGTTAAAGTAAAATTAATACTACATAAATGTGAGTGAGAAGGGGGTATATTCCCTATACAAAGTCCTTGTCCGGAGATTTTTGTGATGGTAAGCTTGGAGCTAGGTAAAATGGCACATTTAGGATCAGGTTTACTACTATAATTCCAAAAAATATTTATGGCAATTCCTTCATAATAAGGAGGACTGGAAGTAAGACACAACCAACATTCTTTGGTTCGGTTAGGATAAGTATGATTAAGAGCATAAAAAGCACTATTGATTAGGTTAAATAAATGATTTTCAGAACTAAGAGTGGCAGGCGTAGTTTTGAGTGAAATATCAGTTTTGGGATAAATAGAAGGAGTGATAATTTGGGCAATTGGTTGTTTAAATAAATGAAGTATAGATTGAGAAGAAGGTTTTTGATCTATAAGTACTGAATTAGGTCCTACAGCTATTGGAACAGTATTTTGTTGTAGTTTAATAGTGAACCAAAGGCCAAAATCATATCCGGGAGCATAAAATTGGAGACCCCAAGTTCTTCCTTTAAGCCAGTGGGGTAAATTATTTTCATTTTTTCCTTGATTAGAAAAGGAAATATTTAATGGATTGCAGAGAAAATTAGAGCCACAAATGGTTTGTGGTAATTTGGATGCATAACAATTATCTTTACCTGAAGGGGTAAAATTATGGTGTACCGTAATCCAATCCCAGGTGGACGAAGGGTTCCAATATGCATCCCCTGTAGTTTCACATCCCCAGGCAGCACAGAAAAAGGACTCTATGTCCCCACATAATTTCTTTTGTTGGGGGTTTCGGCCATCTTTGGGACAAACATAAAAGTCTGTGTTTCCAAGAAAGCATCTACGTTGTGGGTCTTGACACCCCCTATGGATCCACCCTTCTCCTAAATTATTTTTTATCTTAATATTGGGATTTTTTATTTCAGGTGAATCCCAGGTGTCCACTCCAATAGTTAGTTGACATATGTCTGGGTGTAGAGTTGGCCACCATGTTCCGAGGGCATGTACACCCTCCACTGACCAGACTACTTTACCAGTCTGGGAATAAACTTGCCATGTGAGAGATATAGGGATGTGGGGATTAATTCCTGATGTCAGGAAGGGAAGTAGTAGATGTAGGATTATCCTCCGGAACAGTATCAGAGGTGTCATCTTCAATGGTTTGTTCAGGCACCGCGGTGACTCGTATCAGTCGTTCTGGGACCCACACTGGAACTTGTTGATCCTGTGGAAAAACACAAACAGACCCTCGGACCCTACGGAGAACAGGGTCTGGACCCTTCCATTGTCCAGTGAGGACATCTTTCCACTTGACCCATGGTTGAGGAGGGGAATTAGGAGAACCATGACGGTCAGCAGCTGAACGCCTATTATCATCCAAAGTTAAAAAATTTAAAATGAAAAGAACTATGTTAAGTTTATCCCTGGGGGATCTATAGGAGACTCCAATGCCTCCTTTTTGTTTTAATAATTGATTTTTGAGAGTAAGGTGGGCGCGTTCAATGATACCTTGGCCTTGAGGGTTGTAGGGAATTCCAGTTACCAATTGTATGGCAAATGTATCAGCAAAATGTTTAAAACTTTTAGAGGTATAAGCAGGTCCATTATCTGTTTTAATAATTTTTGGAATGCCCCAACAAGCAAATGTTTGTAAACAATGTTGAATAACATTGTTTACTTTCTCTCCGGTTAAAGGAGAGGCCATAATAACTCCTGAATATGTGTCAATAGACACATGGACATACTTTAGATTCCCAAATTCAGGGATATGAGTGACATCCATTTGCCAAATATGATTAGGCAAAAGACCACGTGGATTTACTCCAAGTGATTGAACTGGAATAAGAGGTGCACAGTTTTGACAATTTTTAACTATTTGTCTGGCAATATCTTTTGAAATAGGAAATTTTCTGCGTAGGGTAGTGGAATTTACATGAAATTTATCATGGAAAAGTTTGGCCTGTTCTGTAACAGAGAATACATAGGTTGCTTTAGTGGCTATATCAGCTAAGTAATTGCCTTTTGTTAAAGGTCCAGGCAGTTTGGTATGAGCTCTGATATGACCTATATAAAAGGGATGGGATCGTTCATGGATCAATTGTTGTAAGCTATTAAAATAGGAGGTAATGGTAGAGTGTTGAGAAATATAAGGCACTGTTTCTAACACAGCTAATGAATTTTTAACATAACAGCTATCAGTAAGTAAATTAAATGGTTTATCTTTTAATAATTTAAAAGCTAGTATAACTGCAGCTAATTCAGCAATTTGGGCAGAAGAGGCTGGAATAATAGTAGTATGTACTTCTTTATTAATTATTACAACTCCAGATCCATTTTTAGATCCATCAGTAAACACTATAACACCTTCTATTATGGGATTAACCTTCGTTATTTTTGGAAAAATAACAGGAGTGTTTAAACAAAATTGAATCCAGGGATGTTTAGGATAATGATTATCAAATTTTGCATTTGTAGTACATTGAAGTATAGCCCAGTCTGTATCATTATTAATCAACCATAATAATTGTTTAACAGTATAGGGAGTAATAATAAATTTTGGATGTGTCCCAAATGTAGATATGCAGCTTTCTATGCCTTTAAATATTAGCTAGGACACAGCATTGGGGTAGGATTGAAGCACCTTAGAGGGAGAACTAGGCAAATTAAGGGTACATAAAGGACCCCCTTGCCAGATAATACCTGATGGACTGTGTGCTTCTGGAATGACAATAAATGACAGAGGTTGAGTTAAATCACAACGAGATACCTGAGAAGATTTTAGACGTTCTTGAACTAGCTGAATCGCCTGTCTGGCTTCAGGTGTGAGAACTCTTATAGAATTTAAGTTAGGATCTCCCTTGAGCAAATCAAAGAGAGGCTTTAGTTCTCCTGTAGATAATTTTAGATAAGGCCTAATCCAATTGATGTCTCCCAATAACTTTTGAAAATCATTAAGCATTTTTAAGTGATCTATTCTTATGGTAAGTTTTAAAGGTTGTACTGTAGTAGCTGATAATTTAGTTCCTAAATAGTCTTGTAAATTTCCTGTTTGTATTTTGTTTGGGGCAATAATTAGACTCCACGATGCCAATTCTTTGGTTATAAATATTAAAGATTCTTTTAAAAGGGCTATTTCTTTATGGCATAAGAGGATATCATCCATGTAATGATAAATTAAAAGTTGTTTAAATCTTTCTTGGGTAGATTTTAAAGCTTTATCCACATAAATTTGGCACAAGGTAGGACTATTAGCCATACCTTGGGGCAATACAACCCATTCAAATCTTTGATCAGGTTGAGCATGATTGATAGAGGGTAAGGTGAAAGCAAATCTCCAGCAATCATTTTTATGTAAAGGTATGGAGAAAAAACAATCTTTTATATCAATAATAATAGTAGGCCATCCTTTGGGCAGAGCAGAAACTAAAGGCAGGCCACATTGAATGGGCCCCATAGGGTGCATCTGATCATTAATTGCTCTGAGATCATGAAGCAGTCTCCATTTCCCTGATTTCTTTTTAATAACAAAAATAGGTGTATTCCAAGGAGAGGTAGAAGGTTGGACATGACCTGCATCAAGCTGTTCTCTGACTAGATTTTGGGCAGCCTCTAATTTTTCTTTGGTCAGGGGCCACTGAGGTATCCATCGAGGCTTATCATCTTTCCAAATTATTGGAATTTTATCTGTTTCAGTGGCCCCTAGGAAAAACCCAGTCCTGTGGTATTAGTTTTTGGAATAGGTATACTTGGAGGGGAAGTATTACCTTGATTGTGCTTACCTAAACCTTTTCCTTCTTTATACCCCATATGTTGTAACATATTTTTAATTGGGGTACCTTTATAGATTTGATCAGTAGTTAATTTAACATCCATTTGTTGCAAAATATCCCTTCCCCATAGGGAGATGGGTAAATCACATACATATGGCTGAAATATTCCAGAATGACCTTCACTATCTTTCCATTGTAAAGAAGCTGCACTCTGGTCGGGACTGGAAGCTACATCCAGTCCTCTTATGGTCTGGTTGGCTGTAACAAGTGGCCAGCTTTTTGGCCAGTCATTGGAAGAGATAATACTTTTATCTGCTCCTGTATCTAATAATCCTGTAAATTCCTTTCCCCTATGGTAAGTTTTAATAATGGACGGTCCCCAAGATTCATAGTGAAGCAAGCAAAAGGATCCCCAGTAGATTTAAATTCTTGAGATCCCCTAATTTTATCGTTTCTGGACCATAGGGTATGATTACTTGGTAGAATTAACATTTGAGCAATTTGATCTCCCGGAGATATTACTGTAATTCCTCTAGGAGATGAAACCATAATTTTTACTTTTCCCTCAAAATTAGAATCAATAACCCCTGGATGAACTATAAGTCCTTTTAGGGTAGGTGAACTTTTACCTAATAAAAGTTCAACCGAATTTTGTGGTATTTTGTCATTCCAATCTGAATCTATCATTTGAACTCCCATATCAGGAGTTAAGACCAGTCTGGAGATGGCACAGATGTCCAGTCCTGCGTTCCCTTTAGTAGCTCTGGATTCTCTCCTTTCTCCGTAGGGGGGTACCATTGCCTTAGAACCTGTTGAATTACCCTGTAAATTTGTTGTGGGCCCCAGGGTAGGCCCTGCTTCCCATTTTTTGTCAGTCTTGGGTTAGGTCCTAAATAATTACCATTTTTATCCTTAACTGATTGGTATACACTTGTCCAATGATTACCCTTTTTACATCTAGGACATAGCCCTGGTTTTAGATTTTTATTTGGAGTTTTATTTGGACAATTGGTTTTGTAATGTCCAAATTGTCCACAAAGAAAGCAAGTTCTGGAGGTTATTTTATATGATGGGTTGGTATTATAGGGTTTTTGTAACCCTTGTACAATGGCTGAAGCTAACACTTGTCCCTGAATAGTAGAATCATTTATATCTCTGCAAACCTTTAAATAGGCAGATAAATCTTTAGTTTTCCAGGGTCTAATGGCTTCCTTACACCATTTATTAGCTTGTTCATATGCTAATTGCTTGATCAAAGGCATAGCTTGATCAGCTTCCCCAAATATTCGACCAGCTGTTTGTATTAACCTGTCTACAAAATCTGCATATGGTTCATTAGAACCTTGTATTACTTTAGACAATTGACCTTGTAAATCCCCTGATCCTTGAAGAGTTCTCCAGGCTCTTACTGCGGCAGTAGCAATTTGTTGATACACCGCGGGAGGATATTGAATTTGAGCCTGAATATTATCATATTGTCCTTGCCCTGTGAGCATTTCTATATTCCATGCAGGATTGCCTGCTGCTGCATTCCTTCTGGCTGTATCTAAACAAATCTCTTGGTGAGTTGTTTTCCACATTAAATATTGCCCACCAGTCAAAGTAGCCCTAGCTAAATTCTCCCAATCTCTAGGGATCAAGTTTGAAGATGAAATAGTCTCTACAAGTGACATAGTGAATGCAGCTTGAGGACCATAAGTACTAGCTGCTTCTTTTAATTGCTTTATTAATTTAAAATCTAATGGTTGATGATACCTCTGATTTTGTGGATTTTCAAATACAGGAAAACAAGAACTAGTATTGGGCTCATGTTTCCACCAAGGTTGCTTCAAGGGGTTTTATGGGTAATACGGATTATATTCAGGAAGAGGTACCTTAGGAGGTTCCTCAGGTCCCGGGGGGGCAGGAGGAAAGAAATTGGGCTGTATATTAGAACCATAGGATGGTGGAACTAATCCTGGCACTTTAAAACTGAAGTCTTTAACTGAAGGATACAATTTCTTACCACTAGGTGGCACCGACTGTATATTGTCGGCTCTTGGTTTAGGTTCCTCATCTGATAGTTCCTCCCCTGACTCAGAATGGTTAGATTTAAAAGGGGGAAGGGAACACAATGACCTTTGTTCCTTCACTTCCTCTAGGATATTATTTCCTTCATCTAAAGAGGTTTGAAATTTCTCTTTTTTCTTTGAAGTTAAACAGTCTTTTACAAGAGACCATATAGCTAAAGTGCCAGCAGGTAATTTTTCCTGTTGATCAATTTTAAATAATTCTTCACCCAATTGTTCCCATTGAGGGATATCTAATAATCCTGTATCTAAAAACCAAGGAGATATAATTTCTACTGTTTGTAAAAATTTTCTTGCCGTGGAGGCTTTTAAAGGTGTACCATTAATTCTTAAAAGAGCATTTAAAGGCCCTTCCATACGAGCTCTAGACATTTCTGAACCCATATTCTAGTTGTTTTGTCTAATTGAGTCGACGCAAAGAAAAGAGACACCAGTTTTATAAATCAGTTTTATTGCGTCCTTCCTATTTTTTGTTCCTTTATTCTATAGCTCTTATGGCCGCCTTTTGCGTGCCCTTGGACTTTTTAATAAGTCCTGATCGCTTTTTTGCGATTGTAATCACTTATTATTACTTTTAATTGGACCGTTTTACACATGTCCTATTTTAATTATTATAATGTCCCTGGACTACCTTTCTTTGTTTAATTGCTTTGTAATGTCCCCGGACCACCCTCCGTGTGTCCTAATTGTCGCGAACTTTCACTTTAATTGGACTACTTTTCATATGTCTTAATAATTATAATGTAATGTTAAGGCTGCCTTTATTTCTTTTATATCATTTATCTATAAGACTTATTATAACATTAATCTTAAAAATTTAATCTTAAAAACTATTTAAAAACTTTAATCTTAAAAACTTATTAAAACTTTAACCTTAAAAACTTTATTATAACTTTAATCTTAAAAACATTTAATCTTAAAAACTTATAATATTAATCTTAAAAAACTTAAACTTAAAAACTTACTATAATATTAATCTTAAAAAACTTAATCTTAAAAACTTATTATAATCTTAAAAACTTACCTAGGTAGTTGCTTCAATTCCCGGGTTTCGGCACCAGAATGTCGCGTTCCTTCCGCCCGCAGAGAGAAAACACGACACCTCAGTTGATCATCAGAGCTCTTTATCCTCAGATGATGATTTTACAAGGCAGTTACAGTTATATATATATGAATTGTGAGACAATCAGGTTACAGAGCTCAATAGTACAATCAGGTTAATCAGGTTACAGAGTTCAATAGTAGGATTACAGTATATCAAAAAGTACATAGTGGGCACAGATACAGAAGAACAATCAGTTATAGGATATGCAGGGAGAGCAAGATTTCAATATAATACAATCAGAGCAACTAAAAGGCATATGCAAGCATAAGTCACTTTTGTCCAATCAAAGCAGTTCCTCTTGGCCCTGGCTCAATGCCGGGGCCGTCTTCCCAGACAGCGTCAGCTGCTGGCTTAGTGCTGGGGCCAGTTCTCATGGCAGTATCAGTCATACGTTGCAAACCAGGTTGCCCCGGCTTAGTGCCAGTTCCTCAATGTTGCAGATCATGCTGCCCCGGCTCAATGCCAGTCCTTAATGTTGCCAACCAGGAGCCCCGGCTTGGTGCCAGGGGTCGCACTGAAGTCATTGATGTTCCTTGATGTTGCAGTCTGAGTTGCCCCGGCTCAATGCCAGGGTACAGTCCTTGTTGCAATTTATGTTGCCCCGGCTCAATGCCAGGGTACAGTTCTAGTTCAGTGTCAGTTCAGTGTCAGCCTACTGGCTCAGCGCTGGGGCTCCTTCTTTAAGCAGTGTCAGCTGTTTGTTGCAATTCTATGTCTCAGCATCTGGGCCACACTGATGTCCTGCATCAGGGCCACACTGAAATCCTCAGTGTCTCAGCATCTGGGCCACACTGATGTCGTGCATCAGGGCCACACTGAAATCCTCAAGCCAGGCCAGGCTTAGGATGGGGTCTGCAGCCCCCGACAATCTCTTTGAATCCATTGTCTACTTATCCTAATAACAAGCATAATAATGTCTTATTCAGGGTTTCCATGAGGATTATTGGGATAGTTTGTTTCTAGAGTATAGCAGATGTGCAATAAATGTCAGATTTTTTTCCCTCTCCCAGTCAATTGTCTGAAGAGGTCTCATGGTCAGGACATTGTATTCACTATTCCTTTTCCTATGGCAACTGTGTTTTTATGATGGGATTATAGCATGCACATGCGCGCACACACACACACACACACATACACACAAAGAACCAACCCTGTATTGTGATATGGATAGGAGGTGTCTCCCAAAAGTTCCTGTTTTAAAGGAGGAAGGTTCAGAGGTGAAATGATTAGATTATGAAAGCTATAACCTAATCATCATAAAAATCAATTAGATGGCTTAGTAATTTGAATAGACTATCTGGGTGATAACTGTAGGCAAGTGGGGCATGACTGGAGAAAGTAGGTCGCTGGAGGTGTGTCGTTGGAGATTAAGTCTCCTCCCCCTGACTCCTCTTTCACACATACTCTTTCTCTGCTTCCCGTCTTCCCTGAGCTGAGCAGTTTTCTTCCACTATAGCCTTCTGCCATGATGTTCTGCCTTATCTCAGGCCCAGAGCAATGGAGTTGACTAATTATGGACTGAGATCTCTGAAACTGTGAACCCCAAATGAACTTTCCCTCCTCTAAACTATTCTTGTCAAGTATTTTGGTCACATCAATGCAACACACCCAATAACCAAGAAGGTGAGATTTTAGTATCAGAAATGTGTCACTCACTAAACCATAGAAAGGTAAGGCATCGTTCTTTATTTTCCAGCTGCTTCTTCAGAATGTATGTATTATTCATCTTTCAACTGAAAAGAATTCCTAAATTGCCTCCTGCTTTTCAAAGAAAATATCACCCAATTCATCAATAATTGCTTCTTGTATCTTTTCACTATGCTTCTTAGTAACAATGCTAATGAATATTTGGGGACTGTACTACATTCTAGATGCTGTTCTAAGAACTTCATGAGTGTTAATTCATTTAAAAAAATACCCTATGAGGAGATATCATTCCTGTTCTGATATAATGAATGTACAAGATAAGGCTGTACAGAATTCAAGTAACTTTCTCAAGATCATATATCTGGGGTGCCTGAGTTAGATTTCCAACGCATGTAAATTGGATCTAGGGACCATGTTGAAAGCCAATAATCATTAAGGTGTCCTCATCAAATGGAAACCTTTAATTTAAAATTTCCTTTTTAAAAATTTTTAATTTTTTTTATTTTTTACTTTTTTTATTTTTACAGACTGCATTTTGATTCACTGTACACAAATGGGGTACAAATTTTTGTCTCTATGGTTGTACACAATGTAGATTCACACCATTCATGTAATCATACATATACATAGGGTAATGATGTCTCTCTCATTCCAACATCGTTCAGACTCCTGCCCCCTCCCCCTCTCATTTCCTCCTACATAATCTAAAGTTCTGCCATTCTTCTCTTACCCCCAAACCTCCCACCCCCAATATGTAACATCATCCACTTTTCAGGGAAAACATTTGGTCTTTGATTTTTTGTGTGTGTGTGGGGGGATTGGCTTATTTCACTTAGCATGATATTCTCCAATTCCATCCATTTATTTACAAATGACAAAATATTATTCTTCTTTATGGCTGTATAATATTCCATTGTGTATATATACCACAGTTTCCTTGTCCATTCATCTATTGAAGGGCATGTAGGTTGGTTCCACAATCTAGGTATTGTGAATTGAGCTGCTATGAACATTGATGTGACTACACCACTGTAGTATGCTGATTTTAAGTTCTTTGGGTATAAACTGAAGAGTGGGATAACTGGGTCGAAAGGTGGGTCTATTTCAAGTTTTCTGAGGAATCTCCATACTTCTTTTAGAGTCACTGCACCAATTTGCAATTCCACCAGCAATGTAAATATGTGCCTCCTTCCCCATATCCATGCCAACATCTATTATTGCTTGTGTTCTTAATAACAGCCATTCTAATTAGAATAAGATGAAATCTTAGAGTTCTTTTAATTTGCATTTCTCTAATTACTAGAGATGTTGAACACTTTTCATATATTTGTTAATGGTTTGTATATCTTCTTCTATGAAGTGTCTGTCCAGTTCCTTGGCCCATTAATTGATGTGGTTCTTTGTATTTTTAGTGTAAAGTTTGAGTTCTTTATAGATTCTGGAGATTAGTGCTCTATTTGGAGTGTGTGTGGCAAAGATTTTCTCCCATTCTGTTGACTCTTTTCACATTATTGCTTCCTTTGCTGAGAAAAAGCTTTTTAGTTGGTATTTACCACATTTATTGATTCTTGCTTTGATTGCTTGAGCTTTGGGGGTCTTGTTAACAAGTATAGCAGTAAGCCTACAATGATGAAGATTTGGACCTACATTTTCTTCTATTTGGTGCAGGGTCTCTGGTAAAATTCCTAGGCATTTGATCCATTTTGAGTTTTGAGCAGGGTGAGACACAGGGGTCTAATTTTGCTTTACTACATATGGATTTCCAGTTTTTCCAGCATCATTTGTGAGCTGACTAGTTTTTCTCCATTGTATGTTTCTGGCACCTCTGTCTAGTATGAGGTAACTATTTATGTGGGTTTGTCTCTGTATACTCTATTCTATACCATTGGTCTTCATGTCTCTTTTGGTGCCAATACCATTCCTTTTTTATTACTATTGCTCTGTAGTATAGTTTAAATTCTGGTATTGTGATACCTCCTGCTTCACTCTTCCTACTCAGGATTGTTTTGGCCAAATTTAAAATTTTCTACATTCTGTTTACATTTTCCCATCCGTTAGTCTCCATCATAGGTATTTCTTGGCCAAAGTAGAAGCTGCTCCATGTATGGACATAACATGAGCATCTGTGCTACTTGCCTTCTGCTCACAGTTCCTACTCTGGGTTTCTTAAGGCCCAGTTAAGGCTTTTTGGAACCTTTATTGTTTACCTGTTAATTCATGGATTTGCTATTTGTGCACTAATTTATTTGTTTCTACACTAATTCATTTATTCTATAAACACTGTGAGTATATTATGTATCAAACAATATGAATATTTAAAGGTAAGTAAAACATGGCCCCTACTCATCAAGACTTTAGTCAGATTGGGAAGGCAGAGGCACAGGTAAAGTATTTCATGTGACTAATTTTTGTGGGTGTTACTTTAACCAAGGTACATTCAGTATATTATGGTAGCACAGAAGTACTGAAATTTGAAGAGGTCTAATGTTGTCCCATTGCTGAATCAAAGATGCACAGGTATTATATAGATATCCATCACAGTGATATGTGTATGGAAAGGGGAAGGGGAAAATAATTGGAGGAAGAAGAAAAATCATGGGAAAAGGTACACTGTTGAGACAAAAATATGGTAGTCAGGGATCTGCTATCCTGAATCTCACTGGGACAGGTGTGCTTCTGGGAGTGACAGGAAACGAACTTCTAAGGTAGTGTCTTAAGTAGGTGGGTTAATGTATTTTTTAACATATTAATTTTAGAGAAATTTAGTATTTGAGACTAGGGTCAAATTAGTGTTAGGAAGACTATTTAAGACACAATAGTAACAGTCCAGATAAGAAACTATGAACTTTATAATTGCTTCAGTAATGAGATGTGACACAGTCCCCTCAAGTGTGGATCTGGATGGATCCTATGGAATCTAAGATGTGTCCTGGGTAAGTGGATGATTGTGGTAACATTAATTGTGATCAGTAATTCAGGAAAATGACCAAATTTTTAACAGAGTTTCATTTTGGGCAATGAGGGAGAAATACTTAGCAAGTGGACGAAATGTGCTAATTCTTCAATAAAAATTTGAGTGCTTATTAAGTGTGCTGAATTTTTGATGTTTAAAATTTGGGATGTTTGGTTATGACATAATTTTACCTTAAAGAGGACATAGTCCAGTGGAGGGAGGCAGATATTGGATTGTAATATAGAAGAATATTGACCAATTAATAGGGTCTTTGGAGTATGTGACTAAGGAGAACTCAGTTTGGATGGTGGGTGAAGTGTGCCCTGGGCAAATGATTTTAGCACTCAAACACAATTTTTACAGAGAGGGAAGGCTGGATATGAATGATATTCTAGTTGAGGGAACATAAAAATTACTGAGGCATGAGAAAATTTAAGGCCTTTAGGGAGGTCATTCTGTGACTGGGATGTAGACATATATACAATTGTGGATAGGTGCTCATGGATTTGTGTTTGTTACAGCAGGACTTCAACTCAGATTCAACTTTCCTGCTCAAACTTTTTCTAACAATTATTGCCCAGAACAATAATTAAATTAGTAATGCAAGTCAGGAAATATAGACATGAAAATATCAGAGGCATTAATAGGATTGTTACTTTCATTTAAACAAAAAAACAAGTATGTTTTCTGAGGAAATCTCCATACTTCTAGGTGTGGGAAACCCAGGATTTTTGATTGAGTGATTGGTGGAATGCTTTCCTATCAAAATTGTCTTTAAAACAATTTATTTATACCATGGCTGTCTTACTTTCCAAAACCTTTTCTTTAGAAGCAGAAGTTAAAATGGGATATAATAAATGCCCTTTGAACTTAATTTGGGAGTCAATTTCATGACATTTGCATTAGTAGAAAACAGGTCCTAGGTTGTAATTGTGAATGAATAGCAAATTGTTTTGGAGAAGAGAAATTACCTTCTGACAGCTTAAAAACCAAGAAAGAAGAAAGACACAGGCTTTTCTTTTGTCAGCCTCTTTCCCTCCCCCATTTCCCCCCTCCCTTTCTCATTTACACTCCCCTGTCTCTTGAGAAGCTTGGATCTTGGCCAGAGCATGTATTCTCCAAGTCCCTGCAGAACCTGATTGAAGTGAAATTGGCAGATTTCCAAGTGGAAGGAGGTGATAAAGAAATTATGTTTTGTGCATTTAGAAATATGCCACAATGAAATGCACTATTCTGTATAATTATTATGCACTGATAAAAAAGGGTCAGTAGACTCCTACAACAATTAGCAGTTTATGATTTATGCTTTGGTGAATTGGACAGATGGTTTACCTACCCAAATGCATATTTCAATACCAGCAAGGCTTTTGACTGTTACTTTTATTCCAGGAGTCATTTCAGTGATAAAATCTTCAGTTCAAGTCAACAAAACTCTAGTACCTGAAAGGCACTGTACTAGTAAACCAATAAAACCAGTAAAAAAATATAAATTTATTTTCTTCAAGAAAGTAGCCATTATAATGATTATGTAGTTGTGCAGTTACTTGCATTTCAATACAACAAATTATAGAGTTAACTCTAGTTGACTAGTTCTTGATTATCTGTATGCTTATTTTATCCATAGTACAATTATTTTATATGTGTGATTTGGTATTCCATCTCCTGTCATGGCTCTAACCCCCAGCATGGGTTTTCAACCATCCTGACAAGTTTGAACTGGTTGATTAGCTGGTTTCTGCTGCCTCAAGTCACATATTTTTAAAATTTGCATGTAGCAGCTGTTGTTTCAAGTATATTTTGCTAATGTATTTTTACCAGTTTTACAATACCTAATCTGATGTAACTCTGAGTTATTTTCCAAGTCATGATATTCCATTAAAGAGTTTGGTAGCTATATAAGATCTATTTTCTCTTGGTATTTATCCATCATATGAAATATGTTTATTTGGATTACTTTAGTCATTATTTAAGAGATTGCCAATGATTAAATAGCTAGAAGAGATTATTTGTATAAGAAAAAAATCTTTCATACATGAATAATACAAATTTGTTAATTAAAACTCTGGAGTAGGGAGAATATATTTAAATTTAAGTCTCTGTTTCTGTGAGCAAAAACAGTTTTAGTAAAGAAAATAAAGTAGAACTTACATTACAAAGTTAATATGACTATCTGCATTGTCATTTGAATTTTTTAATTCTTTTTAGCTATGAATTGTCATTCTATTAGAATATTTTTAAGAATAGTCTTTATTGCCTTTTATTACTGCTTCAGTTATGTCTACCCATAAGCAATTTAGGAAAAGAAATAAAAATCTCTAAGTAAATTTGTATTTAAATTCAGATTATTCCCTTGACCCCTCGGCACTTTTTCATGCATTATGTGTTATAAATACTTTTGAAAAATTTTGAAAGTGGGATGAATTAAGATGGAATTTATATATTCACTTTAACATTCCTTTCTTTTCAAACAGTACAGGAAGACATGTGAAAATGAGAATGATTTGGGAATCCCTTCCTACAGGAATGTCTTTCACAAATGGAGCTTTGCTTCTGGTTTTCACTGGATACTGACCTGGTGGCAGAGCCACAGTTGCCTTTCTTGCTATTTCCAGTGATTCACAGAACATTTGAATAGTGATGCTTGCCTTGGTTTTACCGATTTTCATTCTGATACCTTATTTACGTTGTTGGGGCAGAAAAAACTTGGAAATACAACCAAAAAAAAAAAAAAAAGGGAATCATCAGCAAAAAAAGGATCAAGATTTTCTTACTGCTGGCCACACCAAACCGCCCAAATTTTTTAATACCTTGAAAAGCACTGTAAAGAAGATTGCAAAGTGTTCATCCATTCATCCACTCACAACTTATCTACTGAAGAAGATGATTCAAAGAAAGACTTTTCCTTCTCACCAACATTCAGTTACCGAGTGGTTATTGCCAATGGTCTGCAAAATAAAATTAATGTAACTAACAGTGATAATGAGGATCTGTTTCAAGAGCTATCTTCAGTTGAGAGCTCTTACTCAGAATCATTAAATGAACTAAGAAGTAGTACAGAAAACCAGTTACAGTCAGCACACACCACGCCAGTTACACACAAGAGGAAGAGCTCGGCAGTCTTGCACCCTCTGAGGGCAGTTCTAATGGGGAGTACACTCTGCATAGCTTAAAACTTGGGGCTTTATGAAAGCTAAGAAAATGGAAAAAGAGTCAAGAATGTGTCTCCTCAGATTCAGAGTTGAGCACGATGAAGAAGTCTGGGGAATAAGAAGCAAATCTTTAGACAGAACTGCCTGAAAACAAAAGACAAATGCTCTAGAGCCAGGGTTCAGTTCCTCTGGCTGCATTAGCCAAACACATGATGTCATGGAAATGATCTTTAAGGAACTTCAGGGAATAAGTCAGATTGAAACAGAACTTTCTGAACTATGAGGGCATGTCAATGCTCTCAAGCACTCCATTGATGAGATCTCTAGCAGCGTGGAGGTAGTGCAAAGTGAAATCCAACAGCTCCATAGAGGGTTTGTCCAGTCTTGGGGGGAAACCAGAGACATCCATGATTATGTTAAACAGGTCATATGGGTAGCAAACCAAGTCTGAGATTTTTAAATGTGCCTGAAGAAAGATTTGAATATATTGAAAGTGTGGTGTAACAAATTCTAATAGATAAAATGGGTTTCTCAGGTGCACCAAATGCTATTAAAATTGAATTTGCTCAAAGGATAGGACACCAATGGGACTGCCCAAATGCAAAACCTTGACCGAACTTGTATACTTTGAAACCCCTCAGCAAAGGATTCTGTCTTTAAAAAATCATATAAACTCAAGGGAACAGGCATTGGAATCTCAACAGATATTCTGACTTATGATATCAAAGAAAGAAAAGAGAAAGGAATTCCATCTTCCCAGACATATGAGAGCATGGATATGAAGTTATCTACTCCAGGGCCCAAAACCAAAAAGAAAAATTGGCAGTCACCTGATGATAGTGATGGAGAGGTAGAATCTGACCTTAATAGAAACAGTTATGCTGTGCTTTCTGAACCAGAGTTTCCAACAAAAGGAAGTACATCCAAGTCAAGCTCAAAATCACACAGTGCCAGACCTAAGAATAAAACTGTAAATAGCATAGTCCAAATAAACCAGATCATGATAAAATTCCCTCACAATTGCCAGAACCAAATAACTTGGAAAAGCAAACCACAACCCAATATGCAGATGCAATGCCTCTCTGGCATTCACAGAGTGATTTTTTACTGCTAAACTTAGTTGTTCTGAGTCAGATTTTTCCAAATTGTGTCAGTCTTACTTGGAAGAGTTTTCAGAAAATCAGTATTTTATTAGAACAAATGGGAGCTCCCTTTTATCATCTTCAGACCAGGAGCTTTGGCAGAGAAAACAGGAGGGTGTAACTACCTTGTATGACAGTCCTCAGGACCAGCATTTGAATGAGAGTGCTCAAGGTGTCCAAGTACAGAGTGAAACTAAGAACACAGAAACTGTGGACAGTGGAATTTGTAATAGCATGGTGTGTCCATCTGGAGAACAAAGTCATTATAGTTATTCTCAGTTCTGTTCCCCTGAGGATCTTTCTCCATGGAAGGAATGGAATCAAGTAGAGCAAGGAGCCGATTTAGGTTTAGACTCATACACGCAGAAAGCTTTTGATTATGACACAAATAGTTTATTTGACCAACAGCTGGATGTCTTCAATAAAGACCTAGAAGACTTGGGAAAATGTCACAGTGACCTTCAAGATGACTCTGAAAGCTTTGATTTAACCCAGGATGGCAACTCTTCTCCATGAGCTGGCCTAGATAATAAACCACAAGGTCAGTGGGTCGACCAATATGATTTGTATCAGGAAACTACTTCTAATGAATTATACCAAAACCAAAGCCAGTTGCCCATGATGTATCGAGGTCAAAGTGAACTATGAAGTGATGATTCAGAGGATGCCCCACCCAAATCTTGGCATAGTCAATTAAGCATTGACCTTTATTATACGACTTTCAGCTTCCCAAAATTTATGTCTACACTCCAGAGAGCTAAATCAGCCTTGGAAGTAGTATGGAACAAAAGCACACAGAGTCTTAGTGTGTATGAGGACAGTGGCTCTTCATTAATGGGACGATTTCATACGTTATCTCAATCAACTGCCAATGAATCTAGTACCACCCTTCACTCTGATGTCTACACAGAGCCCTACTACTACAAAGCAGAGGATGAGGAGGACTACAGTGAACCAGTGACTGATAATTAAACAGATGTGTCGAAGTCATGGAACAAGTCCTTGCAAAGCTAGAAAACAGGACTAGTGTTACTGAAATAGATGAACAAATGCAGGAATATGATCATCCTTCATACGAAACACCCTATGAAACCCCACAAGATGAGGGTTATGATGGGCAGGCAGATGATGTGGTTAGTGAAGGAGAACTGGAACCCTTACATGACCCAGCATCTGAAATGGAAATAAGGGAAGATGAAAAACAAAATATCCCTGATCAACTGGTGGAAATCACAATACCAAAAAGAATCCATCCTTCTTTCAAAGAGGCAGCTTTAAGGGCCTATAAGAAACAAATGGCAGAGTTGGAAGAGAAGATCCTGGCTGGAGGTACTCATGTTTAAATGCTACGTTATGAATTAATAGTGTTTTGCCATTGAGTGTTGCTGCTTAGAGCATGTTCTGTTTACATGGATGAAGAGTGTACTTGTGATGAATTTGCATGTCTTTTTTGAGAAGGATTGGGTTTCATGCAACTAGCTCTCCCAGCAAGTTGGGTTTGATAATCTAAAGTAAAAACATAATTCAAGTAGTTCATATAAAAAGGGCTCCAAATTTAACCCTACTCATTGGGGTATGATTCTTCAGCGTGACACAAACCCCATTTCATATTAACCAAGTGTGGCATCAGTTGTCAAGAAAATGAGGAGTGACCAGACTGCAAGCGACTTCAGGGACCAGGACAGAGCAGCCAGAGACTTCCCCAAGAAGCCCTGCCCCCTGCAGTGGGAGGTGCCTTTCAAGGCTAGCTTCTTGGAGCAGACCGCCCAGTGAGAGCCTTTCTACATAGAGCCAGTCACAAGTCCCTGAACCAATGGAGAGCTTCGATCCACAAGCAGCCTCTGGGATCAGGGAGGGCAGACAGAGACTTCTCCAGGTGGCTCTGCCCACTCCAGCTGCAGGCTCTTTCCACAGGGTGATCCAAGATAGTGGACTAGAGGGTGACTGCATCTCCAGTTGCTCCAGAACCCAGGAGTTAAGGAGGGGAGGCATCGAGAGACTCGGACTAAAATAGAGCCATGGGTGAGTCTGCCCACTGGGTAAAGCTCGGCCTGGGTGGCAGGCCCAGATAGAGGTAGCTTATCAGAGCAGGGCAGGGTAGCTAGAGTCTTCCACAAGCAGCCCTGCACACTCTGGTGGTGGGTCCCTCCCACACAGCCAGCTTCTCCAGGTTCTCAGAAAAGGCCCCCTAGTGAGAGCCTTTCTGATCAGAACAAGCTCCAAGTCCCAGTGCAAGTGCGGCATGCTCTGGCCCACAGGCATCTTCAGGGACCAGGACAGGGCAGCCAGAGACTTCCCCAAGCAGCCCGGACCCCTGCGGTGGGAGGCGCCTTTCAAGGCTAGTTTCTCGGAGCAGACCGTCCAGTGGGAGTCTTTCTACATAGAGCCAGCCACAAGTCCCCGAGCCAACGGAGAGCTTCGATCCGCAAGCAGTCTCTGGGATCAGGGCAGGGCAGCCAGAGAATTCTCCAGGCGGCTCTGCCCACTCCGGCTGCAGGCTCTTTCCACGGGGAGATCCAAGATGGTGGCCTAGAGGGTGACTGCATCTCCAGTCACTCCAGAACCCAGGACTCAGGAAGGGGAGGCATTGAGAGACTTGGACAAAAATAGAGTCACAGGGTGAGTCTCCCCCACTGGGCGAAACTTGGCCTGGGCAGCAGGCACAGTTAGGAGTGGCTTATCAGAGCAGGGCAGGGCAGCTAGTGTCTTCCCCAGGTAGCCTTCCTCACTCCGGCGGTGGGCTTCTCCCACACGGCCAGTTGCACGATGCAGGCCCCCAGTGAGAGCCTCTCCACACAGAGCCAGCTCCAAACCGGGAACCAGTAGGGGGCTAGGGGCACTTTCTTCGGAAGCACTGCATTATCAAGTTCCTCCAAGACTTCAGGCTACTGAAGACTAGGAGGTGATACACTGAAAATCTACCGGGACACTATAAGCCAATAGAGAAAATCTGCAATATATCAGGGTCCCACTGACAGCTGAACAATATGAGAAAACAAGGGAAGAAAATGTCCCAAACAAACCTAGATACTACATCAATAAAACCCAACGACAGCACAGCCAGAAAGGGAGTTCAGAATGTACATAATTAAAACAATCAGGGAAGTAAATGAAGAGATGAAAGAGCAAATGTAGGCATTGAAGGAGGAGATGAAAGAACAAATGCAGGCATTAAAGGATCACACCAATCAACAGTTAAAAGACAAATATGGGAAGCAAGAGATCATTTGAATAAAGAGATAGAGATACTGAAAAAAAAAACAAACTGAAATCCTTGAAATGAAGGAAACAATAAACCAAGTTAAAAACTCCATAGAAAGCATAACCAATAGGATAGAACACGTGGAAGACAGAACCTCAGACATTGAAGACAAATTATTTAATCTTGAAAACAAAGTTGGCCAAACAAAGAAGATGGTAAGAAATCATGAACCAAATCTACAAGAATTATGGGATATCATGAAAAGGCCAAATTTAAGAATTATTGGGATTGAGGAAGGCTTAGAGAAACAAACCAAAGGAATGAACAATCTATTCAATGAAATAATATCAGAAAATTTCCCAAATCTGAAGAATGAAATGGAAAACCAAGTACAAGAGGCTTATAAGACTCCAAATATACAAAATTACAACAGACCCACACAAAGGCACATTATTATGAAAATACCTAACATACAAAATAAAGACAGAACTTTAAAGGCCGCGAGAGAAAAGAATCAAATTACATTCAGAGGGAAACCAATAAGAATATCAGCAGATTTTTCAATCCAGACCCTAAAAGCTAGAAGAGCCTGGAACAACATTTACCAAGCCCTGAAAGAAAACGGATGCCAACCAAGAATCTTATACCCAGCAAAACTTACCTTCAAATTTGATGATGAAATAAGATCCTTCCATGATAAACAAAAGCTAAAGGAATTTACAAAAAGAAAACCAGCATTACAGAATATTCTCAGCAAAATGTTCCATGAGGAAGAGATGAAAAACAATGATGCAAATCAGCAACAGGAAGAACTAGCCTAAAGGAATAGCCAAATAAAGGAGAAATCAAATCATGTCAAAAACAAATATGAGTCAAATGACTGGGAATACAAATCATATCACAATAATAACCCTGAATGTTAATGGCCTGAACTCATCAATCAAAAGACATAGACTGGCAGATTGGATTAAAAAGAAAAATTCAAAAACATGCTGCCTGCAAGAGACTCATATCATAGAAAGAGATACCCATAGACTAAAGGTGAAAGGATGGGAAAAAACATACCATGCACATGGACACAGCAAAAAAGCTGGAGTATCCATACTCATTTCAGATTATGTGGACTTCAAGCTAATGCTAGTCAGAAGGGATAAAGAAGGACATTACATAGTGCTTAAGGGAAGCATATATCATCAAGAGATAACAATCATAAATATGTATGCCCTGAACATTGGCTCACCCACATACATCAAAAAAATCCTTCTCAATTCCAGAAATCAAATAGACCAGAACACAATAATACTAGGCGATTTTAACATACCTCCCTCACCAATGGATAGATCCTCCAAACGAAAATTAAATAAGAAACCATATTTCTCAATAACACAATCAACAATTTAGAGTTAACAGACATATATAGAATATACTATCCAACAAAGAACGAATACACCTTCTTCTCAGCAGCACATGGATCCTTCTCTAAAATAGACCATATTTTATGCCACAAAGCTACTGTTAGCAAATACAAGAAGATAGAGATACTACCTTGTACTCTATCAGATCATAATGGATTGAAATTAGAAATAAATGACAGAATAAAAAACAGAAACTTCTCCAATACCTGGAGATTAAATAATACACTATTATATGATGAATGGATAACAGAAGACATCAGGAGGGAAATAAAAAAATTCTTAGAAGTAAACGAGAACAAAGATACATACATCATATAAAAATCTCTGGGACACTATGAAAGCAGTACTTAGAGGAAGATTTATATCATGGGGCGCATTCAACAAAAGAAGTAGAAATCAACAAATAAACGACTTAACACTACAGCTCAAAGCCCTAGAAAAAGAAGAGCAGACCAATACCAAAAGTAGCATAAGAAATAGTAGTAGTAGAAATAGTTCAAATCAGAGCCAAAATCAATGAAATTTAAACAAAAGAAACAATTGGAAAAATTAACAAAATAAATAGTTGGTTCTTTGAAAAAATAAGCAAAATTGATAAACCCTTAGACACACTAACAAAGAGAAAGAGGGAGAAAACTCAAATTACTAAAATTCGGAATGAACAAGGAAATATCACAACAGACACGAGTGAAATACAAAACATAATTGGAAGCTATTTTGAAAATCTATACTCCAAAAAAACAGAAAACCTCGAAGACATCAACAAGTTTCTACAGACATATGAATCACCTAAACTGAACGAGGCACACATACAGAACTTAAATAAATCAATTTCAAGCAATGAAATAGAAGAGGTCATCAAAAGCCTACCAACAAAGTAAAGTCCAAGACCAGATGGGTTCTCAACCGAGTTCTACAAAACCTTTAAATAAGAGCTCATTCCAATACTCCTCAAAGAATTCCATGAAAGAGAAGAGGAGGGAACCCTCCCAAACTCGTTCTATGAAGCCAATATCACCCTGATACCTAAACCAGACAGGGACACATCGAGGAAAGAAAATTTCAGACCAATATCCTTAATGAACATCGATGCAAAAATTCTCAACAATATTTTAGCAAATCGCATTCAAAAACATATTAAAAAGATAGTGCACCACTATCAAGTGGGCTTTATCCCAGGGATGCAAGGTTGGTTCAACATTCGGAAATCAATAAATGTCATTCACCATATCAACAGACTTAAAGTTAAGGATCACATGATTACTTCAATAGATGCAGAAAAAGCATTTGATAAAATACAGCATCCCTTCATGCTGAAAACACTAGAAAAAATTGGGGTAGCGGGAACATTCCTTAACATTATGAAGACCATCTACGCTAAGCCCATGGCCAGTATCATTCTAAATGGTGAAAAACTGAAAGCATTCCCCCTAAAAACTGGAACAAGGCAGGGATGACCTCTTTCACCACTTCTATTCAACATCGTCCTTGAGACTCTAGCCAGAGCAATTAGACAAACCAAAGAAATTAAAGGGATACGAATTGGAAAAGAAGAACTCAAACTATCCCTGTTCACTGATGACATGATTATATATTTAGAGGAACCTGGAAATTCCACCAGAAATCTTTTAGAACTCATAAGTGAATTCAGTAAAGTAGCAGGTTACAAGATCAATGCTCATAAATCCAATGCATTTTTATACATAAGTGATGAATCTTCAGAAAGAGAAATTAGGAAAACTACCCCATTTACAATAGCATTGAAAAAAATAAAATACTTGGGAATCAATCTCACAAAAGAGGTGAAGGACCTCTACAATGAGAACTACAGAACACTAAAGAAAGAAATTAAAGAAAACCTTAGAAGATGGAAAGATCTCCCATGTTCCTGGATAGGCAGAATTAATATTGTCAAAATGGCTATACTACCTAAAGTGCTATACATATTCAATGCAATTCCAATTAAAATCCCAATGATGTACCTTGCAGAAATAGAGCAAGCAATTATGAAATTCATTTGGAAGAATAAAAAACCTAGAATAGCTAAAGCAATCCTCAGTAGCAAGAGCGAAGCAGGGGATATTGCAATACCAGATCTTCAACTCTACTACAAAGCAATAGTAACAAAAAAGGCATTGTATTGGTACCAAAATAGACAGGTAGATCAGTGGTACAGAATAGAGGACATGGACACAAACCCAAATAAATACAATTTTCTCGTACTAGAGAACAGGTCCAACAATATGCAATGGAGAAAAGATAGCCTCTTCAACGAATGGTGCTCTGAAAACTGGAAAACCATATGCAACAGAATGAAATTAAACCCCTATCTCTCACCCTACACAAAACTCAGCTCAAAATGGATCAAGGACCTAGGAATCAGACCAGAGACCCTGCATCTTGTAGAAGAAAAAGTAGGTCCAAATCTTCAACTTGTTGGCTTAGGATCAGACTTCCTTAACAGGACTCCCATAGCACAAGAAATAAAAGCAATAATCAACAACTGGGATAGATTCAAACTAAAAAGCTTTCTCTCAGCAAAGGAAACTATCAGCAATATGAAGAGAGAGCCTACAGAGTGGGAGAATATCTTTGCCAACCATACATCAGATAGAGCGCTAATTTCCAGAATCTATAAAGAACTCAAAAAACTGTACACCAAGAATAAAAATAATCCAATCAACAAATGGACTAAGGAAATGAACATGCACTTCACAGAACAAGATGTACAAGCAATCAACAGATATATGAAAAAATGTTCAACATCCCTAGTAATAAGGGAAATGCAAACCAAAACTACCCTAAGATTTCATCTCACCCCAATTAGAATGGCGATTAGTGTTGGTGAGGATGTGGTGAAAAAGGAACACTCATACATTGCTGGTGGGGTTGCAAATTAGTGCAGCCACTCTGGAAAGCAGTATGGAGATTCCTAAGAAAGCTTGGAATGGAAACACCATTTGACCCAGCTATCCTACTCCTTGGCCTATACCCAAAGGACTTAAAATCAGCATACTACAGAGATACAGCCACATCAATGTTCATTGCTGCTCAATTCACCATAGCCAGATTGTGGAACCAAACTAGATGCCCTTCAGTTGATGAATGGATAAAGAACCTGTGGCATATATATACAATGGAATATTACTCCACAATGAAGAATGATAAAATTATGGCATTTGCAGGCAAATGAATAAAATTGGAGAATATCATGCTAAGTGAGATAAGCCAATCTCAAAAAACTAAAGGACGAATGATCTCGCTGATGAGTGGATGAGGACATATAATGGGGGGTGTGAGGGGTTAGCCTTAGGTTTAGGGTTATGTTTAGGTTTAGGGATAAGGAGTGTGTTAAGAATGAAAGAAAGAAGGACTGTATAGAGTGAAAAGAGGGGTGGGATGGGTGGGGGGAAGGGAAAAAATAATGAATCAAACATCATTGCCCTATGTAAACGTATGATTACACAAATGGTATGCCTTGACTCCATGTACAAATAGAGAAACAACATGTATCCCATTTGTATACAATAATAATAATAAAAAAAGGACAAGAATGGATTTTGAATTTTGGATATAATTTAGATCCAGTTCTCCTCCTCAGTATGTCCTCTCATATTTTCAGTTTTTACAATCTTCTCTTTCTGACTTCAGGTTTCACCAACATTGGGTGTTCTTTGTGTATTGCAACAGAGTCGTTTTTGTTTAATAATCTAATATTGTACTCCACTTTTATGTCGAGATACATCAAACCAGTTTGTACTTGTCTCACTTTTTATACTTGGTCGTAGAGGCTATGATTTAAGGAATGCCATTACAGGTACACCATGTTCCTGTAAAAGTAAAACTGAAAAGTAAAACATGCATATTTTTAATTAGCTACCCCTTGGAAGAAATGGGATAGGAGCAAGAATTTCTAAGGTCACTCATGTTTTCTGCAAGTTGAATACATGTCAGTAATTTTCGTTGCTCACCAAAGATCTCCCCATTATTTCTTGCAGTCATGATAGAAATTATGTAGCTAAAGAAAAATTCTGGAATATTTTGTAAAACTATTAACAATAACATTATTCTTAGTATCTCTTCAGTTCACTTGGTTCTCATCTCCAAATCCTTTGTGCTTATAGTGCCACCAATATGTGCTCTTCTTATTCCCTTTTGAATGCTCAGTTTTCATCCTTTGAAACATTCCTCTCTTTCAGTGTAATGCATGTTCAAATTTTTTATTATGCCTTGTTAAACTGTGCTCATCATGTCATCATCTGGCACTTGTTTCATTCAGCAGTTCCACTTGTTGGGGTATGGTGGTGTCAGTATCTGTGACACTGGCCTGCAGTGTGCATCCTCTTGGGTCTAGTAAAAAGACCCTTGACATTGTCCCAGGGGGCCTTCTGCCAAACCCACAGTAGTCAGTTCAACTGAATGAACCTTCATGTGAAGACAGATTGGCCCAATTCTTCTGCATTTAAAGGTAATTGAAGGTCCCCTTTGAAACTGATACCATGATAATTTCTTTGTGGAACCTAGATGTAAGGCAGCAGCAAATAGGTGCTGCCTGCAATTTTGAGTAAGCACAGAACATCTCTCCTCCCTTAGTAGCCAATTTCAGACATTCTTCTCATCTCGTGAGTGATTGACTCTGTTCTCTCTTCATTAGGGATCAGAGAAGTTACCAACTTCCACTTAGAAGTTATACTTCCCTGGTGCCGGCTATCTCCTGCTTGGGCATTGAAGGAAAGGTGTGGCATCCCACCAGAATTGGTGTGATATTTCCCAATTCATTCATCACCTAACTCTGGTTTTCACAGCATGCTCCCCCTTCCTGAGATGTCAACAGTCATCATTCCTTGAGGCTGTTAGAATCTTCAGCCAGTTTCCTAAATTGTCACAGTCCTGGGTGGATTTAGACCTGGAGAAATGGGTTCAGATCACAATTCTGATTGTGACGCAGGCTAAGCTGGTTGATCCACAAGCTTTCTGGCACCACTCAGTCCCACCATGTCCACCAGAAGTGGTAAAGCTAATTGCCTGCAGCAGTATCAGGGTGTTCAAGCACCATGAGACCCAATGCGGCCAAATGAGAACAGAGCTACCTACCATTCTGGAGGCATCTTTAGGCTGTTAGGCTTCATGGGGAGCCCTTGTCCTGGAAGGACCAGGACCTCCCAAAGACGCTTGGACTCACTGCCCCAACACACTCAGGCTTCTCTTCCCTGGGCAAAGATGTTGGAATTGGATTTCTTGAACCGAGCTGACCCTGCACTCCCTTCTTCTCCCTTCTTACCATCACAGCTGAGATGTTGCTTCTCTGAAATCTTGGTCTGAAGCAGCCAAGACCTGAAGAATCTCTGGGTGCCATGAGAACTGTGAGGTCATTGTGCTGTCATACTGCCATTCTGTGAAATCAGGTGATATCTTCAGCACAGCCAGAATTTCAGGGACACCACACATTGAAATCCATGATTCCAAAATCCTAGAAATGCACATTGGAAAGCAAAAAAAAAACAATGGAGCCTGAAGACCCTCATCCGTCAAACCCGAAATGCCTTAAGCCAGTTGCTTTCACTTTCAATATTGGAACTATCACCTCTTTGCTCTCATGTCACAAGAGGACTGGTAATCAAGCAAGGCCATTCTCTGTAAAGGGTCAAATACCAATACAGGAGAATTTTGAAAGAAAATGTATGAGTGTTCAATGGATATGAATTTATGCATTTAATCTCACTGTATTGAAGATTGAGTATTACAGCAAACATATCTATCTATAAGAAGTTTGAAATTTATTGAGGATATATATACTTTTTCTGCCACCAATTATTTTTCCTTTGATCACAGATTCAGACAACCATCAACTCTTCCCTTCCCTTTCTGTGTATACAGAATGGGTCTAGCTATGTGGTTTAGGCTTTGCCTGTTTTAGGAAAACTGACTTTACTCAGGAGAAGTATCTTCCTCTACCTCCCCCCTAACTGAGTTGATAGACTAGATCCAGCACTTACACAGAGATGTGAATTTTTCCATCATATCTACTGCTTACATTTTTCAAAGGAAAACATAGAGAAGGAATAAGAAGAGAGAGAAAGATTAAGGATATTGTGATTTCAATTGCTGTGGTTCAGGTGTAAATGGCCTCAAATATCTCCTTTTATACTAATGACCTGATCATATGAGCTTTCCCATATAGGCCTGCCTTTCCTCCTACCCCAGGCCACCATGGATTACTATAATAACTTTCTGCTCATTGCTGAGTTACAACCTATCTCCTCCTTAGTGGGGTACCGGCAAATCTTTCACACATGATACACCAATGGACTGTGGGACCTGATATACATCAGAGGTTACTTGAAGGGTTTTTTGTAAAGGGCAAATTAAAATTTCATTAGCAATTGTTTGGTACAGACTTGGGTTGGTTTTCTTGAAAAGATTTTACAAAGTCAGATTGGAAGTGGATACAGTCACCTACCATAAAGAGCCTCTTCAGATAATGCCAAACCTGCAATGTCTCAACATTTGTCCTCTGTCAACTCAAGTGAATACATCATGGTTGGAAAAGTACCAGTTATAAGGGGAAGTTCATTCCAAAGATAGTTTTCAACATGGAGCAGTGGTTGAAGAAAGTAGTGCTTCCCCATTCACATGCATTTTGTAAAAATATGTATTCCTGGTGATTAGAAAACTCAGAGGAACTGAGAGTTTATATCATTCTCAGAAATATGCTAATGCAGGTATTTCCTCAGCAAGTTCTTGAAGAACAAAATTCTCACCAGGGTTCTATAGCATGAAACTCTATATGTCAACTGCAGTAATTCTTGCAAAGTAGCAGTCTTCTTGATAGTCTCCCAGACTCTTGGCAAATGAAGTGGACTACTACATCTTGTAGTTTTCGAAGTCAATATCAATATCAACTGGAATACTGAGAGGTGAAGATAAAAGAGAAATAAACTTGCCTCTGCATTCTCCCTTTTTTATATGTTTGGCATTGGAAAGAGATTATTATTGTCTTAAAGTGAATTAATTGTGCCTGTTAACATATCTTTCCTTTTGCTGATATCATTCAGGAGGCCAAGGATGTCTTTAAAACCTTTTTTCCCTCTACCTTAGGAAGTCTGATATCATTAATAGGGAAGCATTTTAAAGACCACTCAGTTTGATGGATGTACTTAAGAGATCATATGTAGAACTGGGTGAAAGATGTGGTGTACTTATATTAACATGATTTTGGGAATTATTTGATTGTGCTTTTTAGGTTAAGAAAAGACAGAAGAACCCCTATTTGAAAGAGATCACATTGAAAGGATGAAATCAGAGATCTTAGTTATGTGGCATGTATGAACGGGTATAAGCAATTACAAAGGAAAAGAATGAATTTTAAATTTTGGAAACAATTTAGGTACTGCTTTTCATGCTCAGTAATTCTATCACATCTTTATTTCTTATAATTTTCTCTTTTCAATTTCAGTTTTCGCCTATATTGAATCTTTTTAGTGTATTTTAAAAAAGAAGTTTTTGTTTCATTTTCTGATGTGCTGCACTCTTTCTTTCAAGAGTCATCATTCATTGCTGCATTGCCAAATTTGTACTTGTTGAAGATTACATACTTGGGTGTAGGTGCTGTGGTGTAAGGAATACCATTCCAAGTACATCAGGTGACAGTAATGAAAATCCAGCATATCTGTAATCAGCTCCCCTTTGCACCAAACAGAACAATGCTATCACTTACCAAGGGCACTTATGTTCTTTGCAAGTTGAATACTTGGCAGTGAGTTTCATTCCTCACACAATGATCTCCCTTTGACCTCTCACTGTTCTTGTAGTTTTTGAAGCAGAAGGAATGTACCAGGAATTTTGGGAAATTATTAGCAGTGACATTGTATTTAGTTTCTGCTCAGTTAACATGGTTCTGATCTCCAAAACCCAACTGCTTTGACTAGAACCAAAATGTCCACACTTATCCTTTTTTAAATGTTTAGCTTTGAAACTTTGAAACATTCTTTCTTTCAGTGTAATGCATGCTGAAATATGGTATTATGCACCATAAAACAATGTTCATCGTGCCATAATCTGACACTTGTTTCATTCATCAGTTTCACTTTATTGGTGTATTCTGGTGACAATATTTGTGACACTGACCTGCAGTCTGCTTCCTCCAGGGATTGGTAAAAGGACCCTTGGAATTATTCCAGTGGGCCTTGTTCCAAACAGGCAGTATTAATTTCAAGTTAATGAACAATTATGTGAAGTCAGTTTGGCCAAATTCTTCTGCATTTAAAGGTAAGTGAAGGGCCCTTGGAAACTCATACCAAGATAATTTATGTGTGGAGCCTTGTTGTAAGGCTGCAGCAAAGTAGTTGGGGCCTGCAATGTGGAGTAAGCACAGAACATCTCTCCTCATTTAGTAGCCCCTTCCAGTCATCCATTATACTTGGTGAGTAATAGACTGTTTTCTCCTCATTAGGGATCAGAGCAGTCACCCACTTCCACATGGAACTCAAACTTCAAAGGTAGAAGCTGTCTCCTGTTTGGGAAATTACAGAAAGAAGAAGTATACCACCAGAGTTGTTGTGATGTTTCTCAATTGAATCATCACCTAACACAACTGTCTTCACTGCATGCTTGTCTTTCCTGAGCTATCAACAGTCATCATTCCTTGAGGTTGTTAGAGGCCTGAGCCAGTTTTCTGTCTCATCACAATTTGCAGTGAGCACATACTTTGAGGAGAGGATACAGAGGGCTATGATGATTGTGACCTGGGCTAAGATGTGTGATTCACAGGTTTTCAGGCACACCTCAGTCCCTTCCTCATCCACTAGATTTGGTGGGGGCTAATTGCCTACAGTCATATTGGGGTGCTCAAGAGCCATGAGACCTGATGCATCCAAAGGAGAACAGCTACAAGTAGCTTTTCTAGAGGGGACTGCAGGCTATTAGGTTTCAGGAGGATCCCTTGTCCTTGAAGTACCTGGAATTCTCCCAACACACTCAGGCTCTCCTTCTCCTGGGTGAAGATGTTGGCATAGGATTTCTTGAAAGTAGCAGACACTGCACTCCCTTCTGCTCCCTTCTTAGAATCACAGATGAGCCAATGCTGGTCTGGAATCATGGTCTGAAGTGGCCAGGACCTGAAGTATCTCTGTTTGCCATGGGAACCATGATGGCATTGTGCTGTTATACTGCCTTTTTGTTACATCAGGTGGTATGTACAGCCCCAGCCAATATTTCAGGGATGCCACTCCTTGAAACCCATGTTGCCCAAGGCCTAGAAACACACTTTGGGGAGTAAAAATCCCTGCATACTCCCACAGGAGCTTGGAACAGCTCACTCTTCAAACCCAACATGCCCTAAGACAGCTGCTTCCACATTGAATGTTGGAATTTTAGCTTATTTTGCTCTCATGTCACAAGAGGACTTGTAACCAAGCAAGGCAATTTTCTGAAAAGTGTCAAAACCAATACAAAATAATTTTGGAAGGAAATGTATGAGTGCTCCACAGACCTGGTGGTTTAGGCTTTCTCTCTTTTAGGGAAACTGGCTTTGCCCAGGAGAAACAAATTACCCAACTGAATTGAGAGAATAGATCCAACACTTCCATGGGGATATAAATTTTCCCAAAGTATCTGTTGCTTACTATTTTTCAAAGGAAATGTCCAGAAGAAATAAGAAGAGTGAGAAAGGATTGTGGATATTGTAATTTAAATTACTTGTGGTTCACGTGTGAATGATCTCAAATATCTCCTTTTATATAATTTCCTGATCATATAAGGTTTCCCTCATAGACCTGCCTCCCCTCCTACCCCAGGTCACCATGAATTACTGGGGTAACTTTTTGCTTACTGCTGAGTTAAAACCTATTTACTCATCAAAGGGGCATGGACAAATCTTTCACTCATGATACACCTTTGGACTGTGGGTCCTGATAAATATCAAAGGTTACTTGCAGAATTTTTTGAAAAGGTGAAATTAAAAATTTGTTAGCAATTGTTGATTTAGACATGGGTTGGTTTGCCTGAAATAATTTCACAGAGTCAGACTGGAAGTGGATCAGGTCACCTACCTTAAAGAGACTCTTCAGATACTGCCAAACGTGCAGTGTCTCAACATGTTGCCCTCTGTCAACTCAAGTGAATACAACATGGTTGGAAAAGTACAAATTCAAAGGGGAAGATCATTCCAGTGAGAATTTTCAGAATGGAGCATCAGTTGCAGTCAGCAGTGCATCCTCAGGGACTTATATTTTATAAAAATAGGTATTCTTGGTGATTAGAAAACTCTGAGGAATGGGTAGTTTATATCATTATCAGAAAAATGCTCATGCAAGTATTTACTCAGGAAATCCTTGAAGAACAAAATTCTCATCAGGTTTCTATAGCATGAAACATGGAATATCAATTGCAGTAGTCCTTGCAAAGTGGGGGTATTCTTGAGAATCACCAAAATTCTTGGTAAATGAAGTGGACTACTACACCCTAGAGATCTCCAATTCAATCTCAATGACTTCTGGAATACTGAGAGGTGAAGACAAAACACAAAAGTACTTGGCCTTGCATTCACTCATTCCTATATGCTTGGCATTTGGGAGATATCATTATTTTGAAAAACTGATTTAATTGTGACTGAAGACTTATACCTTCTGCTGATATTATTCAGGAGGAATTCTTTGGCAAACTATTAACAATGACTTTTTTTTAGTGTCTATTCTGTTAACTTGGTTCCCTCTCCAAACTCCTTCTTTTATTGACATCAAAATGTTCTCTCCTCATTCCTTTTTGAATGCTCAGCTTTGAAACATTGAAACATTCCTCTCTTTAAGGGTCATGCATGTTCAAATGTGGTATTATTCCCTGTTAAACTATGCTCATCATGCCATAATCTGGCACTTGTTTCATTCATCATTTTCACTTTAATGGAGTGTTCTGGTGCTAATTCCTGTGACACTGGCCCGCAGTCTGAATCCTCCAGGGAATGGTAAAAGTACCCTTGGCATTTTTCCAGTGGCCACTGTGCCAAGTAGGCATTAGTCAGGTCAAGTGAATAAACCCTTAGGTAAAGCCAAATTGACCATATTCTTCTGCAAGTAAAGGTAAGTGAAGGACCCTGGAACTCATACCAAGATTATTTTGTGTGAAACCAGATTTTAAGGCAGTAGCAAAGTAGATGGTACCTGGAATACATAGTAAGCACAGAAATTCTCTCCTTACTTGCTTTTTTAGGAGAAATCCTAGTTCTTGGCTAGCAGCAGTGAATGTCTCAAGTAGTAAAGGAAAACTTTCCCACATTCACACTCATCAGGAAAACCTGTGGAGAAGAGCATTCCACTCTGGTCACCTAGAAAAGTAAACTGCCCCAAATTGACTAAGTGTTACCAAGTGAACCTGTATAGGAACCTGGTGGTCTAATCTCCTATGGCACATCATGATTGGGCAAGAAACCTATAAAATGTATGGCTATTCCCACAATAAAACAGTTTGCAGACTGCTGGCCACAAGTCTGTTTTCACCCAACTCCTGGATTCTGGGGATCTTGACTTCATGGCCCTTACCAGCACCTGAGCTAGCCTGGCACCTCTACATTTTGGCACCCATGTGCCTAGTCTACTCATGCACCTTGAGATTGGCAAGTGCCCCCTGATTCAGTAAAGGCCCCTTTGTGTTTTGTGTGCTGATAGTCCTGTGAGGGTGAGCACAGGACTTCTCTTCCCCCATTTCTTTACTGTTTGTCCTGATTGTCATAATCCCTGAAAAAAGGCACACACCACCAAGCGGCTCTACCTTCACTTTCGGTTCTCCTGGTGAATTCACATAAGGGATTGACACCCCCAAATTTGGAACCATATCTCCCTCTGTAGAAATTTTTGCCAGAGACACCACGTGGACATACGCCAATGACATAACGCTTCACGGAAGTACTCCGCTAAGCATGAGACATATTGGATCCTAAATGCTTCTCTGTATGTCAGAAGATAGGCCCCCTTTTTCTTCCCTCTGGGCCCCTATCTTAGGCTTAGGGATAGTCATGGCAGGTTACCTCATAGTCATTCTCTTTGTTCTTGAGAGATTTGTTTATGCCAACCCACAACTCAACACTACCCTTTCAGGTAACTCCACTTCATAACAATGGGAAATCTCCCTGCCATGCAGAGAGCTCTGCAGCTCACTGCTTTAAAGGCACTTCTCCCACAGTATGGGTTTAAAATGAAACCAAAAGATTGGAACTATTTTGGGGATGAATTGGTAATCATCACACCATGGATTAGCCCCCAAAAATTTGGGACCCCTAAATTTGGATGAGGGTTCTCTACCTCGCTAGGGAAAGAGAAGCTCATAATGGCCACTCCCCACTGGCAAAACTCATTCCAATTCTCCTAGCGATTATTGCCAGGCTTCAGAGCTCCTAAGCAGAAGATACTATTAAAAATCAAAACGATTCTCTCCATGACAAGAACATGAACTTGCAAGCCTCCACTTCAAGCGTTGTGACTTCTGAGGAGGAGGAGTCAGATGCTGATAATGTCAAAGACCTCCCACTGAGTAACAAAGGCCTCCCCCGTCTGCTCCTCCCCCTCTGTATCCTTGGAGTAAATTTCGCTCTCCCACATCCTTTGGAGTTCTCTCCAGAGTTCCCTTCATGAAGCAGGAAACTTTAAAAGGGTCTTCTTTTCCTCCCAAGAATCCATTTGCAGTGTACCCTGTCAATTTGGTTCCTGATGCAGGTGAAAAACCTTGGATCCCCACCCCACTTCCAGAACTCACCCTCCTTAGAAGGCATCTCAGGATTCTGGTCCCATCTCCCCTTACTCTGAAGAAATACTTAACCAGTGATCTGCTTGAAAGAACCCAGAAACCACTCCAGACTTGGGAACTCACATAAGAGAATTTATTATAAACAGAATGTGTCCCTGCAGAGTAAGAGAGAAAATGAGAGGAAAAGAGAGAGAGCACATGCAAGGAAGAGTGTGAAAAGTGAGGAGGAAAGAGAAAGAAAGTGAGAAGGAGAGAGAAAACATGAATGTGAGGAAAAAAAGAAGATGAGAAAATGGCAGGGAGCTATCCTTAAGTAGTCAAATTCCACAGGTTAATGGGACCAATAATGGAGAAGGACACCTGCAAGCTGACTGATGAACCAATAGCTAGCTAGGATGTTCACAGACTGACAAGAAGTTGGGAGGTGGGGAAATGACTGCAGTGTAAAGGGTGGGGGAGCAGCTTTATATTATATTACACTGCTAATCTTCAAACTCCCCTCGATTGCCTTACTGTCCTCAAACCCTGTTTAACTCATCTGCAATTTTTGCAATGGAAAGCCTCTTATGAGGAGGAAGCAGAACAAACAGCATGACATAATTTGGCTTATAATAGCCCCTTAATGTTGGGCATGCTTGCTGGGCATGGAAATTATTTTAGCCCACAAGCCCAGCCACAAATTTGTAACCTTGTGTTTTTCAACCAAGTTAAAAGCTTCGCTTGAAAGCCTTAGAAAACATTACACAGCCAAAAGCAGAGGTACTATTTCAAAATTTAATACAATCCCCTAATGAATGGATTTCTGACTTCTTGTCACAGGTTACAGAGGCCATAGTGAAGAGAGTTCCATCTGGCCCCACTCAGAATTCCTTGATAAAACAATTGGCTTGGGAAGGGGCAAATACTGAAACAAAAAATGTCATAGCCCCTGTCAGAAATGAGGCAATATCAAAATGGATTTTAGCAATGAAGGAGGTTACTCCTACGGCAGGTCCATATGTTGTGCCCAAAGGCTTGAGACCCCACAAGGACCACCAGAGACCACGATCAATGCAAGCAGCAAAGAGTCATTTATTAGCGAGTTCGAACCCGGTCCTCTGCGTCCTTAATCAATGACGCTAGGAGAGGCCCCGAGCCCTCATCAGCAGGGTTTTTATAAGGAAAAGCCAGCAGTTTTACAGTGTTCTTCTAATTGGCTAACATTCGAACAGCTAAACCTCCCCTGGTTGGGTCCGGTCAATCTATTTGATTTTCATTGGGTCCGGCCAGAACTGGACGGTCCTAGAGGAAGAAGTGGGGAGGGAACAGGTGAACTATTCAGGAGCTGAGTCGGGGCTAGGCCCTGCTCTCGTCCTTGACGGATAAGGTCTCCAGGCAGCTGCACATTCCTTGGACAATTATCTCTTAATAACCTTGGTAAGAACAGGGGCCCTGCAGTCCTGTCTGTCCTTGAGGCAACCCTGCTCTCAACATTCCCCCTTCCCAAGAACATTTAGAGAGCCAATCTTGGGTCTCTATTGTTCTAATTCCTGCTGCTTAATGGGCTGGTACTGGGCTTTTAGCACCATTAGCTGCACTGTATTTATTCTATTTTTAACATAAGCAATTAACTTATTGATTATACAAGGTCCTACAGTTAGGGTTAGTAACAACAACAATAGGGGTCCTATCATAGCGGACACCAGAGTAGTTAACCAAGGGGAAAAATTGAACCAGGATTCAAACCAGTTCTGGCTAGCTTCCCGTTCTTTCTTTCTGTTTGCTAGTCCTTCTCTTACTTTTGCCATGTTATTTTTAATTATTCCAGAGTGATCTACATAAAAACAGCATTCTTCTCCCAGGGCTACGCACAAGCCCCCTTGTTGTAAGAATATTAAATCCAAACCTCTTCTGTTTTGTAAGACCACTTCAGCTAGGGAGGTTAAAGATTGTTCTAAATGCGAGATTGAATCTTCCAACCGCTCCATGTCTGCATCTATTGCTGCTCTTAGATTGGAGTAATATGTGTTCTGAGTAACTAAGGAAGCTACTCCAGTTCCTAACCCTCCCAAGCTAGCTCCGAGCAGCAGACTAAGAGTTAATATGGTAATAGGTTCTCTTTTTTTCCGAATAAGGTTCTGTTTTAGGCCCCATCCTTGTTCAATCAAGGTCATAAAACTTTTGTACTCATGGTAAATTAGCCACGGAACCAATCTGACTAGAACACAGTAATCCTTTGACTGTTTTAACACACTCCAGTGGACGCAGGGGGTGAGTCCAGAGGAGCAAGCCCACCAAGTATCGTTGTGGGGGATTATAAAAGAATTATCTTCCTCCGGTTGGATTTTCCATGTCAAACGACAGAGGGATCGGCTGGCATAGGGCACTGCTCCTAAACAGAGCCCTTGCCCTGACACTTGTTCTAGGGTTAGGGACTGTGTAGATCGCCAGCGGCAATCCTGGAGCTTGGTGGAGGTAGTAACATGCGCTTGCACTGCTACTCCCTCATAATAAGGGGGAACAGTGTCATAGCAGAGCCAGCAGGACCTGGTCCAATTGGATAGGTGGCATTGAGCACTAGGAAGGACCGAGACAAAAGGCTCAGAAGGGGATGAGCTTCCATTAGAATTGAATCCACAATTGACTGTGTATGGGGTTGGTTAGTTCTTAAGTAGGGGGTACTTAAGGAGTGGGTGGTCGGTTGTGGGGTATTTGGGAGGCTAGTAACTAATTTAATAATTCTCGGACCTCGAGTTGGGGGAATGACTGGAACTCTTTGGGCTGGAGGGTGTAAAATAAGGTTAGGCCCTAAGGGCTGGGTGAAAAACTTTATAACCATCCGAACAGTGAACACTATCCCCATATCAGGTCCCTCAGTATACAGGCGCAACCCCCAGGATCGGGTTCTCATCCACTGTTTATCCTGCCTTCCCTTATCAGTAAAGGTGATGGAGACACCTATTATTACATGAAACTGTTTTTTTTCCTCGCTTGACTTCAATCAGGTCCCGAGAGGCTTTTATCCAATAAGCCTGCCCTGTAGTCTCACATCCCCACTTAGCACAGAAATAAGATTCCTCCCCTCCACATTCTTTCTGGTGGGAATAACCAGGACATACGTAGAAGGGGAGGCGTTGAAGTTCTTCCCTCCCACGGGTATGAGCACAGTTAAAGTTTCTTGTTTTCCCACTAACTGTATCTGTAAGGGCCCGCTTACTTAGATGTAATCCTTCGTCAACACTGATAGTGCCTGTTCCCACTGAAAAAGCCCCATTTGCTAAAGTGCAAAAGTCTACTTGCAGTTCAGGCCACCATGTCCATAAAGGGTGGTGTTCAGTCACAGTCAAGCTGGGAACTTTTGCCGTTGGGTTTGATATCTCCCAGGTGATTTCATAAGGCTGATATGGGCTAAAGTTGGTGGCTCCAAAAACTGGAGCCGCAGCTATGGTTGTGGTCAGAACAAAAGAACAAAGCAAAAGCAAGAACATATTTACAGCCTATGGCGGCAAAGCTTGATCTTTAGTGGGTTGTCCTTAGACCTGTTCACTCTCCAGGCAGAGTCGTCTAGGGCAGGAAGCACGATGTCAGAAAGGGGTTCAGCCAATTTGGCGTGGGTGTGATGAATCCAGGAGGCGATGCCGTCGACTTTGAGGGCGGTGGGTGTAGTCAAAATGACCATGTAGGGGCCCTTCCACCGCGGTTCCAAGTTGCTCTGTCGATGTCGCTTCACCAGGACCCAATCACCCAGGTGGAAGTTGTGAGGAACAGGAGGCGGGCCTGACTCGTACAGACTTTTGAGCTTAGGCCAGACTTCTCTGTGGGCCCTCTGCAGGGCCTGGAGGGAAGATAAAAGTTCAAAATCATCTACATTTTCTTCTTTTAACAGCCGCTCAGCCAGATCAGGGAGTATTGGAGGTGGGGTCCCAAACATGATTTCATAAGGGGTGAGTCCCATCTTATAGGGAGAATTACGCACCCGATATAGGGCATAGGGAAGGAGAGCCACCCAGTTACCGCCAGTCTCCAGGGTTAATTTGGTTAAGGTCTCTTTTAAAGTTCTGTTCATTCTCTCTACCTGTCCTGAGCTTTGGGGTCGATAAGCACAATGCAGTTTCCAATTTGCCCCAAGTACCGAAGCCAGCCCCTGACTTACCTTTGAAGTAAATGCTGGCCCGTGGTCAGACCCTATCATCACAGGAAATCCATACCTTGGCAGGAGGTCCTCTAAGATCTTTTTAGCCACTGTCTGTGCCGTTTCCCGCTTGGTGGGGAATGCTTCAACCCATCCTGAAAAAGTATCTACAAAAACTAATAGGTATTTATACCCATACCTTCCAGGTTTTACTTCAGTGAAATCAACTTCCCAATATGCTCCTGGCCTATCCCCCCTTAATCTATTTCCTGATTCACACTTGCTATATCCAGCATTGGTTAACTTACAAACTCTGCAATTTTTGACAATTTGTTCTACCTTATTTTGCACACCTTTAATTTTTATTCCTGCTTGTAGCACCAAGTCCTGTAATTTCCTTGTCCCCATGTGGGTGGTCCGGTGGAGCCTGCACAACACTTTTTGCCCCATCAGTTCTGGAAGTATTATCCAATTTTCAGAGTCTTTCCACCATCCATCTAAGCATTGGGCTAGTGGTTGTTGGTGAATCCATGATAAGTCCTCTTCCGTGTAGGTTGGGTCTTTTGGGAGGGTTCGTGGGCCAGAGTCTGGGAGTTGAGCAATCGTGATCAAGTCTCTCTGGAGGGCTACGTTACGTGCCACCTTGTCTGCCAAGCAGTTGCCCCTTGATACTGGATCAGATGGTTTTTGATGCCCAGGGCAGTGTAAGATAGCCAATTTTTTTTGGTAACCAGAGGGCGTCTATCAGGGACACAATTTCCTCCTTGTTTTTAATAGATTTCCCTTCTGCAGTCAGCATTCCCCTTTCCCTGTAGACAGCCCCATGGATATGGGCAGTTGCAAAGGCATAATGACTGTCCGTGTATACAGTCAATTTTTTGTCTTTTCCCAACGTTAGTGCCTTAGTCATGGCTATCAGTTCTGCCTTCTGGGCAGAGGTGCCCATTGGTAGGGGCTCAGCCCAAATTACCTCTGTCTCAGTCACTACTGCTGCACCCGCATACCTTTGACCCTGATGTAGAAAGCTGCTCCCATCTGTGAACCATACTGCATCTGTATCAAACAGCGGATGATCTTGAAGGTCTTCTCTAAGCCCATGAACCTGGGCTAGGATTTCCGAGCAGTCATGTATAGGTGAGTCCAGGTCAGGGTCAGGAAGCAATGTAGCAGGGTTGAGGGCTGAGGGTGCCTGAAAAATAATTCTGAGAGGATTAAGCAATAGGCTCTGATAATGTGTGAGCCGAGCATTACTGAGCCACCGATCTGGAGGTTGTCTCAGGATTCCTTCAATAGCATGTGGAGTGATCACATGTAATTCTTGTCCCATTGTTAATTTATCAGCATCTTTTACCATTAGGGCTGTGGCTGCAATCATACGTAGGCATGGGGGCCAGCCCGCAGCCACTGGATCCAGGTTCTTTGACAGGTATGCTACTGGTCTCCTCCAGGGGCCTAGGTATTGAGTTAAGACTCCTTTTGCTATCCCTTTACTTTCATCTATATAGAGGGGGAACGGTTTAACGACATCGGGAAGCCCCAGAGCTGGGGCTGACAATAGGGCATCCTTGATTTGTTGGAATGCTGTATCTGCTTCTGTTGTCCAATTGAAAGGCTGCTTGTCTTTTGTGGTCTCATACAGTGGTTTTGCTAGTTCCGCAAACCCTGGAATCCAGAGTCGACAGAAGCCAGCCAACCCGAGGAATTCCCTTACTTGGCATGGGGACTGGGGTTTTGGGATTCTTAAAACAGTTTCTTTACGGGCTGGGGTCAACCATCATTTACCTTCCCTTAGGAGATAGCCTAAGTACGTTACCTCGGGTCTGCAGATTTGAGCTTTCTTTGCTGACGCCCGATATCCCAAGGTGCCCAGTGTCTGGAGTAGATTTTCTGTTCCTTGGATACATTCATCCCGGTTTTCTGCAGCTATAAGGAGATCATCTACATATTGTAACAAGGTTAGGTTGGGATGTTTTTGCCTGAACTCACCCAAGTCTTCGTGTAGAGCTTCGTCAAACAGGGTGGGAGAATTTTTGAATCCCTGCAGCAGTCTCGTCCAAGTAAGTTGTCCATTGATACCCCCGTCAATGTCTGTCCATTCAAAAGCAAATAGCTCTTGGCTCTTTGGAGCTAGAGGCAAGCTGAAAAAGGCATCTTTTAAATCCAGCACCGTGTACCATTGTCTGTAAGGAGGAAGCGCACTCAAAAGTGTATACGGATTAGGCACAGTAGGGTGTATGTCTGCCACCCTTTTGTTTACTTCCCTTAGTCCTGAACTGGGTGGTACTCGTTCGAGTTGGGCTTCCGTATTGGAAGCAGGGGGGTGTTCCATGCCGATCGGCAAGGGCGTAGAACTCCTTGGCTCAACCGTCACCGGATATGGGGGGTTATTCCTGTTCGAGCTTCCCTGGGCATGGGGTATTGTTTAACCCTAACGGGGTTAGCTCCTGGTCTTATTTCTATATAGAGGGCAGGCCGATGTTTAGCTAACCCGATTCCTCCAGTTTCTGCCCAGGCATCTGGGAACCGCCGTACCCAGTCTGCAATGTTTTTATCAGGGGAGTGCGGCTGCTGGTGTAACCGATATTCATCCTCCAAAGTAAGAGTTAGCATAGGTAACAATTTCCCAGATCCATCAGTTACCTGGGCACCTTCGGGGTGAAAATGAATTTGGGCCCCGATTTTGGTTAATAAGTCTCTTCCCAACAAGGGATAGGGGCTGTCGGGTATGACTAAGAACGAGTGGGACACTTTTCCCGTTCCCAATTCTACAGTTCTTTTGGTTGTCCAAGGGCACTTTTTAATCCCTGTAGCCCCTTGCACCCATGAGGTGCTTGTTGATATCTCTCCTCTAGGGTCAGTCAAAGCTGAATATTGAGCTTCTGTATCCACCAAAAACTGCACTGGAGTCCCCTCCACTTTCAGAGTTACCCTAGGTTCGGGGAGGGGTTCCGAACCCCGTCGCCCCTAATCGTGCATTTCATCTTGGGTGACCAGGACCGATGGACTCCTAGGTGTCCATTTACTATCTCTGGTTCTATGGTTTCTCTTTCTAGGGCAATCTTTAGCCCAATGGCCTTCCTCCCTACAGTAGGCGCACTGATTTCGACCCAGATCATGCGCTCTGGAGTTCCCAAGTGGTGGTCGATTACTCGGGAGTCTGTTTCCTTCTTTCTCTGCTCTCCCTCCCTGCACTGCTACTGTTAATGCTTTGGTTATTTCCCTAGTAGCCCTAAGCTGCTTTTCCTCTGGTGCATCTCTGTTATTGAATACCCGCTGAGCTATTCTCATTAAGTCTTGAATGCTTTTCCCTTCTAAATCCTCTATCTTTTGTAACTTACGCCTTATGTCCGGTGCTGCCTGGTTAACAAAGCTCATTACTACAGCTGCCTGATTCTCTGGGGACTCTGGATCCATAGGAGTATACTGTCTAAATGCCTCCATTAATCTTTCTAAATAAGCTGAGGGTGATTCCTGTTTTTCTTGCATGACTGAATACACTTTGGCCAAATTAGTGGGTTTACGAGCTGCTGCCCGGAGACCCCCCATTAGAGTCTGGCGATAAACCCGGAGTCTCTCCCTACCTTCAGCTGTATTGTAGTCCCATTCATCTCGCGGGGGCCTGGACAAGGGGAAAGAAGCATTAATTAAGTCAGGGTTTACAGTAGGTTGTCCATCGTCTCCAGGAACCAACTTTCTGGCCTCCATCTGAATTCTTTCACGTTCCTCGGTTGTGAACAGAATCCGGAGTAGCTGTTGACAGTCATCCCAAGTAGGCTGATGAGTGAACATGACACTATCTAAAAGGGAAATTAAATCTTTAGGGTTGTCAGAAAACTTAGCATTTTGATTTTTCCAATTATATAAATCGCTCGTAGAGAAGGGCCAATATTGAAGCCGGGGATTGCCAGCATTATCTGGCGGCCCAGTTTCTCGGAGCGGCAGAGCGATTGTGGAGTCTGGAGTTTCTGGTTGGGAGGGGCCGGCTGCTCGTTGGGCTCGGCTCCGCGTTCGTCTTGCCAACCCTCCCGAGCCAGTTTTTTCTTCCTCATTTCCTGTTGCAGCCGCTTCTCTCTGTTCTGCCCCCTCCAGTCCTGGGTCCTGAGGAGAAATAGGGGCTTGCATATAAGGAGGAGGATTAACAAGAAGGGGGTCTGGATCTTCCTCCGGGAGAATAGGGTAGGGAGCTGTGGGCTTTTCTGACAAATCTAACTTCTTTAAGGCAAGCATCTTAGTTGTAGGGGAGGGCGGTGGCGGTAGGAAGGGAGAAAGCCAGATTGGAGGGTTATTCTCTACTAAATCTTCCCAGGTTAAAATGTAGGGGATTTGAGCTGGGTGGCCAATTTTTCCTGATTGGAAGATTTTATTTTTGACCTTACGGATAGTTGGAAGGTGGAAGGTTCCCTCTGGGGGCCATCCCACTTGAAAGGTGGGCCAGTCCGACTTGCAAAAAGTTATAAGTTTTCTTTTACTGATTTCAACTGACAAATTACGTGCTCTGGCTTGAACCTCCTCAAAATGGCTGACCATAATGGTCAAAGGAGTACTATGGGTTTGGCCCATCTCTATAGCAATTAAGTATCCAACTATCGAGAGGAGGAGAGATGTAAGGGTTAGATAAAAAAGAAACTGGGCCAGGCGATGCCGATGTGGGTTGGAGATATCGTCACAGCAGAGAGCTGCCGCTGGTCGTCTATCCGGTTGAAAACCTGTTTCCTGTATAATTCCAAAAGGATGGAATGAATTTGACCATTGATTAGTACTGCTCCTTTCTATCAGGAGATCTATAGACCCGTTTTCCTCCAGATTGGAGGTGTGAAGTTTGAGAGTGAGGAACGGTGGATTGTAACAGACTAACACAAAGAAGAACTTAATAGAAGGCAGGAGTAAAGACCATATAATACAATACACAAACAGACAAACACGTAACTCGCCGAGTCAAAAATTGGCTAGCTGGTGTTTTGTAGTTTCCCAGGTGCCACACAAAGCCCAAATGGGACAAAGAGTTAACCAGATGCGGCCAGTCGTCCGAATGCAATACTGAAGCTGCTCAGAAGCAGCGCAAACTCTGCTCAGATGTGACAAATTCACCCAGAATGCAGCACAAACTGCTCAGATGTGACCAGAATGCAGCACAAGCTGCTCAGATGTGACAAATTCACCCAGAATGCAGCACAAGCTGCTCAGATGTGACCAGAATGCAGCACAAGCTGCTCAGATGTGACAAATTCACCCAGAATGCAGCACAAACTGCTCAGAATGCAGCACAAGCTGCTCAGATGTGACCAGAATGCAGCACAAGCTGCTCAGATGTGACAAATTCACCCAGAATGCAGCACAAGCTGCTCAGATGTGACCAGAATGCAGCACAAGCTGCTCAGATGTGACAAATTCACCCAGAATGCAGCACAAACTGCTCAGAATGCAGCACAAGCTGCTCAGATGTGACCAGAATGCAGCACAAGCTGCTCAGATGTGACAAATTCACCCAGAATGCAGCACAAGCTGCTCAGATGTGACCAGAATGCAGCACAAGCTGCTCAGATGTGACAAATTCACCCAGAATGCAGCACAAACTGCTCAGAATGCAGCACAAGCTGCTCAGATGTGACCAGAATGCAGCATAAGCTGCTCAGATGTGACAAATTCACCAGATGGGTCGAGGGGACATCTCCTGAGACCCTGCTGGGGTCCTATAGTGCGTCCGCCAGGACTGTGCCAGCCCAGAACCAGAACCTGCAGGTAATTCAGACCAGAAAACACACGGCAATGCCTTACTCACCGGTGGAAGATGTCACTTATGACTCTATGATCAGGTGTCTGGGTGGGCTTGGGGATCCCGGACGAGCCCCCATATGTTGTGCCCAAAGGCTTGAGACCCCACAAGGACCACCAGAGACCACGATCAATGCAAGCAGCAAAGAGTCATTTATTAGTGAGTTCGAACCCGGTCCTCTGCGTCCTTAATCAACGAAGCTAGGAGAGGCCCCGAGCCCTCATCAGCAGGGTTTTTATAAGGAAAAGCCAGCAGTTTTACAGTGTTCTTCTAATTGGCTAACATTCGAACAGCTAAACCTCCCCTGGTTGGGTCCGGTCAATCTATTTGATTTTCATTGGGTCTGGCCAGAACTGGACGGTCCTAGAGGAAGAAGGGGGGAGGGAACAGGTGAACTATTCAGGAGCTGAGTCGGGGCTAGGCCCTGCTCTCGTCCTTGACGGATAAGGTCTCCAGGCAGCTGCACATTCCTTGGACAATTATCTCTTAATAACCTTGGTAAGAACAGGGGCCCTGCAGTCCTGTCTGTCCTTGAGGCAACCCTGCTCTCAACACATACATGCACTAGTAGCTGCAATCAAATATTGATGCTTGAGCATGGAGAAACACCCTAACATGACAATCTGGAGCCTATATGCTGGGGTCATAATAAAAAAGGACATATAGCAAAATACGTCCATGAGATAATAGACCTTCAATACAAAAAATCCTTGCCCTAAATATAAGCAAGGATATCATTGGGCAAAGGACTGCAAAAGGAACAATTTAAACTTAAAAGGGGCAACCCTCAGCCCCACAAGTAAGAGGGACTACCACACATCTCCAGGTGCACTGGACATTGCCAATCCTGGATACAAAACCTAGAATGACCATCCACTTAGACAGAGTCCCCATTAAGGGTCTAGTGGATACTGGAGCAGATATTACCATCATTGACTCTGATACCACCTTAAAAATGCAATAAAAACAATAGCTGGTCCTAACATTCAAGGAGTGGGTGGTCTCCAACCCACTCATCAAGTGTCCTCCTCTGTGATTTGGCAAGATCACTGTTGTTCCCAACACTTTATGGGGACAGGATATATCAGGAATGATAGATACTATTTTGACAACAGACAATGAGGCCTTCTATGATGAGATAATTGTACATGCAAAAATAGGTCTTTCAAGCACACAGTCTCCCCAATTCTAAAGGCCACTGTTCCACCCCTCCTGAAGCCTGAACCCATTCCCATACAGTGGGACACCCAAGATGACATATGGGTAGAACAATGGCCCATTCTAGAGCCTAAACTTACCATCCTAAAAATGCTAGTGGAAGAACAGTTAAAACTCAGGCACGTAGAGCCTTCCACTAGCCCACATAATACTCCTGTTTTTGTCATCCCAAAAGGGAATGGTAAACTCATGCAAGAAATTAGACCTGTTAATAAACACATGAGAAAGATAGCATCCCTTCAATTAGGACTCCCCCACTCTGCTAGCATTCCAAACAATTGTCATGTAAGTACCATTGACATAAAAGCTTGTTTTTTCTCAATTCCTGTTGCACAACAGGACAAACCATATTTTGCCTTCACTGTTTGGCAACCTAATACTGGAACCCCAGCACAAAGGTACCAATGGACAGTACTGCTGCAAGGAATGAAGAATACCCCCCCCCCATGAGCCAACACTTTGTTTCACATGTATGTAACCAGGCCTCTCATTAAACAATGTTTAATAATGCACTATATGGATGTTATCTTACTTGCACACAGAGATAGCACCACATTACTAACTTGCTTTAAGCAACTTTTGGCCAACCTCACTACCTTGAGATTACATGTGGCAACTGACAGGGTTCAGTACCAACCACCCCTTGAGTTCTTAGGATATAAAATCTCATAAAAAATTAGGTCCCTTGGACAAACTATACTTATAAAAGCTAAAGATACCATAAATGAATTACAACAGCTTTGTGGACAGGTTAATTGGCTCAAACCCTTTCTGCCCATCCCCCTTTGAACTCTTTATTCAACTTGTTCAGGCAAGACTCCTGCTCTTCCAAGGAAATTACTCTAACTCCACAAGTTCTGCAAACAGTTAGTCATATCAATAACTGTCTTGCTGACCTTAAAATACAACATTATAATGAAAGCTGCCCCCTGCTAGGGATTGTCTTATTGTCCCCAGGGGTGACCCTTGGTGTCATTTGGCAGCAGGATGGCCCTCTGTTCTGGGTGCATCTTTCATGGAGTCACTGCCACAAAATCACAAACAAACTGAAAAGCATTATTCTTTAAAAGATATTACTGTAATAAGATCTTCAATACTGATCCAGATACTCTGGTACTTCCATTAACACGAGTTGAAATCATACACCTCATACAGAACAACACTCAATTTCAAACCTTGATCTCTGACTTTCTGGGACAATTAGATAATCACCTTCCTCCTAACAAGATGCTTCAGACACTACAATCCCTAGATATTTCTCCTCCAAAAAATGCCTTCCCTTCTTCACAACCCATACCCAATGCCCCATGTGCATTTACTGATACCAATAAGCAAAAGTTTGGGGTACTTATAAAAACAGTAAATGGACCAGACATCACACATCTAGAAAACCATACAGGGTCTGTTCAAGTAGGTGAATTGAGGGCTGTAATCCAAGTATTTCTTCTATGCCCAGAAACCCCCATAAATATGTTTTCTGACAGCAAATACTTTGTACAAGTGCAAAACACCCTGCTTTTCTGTATTCAGACTGACCAATAAACCCATTTATCAAGCCCTCCACTCCTTAAAGGAAATTACTGAAAGCAGACAATTTTCATGATATATTACCCATGTGCGATCCCACACAAATCTGCAGGGATTATTGCTCAGGGTAATGATAAAATAGACAAACTCATCTCATGTTACTCCATTTTGTTGAGTACCTTAGAGCAAGCATGCATACTGCATATTAAGTTTCACATGTCGGCCAACAATTTGAAGGTCTTTTTTTCCTAAATTCACTTTGGCAATGTAAACACAAGGTGCAAGCTTGTAAACATTGTGACCCTATGGCACCACTTGGTCTCTTACAACCTCAAGGAGTTAACACTATCCCCTAACACACTCTGGCAAATAGATGTTACCCATATTTCTTCCTTTGGCAAATTAAAATATGTACATGTCATTGTGGACACATATTCCAAGCTCATTTTGCTTTTGAACAATCTGGAAAAAAATCTCAAATATAATAAAAGCTATAAAAATGACTATGTTAATGATGGGAGTCCCTTGGGCCATAAAAACTGATAATCATCCTGCCTACACTTCTTCCAACTTCCAACAGTTCTTAATATCATGGGGTATCTCCCAGACAACTGGCATTCCATATAACCCACAAGGGCAAGGAATAATTTAAAGGACCAATCATATTTTAAAGGAAACATTGCAAAAACAAAAGGACATTCATGTGTGCCTAGACCCTAACCTCACACTCACACACTTTCTATTTAACTTAATTTTCTCACATTTGATAGCAACAGAGTGAGACCTGCATATAAACATTGGGGCTCCTTTCCTTCTTTGACACACTTACCCCTCATACACTGGAAAGACACACTCATGGGCGCATGGCAAGGACCACACACTCCTATCACCAAGGGTCGAAGGTTTGCTTGTGTTTTCCCAGAGTACACTTCTAACCCTATTTGGATACCAGACAGAAATGTCAAGCCAGTCACCTCTAGCCAAATTCCAAAGATTGAGCCTATTGTACAAGAGTCAACACCGACAACCCCCATATTGGAGAGCCCACAAGATAACATGGGGTGACATAAAGGTGTTAGCCACCCAAGCCATGGAGATGTCACCATCTGGGGACCATAGCCAAGGCACTCTATTCTTACTCATGTGTGATATTATAACTGCTAAATATCAGGTAAATAGTTCACAGGTAATTTCTCCTCCCCATCTTTGGATACTTATTCATCAACTCCCCGAACTTCAGATTGTCCATAATCAGGTTTCTTCATTTCCTAGGTTTTCCACTGTGCCAAATGCCCCAACAAAGTCATCCATTAACACAAGCATTGATATAAAGAATTCTGTAAGTTTCTTGCTTATAAAAACAACTTTTACAAACACATCACTTTACACTAATGATTATGTCCAGTTCAATTATCCAAGTAATGGAGACGACTTTCTACAGTATTGCTGGTCTAGTAACAACCTTTGTCTCATGAAAGATACAGAATCCCTAGAAAGATGCAAAGTGTGGGACTTGTCACCAAAAGGCCAGCAAATCAGGCCTTGGCTGTCCTACATTGGTTAATATCATTTACTTTCTGGAACCACTAGATGTCATAGATGCTACAGATCTTTATCCAGATGCACTCAATGACACAATGAATCTCCCCAATCCCCAGTGTACCCTTCCTAATTGCTCCAAACTTGACACATTTAATTACCCTCCACCTCATGTTCTATGCCATGAACCCTAAGTAACTGGAATTAATGGAACTCTGACTTTTCATGAAGTAGTTGTCCTTGTGGTCTTCACTGATCCATCATTCAATGATTCATTTGAAGCCACAGTATTTCACTTGGAGTCTGATAGTGCTAGTAACCCCTTTGGCATAAAAAACCAATGCAATCAGTATACTTGCACAGACCTATCTCCCCGGAAATTCCTGAAAACCACTGTATATGGAGATAAAGGCCATTACTACTGGCAAGATAAAGTGTGCAGCCTCCATTTTATGTTATCCAAGTTTCAAACTTCAATTTGACCACCCTCACAGGTACTATTATTACCTGCTCACAATTAAGTTGTGCTCTTGTTAACCATCTGGATATTAATATCCTACTCCATATCATGGTTCATAGCCCCTCCTTTCTGTATACAGTGGTTACTGACACAGATAAAATATTCCCTATTATGTTAACAGGACCACTCCCATCATGACCATCAATTGGATCCTGCAGATGACAAGACTTTGGAAACTCTGCTATCATAGCTGCTGCCTTGATTGCCTCCACCGCTGCCTCAGCTGCCTCCACTGCTGCCTTAATCCATCTGGATCCACCACTGCTGCCCTTCAACAAACCATACACTCCTCCTCTGATTTGTTCTATGGCCTTATATCATTAGCCTTGCTTACCTTTTGTCAGGGACTTAATCCCCCTTGCTCTTCTCAACCAGTGGCAAGGGAAGGGGACACTCACCAACAAGGTCAGACCAGGATAGGTAGGGCTGACTGCCTGCTCCCAGCCCTCCAGGTGGAGGACAATCAGATGTGTCAGGGATACCAGTCACAGCAGGTACTCATTTATTGAGCAAGTCACACAGTTTTTGTGTAGGGTGGAGGCTAGGCAGGAACCAATCAACTTAAAGGTCAGCAAGGCATGGGGGGGGTTCACACAGGCGAGAGTCCCATAGGACTATATGGCAAGCACAAGCTGATCACATTCACAGAACTGTTGTTAACCAATTCCTGATGATGGTCTGATTTATCATCATTAACTATTGAAACCGTCTTTGAGGCCTTGATCTTGCTCACTTGCCAGGGAGTAAGGAGTCAGCCTGAGTTAGTTAACGTGTCATTAGTCCCAACATATCCCCCTTTTTTGTTTCATATTAAGGGTGTGTCTGTCTTAGGTTGCCCCTGGGAGGGTCTTACCCATCATGGAACATCACCCTAGCAGTTTGGGGGTCTGCCTTACTCGAAGCTGTGCCTGTCTTAGGTTGTCCTCCTCTGAGGATCTTACCCGTCACTGACTACCACCTTAGTGCTTCAGGCAGGCCCCTCAGGAGGAGCAGGGCTTAAGGGAGAGACACTTAGACCCCAGCGTCCTGATATGAGTGATCCATGATCCTATAGGGCTTCCAATCATCATTATGAAGGGCGGTATAATGCTGTCGGACCACCATGAACTGCATAGACTTAGCCTAGCTTTTCAGGAAATGGATAAGCTTATTGATTATGCAAGGCCCAAAGGTGAAAACAAGGATAATGGTGATTAGTAGTTCCCTAAGTGGGAGGAGGTAGGAAAGCCACCTCTATAACCCAGTCCAGAGGAAATTAGAGTGGAGCTTGCTCTTATGATGTTCCAGATCTTCTTGTAGGTTTTTGATTTTATCTTGTACAATGCCAGAGCGGCTGGCGTAGAAACAGCACTCTTCACCAAGGAAAAGGCAAAGCCCTCCTTCCTTTGCCTTTAGCAGATCCAAACCATGACGATTTTGCAGGTTGACAGCGGCCAAGGAATCAAGTTGAGCCTGTAGATCTAAGATGGTAGAGCTGCAAAGTGCAATATTAGGAGCTCTGTGTAGCTCTCAAGGAAGTCCACTGATGTCATAAGGTCAGAGACCCCAATCTCAATCACTGCTGTCCCATTTTTGTTCCTGTGCATTACACTCTTTCTTAAATGTCATTTCAAGAAGTTTACATATATTGACTCCTGAGTCTATATGAACATTAATTAACACAATTGAACATTATATCTAAAACATGAATTAAAGAAAGGCTGAGAAAACTTTTAACTTTCCTTTTGTGTGGCAAAGTGGCACAACCTTTAAACAAATCAGGCTCTAACTTTTAGAAATACATTTACATTTAAAATTCTTTATCTCAGTGTAAAAAGTAACAAATTTTACATATACCCTATTGATACAGGTCCTATAATAGAACAATAAATGACAGAAATAAATCCCCAATAAAATTTACTCTTGTTTAGTTTGGAGAATAGCAGCTTGATAAATTTCCTGTTTTAAAAACTTGTATACCTGGAAAATATGAACACACTTAATATACAAAGAGTGACCATTGCACAATTACTTTGACACTTTTATATTACTGAATTTAGCCTTTTAAAGAAAAATTTAGACTCTAACATAGTACAATACTCTGTTGTTTAACCATAATTGTATAAACCCCAATTTTTAAGACTAATTGTTCTAAAGAATAAAACTTAATAGACACAAAGTTAAGAGCGAATTAATGTCTCTAAAAAATCCTTGTCATTTTACCATATAGATTAAACTTTGGTTTATATCACAACATTAGTATTTCACCTTAGGAAAAACCTCAAATAGCTTTAACTGTGTCACATACATACAACCAACGTAGTTACATGCAAACTTGTTGAAACTTGCCCTTTACAGACTTTCTTAGTACTTACTTAGACCCTCATGTATTTCATCACATAAATTCTTATCTGGAGACATTTTGTTCTTCACTAAATGTATTTCCATATCTAGAACCTTTTATTTTTTTCTTTCCTATGTGTTGACCTTTCTGTTCACATTCTGAAACAACTCTTAAGAAATTTATAAATTACTCCATTTTAGTAAGATTAAATATTTTGTTATTTTTAGTACTCTAATTGAAACACAGTTGAAACTTTTGCTACCCTTCATATATAGAATTGTACCTGTTAGGACATAACTCTTAGTAACCTTGTTTTTAGTGACACAAAGCAATTTAAACCCTTTAATTTGCCAACCTATGAAAACACGAATAATGTTTAAGTATGTTACCCCATGGAATTTAAGGAGTTAAGAGTACTCAATGTTATTTAACAATTATCATTTTAACTTTGTAAATTAATCATATGTCTCTACAAACACATTTGAGTACTCCCATACATGTTAACTCTAATTCACTTATTTTCTTAAAAAAAACCAAGATATTAGACAAGTGTCCTGAATAGTATTTGCCATCTTTTTCTTGTTGAAGGAAAGTCCTAGAAAAATTGATGTTAGACATTTTATTACCATCAACATTTTATAATTTTGACCACCTAGAGACTTGTGAGTTAATTTTAAAGACATTTTACCTTTATTAGTTCACTCAATTTGAATTGAACCTTTTTAAATCACATAAATTAAAAGTATCTGGATCCATTTTAAATTTTAATTTTAGGAGTTCTCAGTTTTGATACAGACAAAACATAACATCAGACAGCACGACATACAAATAACACAAAATCAAGCGCCTTGTAATTTTTTAGGTGAATCTCCATTGCAATGTAACAGATGTTCAAAAACTCTAGTTGAATAAAAAAATAGAACTGATAAAAAAGTCATGAGCTCAAAAACAATGTAGAATTAAAAAAAACAAGAGTCCTGGAAAAATGATATGGCCATAAATTACTTTAGTAAAGCACCATAAAATTTACTTTTGTTGGAGTTTAGGTAAGACTCTTTTTACCCTTTTTTACTTCCTTGGGTTTGGTACAGGTCTCCTACTGAGTCTTCAGGTTTTCTCTATTTACATTTCAATGTAAGCCTTGACTGAGATCTGGATCTGAAAGGGGCTAAAATGTTCCAGCAGAAACTTGATACCTAGGGCATTTTAACCCTTATTCCTGGATAGTAATCAATTCAGGTTTGGATGCAGAAAATTGTGAAACAATCTCCCACTACTTGTGGGGAATGGGGCTACTATATCATACTCCTTACTAGGAAATGCCACTGATGGTTGGGCTGGTTACTCCCTCCACACCAGCATATGTGGGCCTCATAGCAGGAGGACTAGGTGGGCTGGGCCAGGGAATGGAAGCAGAAAGAGCTGAGTTGAAGTTGGAGGAGGAGGAGGAATTAAGAGGGAGAGAAGAAGGAGGCATTCAAGTTTGCAGGAACAGCATAGAAACACGAGAAAGAAGAGACTTGAAGATAAGGAATCCCTTTCCATCTGCACACTCACTCACGGAAGCTGTGTGCCAATATCTTTGGTAGCCACAATCCACCTTCCCATGGAGCCATCTTTCATCCCTGCACAGGCCAATTTGTGATCGGTAGACATTCCTTCCCAAACTAACATTTTAACATTTACCAGGAAGGCCATACGGGTAGGGGGGAAGTTAGAGTCAGTGAGTTCTCACCCAGTAGCATAAAATGGCCACCAGGAAGATTTCCCACCATCCGGACTGAAGGGCTCTCCTTTAAGATCCTCAACCTTGGGAGGAGCGGACAAAGATGTATTGGACTCCTCATTAAAGGTCTCCCAATGTTGTTTACTATGTGGCAAGTTTCCAGAAGGAGATGCAACTGGAAGAGCTTATTGTCCTTTAGGCAGCGGCTCTTTGGGAGTAAACTTGGAGCCCCCTTTGGGAGGTCGTGGAGAGAAGCAGGCCTTAAGGGCAGATAATGTAGGGCAGACTCCCAATTGGGGATCCTCCCCTAAACTGATTTCCCACTTCCTAACAAGTTGTTCTACATGATCCCATGTGGACCAGTCAAAAAGATTAGCAGTAGGAAGCCAAGGGGCCACCCAAGTGAAGTTGTCCCTGGCTTTTTCCACCTGTGTATCAGACAACTCAAGGCCCTACTCTTCAGCATGAGTCTAAGAGCTGAGAGTGCAGGGTCACCATATGTGGTGTGTGTTTGCCCCATCTTTTCAAGGATGCCCTTACCTCGGAACTCGCTTGGCCCGATCTGCCACTACTTTCGGTTTTGAAGTTGCCTCTTCCCTTTGGTTGTGGATCAGCCTTGAGGGGCACGATGTTGGGCACCAGATATTGGGGTCTTAAGCCCCCTTGCTCTTCTTAACCAGTGGCAAGGGAAGGGGACACTCACCAACAAGGTCAGACCGAGATAGGTAGGGCCGACTGACCACCCGCTCCCAGCCCTCCAGGAAGAGGACAATCAGATGTGTCAGGGAGACCATTCACAGCAGGAACTCATTTATTGAGCAAGTCACACAGTTTTTATGTAGGGTGGAGGCTAGGCAGGAACCAATCAACTTAAAGGTCAGCAAGGCATGGGGGGGGTTCACACAGGTGAGAGTCCCATAGGACTATATGGCAAGCACAAGCTGATCACATTCACGGAACTGTTGTTAACCAATTCCTGATGGTGGTCTGATTTATCATCATTAACTATTGAACTGTAAGGTATAAAGCCACCCGCCTCCCTCATTACAGGAATTCCTGCCTCCCAACCACTTGTCAATCTGCGCTCCGCCCACCTCTTCTGTTACAGGAATTTCCCGCCTCCCCACCACCTGTCAACCTGTGATCTGCCTGCCTCTTATGTTACAGGAATTTCTGGCTTATGCTGTCCCCATCTTCCTGCCTCCCATGTTACATCCTAACATGCTATTGGTTCATCAGTCAGCCTACAAGAATTCTCCTCCACGATTGGTTCCTTCCAGCCCGTAAGATTCCAATATCTGGGAGAAGCCATATGCCATCTGTCTCTTTTGCCCCCTTCTTTTCACCCTAGGCAGACACCTTAGCCATCTGCATAAATAAAGTCTCTTGCATGAGATGTCATGTCTGCAGAGCATTTTTTCTGGGAGTTATCAGTGAGCCACAACTGAGCTAGTGACCCCTAACATCTGGTGCTGAATCCCGGGATGGGTCTTTCCGCTGGCAAGCAGAATCCCATCCAATAGCCCCAACGCCCGTGGATAGAGGCTCACCTTCCATTTACCTGGATACCCAGTTTTCTGCTTGCAACACGGGACTCCAAATTGGTGAGTTCCCCTTAGGCAGGTCCCCTGACCACTTAAACACATCTCAGCTGATCTGAGAAGTGACCGTTGAATATCCAGGGTGCTCAAGACTGCTGAGGTGTGGGGGTGCCTCCAACCACGACTTTCATAGTTACTGTTGGTCCCTATAGTTGGTCTAATGCTGGGTGGATTCCTGATTTTATGGTGCTGAGATTCTTTCACAGAGTTTAAGGCTGATTTTATATTTTTTTATCTCACTTGAAATCCTGGCCAGGTCCTCAAACTCTCTCAGCTAATGCCTGGTAGGCACTGGTACTGTGTGATGACCAGACCTATGTACTAACCTTCTCATTGCCTAGCACGTGGTCGTGGGATGCCATTGATCACTAACTAGGTGGGTCTCAGTCTTCGCCATGGGATCTAGGACTTCCACCCCAGCAAACTTGCCCCTGAGATGTTTATTAAACAATCTCAAACACCTTCACCTGTTTCCTGAATTAGAGCTAAACTGTCCTTTAGTAGTAAGTCAGAATGGTCTATTTATGACACCCTAAATTCTAGCTTTATACTAGGTATAATTATATGTATAATTATACTAGTTATAAATAAGTACATATGTGGGCGACCTGGTGAATGGAAAGAGACTTTTCCCCTTCGTGTTTTTCCTTTCTTTCATGCTAAACCTAATCTCTGCTCTCCTCAAAAACCAGAACACGTTCTCTTGGCTTCTCCTCCCCCTTTTAATCCTTTCTCTTCTGAATTTGATCCAGTTGATGAGTCATCTCCTTATAGGCCTCCTACTGCAGAAGCTCCTGTTTATTCCTCTCTTTTGCCTCATTCTATTTCTCCTTCCGCTCCTCCAGCCCACCAAGTCCCCCCACCACACGGTCTCATACACACATTCTAGCTCCTTTATGGCAGGTGGCTGGCACGGAGGGAGTAAAACCTGAACACATTCCCTTGGCTTATTCCTTATTTTCAAGTTTTTCTTTCTCGCTTCTGGCTCTCCCTGCAGGCTCAAGCCCTCCAAACCTATTAGCCCCTTTCAGATTCAGATCTCAGTCAAGGGTTACATTGAAATGTAAATGAAGAAGGGCCCAGTAGGAGACCAGTTTCAAACTCAAGGGAAAAAAAAAAGTGTCCATTTTAAATTTCTCCTGGACTACAACTCAGAATACTTTTCTCCCTTTCAACTTTTCTCTCCTTCTCATTTTCTCATGCTTTAATTAATAACCATTATCATTTTTCTTCTAGGAAATGCTGAATTTTTGAACTCAAAATTTTGATCCTACATACCTAGGTTAATGATTTTTGATCAGTTCTTTTTATCCAACTCTAGAGTTATTTTCGAACATTCATTACATTGCAATGGAGATAAATATTACAAGGCCTTTGTTTTTGTGTTAAATATAAGCATGCATAAAAATAAAACGTTAAAAATGGATCCAAATATTTTTAATTCACATGATTTAATGAGGTTCAATTTATTTTATTTTTTTATTATTGTATACAAATGGGATACATGTTGTTTCTCTATTTGTACATAGAGTCAAGGCATACCATTTGTGAAATCATACGTTTACATAGGGCAATGATGTTTGATTATTTTTTTTCCTTCCCCCCCACCCATCCCACCCCTCTTTTCCCTCTATACAGTCCTTCCTTCCTTCATTCTTACCACTCTCCTTATCCCTACCCTAAACCTAACCCTAAACCTAATGCTAACCCCTCCCACCCCCCATTATATGTCCTCATCCGCTTATCAGCAAGACCATTCGTCCTTTAGGTTTTTGAGATTGACTTATCTCACTTAGTATGATATTCTCCAATTTCATCCATTTGCCTGCAAATGCCATAATTTTATCATCCTTCATTGCGGAGTAATATTCCATTGTATATATACGCCACAGGTTCTTTATCCATTCATCAACTGAAGGGCATCTAGGTTGGTTCCACAATCTGGCTATGGTGAATTGCCCAGCAATGAACATTGATGTGGCTGTATCTCTGTAGTATGTTGATTTTAAGTCCTTTGGGTATAGGCCAAGGAGTGGGATAGCTGGGTCAAATGGTGTTTCCATTCCAAGAATTCTTAGGATACTCCATAATGCTTTCAAGAGTGGCTGCACTAATTTGCAACCCGACCAGCAATGTATGAGTGTTCCTTTTTCACCACATCCTCGCCAACAACTATTGTTGCGTGTGTTCTTGATAATCGCCATTCTAATTGGTGTGAGACGAAATCTTAGGGTAGTTTTGATTTGCATTTTCCTTATTACTAGGGATGTTGAACATTTTTTCATATATCTGTTGATTGCTTGTACATCTTATTCTGTGAAGTGTCTGTTCATTTCCTTAGCCCATTTCTTGATTGGATTATTTGTATTCTTGGTGTAGAGTTTTTTGAGTTCTTTATAGATTCTGGAAATTAGCGCTCTATCTGAAGTATGGTTGGCAAAGATATTCTCCCACTCTCTAGGCTCTCTCTTCCCATTGCTGATAGTTTCCTTTGCTGAGAGAAAGCTTTTTAGTTTGAATCTATCCCAGTTGTTGATTCTTGCTTTTATTTCTTGTGCTATGGGAGTCCTGTTAAGGAAGTCTGATCCTAAGCCAACAAGTTGAAGATTTGGACCTACTTTTTCTTCTATAAGATGCAGGGTCTCTGGTCTGATTCCTATGTCCTTGATCCATTTTGAGTTGAGTTTTGTATAGGGTGAGAGATAGGGATTTAATTTCATTCTGTTGCATATGGTTTTCCAGTTTCCCAGCACCATTCGTTGAAGAGGCTATCTTTTCTCCATTGCATATTTTTGGCCCCTTTGTCTAGTATGAGAAAATTGTATTTATTTGGGTTTGTGTCCGTGTCCTCTGTTCTGTACCATTGATCTACCTGTCTATTTTGGTACCAATACCATGCCGTTTTTGTTACTATTGGTTTGTAGTAGAGTGGAAGATCTGGTATTGCAATACTCCCTGCTTTGCTCTTGCTACTGAGGATTGCTTTAGCTATTCTAGGTTTTTTATTCTTCCAAATGAATTTCATAATTGCTTGCTCTATTTCTGCAAGGTACATAATTGGGATTTTAATTGGAATTGCATTGAATCTGTATAGCACTTTTGGTAGTATGGCCATTTTGACAATATTAATTCTGCCTATCCAGGAACATGGGAGATCTTTCCATCTTCTAAGGTTTTCTTTAATTTCTTTCTTTAGTGTTCTGTAGTTCTCATTGTAGAGGTCTTCCACCTCTTTTGTGAGATTGATTCCCAAGTATTATATTTTTTTCGATGCTCTTGTGAATAGTGTAGTTTTCCTAATTTCTCTTTCTGAAGATTCATCACTTATGTATAAAAATGCATTGGATTTATGAGCATTGATCTTATAACCTGCTACTTTACTGAACTCACTTGTGAGTTCTAAAAGATTTCTGGTGAAATTTTCAGGTTCCTCTAAATATATAATCATGTCATCAGCGAACAGGGATAGTTTGAGTTCTTCTTTTCCTATTCGTATCCCTTTAATTTCTTTGGTTTGTCTAATTGCTCTGGCTAGAGTCTCAAGGACGATGTTGAATAGAAGTGGTGAGAGAGGGCATCCCTGATTGTTCCAGTTTTTAGGTAGAACACTTTCAGTTTTTCACCATTTAGAATGATATTAGCCATGGGCTTAGCGTAGATGGCCTTTATAATGTTAAGGAATGTTCCCACTACCCCAATTTTTTCTCGTGTTTTGAGCATGAAGAGATGCTGTATTTTATCAAATGCTTTTTCTGCATCTATTGAAATAATCATGTGATTCTTAACTTTAAGTCTATTGATATGGTGGATGACATTTATTGATTTCCAAATGTTGAACCAACCTTGCATTCATGGGATAAAACCCACTTGATCGTGGTGCACTATCTTTTTAATATATATTTGTATGCGATTTGCTAAAATTTTGTTGAGAATTTTTGCGTCGATGTTCATTAGGGATATTGGTCTGAAATTTTCTTTCCTCGATATGTCTCTGTCTGGTTTCGGTATCAGGGTGATATTGGCTTCATAGAACGAGTTTGGGAGGGTTCCCTCCTCTTCTATTTTATGGAATACTTTGAGGAGTATTGGAATGAGCTCTTCTTAAAGGTTTTGTAGAACTCTGCTGAGAACCAATCTGGTCCTGGACTTTTCTTTGTTGGTAGGCTTTTGATGACCTCTTCTATTTCATTGCTTGAAATTGGTTTATTTAAGTTGTGTATGTCCTCCTAGTTCAGTTTATGTAATTCATATGTCTCTAGAAATTTGTTGATGTCTTCGAGGTTTTCTGTTTTGTTGGAGTATAGATTTTCAAAACAGCTTCTAATTATGTTTTGTATTTCACTCGTGTCTGTTGTGATGTTTCGTTGTTCATTCCGAATTTTAGTAATTTGAGTTTTCTCCCTCTTTCTCTTTGTTAGTGTGGCTAAGGGTTTATCAATTTTATTTATTTTTTCAAAGACGAACTATTTATTTTGTTAATCTTTCCAATTTTTTCTTTTGTTTCAATTTCATTGATTTCGGCTCTGATTTTAACTATTTCCTGTCTTCTACTACTTTTGATATTGGTCTGCTCTTCTTTTTCTAGCACTTTGAGCTGTAGTGTTAATTCGTATATTTGTTGATTTCTACTTCTTTCTTTAAATGCGCCCCATGAAATAAATCTTCCTCTATGTACTGCTTTCATAGTGTCCCAGAGATTTTGATATGATGTGTCCTTGTTTCGTTTACTTCTAAGAATTTTTTTATTTCCCTCGTGATGTCTTCTGTTATCCATTCATCATATAATAGTGTATTATTTAATCTCCAGGTATTGGAGAAGTTTCTGTTTTTTATTCTGTCATTTATTTCTAATTTCAATCCATTATGATCTGATAGAGTACAAGGTAGAATCTCTATCTTCTTGTATTTTCTAACAGTAGCATTGTGGCATAAAATATGGTCTATTTTAGAGAAGGATCCATGTGCTGCTGAGAAGAAGGTGTATTCGTTGTTTTTTGGATGGTATATTCTATATATGTCCGTTAAGTCTAAACTGTTGATTGTGTTGTCGAGATCCATAGTTTCTTTATTCAATTTTTGTTTGGACGATCTATCCAGTGGTGAGAGAGGTATATTAAAATCGCCTAGTATTATTGTGTTGTGTTCTATTTGATTTCTGGAATTGAGAAGGATTTGTTTTACGTACGTGGATGAGCCAATGTTCAGGGCATAGATATTTATGATTGTTATCTCTTGCTGATTTATGCTTCCCTTAAGCAGCATGTAATGTCCTTCTTTATCCCTTCTGACTAGTTTTGGTTTGAAGTCCACATTATCTGAAACGAGTATGGATACTCCAGCTTTTTTGCTGTGTCCGTGTGCGTGGTATGTTTTTCCCCATCCTTTCACCTTTTGTCTGTGGGTATCTCTTTGTATGAGATGAGTCTCTTACAGGCAGCATATTGTTGGATATTTTCTTTTTAATCCAATCTGCCAGTCTATGTCTTTTGATTGATGAGTTCAGGCCATTAACTTTCAGGGTTATTATTGTGATATGATTTGTATTCCCAGTCATTTGACTCATATTTGTTTTTTGACATGATTTGGTTTCTCCTTTATTTGACTATTCCTTTAGGCTAGCGCATCGTGTTGCTGATTTGCATCGTTGTTTTTCATCTCTTCCTCATGGAATATTTTGCTGAGAATGTTCTGTAATGCTGGCTTTCTTTTTGTAAATTCCTTTAGCTTTTGTTTATCATGGAAGGATCTTATTTCATCGTCAAATTTGAAGGTAAGTTTTGCTGGGTATAAGATTCTTGGTTGGCATCCATTTTCTTTCAGAGCTTGGTAAATGTTGTTCCAGGCCCTTCTAGCTTTTAGGGTCTGGATTGAAAAATCTGCTGATATTCTTATTGGTTTCCCTCTGAATGTAATTTGATTCTTTTCTCTCGTGGCCTTTAAAATTCTGTCTTTATTTTGTATGTTAGATATTTTCATAATAATGTGCCTTTGTGTGATTCTGTTGTAATTATGTATGTTTGGAGTCCTATAAGCCCCTTGTACTTGGTTTTCCATTTCATTCTTCAGATTTCAGAAGTTTTCTGATATTATTTCATTGAATAGATTGTTCATTCCTTTGGTTTGTTTCTCTAAGCCTTCCTCAATCTCAATAATTCTTAAATTTGGCCTTTTCATGATATCCCATAATTCTTGTAGATTCTGTTCATGCTTTCTTACCATCTTCTCTGGCCAACTTTGTTTTCAAGATTAAACAATTTTTCTTCAATGTCTGAGTTTCTGTCTTCCAGGTGTTCTATCCTATTGGTTATGCTTTCTATGGAGTTTTTAACTTGGTTTATTGTTTCCTTCATTTCAAGGATTTCATTTTTTTTTTTTTCAGTATTTCTAACCATTGAAATGATCTCTTGCTTCCTGTATTTGGTCTTTTAAGTGTTGATTGGTGTGATCATTTAATGCCTGCATTTGCTCTTTCATCTCCTCATTTGCTTCCCTGATCGTTTTGTGTACATTCTGAACTCCCTTTCTGACATTTCTTCTGCTGTGCTGTAATTGGGTTTTATTGATGTAGTATCTAGGTTTGTTTGGGACATTTTCTTCCCTTGTTTTCTCATATTCCAGCTGTCAGTGGGACCCTGAGATATTGCAGATTTCCTCTATTGGCTTATAGTGTCCAGGTAGATTTCCAGTGTATCACTTCCCCGCCTTCAGTAGCCTGATGTATTGGAGGAATTTCATAATGCAGTGCATCTGAAGAAAGCTGCCCCTAGCCCCCTACTGGTTCCTGGTGTGGAGCTGGCTCTGTGTGGAAAGGCTCTCACTGGGGGCCTGCACCGTGCAGCTGGCCGTGTGGGAGAAACCCACTGCCGGAGTGAGGAAGGCTACCTGGGGAAGAAACTAGCTGCCCTGCCCTGCTCTGATAAGCCACCCCTATCTGTGCCTGCTGCCCAGACCAAGTTTCGCCCAGTGGGGGAGACTCACCCCGTGACTCTATTTTTGTCCAAGTCTCTCAAAGCCTCCCCTTCTTGAGTCCTGGGATCTGAAGTGACTGGAGATGCAGTCACCCTCTAGGCTGCCATCTTGGATCACCCCGTGGAAAGAGCCTGCGGCCGGAGTTGGCAGAGCCGCCTGAAGAGGTCTCTGGTTGCCCTGCCCTGATCCCAGAGGCTGCTTGCAGATCGAAGCTCTCCGTTGGTTCGGGGACTTGTGGCTGGCTCTATGTAGAAAGGCTCTCACTGGGCGGTCTGCTCTGAGAAGCTAGTCTTGAAAGGCATCTCCCCCCGCAGGGGTCCAGCCTGCTTGGGGAAGTCTCTGGCTGCCTTATCCTGGTCCCTGAAGCTGCTTGCATGCCGGAGTACGCCATGCTCGCTCCGGGACTTGGGGCTTGTTCTGGTCATTAAGGCTTTCACTAGGGGGCCTGCTCCGAGAACCTGGAGAAGCTGGCTGTGTGGGTGGGGCCCAGTGCTGGAGTGCGCAGGGCTGCCTGCAGAAGAGTCTAGCTGCCCTGCCCTGCTCCGATAAGCCACCTCTATCTGGGCCTGCCACCTGGGCCGAGCTTTACCCAGTGGGCAGGCTCACCCATGGCTCTATTTCAGTCCGAGTCTCTCAATTCCTCCCCTTCTTAACTCCTGGGTTCTGGCGCAACTGGGGGTGCAGTCACCCTCTAGGCCACCATCTTGGATCGCTGAGGTTCAATTTAAATTGGGTAAATTAATAAAAGTAAAATGTCCTTAAAATTAACTCACAAGTCTCTGAGTGGTCAAACTAATAAAATATTAATGTTTATATAATGTCTAACATCAATTGTT